>NC_039512.1:12222840-12855790 GCF_003672135.1 Ooceraea biroi | reverse complement strand
GACATTTTTGCAGCCTGTGCGCAAAAATATTTTTCTACTGAAATTTCTATTATCTTTTTATCATCATTGAATTACGATGCTTATCGTATTAAACGCTTATTGCGGTTAACGCAAGAAGCTAAATCTTTCGGTCATTCAATGTCTCAAGAAATAGGGAGATCTCTCTGAATGATTGGCAATATATTAAGAAAGGCATATAAGATTGCAAATCAAATTTTCTCATGGTGCGGCCTGATGTCTTGAGTCACGAATAATGCACGCGATGCACGCGATCAAGTGAAGAGCAGTTAACTGAACAATTTGTACAAATATATTATAAAATTGATCTTGTAAATAGAAAATAATCGTAATCAAAAGTGTAAATGAAAAATTATATATTATATTTTTCATATTTATATTTATTATATTTTTATATTATGATATATTTCATATTTTATATTATTATATTTTTGTTAATAATGTAATATTAATATTGTTTCAATATTTAATACTTTTATGAATTATAACAAATGACGGACATGTATTGTATTCTTGTTGCATTCTTTCTTTAATATATTAGCCATGTTATTATGTCTCTTCCGGCCATTCAGTGCATTCCAGTAAGCATCATTAGGAATTTTTTCGGGCTGTTTTTAGACTGGAAGTAACTAAAAGACAGATTATAGACGAAGACTGATGTGTTGAAGTGAATGAAAGATCTCTCGTGCAGCCGACTACTCGAAGCGACGTATCTCATCCATAAATCACCTGGCGTGTACCGTTCGATTTATATCGGATAATAATTCCGTGTCCCGACTAGCAGTATTTAGTAGCATTTTGATACTAACTTATTAGTACCAAAGATAAGCTCGTGTGCATCTCCTACCTTGTTCACCTTCGGTGTATGCTACTTTGCACGACCCAACCACGCCCAGAAGAGGGTTGTCAACTTGCGCGTTTTGATTCCCACACACTTTGCTAAACATTCAAGGAAATAGCAAATTTTTATTTCTATAACAATATCTAACGTTTTATTCTTTTATTTAATTTTTATTAAATTTAGATAAGAGATTCTGGAGCATCAAGAATGTTGCTGAGTGTCGAAAAGGATTATTATAATATCTTATTTCTCAATTGTAATTATTATAAAATATTTATCTTAATTATCATACATTTTTCATTATATTCTGTAAAATTTAAATATCGGATAAAAAAGTTTGCTGGACATTTAAACAAATCTCTAAATTTGTATATTCTTATAATATTATTATTTTATTTCTTCTGTCGCATTTTTATTTGTCATCTATTTCTTATAAAATTACATCGTATCTAAATCCTTTCATTACAGTTTTCTCTAATCGCTTTTAATTACATATGACTTTTTCTTAATGAAGAAGTGCTCATCCTCGCACTCTTCATTACGGCACGTGGCTCTTTTCGAAAAACGCGATACAGAGGCAGAGGGTCTGCGTGCTCGCTCCGACCTAATCTACAGAAGATATCCGACAATTATCTACTCGGTCGTTTCTCTACCTTCGACCGAACCGCCCACCTCATTCCGCAGCATTCCTGCGCATTCCGTGCCATTATCCGGCATCGCAAAAGACGACTACACGTCGCGTCGTAATGACGGTGAGATCCGAGGGATCCATTTCATTCGAGGATTAAATGCAGAAATTACGCTTAGTCGCGCTGCACCGCCTCGTCGCAAAGTAATCCGCCCGCCGTTAATGAGAAAACTAAGTACTTCATCTAGATTAGGGTCGGTACCGCTAAACATGCGATAATGCACGTGAGTATCCGCGGTGTCTGCTACATGTCTACAAAATTGGAAGCCGCGAAATAGAAATGTGTAACTTATCTGCGAATCACAGAAGAAATGAGCTTCTTATCCAACAACGACAACTTTGATTACACATAGTAGATGCGAAATGGAAAACGCACAGTAATTTCTGTGAGAAGAGTACTTTATATATGAATCATACATTAACATTAGGCCTCATAAAGTAGATAATTGTAAACGAGTCTCATCCTCATCGTCCCTTCGATATTCGAGCAAGTAAAGGTGCATCTTTATGCTGAATAATGAGAAATTTATTGATATTCTGATATGCATATTTCACAGATCGTGACTCAATCAATTAATTACAGATAAAAACGCTCGTTTTAGTTTAATTTTAAATAAATGCGGATTAATAACTCACCAAACTATGGCGTCATATTTCGGATACATTTACGCGGTAAGCGATAATTTTGAGCCCTCGTTTTCACTTCACGTTCCAAACCTTAAATTTTTCTTCGCTGTAGTCTAGTTACTTGCTAAACGAGTACAAAAATCTCGCACGTGCTAATTAAACCGCCGAATAAAGTCTACACTTTCTAGATTTGTCGGCAAATACGTTCGCAGAAGGAAAGTGGAAAGTGAATAGAGAAGATAAGCCGCCTGTTTCATCGATCAACATTTGTATCGGTTTGGACGTCGACAAACCAATACGATTGCATAATTCGCTCATGGTGTACAACCAATCGTGAGCTGGAGTAGCCGCGGCGCCGCCACGTGCGAACGTACACATGATAACCACGCGTACGCACACAGGCGAACATACTCGCGTCTAACTCTCGTGGAACCGGTATTTGCGCCTTCCACTTAAACCTTTATGTACAGGAATGTACAGGATGCTCCAACAAGCTGTATAACTCGCAGCAATGACGAGGCTCTCAGAACACACGGATTATTGAAGAAGCGCACGCGGGCGTCGCGGAACTGCATCGTAGACTCAAAAAATCGCAGACTCGCGTGCAAATAATTGAAAATGAAAGCATTTTTGTAAATCGACATGTACGCGTGGAAAATTATTACACATCGGATTTTGTATCTTACGTTCCATTTCAGTAAATTGTAAATTTTAGTTAACTAAAAAAGATTATTTCTCCTTTTGAGAAAGAATTGTATTTCTTGCTGCGTTTTCTTATTACAGGACATTACACGTTCTACGCTGAGAGATTCAAAGGGTTTCTACGATCATTACATGCCCTTAGCGCAGTAAATGACTCCGAGTTACAAAACACACTTACCGGCCATATACGCTTATATCCACAGAAGACGTCACTTGCGAGAATAATCCTTATAATCCGTGTCGCACAACAGTCGGACAATTATGCTTTTTGCAAAAATCCACCGGCGAGCTAAAAGCACAAAGCCACACACCGCCACTTTCTTATGCCACTTCGAACGAGCTGTCGCACAAAGAGAGGAAGGGATGGTTCTCGATCTTCTTACCGATATCACGTAGCACGGAGATCGTTGAGCACTAGCTATAGCGGATCATCGTCGGCGTAATGATATTCGGTCCGACGGGATTTACTTTACGACGAGATCATTTGTCACGCTACAACGTTCAAGATGGCACCCCGCGTTGCAACTTGGGATTTTTTCAGGAAATCAAATTGCCGCCACGGAATGCAGGATTCTCTACGGAGTCGATGCACCTAATTGGTTCCAAACGGATCAGTTACGCCAGTTTAATGGTCCCGATAAATTAGATTCTCGTTTTCTACGCGCTGAAGTCTCCCTTTTCGATGCAAAGTGATCTATCCAGGAGTAATTCATTGGAATCGGTACATAAATCAGAAACGATAATGATTATATTCGATCGTCAAAATTATAATTAAAAGATAATTTTATACTATACATTATAATTATCCAGGTTTTGCTTTCCAATAATTATTATTGCTTTTATAATTTGCATAAAGAGATTCGCGTAGACATTATTTATGAAATAAAAAGTATTTTATAATTATTTTAAGATTGACTGTACATATCATATAAATTAACATTTATTACTGTACGTCAGGAGAACAAGAATTTAGACACTAAATGTATATACTGCACCACAATTTTGCGACTATTCAACTTCAACGCAATTCAAGATTCCAGCAAGCAAATGTACGACGCGACGGAGACTTCAACGCCCGCATGGACAAGTTCACCGCGTTCGTGTAGAGTACCTTGCGAGATATGGATGTAGAGGCCGGATTTCACAAAAATTTGAATTTTTACTATCTTGAATCGCGTTTAACTTTCACGAAATTTTTCTTTTATCTTCATTTGACGATGTACTGAACTACTGACTTCATCACACATTCCGCATGAATAAAAATTTCGCATGATTCGTTGGCAACGGTGTCGTATTACTCTCGAATAGTGGTAAAACCGATAAAACTTGTTGAAATCTCAAGTTTTATTCAGATTTTACGACCACATTGGACTAGTCTATTCGGCATTGCATGATCCGCAAAGCACACATGAAAGATCAAGATGTCTCTTCGATGACCGCACCGTCTGGTTAAGATTTCCTAGATTTTGGATTGTTAAAAGTCCTTCTATAATAAATTAGGAACAAGAATTTTTACTTCTTTTCGAAAGAAATTTCAAAATTGTTTCAAGCAAAATGGTCGGTAGTGTTGCTTCGTTTCTTCACTCTTGCAGCAGTTGTCTTCAGTATAGTGGAGGAAAGCGAATCTTCAAACTAAAAATTTCCAGAGACTTCCTCACGTTAAACAGCAATGAAACTACACACCTTAATCACTCGTAATCGAACTTGCCGATCAAACTTGCTACTTTCTCCCCCGTATTTCCGACATCTTCTACAGGAGCAGTCACAGAACACTCAAGACTGTCCAGGGGCACTTGCGCGCGCGCGCTCGCGCGCGGTTTAACCGTTTTCCCATTGACGGCATAATTTGCGACGTGTCTCACAGTACGCAGTTAACTCAATGATTAACTCAGCTCTGCGTACTCTCGAGGATGCGTTCCTTCGACCGGAAGACTCGGAAAGGCAGCCGCATTGAGACTGGTCGCGTCGGGAGAAAGCCGCGAATCGCACGAGCGAGCGGTCTTCCACGGACCTGAATCAGGAACGGCTCAAGCCATCGAAAGCCGGTAAAACCCGGGTTGACGAAGAAGGGAACGAAGGCTATAGAGTGTAATCCCACTTAAAGAAACCGTATAGATGCAATAAGAAACAATTGCAAAATTTGAGATTTATATAAATCGTAAACTGCTGTTGAATGAAGCATTTCTGTTATTACAGAAATGGTGCGCATTCATACTTCTCTCTGTGATTTTTAAATATGTTAAATATAATTGGAACGTAGCTAAACATAATTAAGTAATTATCTAATCTCACCAAAATTGTGTTAATATAATAAAAACGAAATGTAAAAGATAGAAAATGTGTTGAATGTATGTAAAATGTTTGATATTAGAGTTTTCAATGAAAAAAGACACGATTAGATCATAATATCTTGTCGTTTAATTTATCTCGTTCATATTAAATAGAGAAGCTATCCGTTCAAATAAATTTGAGGCAGAAGAAATAAACTCCACCTTTACTAAAATGAAAAAAGTTATAATTATATATAATATAAATAGAGAAATAAAATTTAAGTCAATTTTGTACTTCTCGTTTCCTTTTTTATTGTAAATTGTTGTTAAACTAGTTTATAAGTACATATTTAATTTTTCAGTAAATACAATTGAGATAATTTTTGATGAAGCTATGGCACGTGGTATTCAGAAGAAAATGTCTCAATTAAATTGAACTTCAAGTTCATTATCCGGCACTGTTCCCCACTGCCGATGTCATGCTTCCCTCTCACCGCACCCTCGCCAGACGCTACGACAACTGGACTACTATGAATCTGTTATGTATCAGCCAATGGCGTAACTAATAGTCAAATTGATGTACGCACGTAATTGATAGAAAAATGCATTTCCTGTGTTTTTATAAAAATTAATTTTGTAGGATAGTTTATCAATCAAGGATAATTTTGCAAATTACGTTTAAACACAGAAATATATTTGTGAAATATTGCATAAAATCTTTATTAGTATGAAATTTAATTAACAAACAATTATAACAAATATTAAATCTATAGAAATTTAATATTTGATGTAAAAGTATTGATACGCGCGAAGTTAATTACGAAAATGTAATCAACAGAAAATCGTCATGAAATGCAGCGAATGTTATGAAAACAATTACAAATCAAAATTTAATCAATAAAAATTGATTCAACTATTTGAATCATGTCATCTAAATACAGAAAATTTCAAGTAAAAAAAAAGAAATAAATTAAAATCTTTATCAAAATTGTAAGTAAGTAACACATAAATTTTCCACATTGTCTTTTCTATATTTCAAAGTTTTATAAATTTGCTAATTATATTTTGATAGATTTTACTCCTCGAAAGATCAAAATGGGAATACAAGCAGAAAACGCAACTAAATTGGAAGATGTAATTCCATAATACTATAAATATGCTTCAACGAAAGTTGATATTACTGAGGGAGGGAGGCTTATTTTTCAAAATGAGATTTTAATATAATAAATTAACTAATTCCAAAAACAATGAATTTGTTGCATTAAAGTGGGCGTCATAAGTCTGGCATGGTAAGTGAATATAAAAAGTCTAGAAATTCTTTCCATCCATTATATTCATTACCTTTCTTATTTTCGCAAATTAATTTCTTCCAAAAATGTTTATGTTTAAAACAATGTCAGTAATATCTATCTTCATTTTTGTTATTATTACCTACAAAAGTTTATCTTTTCTATGTTATATTATAAAAGTAATTTAATCTTAAAATGCAACAAACTGAAGAAGTTTGAACAATTTGGAAGAATCGGTTTAATAATGGCTATCTCTTTCTATGTAGTACTACTTTTAAAAATCCTGGCCCAAACTTGGCAAATTCGCGATAAAACGATGCATGGAATTCGATCACCCAGTCGCAACTTTTGTTGCGCAAATGAAGAACGAACTCGCGGAATTAAATGCGTGAGAAATATCATCCAAGATCTGGAACGTTATGGGTCAGCTGGTTTACTACATATCACCATCCTAAGTGACATAATTGGGAAACCAATCAAAATATGGAACTACGATGGTAGTTTAAACAGAATTGTCGGGAAAGAAAAGAAAGGACGCCCCATAGATGTCGAATATCACCCAATAGACTCAAAACACACGCAGATAGGTGACAATTCAATTCAATTGTATCAATTTTAGCAGTTGATTCGTAATGCCGAAATCTCCTTTACTAAATTTTCCATTTCCAAACATTTTTCTCAGAAACTCATTAGTATCTTGAAAAAAATGATGTGTCAGTTTTGAAAAATATTTTATTTTAATAATCGCAATGTATAATGATTGTCAGATAATATAATTTCTTTTAGCAAAATAAGATCTTTCCTCTATCAGGTTTTCTTTGTGAAAGCATTCCACAAAATTATAACTTTCCTAATTCTATCGTAGTTATTATCCTATCTCATTTTTCATCCCACCAAAATTTCCTAATCCTTCCCTAGGTCACTGGACTTTGAGACACGGCAAGGATCCTGACGACACCATCGTTGATTTAAACAGCTGTCTCTTCTCCGTAATTGGTTCTCAGACCGGACAGGATCCATCAAAACTGCGTGAACAATTAGTACTAAAATTGAAGCGCAATCTTCAGGAATTGGCTTGTCAGGTGGACGAGATCATCCGGTTGAAAGGAAATGATGGAATAACATTAATGATTGGCGGGGCCCGTTACAATGGAAACTCGCCCAGAGATGCCGCGATAATTCTCGATAATTCACAAAATGTATTGTGTGAAAATTGTAGATATCTAGGACATCCTAGAGGTCACGCTTCACACCCTCATGCGACTGGAAATCTTGATAGTGTCGAAAATTACGCAAGATCAACTGGAAAACGAAGAACTGGTTTCTTGTCTCGAAATGATCAAAATCTAGTTGCCCATTTGGCCTTGAGTACTCAACAAGCGCAAAATGCTATGGAGAAGCTTAATACACCTGAGGAGTCGGTATCAGAGGAGATATCAACCGAAATTCTGAAAGCAGCAGTCAAACCATATCGTGCTGCTTTACCGAAAGCAAAACTATATGACTGCGATGGGATTTCGAGACAAGAGAAAAAAGATTTCTTAACAGTAATATTAGTGATGAGACATCATCAAAATAAAATGTGCATGCCAGATGCAGACGTTTTTGTAGTCACGTTTTATCCCTTTTTGGGGAAATATCTCTTTTACGGAAAAATTGAGCAATAAAACGCGTGTAAAACAAAAAAATAAACATGTAAACTAATCGAATTAAAGAGTACTGTTTATTTCACAGGAAAATCATACATATCATACATATGTTCGTTTCGCTGCGCATTTTCACTCTTTTACAATACTTACATCTCTGAATAGGTATCCATCTTATTTCAGTCACAGAAAATTTAGTTGGATGAGAGAAACCTCATTTGGTTGTTTCTTGAAGACTCCTTTAATTGCGAGAGGATACTAAACAACAAGAACTTGTAACGCGTAGTATCCTCCGTTAAGGCACTCAGGTTGTTCAATAAATTTTCGATTATGGTGATGACGGTATCTATTTCCGTCTCACAAGTGTCCAACTGATTAACAACCTTGTGTAGCCACGGAAGCACACCATACCCTCGTATAAGAAGCACCGAAGCTTTGGAAATCTTCGTGGTAGAGGCAATGACCTCCAAGATCAATTGCTGAAAACGAATATCGAAAATAATTAGTTTATGTCGATAAATCGATTAAAAATATCTATGATTCGAGGATTTAAAAGAGCTTGTTTAAAGATAAAATCTACTCAAATTATCCGATCAACATAGATACGTAAATAGTTAATTGCATGGCCACGGAATCTCAAAATTATTCTTTTCTAATTTTATTACGATTATTAGGTCTGAAAATTAATTAATTATATTATATAAAAAATTAATTAACACTTATGCTCTGCAATGCTAATATTAAGATGTTATGTTACATTAGTCTATTTTTCCCGTGAACAAATTAATTTGTGGACCTAATAAATTATAAAAATAATCCAATGTATAAATACATAGTTATTTAGAGCTTACCTTGCTCTTAGCGTCCGATAATATACAAGTATGAAAATCTAGAAGCATCCTGAACAACATGCACTTCAGAGCTACGTCCACGTCGCCCTCTTCTTTCATGCCGTCCCGAATGTTCTTCAGGATCCAGTGCCGGTGTGCTTTGTGCTCCACGTGCGGACTGTGGAGCAGCTGCAGCAATTCGGGTATGGTGGTCAAATCCAGCGCCGGTTTGGCCATCAGAAAGGTGTGCAGTGGCGAGTAAAGCGGATGTAGGGGTTGGCTGGCGATCAACGACGCTCTGGCCAGGAAGGTAGCGGTCAGACAGCTCAGGCGAATGTCCTTCAATGGGCAGTTTAAGGACAGTTTAACGCCATTTCTTAAAGCGTCAAGCAGACGCATCCATAACAACTTGTCTTTAGACCTGGCAAATAAGAAAATTTAAATCAGGAACCCTTAGGAGCACTTTAAATTTGATTTCTAAATTGCTGCGATCTCGCTGCGTGATAATCCGTTATTTATTGAGATTGCTATCGTACTTGGACGCTTCCAGGTGAAAGTAGTATCTGGAGAGGGCGGTATATGCTGCCAACCGAACGTCGCTTGAACTGCTGCAGCACGCAATGAGCACCAACGCTAACACACCGTTCTGATTTATTTTATAGCACGCAACGATATTATTCTCCGCTAATAGTGAGCACAGCAATGGCAAGTAAAACGCGGGGTCGTATACGTTGCTGTTCTCGTGTAACTCGTCATCCTATAGAAAAAAGAATATTTAAATATTTTTAACATTATTAAATTCGATAAAAATGAAAGATCCATGCAACATAAAGTTCTACTGCCGGTATTTTTTTTCTTACATATAATTCTGCTTGCGACAAATCTATACGAACTTTATTAAAAAAGAAAGAAATTATAAAATGTACAATATTTTAATCTAATGATGTCGGAAAGTTAAAGTTTTTAAGAGATAAATTTACCATTGCTTTCGGAAAAATAAAATATTTTATTAATAAATACCTTCAAAGTCCTGCGTATGGGATAGTCTTTTATGGTATTTTTAACGATATCCTTGTCGAACAAGTTAAAAATCTCGGTGGTGGAGGGTTGTCTCCAAAGGGCTGTCTCCGTCTCTCCCTTTACAGCGTAATGTGATGCTGCTGCGCTTCCCCATAAGTACGGCCAATACTGTTGGAGTTTGACACCATGAGATTCATAATGCTGAAGAATCTAAAATACATTACATTAATTACATTACATTAATATAATTGCAACATGCATTAAACGATAAATTTGATACATATGTATCTTGTGCACTGCAATTATTACCTGCAAAATGCGTTGATCAATATGACTGAGAGTAGCGTTGTAAGCCGCGAGGTAAAGGGCCACGTGCGAAGCAGATATTACTGAATGATTCTTTCGAATAAGTATCCTCAGTAGTTCAATCAAATCGCCTGTAATTGGAAAGTATTTGAATAATTACTGAAATAGCTTGTACACTCCTGCAGAAATACTTTAAAAGATCATATAAATCATACAATTTTATCTCTTCTTATATCTTGGTGTAGACAATGAAATGTGCTGTGCAAGCAAACTCACCCTTAACAATAGAAGATCCTAGCATAACATTAACAAACTCCGAATGGGACGTTGCCATTTCGAATAACGTCTTCGCGTACTCGTCTTCGATATTATCTGCGTATGCGATATCACATAGACTACTTAAAGTCTTCAATATGCTCGACTGGGTCTCATCGTTCTTAGCATCTTTCAGACCCAATTTCAAAGAAAATCTGGTATACTGCGACCACGAGTAACTCTTACTCAATGAACTAAGGATAAAATCAGGTTTAGTCTTTCTTAAACAAGCCACTGCGTTGTCGAGTTTTTCGCACAAAACTTTAATTTTTTTCAGGTTCTTCGCCTCCTTCTTCAACGTTAAAGTCATTATATGAAGCAATATTTGTATCAGGTCGCTTAAAGCCTTGTCCTTCACCGTTACCAAACTTTCTTCGTATTTCTTGTACAGACTTTCCAACAAATGCACGAAACACGTAGACACCATGTCCAATTTATCACCGCTCTGGGAAATAGTGTTGCAAGTTTTTTCGCATAGAGCAAGATCGAAAGTGTTCTCGATCAGGTAAACAATTGCCGCCGTGTTCTCCTCAATCCACGGAACGGGATTTCCTGGCTCAGATAAATATGCGGCGATATCGTTGCTGTAATGATGGCAAAGAGTCTGGAGGAATTTTTTTTTGTTCCATTTATCTTTCAAATTACAACCGAGTATTGGAAACAATTGGACAACATCCGCTTGCTTCGCATTGTTTCCCTGGAAAAAGTATTTCACCAGTGATGGAATCAGTTTGATATTTCTCTTGATCAAGATCGTTACCAGCTGGACCGTGGATCTAGTAATACCTCTTTCCAACAACGAAACAAAAGTGTCAGAGCTGATGCCGGCAATATTGCGTGGAAAGATTGACAAGTAGTTCGTCAAGGATTGCTCCCACCTTTCTATGTGGCTATTGGATTTTAGGTGCACCAAATGCAAACTTAGCTTCTTTACGAACTGATCATTCAATGCATTAGATTGACCGTGATGTAACTTTGATTCGTTGTCGCAATACATGTCAAGCAATATTGGAACAATACATCCGAATATGGACTGGTTTCGTCCTGGCTCGTTGTTCGAGATAAATGCGGTACTTTCTAGATTCGTTAAAGCGAGCAGTAAATTTGCGATATTTGATGTTCTCAATTGTAATATTTTTAGTAATGCAATGGCAACATTATAATTATTGCTGCAAGCTTTTAGAGAATCTTTTTCCATAATGTTTCTTAATTGCATAAGATACTTTTCTCTAAATGCGAAGAACATGTTATATATTGTCGTACTACCATTTGTCGTTTCGTGCAAATGAACGACGGTCTCACAGATATCTAAAATAGTTTTAGTGATCATACCTTCTATTGAGTCTCTTGAGGCTTCCCCACAAAATGGTGAAAAATAATGCAGCAAGATGGGATGAGTGAAGATATATTTTGCATTTTCTTCAACTATTGTGACGTATTTCATGTTCTTTTGATTCACGGATTGTATAATGTTTAATAGAGACACTAGCATGAGCTTGCAATTCTCGTTTTGAATCTGCTTCAAAATTCTTCGCTGTGCCAGCTGCGCTAAATAAAACACCGTCATCCTCCATAAAACCTTGACGTCATGTAAAGATAAGGAGTGATTAATGACGATTTCTTTATTGTCATACTTGAAGCAGCATGTCGAACAGTTGTTATCAGACGTTTTGAAAACCTCAGTCACATCCATCTCAGAATCTGCCAGTAACGCATTGCTTGTTCTGTGCAATAATTGTAGAAATTGAAATTTATTCTTCAAGGGAATTGGCCGACCGTTGCTTGACCAACCTTGCAAATATTTATAAACCGGCAAGCTGGTTAAATCAGTTGCTAAATGGATCAACAGATCCGGAGCAACTTGATGGTGCAGAGTGTGGACCAGTACGTAGGATACATACGCTACAATCGTGGCGGAGCAATCTTGCTTATTTGCTTTATGAAGTGCGCAACACAAGAGCGGTGACACGGATGTACAAACTTGCATTCTGTGAGGAAGGCTTTCCTCGTCAAGATTGTCGAAGGAATGATCAGTTACATCATCAGTTTTCTTTGCCTCAAGATCAACTACTTGTCCATTAAATAAACACGGAGGAGAAGCTTTACCATGAAGAAGGCCATTAAAAGGAAACCTATTGGGTTTTGCCTTATCAAACAACTGATTAATTACATCTCCCACCTTTTTTATATGAGACTTGGAACCCTGCTCGTTTCTCTGAATCACGTACGTTTCAGTATGTTTAGCGCCTTTCGACTTTATTTGATTGGCTCTGTTAAAGGTATCGTTAATTACATTATTGTCTTTTGCATCAACATTGAACTGTCCATTAATTACAGACGTCGTGGAAACATCCTTCTCGCAAGGACTAGAGATTCTGTTGGCCTTTTCGAAGAGTTCGTTAATTATGTCTTTTGTTGTTTTAACATCAAGATTAGCCAAACACTGCTCATTTAATGCTGCTTCCGCTTGCGTCATGCTGTTTATATATTTGTCAGTGTGTCTAATGGCACTTTTCATAACAGACATAAACCATTGCGCCAACTCCTCGTTTTCTTTAGGCTCAGTTATTACCGAGAAACCGTTGATCCAGATATCCAACTGATCGTCGCAATTTTCGAACAAACCTGTCGCGTTTAACAACATTCTAGCAGCTTTGCAACTTTCCGATGGTGTTTCTCGACGAATGAGGGATATCAAGAAGAGAAGAGCTTCCTTGAAGGTCCTTTCTCTAGGCGCAAAGATAGTGGAATCCAGGACGAGCAAGAACTGTATTGCCTTGACTTTCATGGAGCTTAACTTCTCTATATTTGCTTCTTCATCACTTTCATCTTGGAGACTATTTAAGCTAGACAGAAGCATCTTTGGTTGCAAATCTGTCAGGCCGTCTAACAGTTCTGGGCACACATCCTTGTACAAATGAAGAATGTTCAGGATGATGTCAAGATGATCCATCAGTTCTGGATTCTGAACGTTCTCTGCGCTTTCTGGGATCTCCATATCGGCATTGGCTTCGAAGGCACGATTCCATGTTCGTAGGATGATATCTAAATTAGGAACGACCTTCAAAATGAAATCTGTTATCTGCCTTTTAACCGCATTTGTCTTGTAAAACTCTTTTGCGGCCAAGGAAATGGTTTTCAACTGACAAATCATCGATAATAAAAGAGCCAACGCCTCATGTCTGACCAAGAGACTATCGTGACTTAATCCTGGCAGAATGGCACCCCTCACAATCATATTTGGGACTGTCAAAGACAATAAAATGCTTATCAAGTTCTTTGCATTTAGTTCCAGAGAGTAGTTTCTTATGCAGCCGGTGGGATCAATCGATTCAATTATCTGCAAAATAAAGAAATTCGATAAATCAACACAATAAGTGGTGTACAAAACGTTATCATCGCAGTACAATGCGCGTACTTCACTTCACCTTGTTAACGAATCTCAAAAGGGAAATCCACTTGGGTGACACTCGGGGTTCGAGAAACGGCTCGATGGCGCTATACTGTGAACGAATCAGATCCGGACAGGCTCCCATTATCCTGATGACCAGATCTGATGACTTTTCGCGTTCCCACGGTTTCTCCAGGTTCTGGAGAACCGTATACACCAGCTGATTGTGCTTGTTTCGCGAACCTAGCGTTCGGTCGTGAAAGATAACTCCATAGCGATGTGAGGTCAGTAGAACAATTAAGAACTCATGAACTATGTCGTTAACAACCTGAATTACAACCAGGAAGAATAAAAACAAAAGTAGTAACAAGAATATCAACAGCGATAAGAACATTATATATACTTTAACATTCATTCATCAAATTTAATTGTTAAAAATTGCTGTTTGTTAAGAATTCTGATAATTTACCTGTTTATCTTCTAGGAACTCTTCACTCTCGCTACAACTACTTTTATTCTTGCGCCAGTTGTTAGGACCTTTCCAGTCGTAAAGCGACAACAAGTTCGACACGGCTGTAGTGTTGAACATGTGCAACTTTGTCGTCTTGCTGATACTCGTGTTCTCAAGCACGTTCATCTTGATGGTCGACAGAACCAGGCTAATAATCATTTTTGAATCGTATACCAAACCTGAGAAGATGCAAGAAAGCAGATGATGCTTATCCAACAGCGTTCTGATCACCGTCGTGTTTCTGTCCACAAGAAACGCTAAGACAAAGTGTATGAAGCATGTCCTAACACTCTGTGGATCTGTGGGCTTGGTATGATGCACTAGATTTTCTAAAGCTTGCTGCTGCAGTGACAGATGAGTCAGCAACTCATTAGACAGGTTACTGTCCAAAGATACTATTGCTGTGAGCAGCTTCAACACCACTTTGCGCTGCCTGACATTACTCTGGCTCGAGAACATGGAATGTACGATGGACATGTACGAATTCAACAGATAACGACAAGCCTCTATCGCACTATTTTGGTACTGAGGATATTCAGCCAAAATCCTACACACAAAAAAAAATATAATCAAGCAATTAAAAAAAGAAAAATAGAAAAGAAGAAATAATAGAAAACAAAGAAAATCTTAGTGAGCATACCTCATGAGTAAAATATTGATTGCAGAGAAGACGGTGATGGCATTAGAGATATTCTTCTTCTCTGCAGAGTCCAACAGTCTCAGGACTTCCAGTACACTGCCACCAGCAAGCAGATATTCTGCTGCAAGATTCCTTTCCTTGTTCTCCTTGCATATCGTCACGAATTTCCTCAGAGCATCGAAGCCATTGGACGAGGACAATAACGTTCTCAGAGATTTACCATTAAGTTCGTCCTGTCTGTCACTGCAAACAGCGGCTTCTGTACTACTTTCTTTAGGAACTATATTTTCTCCTGATGCATTATGTTCGATTTCCTCCTTAACAACACCGTTGAGCTTTGTCTTCTTCCTCGGCACTTTATCTTCATCTTGCAAGGATCGCTTTTGTGCTTTTTTCGGCTTGCAGAGCACGTGCTTCCCGGTCGCATCCATCATGCAGTCGCACGTGCATCACCCGCGTGCTACCATGCTATTTAAACCTAACCTTTTCACTCTAACCTAAGTCGAACTTGGTTTTAACTTTGGATAATAAATTACTTCGTGTCATCAATTTGTTTTAAATTATATGATACAATTCCGTGTTTCGTAATTAATAAATTCTTTTGTTGAGATTGCTTTGTATCGTTTTACCTCACAAAATAGTAAACAATAGTGCATGCTTTCAACATTCTCTTCAATTAATTGGAAAGAAACACTGCGTCTGATTAACTGTTGACTTATACTACTACCTCACATTTTCGTCTGTGGCGGCATCTAAGGAGTACAAGGCAGAACTAGCCCGACCAATGAGAGGGCAGCACGAATACCGAGATGGAGAGCTTTGGAAGGAATCAGAGAACAAAGAGAAGCTAATTGCTCGCGCGATAAGTCACACGTGCATTAATTAAGCAGTACTAGTCTGTATTAAATAAAGTCAGCATCTTTATATATTTTCACCTAAACCGAGATGTTGTAATAGTTCCTCGTGCGTTAAAACTGCCGTAAATGTAGCATACCAATCAAATAAATATACGCTCGCTACACGTCACAAACAGTGGAGACGCGTAGCGGAATTTTTTGAAACTAATTGAAAGTAATTATTTTTATCTATTTGAAAATACAGATGCCTACATTGGATGTTATTGAATTTTAGATAGATAATAGTGGTAAAACGAGAAAATCGTCAAAGTTACTGCAATTAGAATCTGTATTATTTTATCTTTTTCACGTATTCTAAAGGCCGTGACAAAGATGTAAACACTAAATCGATCGACCAATCGATATAGCTGAAATGAAATGCTGCAAGTTGATGATTGGCCACACATTTCTCGGATCGAGATCTCGATTTCTAGCATCGTGGAGTCCACGACGTGGACGCAAGGCTTTATGCTTGAGTAGTTTAACCTTACTTTAGTTGCTCTTTACTTCTACGTCCAATATTTATCCATGAACGTTATTACATAGTTTTATCTGTGAAACATCTCTTAATAAAAAAAGGATATTCTTTTCAGACTGTTCAGTGAATTACATAACATATAAAAATGTGTTAATCAGATACAAATGTAATATCAATTAAAAGAAGATCACGTAACAAAATAGATGAATAAAATGGACAAGAAAATGAGGACACCAAGTTTATTATAAAAGATTAAATATTATTTTTAAATTAATCTAATTTATATGGAAACATGGACAACATCGAATTATTATTTTTTGACACATTCTCGCATGATATCTCAGAGGTTAGTTTACGTCAGTTAAATAACAATAAATATTAAACCACAAAGAAATGTTATTTTCTATTGACTTCGTTAAAACTTTATGTAAATAAAAAAATTGAAAAAATTTCAGGAATTGAATTTGGATCTGGTACAATTTCCAAAACCTGTTTACATCAGCGAAGTAAGAATAATTCCATTGGGTGCCCGAGTGCAAGCAGACTTTCCAGGAGGAGTACGACTTGGGTAAATAACATTAACATCTTGTTATTAAATTTTATACAAGTATCTTAAAAAGATATATTTTTGATTTTTAAAACATGATATCAACATTGAAGTATGTAATAGTAATAAATATGTAAAGAGTACAGGAAAACCTGTTATCTGTTCACAGTGCAACTAATCCTTCCCAGTTCGAAATAGAATTTTTTGTAAACGATCTCAGCAAACCTGGAGCTTCTACTTTTGAGTTTTTGGGTGGTTTAGAATATAAACAGAATATTCACATCCAATTGGAATGTGAGCGGAAGCAAATACCAACCGACGGATTAGTCTTGAGAGGATGGTACACGACCATAACACTGGCGGTATATGGAACGTTGACCAAATCGTTAAACAATCCTCAAGAAGTGATCAGTTCAGCAGCTGGGTCCACTACCTGTGTCAACGTATTGGAAGAAAATTCTGAAAGTACTGCACAAATATCTTCTGAACAGCAATCTGAATGGTATTATGAAAATCAGCATCAAACAAACTCATCGGTAAGCAGATTTAAATAATATTGATGTCTAAATTCAGGTTTGAATTACATCTGTGTTATTATCAATAGGAAACATGTGTAACTGTTACTCCACCACCTCCGGTTCAACCAATCCAAGTAGTGGAACCAACCAGGACATCCACATCGGACACGGGAAAAACGGAATCGGGACAATGGGAAGAAGAAGCATCCGCTACAGGCGAAAAGCCGGCAAAACGACCTTCGTCTCCGCCTACAGAATCTCTGATCTCTCTAAGTCCAGAATCCATTTCCGCCGAAGAGGAAGAAGCGGAGCAGCAGGAAACCGGCGAACCGGAAACTGGCGAGCCCTTCGAGCCGATATTGTCGGACGAGGACATAATGACCGATGATATCCCGTCTACAACCGAATTCGAGAGTGAATCTTCGCAGACCGATGAGATATACGCACTGGTGCCACCTGACTTGCTTAATTTGGAGAAGCTGGAGAACTTGGACAACACCCAAATGAGTCATGAGAGCCTATTGAAGATGAGAGAGATCCTACAATCTCTGTCCAAGTCGGTCTCGCATTTCCACAACGCGTCAGGTCAGGAGAAGGAAACGTTCGTTCACAACTGTGAGACTTTATGCGCCATATTGGGCCCGTTCGATTCTAACGCGGATGACATCGACTTGACCAACATTGTAAATGCTGGTTTGGATATGGAGCTCGCTAGGGCTCAGCCACAGCCGGCGTACAAAATGCGTCACGTGAAGGTGGGAGTTCGCTTGGCGGAGGCTCTTTGCCGATTGTCGAAGGGCCCGGAGATCTTATTGAAAGTCGAGGCCCCGTCCAAGTTGCTGTCTCTCTGCATGCGCGAGAATGTGGCGTTGCCAGTGAAACTTTCTGCTCTGAGAGCCCTAGACGCCGCGCTGATAAGTCCAATAATTGTACAAGAATTCCTCAGCTCGAGAAACAATCTGTATAACAACGCGCTGATGATGCTCGACACGACGCTGGCCAGACTCAAGTACGCTCTCAGCTCGATCCTCCGTAAGATCCACGTGTACGAGTATCTGGAGGAAATCAGAGAATTCGATGAGATTGGTTTAGCAGAACTGATGAACACTTACGTGTGCGCACCGACGCTGATGGCGCAGCCTAAACGTCAGTTGCCGGCTGGCGCACAGATGGAATTCGAGCGAGAGCATTCTCGCAATCCTCGCGCTCACTTTGTAGCTTATTTTGAGTATCATAAACTAGCTCGTCATCTTCTGCTGACATTGTCCTCTCCGAATTGCAGTTTTAAATTGAACAAGTTAATCCGCCACTTCCTGCTACATCTCTCCGACACGAAAGAGGGCCTGTGCTACTTACTGAAAGAGGCGGAGGTAGTCCGACTCACGTTGAAGGTCCTGAAATATGAATTACCAGGTGCTGGTTGTATTCTAGCGTGGCGTCTTCAAGTTGCGCAGTGTCTGATTCGCCTGAAACAGGATTCCGACTGGACAGTCCTGAAAAAGCTGCACTCTTTCCTGGTTTTTCCCGATGGCCTGCGTGCGCTTCTTACGGTCTTACCCCTGGGCGACTTTATGGATACTCTGATCCCTTACCTGTCGGATTCCAATCTCTGCGAGTTCGCTGCTGAGGTGATCTCCGCGGTTGTCCGTTATTCCGACAAGGTGGAAATCCTTCAAAATCACGCGGAGCTGATGCTGAGCAAGTCTCGCGAGCATGCTGTACTCAGAGATGTGACGTCATACTTGACGACTGCGGCCCAGGCTTCTCATTGGGACTACAATGACGTCTCCTCACTGGTAACGACTATTAGAAAGAGCGCGGAGAAAGCCGCGTCGCTTCCCGGTCAGCTGATCACCGCCTGCAGAATCTTGCATTATCTCATCTTTCTATCGAATAACGACGTCGATCCCTTGGAGCCATATATTGAACTCAAATACAGAAACGCCCTGACCCAGCTTTTCGCCGCTGACGGTCTCACTGCCTTAGTCAGCGTGATGGCAAACGTATCCGAGTTCTACGAGCAACCGTTCCTTCATCGTGCTGCTTTGACTGGTCGTAGGGGCATGGCGTTAGTTGCCCTGTTGCTTCCCTGCGTGAGGCTGACCAGGGCGCTGCTCGAGCAGCTCGTCAAGTGCATGGCGACAGACTTCAAGGATCTCACAGTGGTTGTTCCGTTGCTCGGAATCTACTCCCTGATCGAGGCTATCCCATCTGACAATCTTATGGTGCGAACTCTGTCCGAGGAAATTGTGGGGACACTGCTAGTATTCACGCAGGCCGTGGATTCCGATGGTTCCGGCAATGTGGCCAAGTCATTATGGACCCAGATGCTGGGCGAGGTGCTGAAGATGGTTTCCCTGCGACCCTGTAACTTTGTACCTGGTCTAAAATTGCTGACTCGTCTACTACCGCCTGTTCTAACGCCGAAGGAGACTGCCACTGAGGACGCGACGAGAATCCTGGGCCTGAGGAAGCTTTGGTCGGCGCATCTTCAAGCTCAGGCGGGAAACCTCACCGAAACTCTCCGACTACTCTGCGCCAGTTGGAATGCCGAGGTCTTGCTCCTTTTGTCTACAGTTTGCAAGCAGCTGAGCGACCTGGCAGCACCAACGGCCCTTTTAGTCGGGAGATGTCTCTTGGACGGTATTTTAGCCGCCACTCCCTTGGAGAATAACGTTCCTATTCTCGTTTTAATCAGTGATCTGGCCAGACACGCGCCGATGAAGGCTACGTTACTAACTCTGACGAGTCCGGCGTCCAGAGCACAAGTAAAATCAGATCAGAAGTATCCGCCTGTCATTGAGATGATGTGCTCCACCTTGAAGAGCAGTGGCAACGTCCGTGTACAATACGAGATCCTAAACATATTCGAAACTCTGTGCGACTGCAGTCTCAGTCTGGTACAAGAAGATAACGAGTCTTTCGAGAAGAAACTGACGCATTCAGTGCCTAGCAAGGAACCTCTGCTTTCCATCCTCGCCGCTCTCATCGAGATCTTAGCGACCAGTACAAAGTTCCAGCTGGATGTGATAGAGAGCACCCTGCACATTCTCTTGTCTCTCAGCAATCACAACTACGGACTGTATCATGTGAAGAGCTGCCTGGAGAACAATCCCGGTGCCTTGCGCGCATTATTAGACCACGTGTCCAGCTTGGAAGAGCCCGAGACGAATTCCGTTGCGAGATTGACCATAACTTTTCTGGAAAATTTGATCGCTTCCGAGTCGGAAAGATCTTTGCATTTACGCACGCAGCAGTTGGCATTTTTGATCTCGTGGGAGAAGAACAATCATCCCTTAGAAAAGCTAAAAAGCGCGGAGGAACTAGTGGAAACTCTGAGAACCGCCGAAGAAAAAGAAGAGAAGGAACCTATCCCGGAAATGTTGGAACCGTTGCTGCCCACACCAGAAGCTCTATTGAGCCAGTTTTCACAAAGATGCTCCGGCGCGGTCAGCAGCAGTCCAGCTCGATCGAAAAAGTTCTCGTTTGCAACGACTAATCAAACGCAAGCTGAGAACACGGTGGATCTACTGGCACTCGCTGCCGAGTTACTGCCCGCTGACTTTAATTTATTGGCGGAGGCGCAGAACTTGTGCTCCAAAACACCTCCCGATGATGCTACTCAACCTCTGCAATCGAAGTCGCAAAATGAAGATCAAGAAAATAGGTCTGAGAAGCAGGCTTCACCAATGGTCAAGACGAAACAGCCATTTGGTAAGATCCTTCAAGAATTTATTAGATACATCTTGCCTTCTGCTTCCTCATATTAGAAAAAATAAAATATCGGAAGAAAGTGATAAGGGATGGACAATTTTTGGCCATTCAAGAAAGACCACGCACTTTCGTGATCAATTGTGTAACATTTTTCATTCAAGATTCAATAATTTCACGTCTATTGTTTTTTTTTTGTTTTTACAGTAACACCAGTGAGAGGTCGAACACAATTTGCCAACTCGTTGCGAGGTGGCCCTGTAGGTGGAGGAGTAGGCAGAGGAGCCGATCCTTTCCGATCAAGACCGCCCAACACCTCGAGACCGCCATCGCTTCACGTGGACGAGTTTGTTGCGTTGGAAACGTGCGGCGCGCAACCGACGGGTCCCACCGGATATAACAAGCTCAGCAACCGCGGAACGTGTTCGTCGCGCGCCAGCAGCGGAGCCAGAAGTCGACCTTGGACGCAGGAGCCTCGTCCACCGTATCATCGTTAGCTCGCGTATATCGGTTTCTTTTCGTATTTATGTATATACACATATCAATTACGTATATTATAACAATGTACAGTTCTCCCACTTTGCGAAAGTAACATTTCATCATGTGACGAACTATTCATCATCTTTTATCATCTTTTGCCACTTAGGATACTGTTCTTCGAAGTCCTCGATGTTCTTCTTCAGGCGCTTCTTTTTGCGAAGACTGTATTTTCCCTACGAAACAACACACGTATATAAATTTTTTGTACATTACCTTTTTACTTTATAACTATTAGAAATAGCGACAAATTAATTATGATAATAATTATAATAAATTTTTTCAACGTACCCTGGGCTTTTCTATCTCTGACAAGTTTTGTGAAAATTCTTTCAGGTTGTTGATGGCTTGCTCGTTGGGTTCTATTTTGTTTTCCCTCATGTAATTCATTACGAACAGCAGTAATTCGAAATCTTTCTTGCGGCAAGCATTGTTAATAAGAGTGCTCATGATTACAGCGTTGGGCCTATAACCGAAGGCGTCTAATCCTCTCAGGAACTCTTTGGCCTCTCTGGACTCGTGACAACCGAGCGCCAAGACTCCGAACGTCATCACATTTGGAGAAAGCTCTTTCCTTTCTGTTATGCTTATTACCTCCTAAATAATAATATTGCATCACGCAACCATCGAGAAACGAATCGAAAATTTATATTAATTATATAATAATATATATTAATTTATACTTACCTTGGCAGCTTTGAAATCGCCGCGCATGTTACGTCTTTTAATGAGCATATTGTAAAAGTCAATGTCCAGTTCAACTTTATTCTTCTCCGCGATTGTGATAAGAAGATTCTCCACGAGCACTGTGTTTGGAATTAGATCGAGGAGTAGTGTGATGGTTTTAGCATCGGGTTTAACGTCGTCGTTGGCCATTCGCTCCACCCAACCCTCCAGACCGCCAAATAGGATCAAACGATTATTGATCAACACGTCATTCAAGTCTACAGAGTCCGTCAGTGCAACATCCTTCACGCATTCTTGTGTGACCATTTGCTCTTTGCTTGTTAACGGCAGCAGCTTGCTCAAGACAGGCGGGGACGCCAGTAAGTCTGGCCTCTCACTGTCCTTCAACAAAATCTTGGTCTGCTCCATTCCCTCGATGAAGACAGTGTTGACCTTCAAGCTTCCCAGATTAGTGTCCCTGATCGCTCTCAAGAACAAGTTGTACGTAGCCACGGTCGGCTTGACTTTGTACCGACGCATTAGGTGCCACACGGTCAGAGCGTATCGCAGGCCAACCTCCTTGTCGGCGATCGCTGCGTGAAGCAGAGAATTGTATGTCTTCTCTCCGAAAGGCATACGCTTGTCCCTCATTTCGTCCACCAATTGGAACGCTTCGATGATCTTCTTGTGCCAACTGTACGCCTTTACCATGACATTGTAGTGCGTATCGTTCAGTGGAAACTGCTTCTCATACAACGACTGCCGCAGCCCGTTCAACTGTTTCAGAGCGAGCGTGCTGTTATCAGACACGGCACATGCATTGAACAGACTCGTGTACGTAGCTGCGTTTGGTATCAGGCCACGCTGCTTTGCTTTATTGTACAGTCCGAAGCATTGCTTTACGTCACCCTGCCTGGCAAAGCCTCGTATCAACAGATTGTATAGATACATAGTAGGCTTGTCTCGTTTCTCCTTGATCAGATCGAGCACTTTTATAGCAGAGTTCAAGTCGTTCTTGGATAAGTGTGACTTGATCATTTTGCCGTATTGACCTAAGCTGTGTTTCATCCAGCGTGGAACGGATGCTTCGTTATCCTGGAACTCTTCTTCCTTCTTCTCAAGCTCGTCCATTTCAAAGTGCTCAAACTTCCTACCAGAGATATCTCCAAAAACATTGGCATTCTTTGGGGCTTGGTCTGTACAGTATCTACTGGCTAAGAGCTGCAGTCTGGGCTGCGAATGCTCATTCTTGTATGCTGCGTAACAATTTTAAAAATTAGTTTTGCAATCTTTAGATTTAATTTTGGTAACTGTTTCTGCGCTTGATTTTTTAGTACTTGTTCAAGAACTATATAATTATTCTTTTTTTTAGCAGTCATGAGTGAAAATATGATAAAGTAAAAATTAATGTGAACGCACATTCTAGTTTCCAAAAATATAAGGGAGGTTAAACTACTTGAGTTTATTAGTTTAAAATTATAAAAAGTTAGAATTAATTATACATTATTTATTTTGTTACATACATTGTGTTTTATGTGTAACTAGTTGATTAAATTCGTTAACACAGCCAACGACGTTTTTCAGTTTGACCGATGTAAAAAGTTTCTGATATAACATTTTGTAAACAGAAATGGCGATAACTGAAGAGAAAATATATCTTTATTTCTCTTTTTTTTAATACTGACAATACAAAAATTATACTATGAAACTACATCAAATTAAGATTGTAGAATCGAGTACAACGAGATAAAATGAGGTTAACCGCACGTTGAAAACATACAATGCGGCCGTCTCACAGAGTCACAAGATATGCAATATGAAGGCAAACAACTACCTGCAGAAGATGTAGCGTGACACCATATAGTTATAATTATAGGGACAAAATAACGAATTTGATTGGCTACCGAAGAACAGAATATGTGTGACAATTCTCATTGGTCATTCTTGCAGTTTTATCTAGTAATATTCAATTTTCATCTAATAACATTTCAAATAGGGATATTTCGACTAATAGCCGCCCTGTTAACATAACAGCATCGTCAACTGTATTTTTTCATTACACCTGTCAGTTCGTGGTGTATGTTCACTGTTTCTTATCAAACGGTATTGACATCAGTAGATATAAACAACAAACAGAAAATAGACAGAATGATGTGAATGAAGAGAAGACTCTTTAATATTCAACCGTCGTGATTAAATTTCTCGGAGATAAATTAATTTCACGTATACTTTGTCTTTCCTTCTCGTGTCGATGTTGACTTAAAAGTATACGATTTCCAACATTTATCAGATCCTCATCAGGCAGAGCAAATGGTATGAATACTTATCATCAGCACATCTCTGTGCACGTTCGCTTATCGCTGACTGCTGAAAGCAAGCTGATAACATTGAAAGGAAGGGGTATCATATCTATAGAAGGATAGGTTGCCTGTTCACCGCCTACACATCAATGAACAGTTCTGTTGTTTTGCATTGCATTACATTGCTCGTAATGTAACGTCATGTACTAAAAATAAGCATAAAATATATAAAATATTCACTCCTTTCTTCATATTAAAAAATTGTGCTTCTTTTTTGTTGTAAATTTTCTCTTTCTTGACTAATTATTGTTCCATTTATGGAGTATGATTCTAATTTGTTTATTATAAAATATATGCTAAGAATATATAATTCTGCAGACTGAATCCATAGCAAACTCGGATTTATTTACTGCTGCTAAACAACTAGTGGAAAGCGAAATTGAGCTGATAAAGGTAATCGAAAATTCCAGCAAGTGCCAAACAACTGTTATGAACATGTACACAGCAGCAAAGAAAACAAAAAAGCCTGGAAAATCAAAAAATGTAAATATTAATGATTTATGTTACTAAAACTTCTACATTACAAAAATTTAGAAAAAAAACTACTGAATCTCTAATGAAAATCCACTATTTCAATTCAATATTTTAATAAATATTCTAACATAATAGGGGCGTCCATCAGCTGCATTATTGGCTGCCAAGCGAGAGGCAGCGCAGCGACAGTTACTGGAGAAAAAACCCAGCAACAGCTTTGTACGCGATATATACCAGAGAACAATTGACGCATACAAAACAATACGAAAGGACACCGGTCTTGTGTTTGACCGAAGCATGGCAGAGCATGAATGTCTCTGGGATACGAATTATCCCGAGTGCCCAGCCAGATTTATGCGGGTTTTGCAGAGGTGCGAGGAACTGGACTTGGTGCAGCGATGCAAACTCATCGAATCAAGACTGGCAACAGAGAGCGAGATACTGATGAAACATAACCAGAAGCAAATCGATATTCTGAAAGCGACGGATGGCTGCACAGATTCTGAGAATTTGGAATTGCTGTCTTCTAAATACGATTGCGTCTTTGTTCACCCGGTACATATAGACATAATTAATTAATAACAGATAACAGTTAATCTGCTATTTTTAAATAATAATAAAAGTACATGGAATAGTGAAGAAAGTAACATCAAGTTATATTTTGAATATAGAATATAATTTTGAAGAATGAAAATATAGAATTATTAAATATGGATCTTTTCATGAGTTTATTTTATGCTTACAGTCTACGTACAGATTGTCTTTATTAGCTGCAGGCTCGACGATCAATTTGGTAGAAAGTATCTGTAAAGACGAGGTGCAAAATGGCATGGCTATAGTCAGGTAAGCTAGTATTGCTTAAAGATTCTGTATTCGGAATAACAACGTTGATATTTAATTTTGTTAATCTTTTTTTCGACAATCTAGTTTCACCAGAATTGGATTTATTTAATCTTAACTCTTATTCATTCATCACATTTTATCATTAAAATATGATCAAATAATATATTACACAAATTCTTTTAGACCACCAGGTCATCATGCAATGAAATCAGAATTTTGTGGTTACTGCTTCTTCAACAACGTAGCTCTTGCAGCGGAGAAAGCTCTGAGCTCCAATTTGGCGAGTAGGATTTTAATTGTCGATTGGGACGTTCACCATGGACAGGCGACGCAACAAATGTTCTATAACGATCCACGGTACGTATTTTGTCTTGTTTAAAAATTGTTTTTAATTAGTTTTCTCAAAAATGTGTTTTATATATTTTATTAGAACAGAATATAATAATGAAATTTATTCTCGTCTAAAAATATTTTATACGAATTGTTTTGATTAAATGTAATTAAATTGAAATTGAGACCTTTTTGTAATTATATGATTCTAACTCTTTAAAATCTTTTACAGTGTAGTCTATTTTTCAATACATCGTTATGAATACGGCGAATTTTGGCCAAATTTGAAAGAATCTGACTTTCATTACATTGGAGAAGACCTTGGAGAAGGATATAATTTCAATATACCTCTGAATAAAACTGGCATGACGAATGCTGATTACATCGCAATTTTCCAACAAGTTTTGTTGCCAATGGCTTATGAGGTACAATATTTATCATAATAGTATTTACTGCAGTAATCGATTGATTTGTACAAATCGATATAGAAGTGTGCCTTTAATCGAAATACTAACATAGTATTATTATAGTTTCAACCGGATCTGGTGATAGTGTCAGCTGGTTACGATGCAGCTCTGGGTTGTCCAGAGGTAATTTTCAGCATATCTTTAATTATCTTCTTTTCTTTTCTTCTCAGTTTTGCCCAGACCTCGTTCTCGTCTCCGCTGGGTTTGATGCCGCGATCGGCGACGAGAAGGTTAAAATATTTTCTATTATTTATAATCATGTGCTGCTTTACACTCATTCACTGTGCATCCATCGATTGTATGATTATATCTATATTTTTATATTAACATAAACTTGTCTTAAAACAAATCACATAAAATTGTATCGTATGATGTCATCATTTTCTTCATATTTTGCTGTTCTATAAAGGCTCGGAAGATTCTTACAACTTATTAAATTATTTAAAAAAGGGCTATAATATGTATTATTGTGTTTATAAATATTATTATAATATTTGCATTAATACAGGGTGAGATGTTGATAACTCCGGCATGTTATACACACTTGCTATCATCATTGTTAAGCTTGGCAGCCGGGAAAGTTGCTGTAATTTTAGAGGTAAAAACATTTCTCTGAATTGTACGTCTCCATTTTTACTTGTACGTTATTTAAATACTTTTAATGCAATATTTTCATATGTAGGGTGGTTATTGCTTGAAGTCTTTAGCGGAAAGCGCAGCATTAACTTTAAGAACTCTATTGCGTGATCCATGTCCTGTTCTGCAAGTACTTGATTTGCCATCATCAAGGTAAACGTTAAGAAATTTACATGTTATAACTATGTAAATCACAAATATTATCCATAAATAAATATCATTGCTATAATTTGATATTAAGAATTTGCTCTTTATGAAGTTTTTCATTTCAGTATACGTGAGACTATTTTAAATGTAATCTACGCGCATAAACCTTACTGGAAATGTTATCAATACCAAGATACGTACAATATTAACAGCGTAACGCACAACAAGGAGGAGATGGCCAATCGACATATAGTTATGGTTACGTACAAGTAAGAAGCTGTAAATCTCTAATATTGTTATAATACGATTAACATAATATCTCTTATAGCATGAATAGAAAAATCAAAGAATTTTGTCATCTACATATTATGATCTATTTTTTCTTGAAACTTATGTTCATTATTTTTAACGTATCAGTATATTAAAACAAGTACAATATTTAATGATTATTAACATAATTCTAATTCTTTATTCCAGGGGCAGCGAAGTTAAACCAGAAAAGTATGAAACTCGGAATTGTTACCCTATACAGAGCAAGGAAGTTTTGGATACTACGGAGAAAAAATTGGACAAATTAATACAATGTAAGTAACAAAATTCAAATAAATCATTGTACATGTTCTGTTTACTGTTTATTGCATACTTATACGAAATACCTATGCATGAACATTAGTTTAAATAATTTAATATTTAATAAAATTTTCTTTAAAACATATTGTAATAAAATTTTTTATTTTATGAAAGTTCATACATTTCATTAAAACTTGAATTTTCTTTTACAGTTACAAACTTGTATAAAGCGCCTCATAAAGTGTGCATCGTGTATGACGAAAGGATGCAGAAGCATTGTGACTTTTCTGACAATACTCATCCAGAGAAGCCGTCTCGGATCTCCAGCATTTATAAGAATCATGAAGAGTATGGCTTGCTAGAACGATGCCACTTGTTACAAGTAAAACATTACATGATAATTATATACGATCATTAAAATAGATATAATTTTATATAGAAAATTACATTAATATATATATATCTCAATTTGCTTTTAAGAATCTCGAATTCAATTTAACATAAATTTTTTACTTTATTTAATGCAAAAGAAAATAATACACGAGTATTACACGTAATAATAGAAAACAGAGAAACCAAGATGTAATTTTTGCCTTCATTTTCTCCACGAAGGGAAGGAGTGCAACGATAGAAGAATTATCGTTAGTACATTCAAAGGAATATATCGAGGCCATGAAGACGACGTCAACATTAAAACTCAAGGAATTACAAAAGCTAGCTTCGGAATACAATTCTGTTTATTTTCATCCGGAAACGTGGTCAAGTGCTTGCCTGTCCGCTGGCTCCCTTCTGCAAGTATTGGATGACGTTCTGAACAGGAGGAGCCAATCCGGAGTGGCGATTGTGAGACCCCCAGGACACCACGCTGGAGATAACACCGCGTGCGGCTTTTGTATCTTTAATAACGTGGCTGTGGCTGCGGCATGTGCTGTACAGTTTTATCATTTAAAAAGGTATAACACTCTCCTCGATTATATAATCGCCAAAAAAAAGTTGGTAGCATTAACAACAAATTATAAAAATGTGTTACAGAGTGTTAATAGTAGATTGGGATGTGCATCATGGAAACGGGACGCAATATATCTTCGAAGAGGATCCGAGAGTCCTTTATATCTCTGTTCATCGTTACGATAATGGAAGCTTCTTTCCGAATTCCAAGGCAGCTAATTATACAAGTGTCGGCTTGAAGGCGGGCGAGGGATTCAGTGTAAACGTACCGTGGAATAAGGTACATAAGGCGATATATATTTTCACGAATGTTGAACTTTGTTCAACTTTGAAGTACGAGGATTTGATAAGTCCTTAGAAAATATATATATATATATATATATCAACTATCATGTCAGTTTGATATTGGTGCCGCTATCTCATATATTTTCAAACGACTCTCGTACCTTGGGAATATTTATAGACTAACAGAACGAGATAATCTATCGTGTACATTATTGTGTATTTACTTTTTTCTAAATATTTTGCAGAAGGGAATGGGAGACGCCGAGTACATAGCAGCGTTCCAACAGGTTGTGATGCCTATAGCTTATCAGTTTAATCCGGAATTAGTTCTGGTTTCCGCTGGATTCGATGCTTGTGTAGGCGATCCACTTGGCGGTAAGTAGCACAAATCAAAAATATAATTATCGCAGCTATTTAAAAATTGAATGTGTCGCCCTACATATAAAATGCTTGTATAAGGCACACATTAATTTATATTTTATGTTATAATTGTATATTATATGCGTTTTAACAATCTTCAAAGAATGTTCAAATCTCTCAATTATTAGGAATTTTTATTTTCCATCAGGTTGTCACGTAAGTCCAGAAATGTACGGCCATTTAACTCACTGGCTCTCATCCCTGGCCAATGGTCGTATAATTCTCAGTCTCGAGGGGGGCTACAACATCAACTCGATCTCGCATGCAATGACAATGTGTACCAAGGCTCTCCTGGGCGATCCTATGCCCATGCTGGACCCTGGTTTGATCCCTTGCCCCAGTGCGGTCAATTCTATCAACAATGTGCTGAAGACGCAAAAGAAATTCTGGCCTAATCTGCAATACGGAATGTCATTGCCGAAAGAAAAGCTGCTTCCTAAAGTGAGAACGGCACCTGATAAACTTGAGGAAGAAAGAAACGCGGAGAAACCGAAGCGTACGGAATCGAAGATCGCCTTGGAAGGACTCGAAAGTGAGAAACTAGAATTGAATTTGATAGACAAGAATCATCTGAGTCAAGTGACAGACGAAGAGATCTTGAAGCTAACGAACGAGATAGAAAATATCAAGATTAAGAATTCCAAGTTGGATACAGTGAAAAGTGAGGCAGACGAGAGGAAGAATCCTGGATCGAAGAGCGAGATGAAAAGCTCAGATGGTAAATAACAAATCCCTAACAAATTAATTTTCTTAAACGGTATATTTGGTCGAGATAAACATAATATAATATGCTTTATACTTTAACATTTGACTTTCAGTTTCGCAAAATATACAGAAATGCGTAAACGAGACGAATCAGTCGAGGAACACCCAGCAAGCAAACTCCAGTATCCGCGAAGACCGTGACGACGAGGATGCGGCATCTCTTCAGCGTGAGACGCAATCGGCGAATCTTCTAGAGTATCTCTCTGAAAATCTACAGGTAAAATTTTCGTGTATTATATAAGATTTATGTATAATGTTGTTTTATACTTTACACAATTTTAATAATACATTTTATATTTTAATATTACTAAGTTGTTATTTTAATAACTTAAATTAATAAATTAAATAATAACTGTTAGATAATAATATTAAAGTTACTAAATTATTATTAAAATAATAACTTGGTAACTTTAATAATACACCTCATGTATCTTTCATCTCGCATAAATCAATTTCTTCCATGAAAAATGAAGAGAATGAATGAATAAAAGAACTTTTCGCGCTACGCAGGCTCTGACAGCGGGAGAAATGTTTGCTGTGGTGCCTTTGCGTGACTGTCCACACTTGTTCACGGTAAACGAGGTTCCTCCGAGTGGAATTGATGTGACTTCACCCTGCGTGGAGTGCGGCAGCACCGCGGAAAACTGGATCTGTCTGCAGTGTTACACTGTGCACTGTGCTCGCAGCATAAATCAGCACGCGATGCAACACGCAACGGAGTTTGAACATCCTATCACGCTCAGCTTTAGTGATATTTCCGTCTGGTGCTACGGTTGTGAGGCCTACATTGATAATCCTGTAAGTATCTCTTCTTCAGATTGCTCATTCTCAAATAATAGAATAACATAAAAATTATGTGCCTAAGTTTATTAAATTTTTAATTTCTTTTGAATAATTTTCACATTGGTGATTACTGTTTTTAGCGATTATATGCGGCAAGGAACGCAGCTCATCAGAGCAAATTCAATGAAGAACTTCCCTGGACTTATAACGAGATTACAAACACGCCTTAATTAATCTAAAAGAATTAAAAGGCATATCTTTTTTATTCTTTAGATACCGCGAGATCAAATAAAAAGTTAAAGGTGGAGAATGATTACTAAATAATATAATACCACATTAATAAATAACACAAAATGCTATTGTACAAATAATTCAAGTTATTATAGCTCAATTATAAATATTTTTGAGATTTTAATTTTTTGTTAAATTAGAATTTTAAAAGCATGGCTTGATCTTGATAATTTTTACTTAAAAATTGGGATTAAATACGTGACGTATTGAATCTGCAATTGCAATATGTAATGTTGCATGTGGGAAAACGATTCTTCAAAAATTCAAAAAATACTAGTTTAAAAATGAAAAACAAAAAAACATGATCCAGCGTAAACTAGATTGCTGAAAAATCAAACTATAAAAATGTACTGAGATAATTTGTTATATTTAACTTGGTTAGAAAATATTAACTGTACTAAACTAAAAATATCTTTTATTGATTGTAGAACAATGTATGGTGTTCCGAAAAAATTCAGCAGCTCACTTAATTAATTAGTAAGAAACGAGAAGTTTCTCTTTATTTCTTCCATAATTAATTTCTTACTTAATTTATTAAATAATACTCTTTACTGAAATTTTTCAGGTGCACCGTGTGAACTATATTTTTCTATATAAAATAAATAGATTAAAAATAATAAACCTCTTAAACAATAATTATATTAGGAAAGAATTATATTTTCCTCATATAAATTTCCATTTTATTGTATGATGTTAAATTATATTATCATAGTGCAATAGTATTTCTGACATATTACGTATGTATACAGGTTGTTCTCGTAAATGTTAATTATTATAAATTAATAATCTATTATAATCTTTTATAAATTAATAATACCTTTCACGTAATCGCTTTTAAAGTAAAAGTACATATAAAATATCTTTCATTAAAATTCTAATAAGATATATTAAAAGATATATAACTTATTCTTGCTTATATATGTATATTTATACTTTTAAAGTATAATAAAAAATAAAATTCATTCTTTATCAAATTAAAAATTAACTAACTAAAGTTGCCTATTTTCAAGAACAACCTGCTGTACCAATTATAACACCGAATATATAAAAATTAATAATTTCTATTTTAAAGTAATCAAATTTTTGTCATCTCTTTAGATTATTCTGGAGCAATTCGCCTTTTGTATTAACAGAAGAGAGAAAAATGAATATTTATACGTATAAGCTTTAATAAAATAAATCGTATTTACAAGTACTACCTCTTACCAAAAAGAAAACTAGACAAATAACAAGAAATAAAAATGAAAAGTTTGTACATATATTAGTTTGTAACTAATTTCCCGTGAATTTCCGAATCCTTAATATATTATATTCTATGTATATATTTGATATTTAATACAATTAAAATCTATTATAAAAACTTTAATAAATCATGACTTCTCACGTTGAAACGTTTGATAGAAACATCCTTTTTCGCTGTATTGTTTACATTGAATACTGCAACAGTCTCTAGTAATATTTTAACAAGTCAGTTAGCCACTTTATATCTGTCTTTTTTTTCGCTCTTTGACTAGATTTTATTATCTTATTATTATATATTCTATTATTATCTTAGGAATAGGAATGTAGAAATATCATTTTTTTCAATTATTCGCTATTTCTCCACCTTATATTCATCTGTTATTTTTACTTCTTTTTGTCTTAGGCACAAAGTATTCGATTCTCAACAATAGCAACTTGAACTGTTCGATATATTCGCGAACGTCCTCTACAGCTTTAACGAAACTGCTAAAAATACCGTCATTCTGTCGACTAAACAAGTTTCCCAGTCTCTCGACCGGTTGCACTAACGGCAGTCTTTCCACAGAGATGTGAGGGTAGAAGGCCTTGACTATGTGAAACCCAAACTGCCTAGACTGCGAGCTGTTGGACAGCCTCGCGAGTTCGTCCATCGCGGAAGCCGGTAACGCGTAGTACAGTCTGTAAGGGATCTTCTTCACAGCGAACTTCTCCTCGCAGTCCCTGACGCTTCTGGCGATGCTGTTGAACACCTGCGGTAAGGGTTTGGAGCCTTGCTCGTACAGGTGAAAGTCCTGCGTCAACTTGTACTTGTGATTGCCGCTGCGGTAGACCTTACGAGTGTTGCGCAGCTGCAGCAACGCGGTGGGCATCGAGTAGCTATACGAAGTGTACAGATGCACGTTGGTAAGGTACGGCTTGGCCGCCAACTCCGTGGCGACGTGGAACGTCAGCGGGAGGATTCCACCCTGATGCGCGAAGGCATAGAAGAAGGCTAGCAGCAGATTGCTGATGTACCACAGCACCAGTTTCCTGGACTTGTGCCTTTTCGTTTCGGTGGAACTGCTAGACTCGCCGACATCACTGTCGTCGTTGAACGATGCCCTCTGAACGATATCTAGGCTGGGAACTTGATTCAGCTCGGGCGCGTAGAGGAACACCAGCGGAAAGAGCACCGGGATTATGAAACGCGGTTCCTGATGCGGAAAAAGGGACAGCAAGGCAACCGGAACGATGAACGCGGTCGTCATCAGGCCCACGATACTCTGCAGACGTGGCAGACGCAGCCATTGCGCCGTTATTCCTCTGAAAATAAATGTTGAAATTAGTCATTTCATTACAAAGAAAATTCGCGTGATGTTGACTCACCTGTACACCATTTTGACGAACGTGAGCAGTCCGATGAGTCCCAGGATGCTGAACAGCAGCGGAACATTCAGCAGGAAGTGCAGGAAACGAGGATGCAGTCCGTGCGTCTGCAAATTCTTTGTATCGATATTGTACTTGATGAAATTAACCGGCGTCACCACGAAATTGTTTATTCCGACTTCCAATTGACCTATCTCCCCCATCGTTAGATATCCGTAATAGAAACTATCGACTAGAATAAAGAACAGTGCGACTGGCAGCCCGTAGAGGATGAAGATGAAGATCCGGATGTGGAAGTCCACCAAGCTGACGCTCTTCGAACCTAGACCTCTTTGCAGCCAGAAGAAGATGGGAGCGAGAGCGAACGCGACGAAAGTCGGTCTATTGAATATCCCTATCACCGTTATCGTCGCCAGTTTGAAGCAGTGGTTCAGCGAGTGCGAGGGCAACAAAGCCCTGAGCTTGTAATACTTAAGTCGCTCCGTTCCGCTCGTCGCTTCGCTGTACTTCTTGGAGATGTAATCGTTCTGAAGCACGACCTGATATGTGACAATTACAAAATTATTAAAACAGTGTGTGCATGTTGATAACGGTATAATAAAATACCGAAAGTTCTTGATTAATTATACACAAGAAAAAATATGAATCCGTCAACTATCTTTCTTCGAGTAATCGATCGTCTTCGCGTCGTTCAATTTTTTTTTGTAGAGAAAACTAAACATACTTTCTCCGAAAACACCATGCACTTGGAAACGAGGTACAACAGAGCAGCGGTCAGCACCAGTTCGATGGAATTGGACAGTATACGGGTGGCGTATGTGAGCATGATATAAGAGCTGGCATATGTCACGAGTCTGACTCTGTAGTTCTGCCCGTACATGCAGCAGATCTTGTAAAGAAAGTAATCCGACAGGAAGGAGAGCGCGCACATGAAGAGTCGTGGGAAGATCACGAAGAAATACGGAGTTTTCAGCGACAGCCCGAATAGGTGAAACGTGTACGGAGACAGCATCTTGAGAACCACGTAAGGCAGACCAACGACGAGTTGAGGAATAAACGCAGTGCGTACGGGAAAAGTAGTGTTGAATTCCCATGGTTTGTAGACGTCGATATCGAAATGCTCTCCTGTAAGAGACGTAAAAGAATTTTCGAAAACGAAAACATTGAGGAGTGAAAAAACGGTGACTTACCAGAGACAACTTCGATGGACTGAAAGAATTCGTCCGGATGGATGTAGCCTGTCTGCGGAGCGAGAGTAAGAGTTATTCTTAGTGCAGCTAGGATCCAGTACAGACCAATCTTGCGACGTATAGGGTTTGCAGACTGATACTCGTCAATGGATCTGCGATACTCGTTTTTGTGCTGATAAATAAGAATTATGTAGTACATACATGTAGGAATAATTATGTTATGTATAAATATACATTAATAAATTTTTTAATAGATGATAGTTTTTAATAATTTTAATAGAGACGAATAGGAATAAGAGTTAAGAGACTGTACATGCATGAACTTTTAAAAATATAAATGGATAACGACAAATATACGCAACATGAGAAAATAAATTAAATAAAGTAATAAAAATATAGAAATACTCACATAAATATATAAAAAATTTATATAATTTGATAATATATACGTAATTTACACTTTAATAATGAATAAAATAATAAATTATGAGAAAAATATTAGTATTAAGAAGATATTTAAAACTTACCTTTAATGACATATTTTTGTAAAAATTATTCTTTGTAAAACAAATTTATCGTAATTTAACCTCAGCAACTGTTTAACATTTCCAAGAACAACCATAACCACCATCTTTATACGGCATAATGTAAACCAATGTAAACAAACTTGAAACGACAAATTTGTTTTCTAGGTAAAATTTGTCCCTAGTTTGTCTCTAGAAAAGTTCAGGTTCAATAATGAGCTTCGATGCAAAAAAAGAAAGAAAATAGATATGGAAATACCATTACCGAAATTAATCAAATTAAAAATCCAGTTGAACAAAAGTTGAACAATCTTCCACTCGAATATCGATTGCTCGAACGTTGCAAAATCTCTACTTGCTATTGATTCTCGAGTACACGTCACAAAATGGACGTCGTAACTTGTGCGTGAACCGCCCGCGAGCAATTGTTTACGTTTATTCACTGTGCTCTTGGTGGATCTTTCCAAATTCGCTTTCGCATGTAAGATCCGAGAAACTTGCGTGAGTCGCGTGCCGTGCGTGTGCGTGAGACCGCGTGCGGGACGATGCCCGAGCGTGTTTCGGTGTGAAGTGTGTATCAGTGAAGGGACAAAGGGTGTCACGTAAGTGTGTGCCGAGCCCTCGGGAGGACTCGTTCAAAAAATTGCAGAGACTTCGGGAGAAAAGAGAGAGGGAGAGAGAGAGAAATATTCTAAATGTCGACGAGAATCTCGTCTATTTAGTGGTCCACCGTTTCGCGGGCGAACTTTCCTAGCTAACTAAAGTACGCGCGAGTTAAGGGCGAGAGTAAAGAGAGCCAGTAAAAGGAAGTTTTTTGATCGACAGACTCTTAGCATGTTCGCGGGCGAAAGTCAAAAACGATCACTCCGGTTACTTCGGGAGAGATCTGTCGGTAATCCCGACTTCCGCCTTCGGAAGAAGTGCGTAGAGGATAAAGTAACTAGGACATGGCAGCTCGCAGCTTCAAAAAACGCTCCTCCTCTGTGCTTTCAGAGACTTCATAGAGCAATCTACTCCCCCTTCCCGGTGGGAGCTAACTATGTGTCGCTGTATCGCCACACAGCCATCTCCAGGACTGTTTGTAAAAAAAGCTAGCCTAGCTTGAATCCTGGCTAAACCGCTGGCTGGCCACTTGTTTGTAGCCCGGTCGAGTCGTTGCCATGTGTCCCATTCGATTTGTGTTAGGTGTAAGAGAGTTGGACGCCGCTATGGCACGTGTAGGGGCTTTAATCGAATACCTCCGGGACAGTGTGGACTTTCCGCTCGACTCGGGACCCTTGAACTATCCTTGCTGTATACTATATAGTCCCTTGCTACTGCATTGTTACCGTAAGATGTACAAGAAACGCTACGATACATCGTTCCACCTGGTGATGCGCTCCCGCGCGGCCCGCGACACAGTAATAAGACCCCATCTCTGTGTGTTTGCGTTGCAGAGGAACGCGGGCGTTGCAACGGGTAGCTAACTATGGGCAGCAACACCGACGGCGACAATCTGAATCTCAGCTGCGGCGAGAATGACAACGGCGACGAGCTCAGGCTGGCAGCAGACGAAACGTATGACACACGCAGTGAGGTCTCCTCGAGCAGCTCCAATTCTGACTCGAGTCACCCCAGTATCAGCTCGGTCTCCAGCAAGTCGTCACGCGGCGACAACAAGCGAAGCAGGAGGACCAGGACCAAGCGGGGCAGGTCCAGAGAAACCAAGTCGTCTAGTCCTGAACCGAAACGAGCTAGGTCCAAGGAGAGCAAGGGCACTACCAAGAGCTACGACTACACCACCAAGTTGAACTACCTGTTTAGAGACGCAAGGTTCGATGGGGACAACAATAAGTAGCGATTAAGTTCTTTCTTAATTTGACTTTCTTTTAATTACTTTAGAATCAACCCAGCATATTGTTGGATTTCATTGTCTCAGTAATGAAGCTGTATGATATGCACATCGTTTGAAATTTAACAAGTATTTATGTTTAAGACATAACAAAACACAATCGTGGGATTTAACTACAATGCAGATTACTTGTAGCGTTTTTTATGGCAAATACATGTTGTGCATGATAGTAGAAGTGCATTTTTCAAGATCGCGTATCGACAATGAAACTGTCTAGATTTGATGTAAATGTTTTCAAGTCTCTTCCACCAGATTTTTCATCATCAAATCTAACAATGCGGAGAATGTAACGTTATCGAAGGCCAAGGGTGTATGGAGCACGCTGCCACAGAACGAGGCGAATCTGAATCAAGCATACAGAGAATCGCGTAATGTATTGCTGGTATTTTCCGTGAAAGAATCCGGCAAGTTTGCTGGATTCGCGAGACTCAGTACGGAATCACGAAGAGACGCCGGTCCAGTTTCTTGGGTATGCGCTAGCGAAACATAAACATAACTTTGCAATGAAATATTCAAGAAGTGTATAAAAATTACAATCAGTTTTAACTGATTTCTTTCAAGTTCGATTGGTTGTTGTGTTCATTAATTACATTGATAAAAAAGATAAAGCAGTGATTGAATGCGTTTCAGGTATTGCCTCCTGGCCTGTCTGCAAAGGCATTAGGCGGTGTATTTAAGGTCGACTGGATATGCAGAAAGGAATTACCGTTTACAGCTACGTTACACCTGTACAATCCCTGGAACGACGGCAAGCAGGTCAAAATCGGCCGAGACGGCCAAGAAATCGAGCCCAGAGTCGCCGAGGAATTGTGCAGACTGTTTCCGGAAGACGAAGGTAACTTTGCAGAAATGTGTGGACATATCTCGAATCAATTTTATATATAACATGTGAAGATAATTATCCAAACATAATTTTAGTTGATGTTGTACGAATATATAAATCGTACACGTTATAAACGAATTTAATATTTATCGGCAGGCATCGAGATGACGCCGATCTTACGAAAGTCCAAGGAAGCGGGGAAACACGTGACCAAATCGTCGCGTTATCGCGACAAGAGACCCATAAGCAGCTCAAGATTCTTGCGGAGAGGCGGACGAGGACGTAGACTGTTCCTAACTTCGAGATCACGCTTGGCCTCGCTCGCTAGGGGTTCCCATGGTGTTGCGGGTGATCACAGGAGTTCCAGGGACCATTCCTATCGGTACACGCCGTGGTTCAACCGAGGAGATTCACCGTACACGAAGTACGATCATGCGATACCGAGTGACACGTGTCATTTTTTTAAATCGTACAATGAATATTTGCTAACTCTGATATTCTGTGAAAAGGATTTTACTTTGAAAAATTGTATGATTTTTTGTTAGATAGTGATGACGATTTGTTTCCAGGGGTTACGGGACAGGACTGGGTGTCGCAGCGGTTGCGGAGGCTTACGTGGCGGATTACATGCGCACCATGCAACATCAGTTGCCTCCGTTGCCGCCTTACGGCCCGCACCCCTATGACACTCTGCCTCCACCACCTCCACCACCAAGGTGAGAATATTCACTGCACAGAAAGTGCTCATCTTGATGTATACTTTTCTTTTTGATAATTTAATGCCTTATTTTAGATGGATTCTTTGCAGACATCCAATTTAGTCAGCCAAATTTTTTGGCTAAAATTGAATAAAATTAAATAATAATTAAATTAAACAATTAAATTAAATAGCAACTTGTGTTGAAGCAAAATCAAACACTTGTCTCCTGTTAAAGAAAAGTGTTTACAAGATATTACCAAAACGTGTTTTTTTTTCTAGATATTATGATGGTTTGCCACTACCTCCAGATTACAGTGCAACAGCATCGGCACTGGAGAAGCGCAGCTATGAAAGAAGCGTAGACGAGTTCCTGTGGAGGACGGCTAGCCGCCACAGTCGACACAGTGATCACCGTTCTTCCCGCGATCATCACAGATACAGAGATCGTAGATAAGGATCGACTGCAATGTTCTCTTATTAATCCGTCGATTCCTCATCATTGACGAGTCTCATCATTGTGTCCAATGATCCAATCAATGATAGGTTGACAAGAATATAAAATTAACATATCGTTTCTCATCTGAGGAGATTTGTATTCTAAACGATATTGTTAAAACACGAGATGATGTAATTAATTAATGTGATGTATAATAATTAGGCAGAATTGTACATAAATCTATTGAAAATCAAATTTAATTGTAGAATATATTAAAAGTAATTTCGTTTCCAAAAGCAAATAAAATCCCAGGTTTCATTAATCCGAAATCTCTGGGAGAGGACTGGAGGAATCGACGGGTTTAATCATGTCTCATTGTCATAAGATTGTAATCATGTTTCAACAGCGTCTAATCATCATTACTCATCAAGCTGCATAACGTAGCGCGATTTCACGCACATTCTTTCTGTTCTTAACGTAGGCATAATTAAGTAAGTTTTGTACCATCGAGTATATTGAAATCCGTGATACTTTCAGTGAATTTCGCAATCAGAAACAAAACGCAAGAACTATTAGAGTATCTCATGAATCTAAAAAAAATCTATCTGATGCATTCTTTTTCTTCACTTACTATACTTTTCGGGCGTCTTGTGTCCGAATTACCGCGTCAGTTTTGCATGCAATAATCATCGACGAATTCTACGAGGAATTTTAAGGTTCATCATGTTTTCAGATACATTAAGTAGGGCGAATGTTTGATTTCATAATTCCACGTGTTTATACATATGTGTGATTGTATGTAAACAAGACTTTCAAGGTACATGAGGTACGCGAAAAATATTGAACTCGTTGTTCGATCTCGTGACGTGCATATTCGTTTCGATACTTTAGAAATACTTTCGGAGAAAGATATTTGGTGAATAAAGGAAGATGTCAGGAAATCGACAAATGATAAGGATTATCACTCATCCCACCCATGCATAACAGATACTCCGACGACTCCGAGCGGATGCGCATATCCTGGCAGAAGGCAGAAGAGTGGAAAGATTTTAATACATTGCGGCATTATTCTGACGCTAATCAGGAATTAATTTGTGATATTGTTTACAAATATTTGTAACATTTGCAAGTCGTGTTCTGATCAGGATTATTTTACGTATCGCAAATCTTACTAACGCTTAATTTACTTGATTAATCATGCCGCATCTCATACCGCAATTTTATAAACGTGGCTTATGTGTCTCATTATATTTCTTTGTTTGTTTAATTCTCATTATTATGAAGAGTTACTTCTTGAGAGAAATAAGCCAATCGGCCAAACATCAGCAGCCAACGCTTCACACTTCAATTGCAGATAAAATAATTAAGAAAAATGTTGAAACAGAGATCAATTCGTTGCAAACTTCAATTGCAGGCAGAATAATTAAGGAGAATGTTGAAACGGAGAATGTTGAAACGGAGATCAGTACGCTGCGAAGAAACAATTTCAAGGATAAAATTTTGCAGGTATACTCAATTTTAGAAACTAAAGGCTAATAAGTGCTCGCATAGTCTATCAATTATGATTAATTAAATTAATTTATAAAACATTAACAGAAAATATGTAACTTTGATACTATATAAGTGAAACAATACAGAAAGACAATAGAAAAACTGATTTACTAGAGAATACTAATCACTATATTATCAAAGAACAACAATTAATAGAAAAAAGTGTTATATTCATGCAAGTTTAGCATGTGTTACAGTTATATTGAAAAGATAAATACAATTATATTTATACTTATTCTCAAAAATGTTATGTATATTTATAATATTCTTGCACGCAGAAAAGTACGATTATGCTTCAACAAACTTCACATATCTGCGCGAGGTACGCTCTGAGGACTCGTCCTATCAAAAGACATTTCATATACAGTGCTAAACACAAATCACTATACTGTTGGATCCACAAAGTCGCGTCGACCAGTTTCGTCAAATTATTCTCCGATATGAACCGCCAATATTTTAGCCGATATTTATACAGGTGATTGACATTCATCATGATTAATTATATATTTATCAAATCAAATTAACTCTTACTTGATGTATATCTACTTCATTTTATTTTTAGCATTTATGCCTATGCACACTCTATACATTTATGCATCACATCTTATACACCAGTTTTCCATATCTTTTTATTTTATTTTTTAATTTTTTTTTAAATTATATTTAATTAATTGTTAATAATCTGAGAATGCAATTAATGCAGAGAAGTGGACGCTCTATCGCCAAATAGTTTGGAAGATCTGCATCGCCTTGCTAGCAATAACACCGTCTTCAAATTGCTCGTCGTCAGGCATCCCTTTCAGCGGCTAGTCTCGTCGTACAGGTAATTGGCGTTCTCGTTTCACAAAATTTAATTTCCGCAATCTCCTTGTTAACTAAATCAACATAGATTTTCTTAAAATTGATACAAAATCATCTGCAGAGACCGTATTGAAGATAGCAGCAGGTACACGGCACAAGCATGGCTGTACGCTCGCGAGATCTTTTATCTCTCGAGACCACAACTCTTCCATTTCAATACATCGAGTGGCAACGTTCTGCAGCGAATATTCTTCCCGAACAGAAGGTATACGCAATGAGTGATTCATTTCCTTCCGCTTTGTACATATTATTAAATTATTAAAAAATATTTTTAAACAATTCGTGTATATAATAGTATTAATTCTCTTTTTCGTTTTCCGCAGATTGAAACTGGTACCCAGTTTCCGAGAGTTCCTGGTATGGTTACTGAACCAACCGCCGGACACCGACGACAATCACTGGGGTCAATACTACACTCACTGTGCAGTCTGCAACGTCAGTTATAGCTTTGTGCTAAAACTGGATGATTACGACATTGAGGAAGTGAATTATGTTTTGTCAAAGCTGAGATTGAACGGAGACGAGGTTTACTTGCCTAAACTGCATCGTACTCATAACGGAGTCACCGATTTTAACGTAACGTGCAAGTATTTCGGCAGCTTGACCACCGACATGGTCCTGAGATTGCATGAGAGGTATAAAATGGACTTCGAGATGTATAATTACAAGATAGATGACTATCTGCATTGCGCTAGACAAAAGTAAATTAATTCCGATGTGGAAGACAAGAGAATGATAAAATATAGTACCATTTGCTTTTTTTAAAAGTGTTAAAAAATGTGTATTTTCTTTTTATAATAAATTAAACGTAAAGTAAATGTCGATTGAATTCGGGCAAATCTTCTATTCGTTTCTGTAAATTCTATAAAATTATGATCAAGAGATATAAATAAAAATATAAATTTATTGTGTCCTTGTAATGTGTTCAGAAAAAGCTATTTTAATGTAATTATGTAATTATGTAAAAATGAGTAATTTTTTGTAAGATTATTAATAAACTTAATTTTAATTAGTAATTTTTATTATTTATAGTTCTTAGTTATTTAAATGATTATGGACATAATATGTTCTTATGATAGATGGATGTTAACGTCTTAAACAATGTAAAGAAAAAGTATGCGTTTTTATATAATAATCAAAGTAATGGATAACAGTAATTGTATGAATAGTATTACGTACGGGATACATACATAGCTGCATTGATCCATATACAAAATTAAATTAATTCCTATATCAATCGCGAGACAACACAGAACTAATACAACCAAGAAAGCTTTATTTTCTTGTAATTAAATCTTAATATATCATGATGTATTATATGATCCCGGACGCTTTCTCTTCACATTAAGAGTTTCTGATAGAGAGAATTGTGTGTTTAAAAAATTTAATAATATTTTTTGAAGACATCCTTCAGTTTAAACCTACACTTTGAGGAATTTTCACGTTCTTTAATCCTTATATCTAACAATCTTAAGATCAAATATTCCAAAGATTGTTTTTCTTTCTGCTTACTTTACTCCAGATCCTTTTTAAAATTATGTTTTTTATTTCTTATCTTCAACTTAGCTTCAACCTAGCTTGCGTTCGAGTTCTTTCGTTTTTCGTCGCGAATCTAAGATCGTATCTCGCTCTCGCAGTTAATCGCTTACTTATCGTCGCAAACTATCAAGCAATCGGTGTCTTCGGAAGGCTTCCGTTTTCTCGGCGTTAATTTTTTCAATTCGGATGAGTTACTATGGGGCATCTCCTCGTTGTCGATGATACAAATATCATCGCCATCGTCCACTTCTTCCACCTTGCGTCTCTTGACAGCGACCTCATCTTCCACCGGTTCGTGCTTACGCTTTTTATCCGATGCTTCGCTTACATCCTGCAAGTTAATTTTTGATAAGTAATACAATACAAGGAAATTAACAAAAATAACTTTTAAAATAAATTAACAAAAGGGACTTTTATACTCTACGTTTCTCAAAGCAGTTAATTACCCGGCCATTCGATGTCGATGGTTTCTCTATCATCTCTTCATCCTCCTCCTCCTTTGGCTGCAGAGCATCCTTGTCTGCCAATATCAGGAATTGCGGACTGTCATCCTTTGGACCTGGTTTTTCTCGGTAAACCACGAAGACAGTCAGCGAATAATTCTGTTGGAAGTCGTCGACTTTCAGTATCGTCCCATCCTTGATTCCAAGTTCCTCCAATCTCTTATCGTTGTTTTCCTCCGTCTCGCCCTCTTCACTGCTGATGACGACAGCGCCAGTACCGTCGATCATTACATCAGGAGCGATCATGTTCAGTCTGTTTTTCAGGACCAATTCCTCCAGCTCTTTGATGGTCATGCTAGAGGTGTCAACCGCCAGCACCGCTTGCGGAGTCGGCGCGCAGACGTAACACTTTGGATTGGGCGGATTCACCGCCTTCTCCGGCACTAACAGCTGATTACGATGATTCATTTTTAGACGCAAGTAAACAGATTTGCAGGCTTGCAAATTGTTCTCGAGGACTCGGAAAGCATGGAGAACGACCATGCCCGCGATTATAGCGTTGGTAGTGGCGATCGCCGGGATTATATTACCAGCCATTGCTGAAAAGTGAAAAACAATTTTAGAAATGAAATGTAACAGGGACAACTAAGGTGTTTGTTATCGATACTAACACTTAATGTCGAATCGGGTCTTTTGAGGAATCCCAAAGATGTGTGCGCGAATGTTGGCGCACGCGGCAACGAAATCCATGGCGTGTTGATCGTCCTTGTCCCAAACCAGATGATTACTCGGCGACTTCTCCTGGGAAGCTTTCAACACCTGGCTCAGACTCTTCACTGAATCTGCAAAAATGTTGCCGCACTTGGAAATGCTCCAGCGTTGTTGATCCTTTAATCCTGGCTGACTGATCTCTTTACTGCATCCCGCCACTTAAAAAAAAGCAAAAGACATTATAAACTCTGGTAAGAAAATTGGCTGATGGTGCCACGTCTGTAAGACAAACCTCCATCTGGTAACTCCCTCCAGTCCAATGGCACTGGAGGTCTGCGCTTCTTCCACAGGTTGTCCATACTTAACAGATACTTGATATCATCATGGAATAGCTTCACGAATAACTTTTCTGAATCGTAGTTGCAAGACTGGGCCCAAACTCGCGTAGAAACTCTGTCAATATTGCCTTTGTCGTTGGACTCGGCCTGCAAAGCTCCATCCCCTGCTGTGTCTGTAAAATTAAAATGTAGAAATATCTTGTCTATATTTTACGTGATTATTCACAGAATATCTTGAATTAATTGTGAAAATAATCAAACAAAATCAATAAGACATTAATCAGTTAATTAGTTAATAACTGAATGTTCACAATCTAAAAAATGAAATATTCAAATATCAATATTATGCTATACATGTGTGTAAATTAATGAAACATTACGATATAGTAATTTATGTTACCAGCTGCTTCAGGATCTGCTGTGTCTGGAGAAACATCTTGATCGGGATCTTCCTCTCCAAACAGTTGACTGTAATGCATGAATAATTATAAGATATAGCCTCTTGTATAACGTAAAATATTTTAATCTTAATACAAACTGTGTTAAAATAATTACTTGAAGAGGTGCTTGGCCCACACTATACAGTGGATAGGCTCACTTGGTGTGTTGCGAATAGTACAGCCGGGAAAGGTCTTTTGTGCAGCCTTCGGTGTACACTCGTAGCACTGGCTCAGACCTTTCTTAATGAGTTCAACTTGACCCTCGTAACCTGCAGTACCAGATTCAATTAATGGTACATCGGCTGCTAAGCACATGCGATTCACATGATTCCTGGCTGCCCTATTGTCCAGGGCATTTAAAACCACTGTAAACCTCTTGAAGAAGGTCAAGCCAAAGTCTGGTCTACAAAGACATTAAAACAAAAATTTTAGGACGTTGAATATATGCATATAACTAAGCATAAGAAGCCAAATAAACTTACGATGTAATACTGTCATGATAATGTATCACTTTGGCATCTGGATTGAATGTTAATGCTGTTTCGCATGCTACACTAGCTTTCGATTTTCCTACATGCTTCTTTTGGAATAGGAATTGTCTATTTAAGTTGCTCACATCAATCGTATCCAAATCGATCTAGAAAAGAGAAACTACTTAAGAATTTTATCTTGCTAATGTATATACGTATAAATCTTAAAAGAATTGCGAATATAGATCAAAACATATAGAGAACAAAATATACAAAACTAAAACATACAAGAACAGACGCTTGTTAAGCGTATAAACACGTAAAAATGAGGTTATGTCAATCATCGGTAAAATTATGTACTCACAATCTCGATGTTTGTGAATCCTGACATAACAAGGTTTTTCAAGATCTCGCAACCGATGCCGCCGGCGCCCACGACAAGCACTTTACTGCTTAAAATCGTGTCTCGCAGTTCCTCACGGAACACTCCACTTATAACCGCTGCCATGTTGCTGAATAAACTTCTGCTTCTTCTTAGTGTTTAATGGCACCCGATCCCTTTCAGGTTCGATACGGCCAATTGCAAAAATGAGTGAAATACAAAATACGAAATAACAAGTTGAAAAAAAGAAAACTCGGAACAACCGTTGTGCACCTGACAACTATCCCCTTCGAAATCACTGAATAAACTGCTTCGCGGCGCGGCGGCGGCCGGCATTCAGCCATAGAACTTATACACATGGAAGGGGAAATATACTTTTCAGCGAACAGCGATTACTCGCTAGAGAACAGCGAATGATCACGTGACCTTCACTCGCGGCGATTATTTCGCTGCATGAAACGGCACCTTGAGACATGTGATTAGCCAATGGAAGAATTTCTAGCCTAGGAATTTCTAGGAATTGTAACTACATAGTTCCACTTGGCGCTCGCAACGACCGCAACGTCATTCTGTCTTTATTACTCACTGAACATTGAATAAAGACAGAATGACGTTGCGGTCGTTGCGAGCGCCAAGTGGAACGCAGCCATAAAAGATCTTTTAGTAATTTTTATTTTGTTAGTAATTTTTAGCGTAGGATTGCGTGTAATTTGCATAATTCAAGTATATGGATTACAAATTTTCATATAATTTCGCATTATGAATGAAGAAACAACCAATCACGCGACTCAAATACAAAAGCTGCAGTCGATAGACAGTAATGCAAACGGAAACGTTCTAAGAGAAAGTCCCTAGACCCTTAAACGGCCTATATTTGAAACAAACATTGCGGTCCACCATCTTGATTTCGCACGGTTGTCGACACAGTCGGGTAGTGTCCGTCGGCAGCTCGCGATGTGGAACGGCGCTTTGGAAAACAGCGATTGAAGGCGTGTAGAACTGCGGATTGGGATCGACGTCGCGCCAGTTCGCCGCTACAGATATGACGAACGTGGCTGTGCGCTAACAACACAGACAATTCGTCGAACTCGTCCCCGCTGCTGGCCGTCACATCGCGAGGACACGACGCGGACCGTAAATTGCCGGAGCGCCGCCGAGCGGAATCGTGCGAAGTCTGCGGCTCTCCTGACCGAGAAATGCTCGCGCGCACATGGTGACATCGTCTTCCGGGTCAGTTCGAAAGTAATTCCGTGATGAAGTTGCGACGTCGCGGCAGCGGAGCTCGCGCTTCCCGGACGACGCCGCCGAGCGCGGCGTCCCCGAGAAGGTCCCGGCAAGCTTGCTGAATCGGCGCCTTCATGGGGTGCCCATGGGGTGTAATGGCGATTGCGAAAGTGTTTTATTTGATGCAGTTGTGAGATTGATGAATGTAGCAATTACGTTTCAATTCATTGTGCTAACTCGTTTGTTGCATATCGGATTGTTAATACGCAAATTTTGACACAGCTCGTCTGCCAAATTGTATCGGACGATCTGCACGTATTGACATTTATGGCGAATAGAAAGTAGTATTATGATACTTAATATTGTACTTGTGTTGTTGGTGAATTTCAGAGCTACTTTCGTTCTTCTATTCTAACAATTTGCATTTAATTATATTGTAACATTATTGACATTCTAATCAAGAAGACAGTGAAATCGTGCGACACAAACTGCAAGTCCAATGTTTGATGCTGATTGGAGAAAGTTATTTTCTACTGCGCAGCTGTAGAATGAATGAATTTAAATATTATATTTTGTTCTGTTGATATGTAGTTTATTATTGTTTGTTATTGAATAAGTTAACGCACACATGTATGGTAAAATTATTTACAACAATTTGAGAATATTGATGTTTGATAATAATTTTATATGGCAAGAATACGTTTTGGAACTAACGAATTTGTAGATTACATTTAATCAGTTGTATTCATTTACATTTTATTATATTTTTATTGGGTTTAATTTGGGTAGATTTTGAATCGTATAACGTAATTTGCAAGTATCACATTTAAAGTATCATGGTATTTGAGAAAATACCCTTCAAGTTGTAAGATTAATAATTTCAAAGTTCCATTAATTATATTAATTTTATTATCAGTTTCATAATTTATTTAAATATTGATTCAGATAATATTGAAATGTACAATTTGCAAGTATCAGCTTTGGAATTGGAGTGGCGATTAAGAAAGATTGTGTTCATGTATTAAATAGAATTGAACTATAAATATTAGATATGTTATATTTCACACACACACAAGATTAAACGTTGCAAGAATTGATATAAAAAAATATTGTTTTATGGATGTTATTAATGGCAATTAATAATCAATGAATGTTAGCTAATGAGGTAATCTGAAATACATATAGTAACAACATCACCATATTTTTAATTATGATTCTATTAGATTATTGCAGAGAACACAAGAAGAAATGAAATTCTTCAAGTTCTTGAATAATTTATGAATAAGTAAAATTTTGCATCCACAGATACATTCGTGGTTATCCAAATTGTACTTGATAACAACACTGTGAACAAGCTTCATAGCAAGCACTACAATAGCAATACAGATATATTTATAATCACACCACAATTATATGACCATGTAGAGATGATGCAAAATTGCAGTTCTTTTCACATCTGTCTACTACAGGAACAGCACTCAAGTATTGATTGCAGCAACATGGTGTGCTATGGGAGGAGGGTTGAAGCCCAGACAAGGCAGACCCACCTATTATATATTATATCTTATGCTTGCCATTCAGCTTTTGCTCCCATTAACATCTTTTCAAAACAAGCAACAAATATGCATAAAAATAATGAAAAACATAACTATGATAAAGGAGATTATAAAATTTATGATACAAATATTATATGAATATTTTTACAACAAATTTATAAATTATTGTAACGTAGGTGTTATATATTTTAATATATTGACCTAATTTTTTATTGATTATTGATTATGTTATATAGTTACATCTGTAATAGTGTAATAGTGAGTTTCTTTTTTTGATTTGTTTCTTCAATCTTTTCATATTTATTAAAATATCCATCAACAATTTTATTAGACATCTTATTTTTTGTAGAAAATTAATCTTATTTTATTGCACATTAGATATAAATATACATTAGTGCTTTATTTTGTATTATTGTTTTTTTATATTAAAAAAAAACATGTTTTTATATATTTGTAAGTACATTTTTATATTATTTTCTTTATTATATTAGAAACAATAGTAAAAAATTAGGGAAAAGTAATGTATGGTATTAATCTTCTAAGAAAAGCAGATATTCAAATTCTCTAAAGGTCAGGAAATCCAATTGAGTGTGCTAATGTGCAATAGCTATAGGCGACATTAGGGATAGTGGTAGGAAATATATGTTCTTATATATATATATATATATATGCATATATATAGCGCAAAAATATAAAATCTAAATCAATTTTAATTGAATATTAATTATAAATTATTTTAGATATATTATTTTTTTATTGATTTTAATAGTTTAATATAAATCGAATTAAATCGATGTTGGATATCCCTTTTATTTTCATAAATTAATGGTTAATTAAATTTAAATTTGTTGTAAATTTAATGATCTATTTCTTTTTTTACAGATTACTGAAATGAAATGGATAAAATACATATGAATGACAATGGGCTGAAACGTTTGAATAGGCGGCATTTATATATATAATTATCATACTTATTGTCAACAATAGGTAAAGTATTCATAAAATATTTTATTAAATATTAATAAAAATTTTTCTTTTTGAAACAATTATCTTATTAAACATTAAAAGAGTTGAAGAAATTTGTCAAAGGATAAACATTATCTTATTTTTTAATTAATTCTATACATGTATTTTTTATTTAAGTTTTATATATTATTATTTTAGTTTCCAAAAGTTGTCAGTAACATTTGAATGTTTAAAAAAAAAAGAAATTTTGTGTTTAATTTTTACATTATAAATAAAATCAGTAAAATTGGATTACAAAATAATAGAATAATGAAAAATATAGTAAATATTCTTTTTACACAATCTTGCTCCAGACATGGCAGCGATAGAAGAAAAGAAGCGAGTAGGTGGCTCCAAGGTGTCAGCCATAGCAAACATCTTCCAAGCCAAGCCTCAATTGGACAATCTGAGCCACAGAACGAACAATATCTTGTCAGATGGATTTAAGGAGCCGGCTGTTCCGCTCAAGGAATCTCCGACGCAAGTGACAGTAGTCAGAACTGAGAGCCATGTGGCACGTTTCAACAATGCCCGAGCTCTCTTTGAGAAGCTTGGCGAGGAAAACAAAACGAATAGACCGTAAGTCTACAATTTGAATATTAGAAACTAGAAATTTACGTTTATTAAACTTACATTTTACATTACTAATCGACTATTATATCTATTGATTGTTGTAATTTTTCATCAGTTATATGACTTTCAGTTCCATTTTGACCTCAATTGATTTCAATCTATAATCTATAATTGTATCAGTCTGCACGATTGATTAATTAATCCCTCAATTAATTATCTCAGTCATATTATTACAAAGTTATTCCATTACCAAATCTTTCAAATCGATTTCGATGTACTCGCTTATTCGCTGACTATCAATCTACAGGACGGATCGGGTCACGAAGCCAAACAACTTACACGGTCTCCGGTCGCGCTCCAGCTCTGCGAATTCGGGTTCCGGATGCACCTCGCCCGCAAGATCACCCCGTCCTCGCTCACCTTCCCCTCCAGGCAACCGCGAGCACTTGAGCACATGGAGCGCCAGCGTACCGGCGTTGAACGCGGAACGGCACTTCGAGAATGGCCACTGCGCACCAGAGCGACGCTCGGGCGCGGGCGCGGGCAAGGTCGAGCGGACATTAGGCAAGGAGAACGACCGACCGGAAAGACCAGAGAAACCGGAGCGCCGGCCGAATTCGAAGGAGCTGATCGAGAAACAACGGAATTGGACCAGCCACTTCTCCAAGACCAGACCAAGCCGTTACAACTCCGATCCGAATCGGTCGCTGGTCCAGACGTCCCTGAACTCGCAGAACGTTCAGAATCAGATCCAGCAGTCGTCGTCTGTCGACATGTACCAGAACTCGGCGAGCACGACGAGCAACGACACGGCTAGTCCAGCCACCAGGTCGGCGAGCTTCTGCTCGGTGCGATCACCTCCACCGCCGCTTCCGCCTGTCAGGAACTCGTCCGCGGCTGGCAGGAGAGAACGACCGGCGAGTATCGCCGCTGTCAGCCCGTCCGAGTTGCCGGAGAGCCCGGAGTACGCGACGGTGGAGAGGTTCGACGACATCTCGCCGACGATTCCGGAGTACGCCGTTGTGCAAAAGACAAGGAAACCTCAGGACAGCGCGAAGGAGACTCAAGACGGCGATAAGGCTTCGGACACATTGCCGGAGTACGCTGTCGTGCAGAAACCTTCGTCCAAGGCAGCTTTGAAGTCGGCAGAAAATTCTAAGGAAGCTACCAAGCACACTGCGCAGAATGCGAAGAGTGCAGCAACCGCGGAGGCGGCTCCAGCGATCAAAATTGTAACTCCAAGATCAGTGGAGGGCGTCAAGGATACTTCCAAAGCCACTGTGCAGACTGCAGAAGGGATTCTGGGGAAAACTGTGGTTTCTAAGACAGTGGACAGTGCCAAGGAGGTCTCTAAGACTTCCACGCAGAATTTCAAAGGAACGTCAGTCGTGGAAGAATGCAAGAGTGCGGTTTCGAAGCCAGTGGAAAGCTCGAAAGAGACTACAAAAAGTTCTGCAGTTACGGAGGGAACGCCAGTGTTCAAAAGTGTGATTTCCAGGCCGACAGACGTCTCGAGGGAGGTTACGGAGAGCTTGAAAGAGATGACGAAGGGTCCAGTGACTGCAGAGACCGTGCCAAGCTCCAAAACTGTCTTTGCCAACGAATGCCAACGAAGTGATCCATCTGAGCACACGAAGGCATTACCAGTAGTGCACTACGAAGCATCTAGTCCAACTCGAAGCGCCTCGACGGACAACGTGCTGATTAGGAGGGAGAGCGACTGCTTGGAGACACCGGAGTACCTCAATTATCCCCCGAGCCCGATTCATTCGCCTGCGAAGACTTCCCAATGGAGGAATGAGTGGCTGGCGAAGAACGAGGAGATCCTGAAGAGAACGGTGGATCTGAGAGAACTGAAAACCTCATCGAGGGAGGCTCTGGAAACGGAAGTGATGCGCAGCGAAGTGATCAGGGCGGATCCGAGACCTGATTGGGCCAGACCGAACGCGAAAAAGAAAGAGATCACGGTGGACGACAAGAAAGTCGAGCTGATACGTTCACCGGAATCCGAATTGGGTTTGCCCTCCGCAGGTACTGACAGTGCTTCGTCCAGTATGAGCTCGCCCAGCTCACCCTCCAAGGACAGCAAGGAGGAGAAAGCGGAAAAGGAGATGCCGGAGAAACATCAGACAGGTAAGTCACCAGATGTATGTGAAAGATTACAAGTTTTGTAAAAATGAGAGAATGCACTGAGAACATTGAGAAAAGTGCATTAAGTGACGATTTTAATTACTAAATGATTTCGATATTGTACGATTTTATTTATAGCTTTATGTGGCGAATGTGATTAGAATAGAAATAATTATTAAAGAATGATTACGAATGATTGTTGGAAGAATAATTAGAATAGAGAAGATTACATACTTGGACACATATAATGAATATTGCTTCAAAAATAAATGCACTTTTGTAAAGTGTTGGTGAAGCCAGGTGACTTTGGCTGTCGTAGGTTGTGATGGCAGTGTGCCAAAGTGCCAAAAAATAAAAGTACCAGACGCAACCCCCTCTTCGTTCCCCTTTTCTCCTTCCTTCACTGTGCCTACCTTCTCCTACCAGTATACGACGGTATTATTTATAGAAATCACTGTGTGGCTTGTCCAGCAGCCAAACGTTCGTGCATCGTCGCGTTTACTTTGCAAAAGTGTCTCTGGGACTTTTCACAGAATTTTGGAATTTGGAAATCATCAATTCATTGTGCCTCAATCATATTTTTAATCACTGCAAGTCTCTCCTGATGACGATAGAATGAACAACAACACATTTTATAAATGTGCAAGCGAGTTTGTGAACCACTTTGAGATATTGTGATGTAAATTTATGTGTGTGAAAATAGAAAATGAAAATGTTAATTTACTAATAAGTACATATAAAGAAATTTTTTTGAATAAATTAGTCATCTATATTGTGGAAGTAATATATGTAGTTTAGCAATTAAAACTGTTTGGATGTAAATATGTTTTATATTTTATTGGAAAAATTTATAGGAGTTATATCGAAGAATTAAAAAACATTAAAGTGAGAGAAATAATTTATCATAAAAGAATTTTATCAAACTACCGATTTTGTGTCATAGATTGATTAATTAAACTGAAGATTTTGTACCAGTGCATAATCTTGTGATAGAATATTATTATAGTGACTATAATAGAGTGTTTATATATGAAACGCGTTATATTTAGTATAATCAAAGTGTTTGTATTTATTGGAGCTGCACGTACTCCAAACAGGCATAAAATTATGTGTCTACGATTACTTTGCATCGATTGTGGAGGTACTTTAGAAATTCATTAGTTTAATAAGTCTTTTTAGACTTTAACCCTCGTATCTTGAGCATTATCATAAATTTATGTCTTTGAAATTCAGGTCGCAACAGCTATGATTTGGAATCCGAGGACCAAGAGAAGCCAGCCACGTACCAAAGCTGTGCAGACATGGAGAGTCCACCTGAGAAAGATCAGTTCAATGAAACGGATACGACCACAGTGATTCGGCGTTCTCACGTGCGTCTTGATCTCCAGGCTGCAGGTCTGGGCCCACGTCCACCCTCCGTCATTAGTTCCGATCAGGAATATCCACCTCTAGAGCACAAGGACATCCCTGTTCCCTCTCCGTATGCGAAGAAGCTGCAACAGAACGAGGAGGCTCTTTCGCAAAGCAACATCGAGTGCAAAACGCAATCGAAACTAAACGCAGAGGCGAAAAATCATAGTGCCGTTACTGAAACGACAAGGATCAACTCTGCGGAAGCCGTGCCGGAGAAAGTAAAACCTAGTAACGACGGAATGTGCCAGAAGCTAGTTTCGAACGCGAAGAATGATCAGATCAAAATCAGCGTCAAGGAGAAGATTGCAAAGAACCGAGAAGAGGTGTCCGGCAAACGTTCCAGCTTCATCGAGGCGGAGGGTAAGGACAGCATCGACAAGGTGATGAATTGCAGCCAGGAGTTGAGCCAGGAGAACAGCTTGGTGAAAGAGAACAGAGACGATGAGAAGTATATAACAGAGATTGCCAAGTCCGAGGTCAGCAGCAGGAAGGACTGCATCGCAGCGGTGAACAGCGTTCTGAGCAGGCGGATCGAGAGCATGGACCAGCCGCAGACGACGTGGGAGCAGGAGAAGCAGAAGGCCGAACTGGCGAAGCTCAGGCTGTCGGAGAATTACGCTCAAAGCCCTTCGATGGGACAGTCCAGCGTGGTCTCGCAGCGACCTTCCAGCAGACAGAAATCCAACGAGTACCTCGCATCGGAGAGCAGCCAGATTGAAGACAGTGACTCCAGTGACACGAAGACCGTCACCAATGTGGAATGCGCGATGACGGAAGTGCAGAACAACACCGTCGCTGCCGCAGAGACGCCCTCGAAAGCTGCTGCCGTTAATCACATCACCCCCGTGACGCCGGATACCATGACTCCAGATGAGGCTGAGAACCTGTTGAGCTCTCGGTGAGTGCTTCGTGGAGAGGAGTCCCTCTAGTCGATGTTAGATTGCACTCATGTTACACGGAAGTGACAATTAGTTTTAGATGAACGGCCACACTTTCGGAATATTTCATTTAATTTTCTTAACATTGGGAGCGATAGAAATATATTTTTGGAATGACGCTGTTATTGGAAGCTGCTTTTAGGGGATAGATTGTAGCTTCCGCGCTCTGAAATAGCGATTGTGCACTTTTTATAGCGTATCTATATGTTTTATAATAATATGGTGCACCTTTGGCTGCAGTTTTGCAGCTTGATATTTTTGACTTTTAATTTTAAGCTTAGCATTAGTTATATTTTTTGTTTTAATTCTAATTTGTGTTTGTGTTTTTATTTAAATGTAAAACTGGTGATCGCCTTGGTTACAATAGCATCTTAGAGAAGAAGATCAGGTGAGTACAGTTGCAGTTCTATAATTGAATAACAGAAGCAGATAGATGGCATTTCTTATAATTATTATAAAATTACATATATGTATTAATATCTAATAAGGACTTTCATAAACAATTGAAGAAAACGGTAATCAAACTATTTTCTGATTAAAAAATTAGACCGAATATTTAATAATGAAAAATATCACCAATGTACGAGAAATTTCTGTAATAGGCGCATAACTGCTTCTGCTATTTAATTGCAGAATCGATTTGTTATCATCAGCGATCATATGATTTGTTCGCAAAGCTAAGTAAATGATTCGTGAACGTAAATTAGACAAGGTTCGGCGTTGCTATCGGACGAGGAAGCGCAGGAGATAGCGAGGTTGCTGTCTCCCACCGGTGCGGATGACGCAGGTGACGGGATTTCTAATGACAAGGATAAGGAAGGACAGGACAGGGATAGGGATGACCAGGATAACACAGCCGACTGGCTGTCCGATGTCCTGTCTGCTCCTGATTCCAGTCTTATCAATAGCGCCACTCATGATTATAGGTGAACGAGCTTATTTTTTTTATGTCTTTTCGTTGCGGGTCCTTCTTGCATCTTTGCCTTTTCGTTTCCATTCTCTATTTGTTGACGACTTGAGCAAATGTTTAATATGACAAATTTTTAAGACGACAATCACAAATTGGTGGATTGTTAAACCAAATTATTAAAATCTTTGATTCCTTTAAAGTCTTGCATTCTGGATTTCCAGAATCTAAGATTTTTTAATATTATACATATTGAATTTTTATAATCTTCAATTGAACATTTAAATTCTTTCACAATTGAATACTTGAGGTCTTTAAATGTTTGAAATTGTAAGAATTGTTATTAGGATCCTCATATATATGTAAATCTTCCTATTAATTATCAAATTATTCGTCAAATTATTAAATCTCTGTTTATTTCAGTCTGTCTCATAGATCCCGCAGTGACCTGACGATAGATTCATTAACGGAAAGCCAAATAGGATCAGTCACAGGGAGCGAGAGCGGACTGCTAGGCTCCGTCAGCAGCTTGAACGATACACATGAGACTAACGATGACACCGAAACTGAGCATCAAGATGAATACATTCCGACACCAGGAAAAATTGTAATATATAATACAATAATGCAGTATTCTTATCAACTTTTCTTTCTCTTTGATTAATATTTCTCCAAATTAAAAAGAAATAGGGAAGAAATTTAAAACTGCTGAGAGAATATCGCGTTGTGCTTTTCTATTTCTAATAAAAAATATCGATATAAATTTGAATGGCTAGCTTTTAACTAATTTAAGAAAATCTGTTACTTGCATTAACTTTATGTGCATTATTAAACAGGTACTTGTGGAAAACGGTGTGCACTATTTCGAGGACGGCCACTTCTGGATGGAAGTCGCGGGGATTCCGGAATCCGACGATGACGAAGAAGAATATCCGTCCACCGTGCCCGTGAAGAAGACCTCCAAGGTGTCCTTCGACACCGGCCCGATGCGAGTTTACTCCACACACTCGGTCAACGAGTATGACCGCCGTAACGAGGACGTCGATCCTGTGGCAGCCAGTGCGGAGTACGAATTGGAAAAACGTGTGGAGAAGATGGAGGTCTTTCCAGTAGAGTTGATGAAGGGCCCGGAGGGACTAGGACTCAGCATCATCGGGATGGGCGTGGGCGCGGACGCGGGCTTAGAGAAACTGGGCATTTTCGTGAAGACCATCACGGAGAAGGGCGCAGCTGCGCGCGAGGGACGGATTCAAGTGAATGATCAGATCGTCGAGGTTGACGGGAAGAGTCTAGTCGGCGTGACGCAAGCTTACGCCGCCAGTGTGCTGAGGAATACCTCCGGTCTCGTGCGATTTGTCATTGGCAGGGAGAGGGATCCCAAGAACTCGGAAGTGGCGATGTTGATTAGGCAGAGTCTCCAGGCGGATAAAGAGAGAGAGCTGGCGAACGCTGCCAATAGGTAAGTGGCCCGTATTTACATCATACTTTGAAAATTATTTTTAAGATAAAAATTTATTAACAATTTATATAATAAATTATATATGTGTGTGCATAACGAGAAATGATCAACAGATTTTTATCACGTATTTCGTGATTTAAAATCTTCGAATGTTTCATCTCCGTTGCGTTCCCGATGATGATTTACATATCCTTGCTCGCAAAATTTCCGTGACGATATTTGTTTGGCCACTCCAATGAGAGCCTGAGGCATCTTGGAGTACTGAGGGAACCAGGGATTTCGGCATGAAGATTGATCATTTTCCATCACGTGAATTATACTTCAGCTAACGTTAAGGAAAACGTATTTATTATGCGCAAGTAGAAAACTTAACTTCTCTGACGCCTCTCCCGATGGTCAACGAGGGAGCGAGGACATCTCCATTGGCAGTGGGATGAGCGGAATTCCCGGCTCACCAGCAATGTCTTCCTGTTCGGAGGGTGAACCGCCTCACAGCCCGATCGAGAACTATCTGTCGCCTTCCAGTCGCAGCCGATCTCCGATACTCAGCTCGTCGCTGCCACCACACACTGCCACTACACAGAGCGATGTCGACAGCCTGAGACTACTGTTGCAAGAGGTACTTTATATAATGTAGAATCATTTTTCACCCGTTTGAAAATCTCATTTCGTTCAGTAATTTGCCTCTCTGTTTATGTGTGTACATGTGTGGTGTTTGCTAGTTTGACCTTTTAGGGATAGTCGGTATGTCTTTTTAACAGTCATTCTTCCACCATATATATTCCATATATATAGCGCACGTATTGTACATACATTTTTGTGTGTGTAAATTAAGAATCTGCGAAAATGTCCCCTTTTGTATCATACATATGTAAATTTATTGCAATCGCACAGTGCATTTAATGATTTTCTTTGTTTTTGGTTTGCTTATGCGTTGTATGTGTCGTTGGCTGCTTGCAGAGTCAGTATAAACTCGCGTTAGCGGACGAGGAAGTCGAAAAACTCAAAGCGAAGGTAACGTAAGATCGTAATAGTTATGTAATAATAACAACAACTAATCAGATAATTATAATTGAATCGGAACTATTTAACCAATTATCATGCAACGATAGTTTAAGCACAGAATTAATAAGAAATTAATTAAAATATTAATATAACGTAAAAACAATTAACATAAAATGCGAAAATGTATTTCAGAAGAATAAGAAAGATTTTTTTTTATGTACGTATTATTTTTACCTATGCTTCAGCATGCTCTCTTTTTTCCGTTTTTCTCCATGCTTGTTTTAAATACTAAGCGCATAATGTTTAATACTCTTTTAGTTCTGTATAATATATTTATGTGTATATTTAATTAATAATGTATCTGTCTGCATATTCTCTTTTTCTCTCTTTTCTTTTCTTATTCTACAACATTATATGATTAAAATATAAATTTTACTGCTACATATCGCTGTAAAATTAAAAGCTTTATACGTTGTACTTTTTGTATTTGCATATGTAACTGTAGTTTTATAATCTTAACATCTTGAATAGCTGGTGGAGTTGGAAAACAGCGGAGCAGGCAGTGAAGAGTATGCGGCCAAGCTACGAGAATCAGGATTACGTCTTCATGAATCGGAAAGAGCGTTGGGGGCTGCTCGGCAAGATCTATCGACAGCCAGAGAGATGCTCTCGCAGGCGACAGCGCAGAACGCAACTCTGCAACAAAAGTACGCCAGAGCTAGGAGAGCCGCCAGGGAACTGCGAGCGGATATCGCAGCCAGAGACGAATTCTACCAGCAACTGTTGCAGGAGAAAGACACAGAGTACAACGCGCTGGTGAAGAGTCTCAAGGACCGAGTACGTACACCCAATTGAAGGCTTGAGTGATTTGACTTTGAGAGAAGAAAACAAATGTTTTTCCGATAAATATGAGAATTTACAATTAACTATTTCTGAATAAAAAATTTCGTTTTAGGTGATTACGCTGGAAGTGGAGTTGACGGAGACTCAGAGGCGATTCGGTCTGCCGGTACGATTGCCCTATGACAATGCCACTGCCAGAATAGTGACGCCACAGCTCTCCCGCAGGCAATTACCACCACCGCCTTCGTCTACCAGCTGCCAATTGTCTGATACAGAAACCTCCGATCTCAGTAGTCCAGACGACGGTGACAAGACTGCAACTGTAGAGAGGAAGCTGCCTCTACCGATACCAGTGAAAGAAGAGCTAGATCGCGCTGTGCCAGCTCATCGTCTGCTGGACAACTCTGCTGGCAAGAGCAAGGCGGAGCTCGCCAGCAGAGGCGGCCTGGCTAATCGTCAGCTGCCCAAACAACGGTCCGGGGGTCTCAGCAACAGCAGTTCCGTATGTTGCTGCTTTTACATTAATTCACAGATGAATATTTAAGAGAATTAATTAATTTAAATATGAAAGTTTAAAAACAAATCATTTTCAATTTTAATACCGTAAGGTTTTTTATTTTTAATGATTAAATTCTGTGATTAATAAATCTGATTTCAGGATTACGGACTGGACGAATCAGGCGACAATACGGACGACGATTCTTCCTCGAAACTCACGTCGCAGGACAACAGCAGCCGATCGCCGAACGACTTGACGTCCAAGCAGTCCAACTTGAGTTCCTACTCCAGCATTTCGTCCATCAGTTCGCTGAAAGGCAAGCACATGGATCCTATACATCCTACCGCGATCCGACAGCACAGTACCATCAGCTCGCAAGTACGGGCGATGACCGAGCAGAGCTGGCCCCAATCGCAAAAGAGTACGTCGATGCATTTTTTTTAATTACTTTGACGATCTTTACGAGAATATTGCAATTTTTGGATGTGCAATTGTAATTTTATTTTATATGTGTAAACTTGATATGTATTAATTTTAATATTTAATTCCTTATACTCGAGAAAGCAAATTTTTCTTAGTGGCTTTAACCGGACCTCCTGCATCATTGGCGGAACAGCTGAAACAAGTCCTAGCCGAGAGAGAAAAACGATTTGGCGTCAACCGCGAGTTATCGAGGGAGAGTTCCGGCGACTTCAACGATCTCAACAATCCTAACGATCCGACTATGGTCACGCATCATCTCGTGGAGGAGATACGACAAGCTGTTAACGAGGCTAATCAAAAAGGTAAATAAGAATAGAAATTGGTTGATTAAATTGAAATTGAAACAGTACGTAGGCACCATATTTAAATTATTACATCTTATTATCAGTTATTGTAATTAACGTGTTATATTCTCAGTGAAAAAAGTGTCGATTCCCCCGTCGAACTTAATCGGAAGTGGAGGCGCGCCTTGGCACCATCCAGGAAGCTCTCCTTCGAGTCTGTCCTCCGGTGGTTCCGTGAGTCCTCCTGCCATTGATCCTAGTCCTTCGAAAGCCGGTAGCATTGCAGGTACTTCCGATATTTTGTGTATTAATGTTACTCTCGGCACTAACACCCTGATCACTCAATATGTTACTTTCTATATGTTATTTATTTTCCATCATGCATGCATTATCAATATAGATTCGAGCACAGTTTGGTTGCCTGCTCACCTAAGCGACTTTGGTTTAGGTGACAAGAAGTCCCACTTCTGGCAGAACGCGTCGGTCACAGATTGGTCCAAAGAGCAAGTGAGTATTCGCCACTGATTTTTAGAAAAGAGCAATTTACAATTAGACGGTTTATTTCAAAATTCTTTTGATTCTATGTCTTAAAAGTGGCAATTGTGTGTCAGAAACACTTTTTAATATTATTTCAGCTTTATAATTTTTTAATCAGCTTTACATCATCACTGAAGATTTTTGTAAATTTTCTTGAAACCTTTTGCCTTTTTATTTTTTGATATTTTTAAGAAGAACTTTCTTTCAGGTTTGCCAATGGCTGACGGGGATCGGTTTGGAACGCTACTCATCCCAGTTTTTGGACAGCGGTATCAACGGCAGCAATTTGCTGCGTTTGGAATCAAGGGAATTGAAAGTCCTAGGTATCTACGGCGAGGCTAAAGCACATCTGAAACGCAAGTTGAAAGAGTTGAAGGCCCAGGCTGATCGCGAGCGCAAGGAACGCAAAGAAATTGAGCGGATGCGACGAAAAGCGGAAAAAGCCGCGCGGAAAAAATAGCAAGCGGGTGACTTAGACGCGTACTATTAGTTAGACACCCAATCGGATGGTGTGAATTTTGGACGCGAGATGTGCAGGGTGTCTCACAAGAGGTAGTGAAATTAATAATAATAGGAACTATATCGGAACTTATCTCTATAAGTTATACTTATTGGGAATGATTGAGGAACGAATTTCCTCCAAAAGATGCTCGAAAAGCAATTCGTTGGAGGAACTGAAAGACGTGAAACTTAAAGTGACGCCGTCCATTTCGTACAGGGTGTCATCTTTCGTGAAAGAAGGAAGCATGTTCTTTAAGAGAGAAGCGTTACATTCATCAAGCAATGAAAGAATCGTGCTTTCTCTAATTTACATGTAACATTTCTTGTTTTCTCTTAGTGTATTATTCCTTAAAATAATTATATCCAGTGATATCCAGTATTTAGATCATAATCGTATTGTATATGATTAATATTTCTAATTAAAAATTAAGATTATGGATTATTTGAGGTGACATAATTGATTTAGTAGCAACTGAGGTGTGATAAAAAAATATCAATTAATTTTGATAATTGAAAGTGCCTCTTTGTGGGACACCCGAATATCCTGACGTCTTCTTCGAGATATTCCACTTCCGTTCAATAACAGTCTGTTTCCTTGAACGAGGTCGACATATTGATCCTCCGCATTTACTTGTTATCGCCATACTTATTATATACTTTTTATATTAAGTATTTTTTCCTTAGTTATTAATACTATTTAAAACAAGCGAATGTGCGTTCGTGTATGCGCGTGTATGCGGTACGTGCGAATGTGTGTAAAAACTCGAGCAATGTAGCTAAACAGCCGCGTTCTAGCTGCGCGTTTAGCCCTGAATTAGTGGCAGCTCGATTTTTAATAATAAAAGCCGTTCTTCTATGAAAAAGAAAATATAAAAAAAAGGAATTTGCGTGCCACGTTTATCGTTAGATGAGCCGTCTAGAGCGCGGAAAATGTGTAATAAAAACATCATGTCAGTTAAAAGTACACTCTTTTGTAATTGTACGTACGTATTATAGCACATATACATATATAGTCACATAAGCATTGTTCTCGTATTTATTTTACAATCGCGTTTAACGGCGCCCCTTTTTTCACGATTAAGACTTGAATCTTACAAATGAACGTTTGAATAATCGTCCTCTTCGATTTTATATAAATTTAAATGCATCGTCAACGAATTATTAATTAATCATGAATTATTCGCTGTGAAGCTTCTCTGATCAATTATATTTTTAAATGTCTCATGAATATGGGATTCTCTGAATTGAAATATTTGTCAAACATCAAATCATCGTTAAATGATGTCGCAATGATTCTGCGAAGTTCTATTTCCTGTTGCAAAGATTATTGCATTTTGTAATATTTTGCATTGTAATGAATAATTGGACAAAATGATGGACCACTAACGGACGGACTGCGTAGAGAAAGCTTGGGAGATGGATCTCGGGAACGCTCAATATCAATATCAAGCAGACTCTATATATCCCACGCAATCTATATCAATAATAATTATAATATTATATATAACGTATCGAAACAATCTCTTTGTCAATATCATTATTATTATTCTTATCTAATGTAATAGTACTAATAATTTTCAGATATTAGACACACTAAATGTCGCACTATATATTATTTAATCAGTGTTCTTTATGAATATAAATATTTTGTTGCAATTAATCACTACGATGCAACAACGTTCCTTCGATGCAAGAATAAATGAAAATGCAATTGATCAGAAACAGCTGCTGTATATTTTACGAACTTGCTATAATTACTTCGTAACTAAGAGACTTCGTAATTTATATTTATTCGCCCTCCTCCGCCCACCCCCCGCGCGCCACAAAAAATTTGCTCAAAGCAATTTTTTTCGCATCAAGTCAGACGTCGACAGATTTGCATTCTGCGTCCGATCATTTTTTTTCACAGCATTGTCAAACGATCGCGAAAAAGCAATTCGAGGACGAGAAGTATCCCTCGTCGTCGAGCTGAGTCGCGAGTCGCACCGCTGTAAATTGTAGAACAACTCGGTGTTGTCGAACATTCCACGAAATTGGATACAAAGCCAAGCGGCTCCTGTTGCGAAGGGGAGATCCTGAGCGTGCGGAAGGCTGCGAGACGCACGCTCCGCGAGGACGAGCGTGTCGCTGTACGCGTACTTATTTATAGTAGCGTTGAACTTGTGAGCGCTCCACTTTGAACATTTCTCTTGGACTTGGTCTCGCTGCGAGAGGTCGGAAATGTTGAACGCTGGAGCGTAATGTGTAAATATGCATATGTATCGAGCGACGATTAATAACGACGATTATAACTGATGAGAGATGATTAATGCGTGCGTGCGTGCGTGCGTGCGTGCTTGAATTGCGTGATTCCGCAGTGAGGAAAGCGACTATGCACAATGTCATAATACTGTTCTACGAGGCATAATTTTCAATGTTCATGACAGTCCTTACAGAAGTCCTCCATTACTTGGCGACTGCGATGCGCACTTGTTGTTTTTGTTGTTATATTCACAACGAACTGCGGGAATGAGAGAGGTGTCCGTGTTTCTTCTAAAGATTGTAATACGTACGGTCGCCGTTGGCGAGGAGATGGTCGCCGATGGAACGGTCGTCCTGCATTTCGATTGTCCATAGTTGAAAATTTTGCTTTTACTTCCTTCGATACTTCCTTTATTATACTTGTCGAAGATCTTAGGATCTCGCTTTGAGGGTTTTCTAGTGTCCAGAAACCTCGTGGGATGTTTGGAACTTGAAATAGACATTTCCATTTTCGGGTCTTTGTGTATCCCTGGAGTTCACAGTCCTTGTATTCTGAGATCTTTGGATTGTTGGATGCAATTCGATTTGAAGGTTTGATTTGCTGGTTTTGTCTGTGTCCTCTGTATCTTTGAAATTTTTTGAATTCTTCTTCTGTATCCTCGGATGTTTAACTGCGTGAAATCGTAAGACTTAGATCGCTAGATCCATAAAACTGAATTGTGAATTCCCGAAGCTTTAGATCCTTATGTGACTATGGATCCAAATCCTTCATCGTGAAATTCTATTCGTAAACTCTGGAATTTGTAGATTGTTATCCAACACTTGGGCATTTTAATTGATCCATTAATTGCTATTCTTAATCAATTAGATTTCTTGTTCCTTCGAATATTAGATCCAGATCTTTCTTGCTCTTCGATCCTTCGAGAGAGAGAATTTTCAAGTTCTGGATCCTCGTTTTATGTATTTCCGTTCCTTGAAAGAATGGACCCTTCGCAAAACCGACTGATTTATCATAAGTTTTGTAGCCGATTTTCAACGAATCACTTAGCCATGTAACTTCGAGGAGTGCCTCACACACGATCCGATTAAACGCAAAAGCTTTTCCAGTATTTCGTCGTTTCTCTCAATCGCGTTATGCAATCTTTTGATTGTCCGAAGCAAATAATGTTTAAATCTCAATACTGCTAGCGATGGACACAGTATAAGATGATCAATCATGAGTGACAAATATAGTATTCTTAGTTTTAGATTGCAAATAATTTTACATTACAATCAGACTTCGAAAATATTTTACTGATATTTTTTGCATAACACAATTGTGTGTTTTTGCTGTTGCTTTTATTGGATCGTGTGTGATCGAGTCATGTACATGTTTCTATTGATTTGATATTGTTGCGCATGATAGGGAAGATGATTAAAGTGACAAGAAGATTCTAATGATGGTAAGGATAATAACGATGACAGTGAAGGTACATGCGAAACGGCAGCTTTTTAATATGTCTAAAAGTATTGTCAACAAATACTCTTGAACGTTTTAATTAAAAGTAATTCGTACGATATATAAAATTTGACTCTTCATTTATGCTTTATTATTTTTATATTTAAAAAAATATTTATGAAGTTACTCTTAATAAGAATTAATTTTTTGAAGAAAATCAATTTGCAGCTTGCGCTAGCTGCGCTTGCTTTGTAGTTGCTTAGACACGTTGCTTAGACACATTACATTTTGTTTAATCAATATTTTATGCAGCGCTATCATAGCGCCGCTATGTAGAATTTTGCAGCAAACGAGGAAAGTGTTGTATTGAAACAAGTGCATTATTTGTGAAAATCTGGATTCTAATTATGCCAGCAATAGTTATCAAAGATTATCACTGGCGGCAGACGGAAAAGAAGATAATAATTTATGTACCGCTAAAAGGTCGTCCCAAAAAAGTCGATTTATTCGTCATGGATAATTATGTTAAAGTACGTGACTCTTTTTTTAAATATCTTTCAAAACAATTAGAAGATTTACATAATCAATTTTCCTTGAAGATTAGCTTTTCTCCGTTCATTTTGGAATTATTTCTGTGGGAAAACGTGCTTGAAGAAGACAGTGAATGCACCTTAGCGGATACCGAAGCTATCTTTTCCTTACAAAAAGCGCAGATGGCTCTCGACTGGCCAAGTCTCGAGATCAATGATATTGATAAGGAGCAAAAACGTGGATTTAGAAACAAAATTCTAGAAAAAGCACAAAGTGTCTTAGAAAGTCGTGCGAAATTTAGAAGTGGTAAGGTTCGTGATTATAAGAATTTGTGATATTTATAACGGAGAATCGCCGCTTTGTAATACAATTCTAACAAATACTATGTTATTTCTTTGATTTCCATAGAAAAACGTCAACAACTGCAAAAGAAGGCAGTGAAAGTACAGATTGAGTTAGATACTGATACATTAAACAAGATAGAATCTTTAAGAGACTCTCAACGAAAGGCCGCAATGCAAGATTTTGAAGAATGGCGATCAAACGCGGAAAAACCATTTCTTCAATATATATCTGGCGAGGTGCAAGAAAATAGGAAAGCATACAGGTACTATTACTTTGGAAAGCATAGAAAAAATATTCCTTTTTCAGGAAAATATTGGCTTTATGTCTAATTAAAAAATTTCCTTGAAAGGCCTCCGCTTAAATGGTTCAAAGACGAACATGACCTCGTGCGATCTCGAGAAATTAATTCGAAAGAAGAGGAAGCAGTGAAAGAGATAGAACAAGAAAAATCAGTAGTTATAGAGGAATTAAAAGACGAATCAATTATTGAAGAAGAGATAAAGAAAAAACTAACTGAAAAAAACGAAGATAACGTAAAAGAAAAATTAATTATCGAAGAGAAATTTAAAGACGGACTAACTGTTGACGAAAATTTAACGATAGAATCAATTAATAAAACGAGTCTAAAAGAGGACACAGTCAATGAAGAATTCCGAGGAAAGACGAATACTTCAACGAATAATTCAGCACAGAAGAAAACAGCAATTCCACACGAGAGTTTTAATCTTGAACAAAGTTGTTCCGAGGATTCCGAGTCGGATTATGAAACTGCATATCCAAAATCTTTAACGGGTCCTTTAATCAAAGAAATGGACCAAAAATCCTTACAGAAATTCTATGCGAAAATGAAGAAACAGCGACCAGATCAGAATTTGATCGACAGAGTGCTGAAGAACAAATATTCCAAGATAAACCGAATATTTGATGAACCTGAAAAGGCAGTTCCTCTTCCTAGAAAAAACGGGACCATCAATATTACTTTCTCTGAACGAGCCTTTCCCACTCCAGCGAGGGAGAGTTCTCACGTAGAGGAGCAAGAAGTAAGCTATAATACCCGTGCAATCGTAAATTGCGATAAACATTTCAACAAAAATGTGGAAGTAAATTTTTTGAGTGAGAAATTATCTGAAATTAACTTCTTCTTCTTCTTAGGAAAGGAATTTTCTTAGGAAAAATGATATTTTAACAGGATAAACTCAAAATTTTCAGTTTTAATTTGTTTCAATTTTTTTATGCGTCCTAATGTGCTCCGTATGTTACATACATAGTTTACTTTTAGTGGCTCGCCAAGGTAGCGGAAGCTAGAAGGAAAACTGGATTCGTCGTTGAGGATCTCCGTCCTGAGGAACAGGATCCTCAGTGGTTGAAGGATAAGGGCGAGTATGTCGACAAGAGAACGAATGTTTCACACCTAATTATTCCAGGTTTCTAATTAATTGCTTCTGTATATCGCAGTGATTTCTTCAAGGCAGGAAATTATTTGGCTGCTATTAGCGCGTATACGCATGGAATTAAAATCAGTGATAAAATGGCTGCGCTCTACGTGAACAGATCCGCTGCGCATTATGCTCTTGGAAATTATTATAGGTGTATTGAAGATTGTTCTAAGGTACCATACACAAATGTCTTCCAAGTCGCAAAAAATGTTATTACAATTCTAATGTATCTCTCTTTCTATCAATCACATACTTTGTTCCTGCTTTTAATATTCATAAAAAAAGTACATTCGATACTTAAATGTGCCTTCTTTCGTTTAAATTGCAAGAAAGTGCAAGCAGAAAGAGATATTTTCTTTGTAGGTGCTAGAATTGATGGAACCAAAGTGCGAAAGTAACAGAGTATCGCGTGCGAGATGTCACGCTCGTCGGGGTGCCGCGTTGTGTAAATTGTCTGCACCGCAGCATGGAATTCCCGAGCTAGAAGCTGCCTTGCAGTTGGATCCTAGTAACGACAGCATCAAACACGATCTTTACACCGCTAAACAATATTTTAATTTAAAGGAATAAAAATGAACACCTGTGGTTCGTTTTTCTTAAGATTTTCTTCAGATAATTACAAAAATGTTTCAATTTATCCATTTATTACATATATTATGTAAGATACATGAATCTATAAAAAGATTCTTTTTCTCTGATTTTTCTCACAGTGATAATTCTCTTTTATCAAGGCACGAATTCGTTTTATTCGTTTTATATCAAAAGGAAAGAAAAATATGGAATATAAAACAACGAAAATATCACAGAAGTTCACATATAAAGTCTTCATGTTAAGATTCTTACAGATTCTTATGTAACTTATATTTTGTATTTTGTAAAATAGAAATCCTAATTTTCAGAATTTATTCCTGTTATCTTTTACTTTATCGTTTATATTATTTATGGAGAATTGGTTTTAAAGCTTCCATTACCCAAAGCTTGCAATTTCTAAGTGGCCGATACATCGTCCATACAGGCACACTTGGTGTGCTCCACAGCGTGGATAATTTCGTGATGACGATCTCGTTGTCGATCAATACGATGTCTAACCATGAAGACGAGGCTGACGTTTTTAGTCTCGATCGGTGCGCAAATCTGCATGGGATCAGGACAGCATCCTGATTCTGCACAGCGTGTCAAAACCGTGGATGCCGGATAGAAGATTTCGTCAGGTCCGACGCCTGCAGTCAGAAGATCCTCCACTGGGACTGCTCGTGGTTGAGGCAGAGAACATTGAAATTGATGTACCAGCTGCACGTGGTTCAGGAAAGCATTGTCTCTACATTGAATAAGTATATGTAAGTATAATATTGTATGTGTAAATATACATATCAGAATAAAGACATTTAGAAGAAACGAAGAAATAAAGAAAGTAAAAAGAAAATATAATGAAAAAAAGAAACAAATATAATAATCATTTAATTAATCAACTAATTTTCTCACCTATGATGCCTGCCGATAACGGCTAATGCAATCTGAACACAGATTGCGAGAAATAGAAGCTTCTTCATCTTCAAAATGTGATTTAAGAAGTAAATTCTCACAAATTTTTCGATCAATTCTGCAAATCTGGCTTGAAGAAATCTAATTCTGCGTTCAAATTAACTTGCTTCAATCAGTTTCACAATATATTCACATAAACGTAATCTATACACTTCTGTTAATTAACATAACTTCGTTCTTGAATCTTTCAATCTTTCTTGTATCTTTTCAGAAATATTTAACTGTTCACTTTAACATAAACATCAAAAATATTCAATTAATTTTTTCAGGAATAAGCTCGTCTTCGAGAAATAAGATTCGGTGCTAGAGAGACTCACTGCGGTTGCTGCCGAGCTCTCTGCGATCTGAATTCTTTTCCATTCGGTGTATAGACGTAAGTTTCATCCGAACTGTTCCCTCACCCTTCTTTTCTCCCTTCTCCGATTTCTTTTCTCTTCTTCCTACTTGCTCTTCGATTTCTCTTCGCTCGTCTCCCTGCGAATTCTTAGTAAGAGGAGGAGGTCCGAAGAGAGGTCGATCTAAGACCATTCTCAGAAGAATTCTCCGAGATAACTATAATTATTAGGAGCAGCGAGAGGACGCAATGTTGCATCGCGTGACTCCTTTCTTCCTCGCTTCAGTTCCTTCGTCTTCTGAATGTTCGTCCTCTTTCCTCTTTCTCCTCGATTTATTTGGCCACCTGCTCTGGGAGAGGAGCCCAAAAAGCGTGGTGAAATAAACCGAGGATGTCACCCTTCTTAACTTACCGTTAATTGAAAATCTTGTAGTTCTAAGAACTTGTTATTTGATCTTATCCCGTTTTAACTGAAAAAGTAATTTATCGTTTTATACTGTTATTTGTACGTAATGTAAACATAACAAGAAATCAAGAATCTCATTTAATAACACATTTTTCTTATGAGTTACTTTCTTATTAGGTAACGTCTTATTAAATTAATTAATATTAATATGGCAGCGCCAGAGGCTATATATGCTAATATGACCTATTACAATAATGAATCAATGTCTATATCTCGTCTAGTTGCAACGGATATTCCAATAAATATTCGCCGATCATTCGTGTGATGAAATTCGGAACTCGTAATCTTTGTAGAACCGGTAACGGTTACAACAAAGTGAATGATGTGTCATCATTCACGGCATCCAAGTTGAGGAAGCTACTTAAAATTCCTTGCGAAGCTTTGGCGAGAGTGGGCAATCGATACTCACATGATGGTATTCGTACCATTTTGCCAATCCTGTAACTTCAGGGACTGAGTCACCGTTGAATGAATCACAAGATATGATCGATACTTTCTATAAATCGAATAATCGATACTGTTTATTTTTTATTTTCTGAACGGAGAAGTTTTCATGTTCGTATTAAAATGTCTTGTTATATAATAAATTAAGATCAACAACTAGCATTTCTTAAGAGAGTTCTACGTATTTACATATTTACATTAACACTTTTTTAAATATTTGCAATGTAAAAAAGATTCTTATAATTTAGAAAAAAACAAAAAACATAAATGGAAAAATTACAAAGCAAATTTAATTACACTTCCTACAAGTGAACAATTCTAAGATTCTCTCTCTTCAAGAAATTCAACATGTAACATGCAGTGATTCATAATGATACATGATTGTTTCATTGATTGAAGAAACATAATTTTTTATACATTTCTAGCTACATTAAGATAATTATATAATTACATATTATATGCATCTTACTCATTTGCTGTTAATCAAATGCACATCATAACAGTATATTTATACCATTACGCGTGTTATTATTAATTAATAACAGAGATCTACTTATCAAAAGACGATAAATATTCATTAAAACGCCAAATATATATAGTATATATATATGTATATATATATATGTATATTAGAAAACAGGTAAAAACATTAATAAACAGAATTAAAAACATCGTTAATTAATTATTTAATTAAATCCACAAAACATCTCTTTTTACAGGAATAAAAAAATTGGGGATTTACAGGATCATTTATATAAATTACACATACACACACACACATTGTGTAATCATCATGATTAAATCAAGTCATCATGAATATTATATTCTATTTCTGGAAAAGGGACTCGATGAGTTGCATAAATCAGAACAAGGAAAGAAATTTTGTCTGTGATGTTGAATGAATATACCGTTGAATGAGTGTACCGACGATTCAGCTACGCTGCAGACCTACGTCACAGGATAATACATTACTCTTTTACGTCAGTTTTAATAAGTGTCATTGAGGTATTGAAATCTTTATAATACAGAATTCCTAACAGAAATGCATATTTTTCATGCAAAGAGTTCTCTCTCTTGAAATCTAAAATAGTAGGGAATAAAATTATTTACATAACTAAAAACGCGAAGAATGTCTAGAAAATGTTCACGGAAAGTTCGAAGAGTGTATAAAAAGTATTCAAAAAATTAGAATTTTTGGGATGAGAAATCTTTATGTAAGAGTTATATCACGTTTCTTAATCAAACTGAAAGAACATTACTTGACTAACAGACATTTAGTATTGAGATATTTTTTTTTAGTATTTAGTACATTATAATAATATAGATAATTGAAAAGTATACAGCACTTGCACGCACATTTGTCGAATCAGCCGGTGCAGCATGCAATGATGTAAATGACAGAAGGATGCGTCAGCAATAAGGGAAACCCCTTTCGTGGAAGAAGGGAATATCCTCAATTGGATGTTCCAACTGCGTCACACGGTATGCAGAACAGTATTTCACGGTATCTGATCCTTTCATGACGATTGCAGAATTACCTATGATGAGATCATTCCGCAATTTTAATTTGCAATAAGTATACGTCATTGACTGTGCATTGACCGATGCAAGATACCAAAACTTTGCAAAAGCTTTAAGTGTTTTATTTGTAATAATATATGTTTCTCTTTTTTCCCCTTATCACTATCAACCGTTTATAAGCAGAGTAAATAAAAATAATATAGGAAATTTTTAATTATAACAGATTTTTAATTATCACATCTGATAATAAGAATAATAATAAGAAACAGAATAATAGCAATATTTAGTATAATACTTTTATTATAATAAATATTTATTAAAATCATTTATTATAATAATTTTATTATAATAAATATTGTGTTTTACCTTGCCTTAGTGAGATATATATAAACTTACAAACTTACAAACTTGGAAGAACTATTGCAACGCTATGGACACGTGGCCGCACACGTGGCTCTAATTATTGATAAGAAGGCGCCTGTGATGCATCACAATGAGGTGACTACGATCTTAAGTCGCACATATAATTAACTGAGCAATACATCCTAGTGGGAAACTTGACCACAATGATTGCCAAAAATATTGGATTCGCTAAAAATACACCGTTTATGCTGTCTGACTCACCTAGCCAGATGCTGGTTCCGAAGAAAAAAGAAAAAAAGAAAGAGATTCCTTATAGTTCATCTTGAAATCAATTCTAAAACTACAGAAAGGAATTCTCATCAGAAATATGAAAAGTAATGTAAATATACTCTGAAGCATATATTCTTAACTTCATTATTTTAACAAATCTTTAAATTATTGTAAAAATATTTGTAATTTATGTTAAATTGCATGTATTATAAGAATATCTATAATTTCAATTCAATTCTTCAGCTTCGGCTTCGTTGTATTAAATTCAATTCATTTACATAACATGGACTTGAACTTGACAGCAATCATAACTATATAATTCTATTACATAACTTATAATTTATCGTGCTTATTACAGGAAGCGTAATGTTTTTTCATTTATCATATATAAGCTACAACCTTGATGATATCAAGATAAATAGAGGCCATAAGGTACTGATTACTGTTTAGTTGCATATTGTACGTTGATAGTCATATAATAGTTATTGAAAATCCGAACAGTTTCCGCAAAAAAATCTTTGAAATGTAAATACATTCCACACGTTCCAATATGCATATCATCGATACTAGGAAAATAAATGTGATTGCTGCCGACTCGATCTTTCTACGTTTGATTGCGACTTCATCATTATCATGCGTTTCCGAGTTTTGATTTCTCGGAAAATATACATTTTCCTCATAACATGAATGAGATCCGTAGTACGGATTATAAGTCCTAAAAAAACAAGAATAATACGGATTATATCCTAAAAAAAGGATCTGATACAGAATCTAAGATCCTAAAACTCATAGATACCAGAAGAGAGAGAAGAGTGAAAAAACGACTTCTAGTTCAAGTTCAACTTTGAAGAATTTCAAAGATTCATCAATAATACTAGTAATTACAATTTGCATATGCAGCAAATCCAATTGCAGCACTCACTGGGATGCTATTGATACTAAAATCACACATGCATACCATTAAATATCTTAATTAAAAATATTAATTGAATGAGTATTGATATAAATATTGATTTACAATTTCATTACTAGCTGACAATCATTATTCAAAGTGCAAGGGGTAAAGCAGTAACGACACACTCACGCATGAAACGTGAATGTTGCACAATAAAATGGAATCATCAAGGAAGGCACATACGCGGACTTCACGCGTGCTCTCGAGTGAGGCATGCGTGCAAGCTCTTCTACATATAAATACTCGTGTGCCAGTGGGAAAATCTCAGTCGACCGATATTTGGTGCCAGGAGCTCGTCGCTCATCCACCTTGCTACCTTTATCCAGAAATCAGAACCCAAATTCACGTGATTCCTTCGTAGTACTAGAAGAAATCGAGATCCAATATTAGGGTGAAAAAGGAGAAGAAAATCCTGAAGCAAATCGCACCGCTGTATAAAATATTCACAAAGAAAGAAAAGTCTAATAAAAGAAGAAGTCTCCGTTTCTAAAGATATAATAGAAGAACCTTCATCTCTCCTGTTATCTAAATATCATCAAATTTTCCCAGTAACTCAGTGTATCTTTGAGCCAAGGATTATTTGGGACCAGTAGGATCATTGAATCTTATAAGTTCAGTGATTCATAGTGACTACGAATTTTTGCGGCTTAGGATCTACTGATTAGTCTAGTGCGGTCAAATATAGTTTGATCCAAAAGACTATGTTTTGTGCACCTGTCAACCTGTGTGATTTCTGCGTGGGCCAGTTGTTTTGGCCTGATATGATCCTCTATTGGAGTTAAAAATATATTTTTTGAATTATCGCTTTGTGTCTTGCAAAGTAATTTGTGAGCTCCACTTTCTGACGAGCCAGTGAATCAACTGATCAATTCTTAGTGGAATCAATAATGAGGGGAAAATCGAGCAAGGAGTCGCTTCTTATATTTTTTATTCTGATCCTGACAACGATAGATCAAGCAATGATGGTCCTGGCAAGTCATCATAACGGCCATCATCATCGGGTGTCAAGGAAGATTCATCTGCCACGTGCGATGGAGGCTACCAAAAGATTCCCATGCAGAGATCCCCAGTCGAGATCTTACAACGTGAGGGATCTGGTACAGAGCATGCAATCCAGCGAGAGCCCGAATCGACCGGTGTACATTGTGTTGAAGAGATGCGACAGTCATTCAGGCTGCTGTACCAGCCCTGATCTCAGTTGCGCGCCGGTACAGTCGTCAATCTATTACGAGGAGGTGGAGGTGGAGGTCTGGAGCCTGTTGACAAATAGCACGAGGAGGACGTGGATCAGGGTTGAGCAGCATGGTAGATGCAGCTGCGAAATCAGCAACTCCAGTGATAGACTTAGAGCGGACATCCAGCCACCCGCTACAGAAATCCTTTGATCCTCAAGAGGTTCCTTGGATCTTTCATCCAGCGAATAGAAGACTGCGAGTGCACTGGCCGGCAATCAAGGCAGTCACCTTGCATTTTCTCGATGAACAACATTTATGGTACAAAAAACTAACAATGTCAATGTGACAGTGCATTGCCAATAGAAGTTAGCTAACCCAAAGTAAGACTGAGATTAATCTCTTAACGTTTTAACTTGTTACAATTAAGAAGCATATCGGAGAAAGAAAGAAGATTAAGAAAGTATGATCATCGTTACTACTGAATTATCTGCAAGAAGTTTTGATTACCAGCAGTGCTAAAGTTTAAATAAAAATTAGCGTGAGATGCCAAAAGACATTAGTTGACTATTAGTTTATATGTGAGACTGATGTGAGATCAATCAAACTATATGGAATTAAGATCCTTGAAGTTTCTTCGAATAATATTTGCTAATCTTCTGTACATCGATAATTGATTGTGACATAACAAATAAGAAATAATAAAGGTGAAATTATGTAGCAGACATATAGATTCAGAGATGTCCAAACAAACTTGGATTACAACTAGAAGAATCATCAATGGAAGATCGAAGCATGGTGAAGATATAAAGAAGCTGTCTAGATATTTGATAAGTGATTATAATTAATATAAACGAACATATTATGCTTTGAACGATGAATTATCATCATGAAGAAGCAGAAAGTGAAGAAAAGTCTTTCAGTAGCAAATTTAAGGAAATTAGTTTCCTCTTGGGTTTTTCTTCCTCGCAAAGAATATTTCGATTCTTCAATCGATCAAAGTATGCCTTATGTATGTAAGATATAAGAAGTATCTATTTTTATCATAAATATTTATATATTTCTTCTTATCTTATTTATATATTTTAATATAAATGCACTTAATAGACTTAATAAAATAGTGCCATCTTCTTTTTATGTGATTTAGTATTATAGAGAAATAGAAAACTGTTAAACGCAACATGTAACGTAAAACATCACGTTACTTCTTTTAAACATCTCATATACTTTAAAATGTTTTAGCTATTCTAAACAGTTACACTTAAAGTGAGATTCAGTAATATTATATATAACTGTATTTCACATTTGCCTCACTGAATTGTGATCGTGAACGTCTTAGAGACATCTTAAACATTTTAATAATTAACTTTTTTTTACATTGTGATACAAAGAAATCATATCAATTTCTAGTTATAAAATGCGTTCTGTAAAAATCTATATAAGATGGCGTCGGAATGCTTGTATCACGTTTAGTCTGCTGGATTCACGTGCACTTCCAACTTTATATTAAACTAATAGCATCACAAAACTGATAGCTACGTTTAATGCTAAATATAACTTCACTATATATTCGCCACTAAATGCCATACTGTTCGCGCGTTAAACACAGAGTTTATACTAGTTAAACAAAGTCCAGACGCGCAACAGAAATAACGCGCTGTGTTATGTGTAAATCACTCTGTACACGGAATGCCGTTAAAAGTTAAAAGTGTACATTTATATTAAAAAATAATTTTTTACCTTACGTAAGAGCAATTTTTCATGACTTAACCATCATAAAATAAAATACTCGTTTTTCATTTAATTTAGAACGGATTTTAACAAAACAACAAGTTTTGATGCGTATGACATTTACTTACCAAAATTATCAAAATTTGATAATTTTATTTTATAAAAGATTTTATTTTATTTCATAAAAGTTTATAAGAAGATGGACTCAATATTTGTTGAGGAAAAAGCAAGCCTAAATTAGTCATAGCTGTAAAAGTGCAAAATTTACACTTTTTTATGTGATAAAATTTCGTATCAAAAATATCGCAACAGCATTGTCGCGCATTTATTATCGCGATCGGCAATAATAAATAAATGTAACGAAAGAATTCAGTATTCCCGTAGTATGTAATTAGTGAGTATTTAAATGTTAATTTAATTTTTGTACTAATTAATTTATGTATTGAGCAACTTATGCAATCAAAACTGTAATGTTTATAAAAAATAAATCGCAAATTTGGTTATTTTTACACTATAACTTGTACAATTGATTTCTACATCATATATTCTTCAAATTTAATTTGTAGCAAATGTCTCTGAGTTATAAATTAATATTACTTTTTATAATAACAATTCCAATTGTTACCTAAAGTCTATCTGCAAAATGAAAACATTAAAGCAATGCAGAGTCTCAATATAGTTTGAAGAACAATATAAAAATAGAATTACGTTGATGCTTTGCAAGAACTGTTACGTCGACACTTGTAAGCATCCAACGAAGACACTCTCTGGCGAAAAACATAATAGAAATTCACATACTGAATCACACATACTGCCAAACTAAAGTTCGGATTGTACATATGTATAGATTATTCTTGGAAATTACAGTGTGTATAATAGAAGCCTTATTTACCTAATATAACAGACTTCTGTATGAAAAAATAAAAATGGATCTTGAAATTTTCAGGAGAGAAATTTTAAGAAGAATATTTTATATTGTTAATCTAGAATTTATTAATCTTCTCAATTTTTTCTTTACGAATGACAAAACTTTTGTAAAATCACTCAATCCTTAAATCTTTTTAATATAAATAAGATCATAAGCTGCAAAACTGGACTTGTTCAAAAACAATTATCTATTCAGAAAAAAGGACGCGAATATAAGAGATAGCATAATATTTCTATATAGTCCACATATTCTTTCCAAAGAGTAGGAACACTATTTATTACATAATAAACAAAAAAACAGTTTATTGGAATTTTCTTTACTTGCTTAATAACATATTGTCACCATAAACCTATACAGAATGTCTGGCGAATAAAATGTATCGTTATATTATATTATGAATATCGACCATAAGAGTACTTCCCACGCATTCTTCGACCTCGGGTTCCTCGTCCTCGTCCACCTTCATTGGTAGTCCCCCTAGTTGAATGTCCTCGTAGCACGGGTTGTCCTTCGAACACAGAGATATTGCACATTAATATTCGTTGTTTTGGAAGTTCTCTGGCGAGAAGTGAATACAATAATTATTAAATAATTGCAATATTAATATCAATTAGATGCATTGAAATAAAGAACAGGTTATATATTTTTTAAATAAAGTGTTAATAAAAAAGAATTTTTCACTTCCAAGATTTACACATTTTTATGGTCAAATTACCTGATTTTTTAATGAAAAATGCAATTAAAAAGATGAGGTATTCGTTTTGTCTTCAGAAGTGAAAACTTGGTCGCAATTGTCGCTTACCTCTACCTGACTGGCTTTCTCCCCATACAATCGGTGTAGGCCTAGCGCTTCTCGCTGCTCGGAAGGGTGATCTCGGCGATCGTCTTACAGTTACTCCTCTGGCACCGTTGGAGGCAGCTGCAGCTGCTAGACTGGCTGCCATTGTCCTCTGGCGAGTGTTACTAGACGGTGACGCTTCTGCTTCACGGCTCTCTTCTTCGACGTCATCTTCAACGATCTCGCTTCCGGCTTCTTCCGTTGCCTCTGCTGTGTCCACAGAATCATCCTCACCGGATGTCAGAGCCACTGGTTCTTCTGATCGTTTCTCGCCCTCCGAACTCACTCCTGTGGAAAAAAGCGATAAAATTAATATGGAAATAACATTATTTTATTTTTCTGAGGACTACATTTTATGACAAATTTGAGTAGTTTAGATTTGATGAAAGACCTTCGCTTGGGGTTGCACTGGATTCTGTAGCTTCAGTTGAACCGCGTTGCTGATCGTCCGCACCCACGATGCGGATGCTCGGAATGCTCGGCTCCTCAACGTTATCGCCGGAAGTAGCCGTTATAGTGATGGGTGCTACAGACGCAGTAGTTTCTTGTTCTTCCGCTTGACTGCTACTAGTCTATTGCAATAAACGATACAGTTAAAGTTAAGGGATATTAATTATTAATTGCATTTATATTATTGCATTTGGTAGAAAATAATAATGGAAAATAGAAACTTTTCTACCGAAGGTGGCAGATCTGCAGCTGGCGAAACCTGAAGAGGTGTTGTAGGCACGCTACGACCAGTACCGCCATCTTCGAGCTGTGCCAAATCCATTCTACTATCGTCCAAGCTTTCTTGGACAACCTGAGCTACTGCAGAATTTGATGAACCAAAGATGGTTCTGGTGGCAGAGCCAGTGGGTGTCGTTAGAGACGGCGTTGAGGAAGCTGTTGTGGGCGCCGATGGATCCCCGAAGGTAAAACGACCCTGAGGAACCTGTGGAGAGCTCACAGCTTCCCCAAAGCCGTCGCGACGTGGCACAAAGAGAGTAGGCGTACTAGGTACGATACAGTCGTCGCCGCCATCTTCGTACCCTTGTTGTGGCTTTTAAGAGAAGAAAGAATGACAGGAAATTGGATGTAAAGTATATTTTGTAAGGCTTCATAGACGGAAGTAGTGTCTTGAGTACTCACCAAAAGAAGATGTTGCTGTTGCTGTTGTCTAGGCATAGGCGCGATTCCTCTCGACGATCTAGCTGTAAAAGACGTTGGTGGTTCTCCAGTGGGGCCAGCACTACTGATTGCTTCAGACTGTTGTTGATTGGTAGGAATCGCCGCTTGACCTTGTCTAGGAACTTCAACGCTGGTGGAATCCTCCTCCATGATAATCTCCACCTCGTTATTGTCCCGTTCAACCTCAACTTCAACTTCGTAAGGCATTTCTTCCTCTTCTTCCATCTCCTCGTAGGTGTCGTTATCGAATTCTTCTTCCTCTTGGGTCTGGTGATTTCCGCCACCTTCACCTTCATCGCAATCTACTACCACTACACAGCCTTCCTCCACTTCTTCATCTTGATCCCTCTGGCTTGATGTAGGCACCTGATGCCAATAGATTAGTTAGAAAATTACTTAAACATTATTCGAGATTGAGTCAAAATGTTTATCGTAAATTTATATCCTTATCATCCTTATCATACTAATCTCACCTGGTATTCGACCTCTGAAGCGCTGGCACTTGCAGTTGCGCTGATATCCGGTCTGCTTCTTTTTGGTTTCGGGCTCTGTCCTTGCTCCTGCCGTCCATGATCTACCCCTTCAACTATACCGGAGCCAGAAGCGGTCGAATCCAACCCTCGAGGTCTCTTAAGTCCTGTAGAAGCTTGAGACGTGCTGACTGACTGTGTGGAACTGCTCGCCACTGTCTGTTGTTGATCGCTGACGGCAACCTGCTGTTGTTGCTGTTGTTGCTCCACCCTAGGGCTTACCAGCGCCACTGCTTGTTGCTGCTGCTGCTGTTGTTGCTGGCATTGCTGCTGTTGTGACTGCACGTTTAACGTTTCGGCGCTCTCGGGGTCCTCTCGCTGTGTCGACTCGGCCGACTCGCTCAACTGTGGTTGTACTGCCAACTGACGAAGGCCACTCGTTTGTGCACTCTGCGAAGAACTACTTGTACTCGCCGGCTGAAAGTCGGTCAAACTGCTAGTCGGCGAGCTAGTTTCCGTAGTGTGTACCACTTGTTGCTGCTGCTGTTGCATCTGATGCGGCGCGACCATGACCGGTGCGCCGGCAGTAGTCGGCAACACGGCAACCGTTCTTGACTGTACCACGACGCTCATCGGTCTGATACTTGCCAGAGGTGTTTCTGCTCTAGCAGACATCGGCTTAATGTTCGCCGTAGGCGGCTCCGTAGTGGCGCTGACACCGCTCCCTCCCGATAGCTGCCTCTGAAGCTGAGTAATCCGTTGCGAGAGCGTGTCTTTCTCCGCCTGTATCTCGGATTTCTCGTGCTCCAGTCTGGAGATGCGGGCTTCCAGCTGTGACTTCAACGCCACCAATCGCGCGTCATGCTCCGTTTCCGGGTCATCCTGAACTCCCGCGCTACCGCCAGCGGATTCTAATCTCGACTTCAGATCCAACAGCTCTTTCTCACACATCTTCTTCGATTCAGTCAACTGCATAATTTTCGTCCTAGCACCTTTCAGAACTTGTTTTGCCCTCTCCTCCTTCTCTATACTGCTACGGTTTATAGCTTCGATTTCTTTTCTCAGAGTCTCCGTTTCGTTCTGGGCCGCCGTTATTTGATGGGTTAGTTCGTCTATTTTCGTCGTCAGTTCGATGTTTGCCTGGCGGAGTTCTTGACGGCCTTCCTCTCTCAGTTGATCTTCACGTTCTTGCATGATTACGGAACTGTTCTCGTTCCTACTTCCCTCATTGCGGTTTTTCTCCTCCTCGACGCTTCTCGCAAGTTCCTCAAATTGCGTCTTATACTTCTTGGCTATTCTGCGAATTTGCATTTCTTTGCTTCGAATATCGCTGAGTGCAGTTTCCTTATCATCTAGTTCCTTTTTGAGCAACATCAAGTCCTTTACTTTTGAGGATGAGTCGGCTAATGCCTCATTAAGTTCGTGGCCCAATTTGCGTGCCTCTTCCGACGCCCGCAGCATCTGCTCATCCTGAGTTTGTATTTGTTTTTGCAACTGTACCAGTTGTTCTTCGAGTTTCGCTTTCTCCACTTTTACCTGATTAAACTCTTCACTTCTCTTCGCATGAATCTCCCTTTCCGATGTCAGCAATTTGCTGAGATTCTCCCTCTCAGTCTGAAGTCGTCGCCAGTCTTCAGGGCTGGCTTTATTTGCCCTTTCTAACAGCGTGTTCGCCCTTTGCCTCCATCTGGTTGCCTCGCCCTTCAAGCTGGTGTTCTCTTCTGCCAAAGCTTCGGTTTTGGCTGTCAAATCTCTGGATATATCCCGAAGAGGCACTACTTCTTCCGATAAAGCGTTGACCTTGGCCGTAAGTTCGTTGACTTTTGCGCTCAGACTATCCCTTTCTTCCCTAAGAATGCGATTAGAATCGGTAATAGCGTTCAAAGTCTCCACTTTGCGCAACAATTCGGCGTGCTTGGAGGTGGTCATCACGTCAACCTCGGATTTCTCTCGTTCAGAATTCAGCAAACTTTCAGTTTCCTTTAATCGTTTCTCTGCCACCTCGACCTGCGACTTCAATCTGAGATTTTCTGCTCTAAGAACGTCGGATTTCGCTAAAGCTAAATCCTTCTCCCTTCTGAGGTACTTCATAACCCGCAACAATTGTTCCACTGACTTGGAATCTTCCTCAAGAGAGGTGAAACTTTTATTCAAAGTTTCCAAACTGGTGTCGGGGCTCTCCCTTCCGCTTATCTTAGTCTGCTGGCTCTGCATGATGGCTACTCTATCGCCCAATTCCTGAATCTGGTTATGCAGAAGCGCATTCTGTGTATCTAGATCTGTGATTCTCTTATGAGTTTCTTCAATCTCGCTCACAAACCTCTGCTCTCTTTCTTTCGAAGCTGATTTCTCAACTTCCAGAGCTTCCACCGCTGCGTTCCGCTCTTGAATCAAAACGCTAAGCCGTTGCTGGAAATCTTGAGCTTCCTCCTTCAGCTTGGCTAAGATCTAAAAAGACATTTACGTAAATAAGAAGTTTAAAAAGAATTCAAGAAAATTAATGTACTTGTTGCTGGACTCACTTGCAAATCGGCCGAGTGTTGCATCATCTCCCTGGTGTACTTGTCTTCCGCCTCTTTAGCTACAGTAGACGCAGTTTTCACGTCGCCCTTCAGCAATTCTAATTCGCCTTTCAATTCATCCAACTCCTCCATTTTCCTTTCGGCCTCGGCCAGTCTCTCTCTCAGTTCCAAGTCGGTTTCTTGCCTGCCATTCGACACCCTTGACAGATCATCGCTAAGATCTTTCACCCTCTTCTGCAGCGAAGTAATCTCCACGCGTGATTCCTTCAGAGCATTTTCCAGCTCCTCTTTACACTTGTTATACTCGGCTGTCAGCTCCCTCAGCTGCGTTTCCGCGCTCTCGGCAATGTCACAGTACTGCTGATTCTGTTGTCTGGCTGTCTTTAATTGTTCGGAGAATGACTTCATCTCCGCTTGCGATGCACTCAGTTGCATCTCCAACTCTTTTATTCTCTTCACAAGACCTTCCTCTCCCATCAAGGGCTTAGAGATGGAATGAGTGGCTGCCTGGCGCAGTTTGTTATTCAGTGCCTCAATTTTCTGACTGTTTTGAGCGTCAGTTTCTCTCAGTTGATCGAGCTCCGTCCTCAGTCTCTCGCATAACTCGCGCTCTTCCTTCAATCTCTCTCGATCGGTCGCCAATTGTCTTTCCAAGTGACCTGCTAGTTCCCTGAAGCGGTCCTGTTCCTCTTGCAGACGACGGCGAAGAGCAGCGCACTCCCTGTTGGCATCATCGAGTCTCTGCTCAGCCCTGAGATGTCCTTCAGCCTGGACTCGCTCCAAACTGGCCTTGATGGATTCCATGTCTGCTTTAAGTAGGACTTGAGTCTGTCTCTCCCTTTGATAAACTTCGCGTTCCTTCAGGAGACGTCCTTCAGAATCCTTCAACATTTGACGCTCTTGACGTATGTTTTCCAACTGAACCTCGGCCCGCGACAAGCGAGTTTGAGCAGCGAGAGTCTCGTCTTTCAGGATCATGATGCTCTGCTCGTGTTTACCAATAGTGACGCTGTAATTGGTGCATTTTTCTTCAAGGACCTTGATCTGAGACTTGTAGGAAGCAACATTGCCCTGCAGAAGAGTGAATCTCTCATTTGCAGAATCCAGCTGCGCTCTCAACCTGCAACATCTCGCCGAATTCGCCTCCGCCTCCTTCCTCAGTCTATCCACTTCCTCGCCCAACATCTTCTCGTGCGCAGTTCGTTCCTTCCGGTACGTTTCGTACTCGTCCGAGATATGTTTACATTTGTCTTCGGCTTCCTGCAGCTTCTTGGACCATTCCTTTTTCTTTTCTTCATCATCTTTCGTTGCTTTCAGCTCCTCTTCCGATTTCGATTTGCTCTCTTCGGCGTTCTCTTCCAGTTCGTCTTTTTTCTTCTCGGTAGAGCTTTTTAGCGTCTGTTGGTACATGTTCTTGTACATGTCCCTTTGTTTCAAAAGATTATCCAGCATCTTCGACTGCCTATCCTGTGCAGTCTGCATTTCTGTAAGTTGTTCCATATAACGATCCAGCTTCTCCTTCATCTCGCCCGAATTTATCTCGTCAGTAGCCCGTTCGATCTCTTCCTGCCTCGAAGATAATGCGCGGACAACGGCCAAGAGCTTCTGATTATTTTCTTGTAGCTCCTCAATGTCTTTGAAAGTCACCAGCTTCTTGCTGATAATCTGCGATGACAAGATGTCGTCTGTGTCTACGGAGGATGACAAGTTTCGGGTTTCTATACTGGTACCAGTGCGGCTTTCTTGGACCTCTTTAAGGAGGAAACATACCTGCAAGAACATAAAAAAAAGGTCTATGAACATGTCAGGATATCAACTTACTATCACATTACTGCGTAGACTTGTATATTTCAAAAAAAGTTTTTATAATATATTATTATAAAATTATTTTATAATGCATAATTTTTATAATACAAAAGAGATAAAATACAACTCACTTGTCTGGCCAGATCGGCGAGTTCCGTTTTCAATCTCTGATTCTCCGTTGTGTGATGCTTGGCGAGACGGTTAGCCTCGTCAGAACTTTCGTGCAGACGCTGGTTCTCCGCAAGCAGTTCATCCAATCTAGTGGTGAGCGTTGCAACGTTCGACATGGCCGTTTCATAATCATGTCGTTGTTGCTGCAGCAATGGCGCCTTCTGCTCTAATTCACGAAGGATCACGTCCATCTGAGATTTCAGGCGTTCATTCTCCTCTCGTTCCAGAGTCAGTTCATTGGTGACTTCGACCAATTGAGTGTAAATTTGCGTAAGGCTCAGACCCTTTCGCAATACTCGGCTTGTTATGGCTGCTGTTGGTGCCAGTTGTTCTACAGCTTGGTCTAATTTCTCTACAAAATTTTAATATTATATACGTATGTGTAATATAATATGTGAAATATTTAGTAAAGAAAATCTAAACAATCAAGAATATCTCATATTATTAATCAACGCATTAATTGTGATAGAATGGAAAACTATGCAGTCTACCTTGCTGGATATTCTTCACCAATTCGTTAGCGTGTACCAATTCCTTTGTCAACTCCTGAATACTCTGCTCCTTTTCCTCGATGTCTTGCTTATGCTGTAGCTCCAATTGGTTATACTTCGTTTCCAAGAGTCCATACTCTTCCGCAGTGCTGTCTACGAGTTTCTGCAGCTCGCTCGCTGCATTGGAGATCGCCTCAGCCTTGGCATTGGCATCGTTCTTCATCGATTCATATAAACTAGTCAGATTTTTCTGTGCACTAATCTCTTTCTGGTAGGAATCGTTTATGGCGATTTCGTGAGCCCTTTGCTGCTCCACTTTCTGGACTAGCTCGTCGCATTGCTTCTGAAGAGAGGAAACCGACTCCCGCAATTGGGAACTGGCTTCGTTGGCTATACGTAACTCCTCCTCACGCTGAGACAGTTTGGTATCAATTAAGAGTGCTCTGGCAGATGCTTCAGACCTTGCCGTCTGCAGTTCAGAGGTCCTCTTGGCTAATTCCTCTTCGAGACCCGCCATTTGTTGGGAAAGAAGCACGCGTTCTTGCTCCAGTCGTTTTTCTCTGTAAACGCATGGGAAAATTAAGCACAAAAAATTAAAGATGTTATTGAAATTAATCAACAACAAACATATCAATAAAAATTTCACACCAAAGTATGAATTACGAATAAATAAAACTAATAAAAATAAATACTAAAATAAATAATAAACTGTAATGAAATAAAATGAACAGAATAATTGTAATATATGCGTTAGAGACATTTGATATTTTTACGTTTAAAACATAGATATACTACTCTTTTAAACTTACTTAAAATCTAAAGTCATTTCTCGACTGCGAATTTCCTCCGTGTCAGCTAGAGTTTGACACTTTGCTGCAATGGCAGCTTGAAGCTGAGAGCTCAAGGAGGATAATTCGATGCGCATCCTTTCAATCTCAGTATCCCGCCTTTCAACTTGCAGTTGCAATGCATTTGTATCATCTGTGATTGTGTCCCTCTGTCTGCGTAAATCACCATTTTCCTTCTCCAATCTGTAATTTATGCATTAAATTTTTTGTTATGATTATATAATAAATATGTTATTAAAAATATGAATAATATATAAAAAGCAACCATTTAATTTTTAATTATTTTGTATAGTAATTATTTGAATATATATACATATAGGTTATATAGGTTATATGTGGCATTACCGTTTTACAGTTTCCTGCAATCTATGTACTTCATTCCTCGCATCCTCAAAGCTGTTAGATATCTCTACATTAGTCCTTTCCACGAACTCAAACTTTTCCTTGTACTCGTCACAATTCGCTTTTTGCTCCGCAAGTTCTTTCTGTGCCTTTTCCAAGTTTTGTTCTGCAAACCAATGTACCATACAAGTTCTCCCTTTTATTCAGGTAGATTTTTTTACTTTAGCTTCCATTGAATTTACAATTAAAAAGTTCTCTATATTGTAATAAATATAGTATCCACAAAATATCGTAGTTAGATGAAAATAACAAAAGAGAAAGAACAGAAGGTACAAGAACCTCTTGAAGTGATGTATTTTTTAAACATTCAAAAATAGAAAATATTCAAAGCGACGTTCGCCTTACCTAAATTCCTTCGACACGTATCGAAAACCCCTTTAGCGGTTAGAAAATCGTCCAATTGTCCGCTGCAGTATGTTTGAATTTTCTTTAACAGTTCCGTCGGAATCTGCGCCAATTCTTGGTCATTCATTATCGTTCGAAGAACGGCGGAATTTTCTTCGGCTGACTCCATGTCGAATTATTCATCAAAAATGGATCAATAGTAGAAGTTTACGGTTCTGCAGCCAGATTTTCGGGTGAAATTATCAAAATCTTTTCGGCTAGTACTACATTTGCGGCTTTCGCTAATAATTACCGCGTTTTCCTCGGTTACCGCTTCTTTCCACGCACTGCAACACACTGTAATGCAAACTTGTGAAGACCAACGCCGTTCAACGTGCCGATACAGAATAGCCAATAGCTGAAGGTAGAGCACAAACTACAAAATTTCTAGTGGTTTATTACTAGATCGTTGCGATTCCGGCCGGCAAAGAAGAGCACTGAATTTTAATATTTCTGCTACATATAATGCCTAAAATATTTATTGTACATACAATGTTATGTCATTGTACGCGCGTAACACTACTAATGCATGTAATTGCTGCATTTAACAGACTCAATAGTTGGACAACGTTACTAGATTCTCTGCTGAATGACCAATCCGGGGCGTCATTGAAAAATCTAGCAACGTGTCCAATTGTTGAGTCTGCTGAATGCAGCATATACCGATTTAAGAACTTAAAAAACACTAATAAGTAATTTTTCTCTTATTTATCTTGCATATATTATATTATTAATATCTTTTTACGTAATTTTTACTACAATTTCAGATGCAGTAATAGGCTAAGCTGGAAAATTAGATGAGTTGCGTTCCTGTATATGTATACCGTGCCGTTATAGCATGCAGAAGCCATGAGATTGTCAATCTTTAATAATATCTTATCGATGCCACGACCTAATTTATCGTAGACATATTAATGGAGGTGTCCCGCCAGCGATTGATCTATCCAATAGTTGCGCGCGCAGCAAGCGCCCAATCGAATCGCGCATGCTCGGACGTCGGACCCCGGGTCGATGCTATACCTTTCCGGAAAAGCAGCACTGTCCAATTCCCATCCACAGTCGGCCGCTTCCGTCCCGCCGGAGCCTACCAGCTATCGCAGCTCCGTTCGCCGGTTCCTGTGGGTTGAGTCCGTGGATTTGCTGTGCCGAGCTGGAGCAAGCGTGCAGTCCGCTTGCGTGTGTCGCTCGTGCAGCAGCGAAGTCCGAAGTTGCGCGCAGACGAATCCTTCGACGAATCCACAATCTCACCGTCGCTAATTTCACCGACTGGCATACCATCTTTGCAACTTCAGGGCCTAGTAACATCTTTCCACCGACCAAAGTCGACACTCGCTGAGAGACACCACGATGTACAATGGATATTCTGCCCACGCCAAGTACGTCCCTCGATCCTTCGTTCTTCAGCATTCGAGATTAGTTTACTATGTCGATTGCTGAGATGTCGATACACGTTTTTTTTCTTCCTGCCCGTTCGAGTTTTCGGTTGTTTCGCCGCCATTTTGTGTTCCGCATATGCGGTTACTTGCTCCATTTTCTAACTGTGAAATAAAATTTGATACAGTTATCCGACGGATTCAAGTACTTAGTGCCCGGCGGATGTTACTTGATAGTTGATGCTAATAATTAGAATGGAAATATCAACGAAGATATTGTTTCTTTATCTTGCTAGAATGTTGAAAAAAAGGCAATTTTGAATTTTTTTGTAGACCCGTACTCAAACATGCTTGCGATAAAAGCAACGTGTCTTCTCAGCCAGTCGGTGGATTTTCAGCCAATTTTAAACGCTTTATCGTTGCAAGCGCGAATATGGGGGCTATATCGTTTTAATATAGGAAACAAAGAGGACTCTCAGAAATCAAATCATGAATTAACTCATTTCATGCTATATTTAGATTCATCTTTAGGCAGATGACTCTAATTAGTTTTAGGCCAAGAGGGAATCGAGATCATCTGACTCGTAATGGAGGAAACAGCGGAACTTACTGGAACAGTCAACAACAAACGCAGAAGGACTTTGGCATTAAGAAACAAAACAGGAAGACCCCAGGCGATTTACTGAAGAAACCTAATTGGGAACTGGTATCGTTGCCCACAATAACGAAGAACTTGTACGCTCCGCATATCAATGTTCTCAACAGAACACCCGATGAGATCACCAAGTATCATCTCGGCAAGGAGATCACTGTCAAAGGCAACAACACACCTTCTCCCATCCAGGCGTTCGAGGAGAGCAACTTCCCGGACTATGTGATGGAGGAAATCAGGAAGCAGGGCTTCGCTGAGCCTACTGCGATCCAGGCTCAGGGATGGCCAATTGCTCTCAGTGGACGGGATCTAGTCGGAATCGCCCAAACTGGTTCCGGAAAGACTTTGGCGGTAAGGCGCACCAAGTTAATTAATCAAATAAATTCAGAAATTAATCAAATTTAATTTAAGTTAATTAAATAAAGTTAATAAAATTAATTCAGTAATCAGAAATTAATCAGAAAATTTTGAGCAATATTACTCAGAAATTGACTGATAACCGTAAGACCGAAGAGTAAGAATATTTTTTTTCTACTTATTTTAGTACATTCTTCCGGCAACGGTGCACATTAACCATCAATCTCGTCTCAGCCGCGGCGACGGCCCGATCGTCCTGATCCTCGCTCCTACGCGCGAATTAGCCCAACAGATACAAACGGTCGCGCGTGACTTCGGCTCGTCATCATGCATTCGCAACACGTGTATCTTTGGTGGTTCGCCGAAAGGGCCTCAGGCTCGCGATCTCGAGCGTGGAGTGGAGATTTGTATCGCTACACCTGGCAGGTTGATTGATTTTCTGGAAAAAGGAACGACGAACTTGCGCAGATGTACGTATCTGGTTTTGGATGAGGCGGATCGCATGCTGGACATGGGTTTCGAACCTCAGATTCGTAAGATCATTGAGCAAATTCGGCCGGATCGACAAGTGCTCATGTGGTCTGCAACCTGGCCGAAAGAGGTACAAGCACTCGCGGAAGATTTCCTCACGGATTACATCCAGATCAATATCGGGTCGTTGAACCTGGCGGCCAACCACAACATCCGTCAGATCATCGAGATCTGTCAGGAGCATGAGAAGGAGATGAAATTGTCGCAATTGTTACGCGAGATCGGAACCGAGCGCGGCAGCAAGATGATCATATTCGTAGAGACGAAGAAGAAGGTGGACGACATTACGAAGGCGATCAAACGCGAGGGCTGGCCCGCCATCTCCATCCACGGCGACAAGTCGCAGCCCGAGCGCGATTACGTACTGTCCGAGTTCCGCAACGGGAAAACAATGATTCTGGTTGCAACTGATGTAGCAGCGCGCGGTCTAGACGTCGAGGATGTCAAGTACGTCATCAACTTCGACTATCCGAACAGCTCCGAGGACTACATCCACAGGATCGGCAGAACCGGTCGCTGTCAAAGCGCGGGCACTGCCTACGCTTATTTCACGCCGAACAACGCGAGACAGGCGAAGGAACTGATCGCGGTACTGGAGGAAGCCGGCCAAGCGATAAACCCACAACTGGCGGACATGGCGAACTCCGTCAAGAACCAGTACGGCAAAGGACGGCAGCGGTGGAGCCACGGACGCGGCAACAAGACCAACACCACCCACGTAAATCTGAGAAACAATATCAGCCCGACGATAAACAACTGGCAGAATCAGCATATACCGCAGGTCAGCCATAATGCACACCATAATCAGGTGACCCAGGAGAAGGCTGTCGTGCGTCATCAACGTAACAATAGCTACCAGACCAACCGGCAGAATAATTTCCAGCCGCCGCAGCACTCCTATCAGCAGCAGCATCAGCAACGCCAATCCACTGCTAGCTACCAGAACGGCTATCAAGCGACTGGAAATGCGTGTCAACCTGCGCATCAGACCACCAGCGCGCCCAGATACCAGGGCAGAACTGGATATCAGGGTAATCGTTTCCAGAATCGGCAGAATGGCTTCAATGGTGGCCAGAATGGACCGAACGTGTATTCGATGCCGCCACCGTTTATGATGCCGTCGGGTGGCCACGCGGACTCTGGGATCCAGAATCTCGTAAACAACAAGTTCTTCCAGACGAACCGACCGCCGCCCAACGCTGGCGCCTGTGCCTATCAGTCGATGGGCTATGGCCAGTTCCAAGCTGTGCCGCCGTACGGATACCCGTATCCGCCTACACCAGTGCAGCAGTGACGCTTCCCGCGGTGCAAAGCCGTTAGGGTACGGGCTAAATGAGAAGTAAGTATACAACTCCCGCATATCGGGTTCCCTTGGGTCGCTCTTATGTCGGATAACGTGCCCAATTTGGCTATGGTAGACTGTCGATGATAGTTCACTCGTTTGTAGTAGTATTTTCGTATTGCAACCTGACTCTGGGAATTAAATTCATACTTCGTTTGAAATCTGGACCTTAATTTGGCAACTTTTAAAACATTTATTTTAAGAAACAAAGGAAATAATTAAACTGTTGTTATTGAAAGGTTGAAATGAAAGAGAGACTGTTAACGAGAGATTTATTATATTCTCTTGGTTCTTGAAAGAATTAGAAGTGCAGGAATTTGTTAATTTTTGTTTAAATCTGTGTGTCGAATCTTGATTTCCGTTTTTTTCTTTTTTCCTCAATATTTTAGGCAATCGACAGTCTACTATTTATCTTCGATGTAACACTTGTTCTTTTCTTTTTTCATTTATTCTTTTCTGGAATTGTGCCAGTTTGACATCCCTTAAATGTTTATTTCCAGACATTGATCAATAGAATTGTTACTTAAGAATCCTATCACATACAAAGAGAACTTTGATTTTTGTTTGATGCTGCCATGATAAAAAACAAATTTATTTTAACAATTTGAGTCCGCTGCCACACACTACACATAATTAAAATGTTTTACAGTTTACTTATTACACAAATAATGATCGATGATTAAATTTAATTAATAATTACATTGATATTATAGATGATATGAAAATTATATTTATGAGATCAAATGATTTGAATTTTTAGTATTCCGATTGTTGTATTTTGCATTAAAATGCACAAATGTTTTGCATTTGTTGTATTTTCTTTATACATCTCGATTAGTTTCTGTTAAATAGCTTGGCAGTGTTAGGTGGACTCAATTTGTTAAATTGATGAAAACTCTGAAACAACATGCTAATCAACGAGGGCACATTCCAGCTTTCGAATTTTTGATGTAGCGTTTAGCATCGTTAGCGATGAACATACACGATATAATATCGATTTTAGATGTTGACTGTCAGATTGATGGTCTACAGATCCTTCTAATGGTAATTGAGAATAAATAGTAATCCTCTTGTGCGAGTACTATTGTAACTATATTATAAATGCTTTCTCCGAAATGCACGAAACATATAGAAGGGGGTGGGTTAAGACTATATATCAGGTGTAATAATTTATAATTTATTTATATAGTTCGCGTGATTACACAAACACAGAGAAAGAAAACCAGCAAACAAAACGCGCGATATGTTCTATGGAAAGAAAATTTGTAAGGCCTTTTGCATAAAAATTAAGCCATTTTTTATACGCCCCGGCAAAATAATCAAGTTGTCATGCCCTCTGTTCCGCGAACGGCAAGTGATAAAAGCAAAGAGCTAAGAAAAGAGATAAAAAAGAGAAAGACATAGACTGGAACAACTGGATGTCACTCGTTTGGAACAGCTTTGCCGATGGAACTAATTTTGGGCCCTCCGATGCAACTAATCGTAGCGTTAAAAATAAGTATCTCGTGCTCTGATGATCTGAAGGTTTCAAACAAGCTGCAAGTCCCTGGATTCTAGAAATATTAATATTAACACTTTTCAGATGATCGAAATACACATTTATAGAATCCTTCATCTTTAATATTCGAATCCTTGAAACTGTGCTATATTAGATTTTCTTAGTCTAGAATAAAATGCATAATATTTCAAAAGAGCAGATTTTGAAAATTCTGAGAATTCTGATTTCAAGAATCAATTTATCAGTTCGGATTCAAGATATAACAATATTTTAAATCATATCTTTATATCTTTAGGCACTTTAATTATTATCCTCCACATCTTCGAACTCATAAATTGAATCCTAATCTGTAAACATCTTGAGAACACAAGTGCTTCAATGTTGTGAATCTAATCTACATTTATAACCTACATTTCTTGAAGCACTTTCTGTTTCTTGAATCTGATATTCAGGGACTTTGGTGAGGTTTGAACGCCCTTGGATCTTTGGAGAAATGGAGATGGCTTTTAGGGGACAACGTAAATTAAGCACGTAGTCATGATGGCTGTGTACCTTGACGCAAAGTTTGATACCTTATTTTTATATATATATCGAAAGTGATTTGTTGTTGAACCAACGAATGATTATATGATACATTGTTGTTTGATGTTTATGCAATTGGCCACTGAGTGGTCTTGTCTCTGCGCATCGTACGCGCAGGCTGGCCGCCATCGAAACCGTTTCCCTTTAGTTGTACCTGCTATTTTAGTTGACAATCAATGGTCCAAATTACTGTGCCGCCGTTTTTCACTCCGGTGAACGATAACGATTACGCTACTTTTTGCTAAAAATCTCCTTCTTCAACCAGTAACTTGCCGTCCTACAGTGTGCATTATTAAAATAGTACTAAAAATATAAATCTGAACTATTTACCATTCATGTTATACGAAATGTTATAATGAAATTTTGCTACAATTATTAAGTTTACTTATTTCTGATTATTTTTTTTATCTTATTTATTTTTTTCTTCTCTGATTTGAGAAATGAAAAAATTACAAATGAAATCCAATTGTGAGGTTTTGGATATTCGAATTGTTGCAATAGTTTCTTATGTTTTCTATATAAGATTGTGCTGCAAGATATTATATTTTTTCATATTTATATGATTTTGAATCTTAAACTCCTATTCTATTCTTTGAATGTTCTGTTCTCATAACTCGGACAATTCTTCAAAGTAAGTGAAGTAGTTGAAATGTACAGTTCCTGTACATTGGCAGAAGAGAAAGTGAGAGATAAAGAGATTCTTGGAAATAGTTCTTACAATTTAATTTTACAAGTTAGATTAAAAAATTAAAAAACAAAAAAAAATATAACAAAACGTACAAATTAAACGTCTTCTTTCAGTACTGTTATTATTTATTTATTAATTTCTTGAGTTCGATATTGAAATTCTATGACTGTGTTGCAGACTTAGAAAATCTCTGTTTAATGTATACAGGAGATACTGGTTGAAGGACGAATCACCTTGCGTGTAATGAGCTAGGGATATAACATATTGTTGTATTCTGAAGTAGCCCTTTGTGGTACCGGAGGACGTTTTCTAATCGACATGCCCGAATTTGTTCTCGAACTAATGATTGAATGCCGCACGCTGTTGGGGCATGTGATACATTTTATTAGCAGCGTGTAGCAATTTTGCGAGCCTCCAGATTACTCTGCACATACCACCGTATATCATGTAATCGAGAAAGAAATAGGGGAATGATAGAGAAAAAGAGAGGTAATCTTAACTATTCATTATCGTTACACGAATAATGATGAATAGGATCAAAACTTTGATAAGCATAAAGTTATGATTTATGTGATAATTTAGTTCTTCTGATCTTTTGAAAGATATGATTCTCTGGTCTCAATCAGGGGGGGGGGGGAACGGTAAAATGAATAATCTTTTTTTGCGACAACATACCTCATTGATTGTTTAATAACAGACTGTAATTGGTTATATACTTTTGTCATATTTTTTTAACTAATCTTATCTGAATTTATATTATAATATGATATATCTCTGTTTAAATGTTGCTCTTAATAATTGCAATTTGCACCAAGGTAAAAATCTTTTATTTTCTTTTCTTTTCTTCTCTTTTGACTTGTTGGAAAGACCAGAGAATTAAAAAGTATATGCAAGAATGCACTCGCGCAGGGACGTCATTAATTAATGATTGTTGATTGTTGCCGCGTGGCGATTATTTACTCGCGACTCGCTTTTGTGAAATAATTAGCCACTCGTTACGCACATAGTGCACGAAAAGCAGAGATGCAGAAATCCCTTTCGCAGAAAGGTCCCGTTCGACTCGGTTAGATTCGCGTATTCGAGATGTCAGTCACGATCCACGGATTGACTTTAAACGCGATTATTTGCCGTGGAACCTCCACTGTTTTTTATGGTAAAAATGATAGTCAATAATATTCAACGAAGTGGGACATTCGCGGTTCCTGGATCGGAATGCTTGTGTCCTTGGATTCTTTGTATCTTCGAAGATTCATATTCCAGAATTGTTGACATCATAGCTTTGTCGTTACTGTTTCGAGCAGACTTCAAATTTCCGATTTCTCAGTATTCCAAATATTTGATACCTCAGAATCTTTGAATTCTTGAACTTGAATTTTCAGATTCTTACAATTTTCGAAATGTGTAATGCAATTGCAAAAATAGGAGATTCTGACTTCGATGACTTATTTCAATTCTTCTTTGTTAGAAAATTTCGACTTTCTCTTGGAATTTGGTTTTCCTTTCGGCTGCACAATATTGACATTTGAGAATTTTAGAAGTTTTTCATATATCTTGAAATAGTTTTTGGAATCTTGGAATGTTCTTCAAAACACTTTCCGCACTTTGAATCTTCATATGAAACAATCCCTGGATTCTAGGATTCTTGATCGATGAATATTGAGCTCGATGCGCCTACTTTGTCAATCTGACTGCATATGTCGATGAATAGTATATAATAATAGGAAAAGTATGTGTTGCGAGCATGAAAAATTCTGAATACTCTTGCGCGCATTGCGTACACCCGCTATCAAACAAGTTGCGACAATTTCAGCCAGATAAGATCATCAAATCGCTAAATACTTTATTATACTAATTTATTAAGTCGTTCAATCCTTGATGAGAACCATCATTATGTATATATGCTAGAATAATCATTATTAATACATTTCCTTTCGCGCTTTCGAAAAATCGTTTGGGGTATTTGCAAACTTAGTCTTCTCTGATTGTGTGTGTGATTAGATATCTCTGGAAATTTCTCTGCCTTTTTACTCTATTTAGTTTTTACTCCTTTGCATTTCTCTCTTCCTCTCATTCTCTTTTTCTTTATTATTTTTCTCTATTAACGGAATGGCATAAGTAATGTAGATAGCGGGAGTATGCATAGTTCTGTGATATGTAAAACGTAGCATATTTCTAGATCTACCTATCGTGCATCATGATTAAAGTAAGGAACGTATGTATCTCTCACATCAGTTTTATATGCGGAATATCAGTTATTTGAACTTAATGATGCTTAATAATGCAGGGTCGTCAATATCCATTTAGCTAACGAGAAACGAAAGGGAAAATGACACCGAATGCACTTTCCTCTCACTTTCCTGGGGTAAACAGTATAATGAGCTGTAACTAATATCTCTATTACATCAATACCTGACGCATGTAAACAGCTTGTCCTTTTTCTATCAACTCTTATCTAACTTGTATCACTTATTTAACAGCATATTCATTATCCTAATTTTCTGAGAAACTTACTAAACAATTTCCTTTTTAATTAAATTCTTCACGTTAATTATCAAATTATAATTTTTATATTGTTACAAGTTCTTACAAAATCGAAGCTAAAAATGTTCTCATGATAAATTCCTCCCTTATATCTTTAAATTACAACTTGTAGAATGTTTACCATTATAGTGTTTACCCCACATTAAAGTGGATAATTTAAATATAATTTAAATTGAGATTATATTGAAGAAGTGGAGTTTTAATTTAACTTTGCATGAATTGGTAAAGTGCACGGGTTTTATATTTCGAGGTTGAGATTGTACTCCGTGACGTACATCAAGCACACATCTTATATGGAGCATAATCTCAAGATTGAAACATAATCTCACATATCTCGTTAACGTGTAAAGCGCTTTTGCGGGTTGTTTCTTTGTCATTGGTCTGACTTATTCATTGCCACTTAATTTTCGCTATGTCAATTTCTCGCATGGGATCTTTGGAATTCTTTGAATTTCCAAATTAAATTAGTTGTAGTAGATAGCGCCATTTTGTTAAACAGTTTCGTTAATTAATCGAATCGTACTGAAGATTTTGCCTCATTTATTAAATTGGTACGAAGCTAATAACCGACGCGCACACACACCCCTGTGATAGAGTCGAGAATCGATAATCGATTATCCTGCGATGGTATAACAGTCAATAATCGCAGTTCGGGGGGGGGAGAGAGTATATATACATATATCTCCTACCTTCTTCTTATTCTCCTCTTTTTCGTGATGAACGCTGATGAGTGCTGTGATATCGCGTACATAAACATTTTAATTAATCATAAACGTAAATATCATAAATATATAGGGACTATTCTTCTTTTTTACACATGAAGACTGAATCTCGCCAATTTACACACGAGTTTAGCAAAGCCCCATCCTCACGTGTGCACATGCATTGTATACGACGAAGTATAGTACTCTTATTAATCGTTTGTATAATGTTTCGTGTGATTTCGCGTCGTCGTAATCGTACCGTTACTGCTGCTAGTTTCGATTGTTCGTGTTATTCGCATTTTGTTGAGGAATCCATTGTGTTACGAATCTACGAATACTTTATCATCTAATTTCTAACTTCTCATGGGAGTCGTCATGTGGGTGTAAACTGCACAGTTTTTCTTTTGCTCCTTCCTTCGGAACTACCCTCAAGCGTCTTTCGAAAAAGTCTTTTTCTTTCACGGAATTCTGGCTCGTGTCTAGAGTATTCTAAACGGGGGAACACGATAGAGATACCTTCATTTCGGACGTCCTGAAACATTCTTCATTGAAAAAAATATCTCTATTTTTCTGAAAGCGCGTTTATAATGACAAATCCAGTGACAAAAGTTCGAGTCTGTTCAGCAATTCCACATGTATACACAGTGACAGATTAAAACACAGTATCAGATTCAATTTGTCATGTTATCGACAATAAGACCTACTCTCATCATAAATCAAGAATATATCTGTTTAAGGCGGGAAAAGGATTTTCTATGAGTTTCCTTACGCGTGCAGATATATATCAAGGTTACGTTCTTCTATAAAAAAACTGCCCTAAAATTCTGAAAAGCTACGGTATATAACATTTTTAATTTAACCCTTTCGCTGTATACAGCTTCGTGCAACAGCTTGTGTCAAAAGTGGACGCGATGATTTAATTGACTTAAAGTAAATGAACTGTCCACTGTTTATAAAGCGTTTGTTTTTTGGCGGAAAATTTTAAATTTAAATAGCGAAAGAATGAACAGTAATAGATCTATGAGAGCTTTCTGTGCTTGCTCAAAAACGAACGCGATGTTTAAATTGAGTATCTATTGTTTGTAAATAAATGAATGTCTACTATTTGTATATATGAAGCGCTTGTGTTTTGGCGGAAAAGTTTAAATTTGTATAGCGAGAGGATAACAGTGGTAGATCTATGAGAGATAGTTATATGACGGCTTGTGCCAAAAAACGAACGCGATTATTAAATTGACTGTCTACTGTTTATGAATAAATGAACGCCTATTATTTGTTTTTTGGCGGGAAATTTTTAATTTGAATAGCGAAAGGGTTAAATGTATTTTAATCTAACGAAGACTATTTTCTAGCTGCGTAAATAAAGTCCGCTTAAGTTGGGGGAGGGGAGGGGGGGGGGGCATTTCGTTGACGGCGAACGGACTATTTTTTCACGGAGAACAAACTGCCATTACACACGAAACGTTTCCGTTCGTTGTATTCGCATCCCGTCTGAACGCGCGTATTATTTTAGCGTTTAGCACGCGGTTAAAATAAAAACAAAAATGATGGCTACCGACTAAAAAGTAAAACGAGCCACTAACGAGTTCAATCACCGCAAGATAAGCGAGATAAGCGAAAAGTATGTGCCGAAGATGTAACCTGTTGCTCTCAAAAAGTATCGCCTATTATTATTCTCGTTACTAACAAACTTGAGGACAGAACAAAAGGCTTGTCCCGTTTCATTTCATTTTTATGGTCCTTCGACGGGTGAATCCTTCAACAACAGTATGGTATAGCGCGCCAATCAGAGTCCGCGTTCGTGGCGACCGCTTTTAACGTGGAACGTGGCTGCCCGATTCACGTCGAATCACAAGGCTCTTCAACCCTTATTAATTATTGCAAAAATGAAAATGAAAGAACCACGTTTTGCGCTAAATGCGCGCCGAGAATGCAATATCACGTTTCGTCGTTATAATTCGAGCGTTCAGTGAATGTATTCACGAATTCGAACACACACAAAGAGGATACGAGATCTGTAGCGATATATCTTCTTGTTTCTTACATAATATTTTATTTTCGAATCCGTTGACTCGTACGCGTGTATGTATGTGTGCGCGTGTGTTTGAGTATGCCACTGACCTGTGAACACAGAGATCGCGGATACAAATCCGCGGGATCTGACTAACATGCGGAAAGAGAGGTACGGTCAGTAGCGCAAAAGCGTGTACTTAATTAATAATTTCAGCTATCTAGCATGCAACAGTTTAGCAGTACAATTGGTAATACATTACAGTAGAATGCTTCGAAAACTAGATCTTATTTTGTTACATTGCAACGGATTTAGAAATTATTAATTAAAAAAACAATTGACATCAGCCTGAGAACAATTAAACACATGTTTATTATTTTTAATATAAAATAAACATCGTTTAATATTCGTTCAATATTGTTTTTATTTATTTTAGAAGAAAACGGCGTGCACGCTCTTGCGCCACTTGACTGTATGTATGCAGCGAAATTAAAAAAATATATATTATATATATAAATAGAAAGAGAACTTTTCGATATTCGCCTTTTTTGGCGCGAGCGGTGTAAAATTTCAACGCGGCGTGACAGCATCATGAACGTCACGTGACACATTGCGAATAGCGCGTTGTACATGCATGCAGAGAGATGAATTACGTACTGATCTGCGAAAATCGGCGCGCGAACGGTACGCGCGCGGGCACCAGAAAATTACGCGTTTGTAATCCTTTTAAGCTCCGAGTAATACCAACGTTGTTGTTACGTGACTTCGCATTGCCACGCGACAAACGGAAATACAAAATAAAAGCCAGAAGTACCTTGTAGAAATAGCGTCTCTACAGATGAACATTTTTCGAAGGTGGAGTCAGAACAACGCGGGATATCGTCGAATCTTCTGAACTGTTCATGAAATATTAAGGACAAATCCTATCGAGATACTGCCCGATGCGGATTTCCGTGCTATTTAATTTATTTAGGACATTGTAATACAGCGTCAAAGCGAGAGAGAGAGAGAGGAAGCTTTACGTGCATATAACTAATATACATATTTATATAATTTTTTTCTCAAAATCGCTCCTTGGTCGTCCTTGGCAAAATGTCTGCCACGACTGGTAAAATTCATGAGGCTGCGGCTCAGATAACTATTATATCCGAAGCGCACATCCAAGGCTTTCAGAGTTTAGAACTTTGTGATGTGTGAGCCTTCTATTAATCTACCACGATTTTAGCGTCTGCGTTCCTTTATAATTTCCATTACCATCGTTTTTCTTTATTTTTTTATAGATATACGATAATCACTACGAGTTTTCTTACTTAGGTTTGTGTACGAAAAGTTCTTGTGTGTTCAACTTGTTGAATTCTTGGAATTTTTGAATTACATTCGAAAAATTGCAGTCTGTCTATTTTGTACGACAACAGATAATGATCCTGTTGCAGCGTATTATTGAACATGTATTAGTATCACGTCTCTAGTCAACAATTGTCGCATTCTATCAATTCATACTATGTATTGTATTATTGTCCCAATTCCTATTCCTATTGTTATTGCTTGATAATTCAGTGAAAATTTTATATGCTTTGTCGAAATCTACCGTTTTACGGCGGAAAAGTTATAATGAAAATTAATAATAATTAACTGTTTATCAAGTAATAATTTGTCAGGTTTTGTGCATATAAACCTAAAAGACATGTGTACTTGGAAAACTTCGTCGGAATCTATGTTTGACATTAACTTTTAAGTATAAGCGTATAATTTGTAACTCATAATTCAATGACAAGCTGGATTTCTTAATCTTAATAATCTTCAGAGCCTCGAACACAGAATTAGTTTTTAAGAAAATTAGATTTAATTAAATACATTTTGCAGTCTGATTCATGCAAAAGCGATTCACAAAACGAATCACGAAGTGCTGCGAATTATTGGCAATTGAAATGGACGGGAGAAAAGTTGCAGATCGTTTTTATTAGTGGTAATTAAAATTATCTAAAATATATTTCAGAAAATGTTGAAAATCTGTTTCTTCTGTCTCAGAATCAGAACGAGTCCGTTATCTTGCTTGAAACAGATGTACTACAAAAATGATATCGTTACGAATACACCCAAGTAACAAAGTGACGTTAGAAGATGACATAATGATGCCTATGACATTATGTCATGTTTCCTCTATCAGGCATGTACAAATTTTTATGTGTTTTGATAATTTCAGGTTTGGTAATGTATAAAAGGAAAAAGAGGAGACGGAGAAGCGACAAAATTTCTTAATGGCGAGCCGTTAAAAACTGCATTACTATTCGATTAGTTTTTACGACCAAAGAGAGATAATGCGAAAAAGTGGTTTGTTTATTTTTCCACCATGACATTTCAGCGCGGCAGAATATGGTGATAAGTAATATTTAATAGTATGCATGCGCGCGCGATTGTGTGTGCGTGCGTTTAGATGTGTGGGTATCTGGCAAGCAAGAGAGAATGAATCGATTGTCGTACGAATCGCTTATATCGATTCAAAAAAAAAATGAATAATTACCTAATGGAAATACGTTTGTGTTTGTTGCTGAACGAGAAAAAGAAGCACATACACACATACACATTTGTTAGATGTATTATAAAGACAGAGAAGCAAAACAGATGCGTGAGATTAAGGTGTCAGACTCTATATTCAGATTCTCTTCTGTAGGTTTCATTAAAGTGCATTTCTTGTATGTTATTACAGTATTACAGGTAGAACTTAAGAAAATAAACAATGCAATAGTAAAATGCATTTTCGTGTGTTTTATTTACTCCCTACTTCTGTAAGGCTAGTCGCAGATTTATACGTATTAGATGTGCAAATTAATTTGATGCTTTTTTCTGAAGAAACTGAGCCTTTATTACAAAATAATAATAATATATATATATATATATATATCGATCCTCGAAATATTCATCATTTTTTAATACTTTTCTCCATTTATTGGACAGCTGACGAATCCTCTCAAAAGAAAGAAAGTAAATAAAGGCATAATTTCTTAAAAAAAGAAGAAAAGCATCGATTTAACTTGCACATCTTATAATTATAATTATAACGAGATAGTCATAAGTCTTTTAGATATTAATAAGGCTATCTGATTAACTAATGAATATTATATTAAAATCGTCTTAAATACGATTTTTATAAATCGTATTTAAGACGATTTTAATATAAGAAGAGATTATGAATACTCCCCGATTAAATTCGATTTAGCTAACGGTTGTTTCGGATCGAATCTAGTGTATCATATTTAATGTCAGAACTTAGTTACTAGAATCTTGGGCTAGTGATATTTTATCTACGTGAGTGTATGTAACCATCTAACTTGAGTCGATGTGGAGATGAAATTGTATTCCATATTATTTATGCTGTCAATTTTTTAATTGTGCATTAATAATGCTACTTTCGAAACCTTAGGATCTAAATACTTGTTCATTTCGATCACGAAAAAATCGATTATGAATAACAAGAAATTTTATTATTTTAATCTAATATGCAATCTCTTTTATCTTTTAATCTTTTGTGTGTATGTGTGTGTATGTGCGTCGATTAATGAAAGATTCACGAGTACCAACTTAATCAAACCAAGAGTCATGATTCATGACTGCACACGATGTGCTTGTTCCGGATAGGTCCCAATTGTTTACACCTTCATATGTACAACGTTCGCAAGATCATGTGTACGAACTTTTAACTGATAATCCTACGTTGTATTCGTGAGCCGTTCTACCGGTTATCTTATCATTTAAAATTGCGCCGACTTATCAATTGCTACTAATCATCATTCTTCCCTGGCTGGCTGCTCGTGATTCAGCAGTTCGATTTTATAATACTTGCATAATCGAAGCTACGCACAGTTTGCCGCGAGCTATCCTTTCGGGCGGTCTTGTGCAGCGTAGAAAACTCTCAAAATGGTCAAGGCGGTCTGTGTCCTTCAAGGCGAGCCCATTAAGGGGACCGTGTTTTTCGAACAAGCGGTAAACACCTGACCTTCGGCAATTTTCAATTAATCAGCGAATTTTCTCAAAATTTACTGACCACTGAATCTCGCGGCGTAATTCTTTTATTGCGTTCAAGGTTAAAAGATTGACTGCGATGATAATGATTCTCTTTATTTGATGTACCGGGATGTACCAAAAATGTAAATACATGTTAAAAAAACTGCACAAACTTTTCGGTTAACATATTATATTGGTATTTGAACTGTAGTTACATTACCGATAGTCGTATTTCGCTAATTTGGAAATTATTTTATCTCGTGGAAATTGATTTGCTTGTACTGTTAATGATTATTAAGCTTTGATTTACTAAAACGTTCTTTTTTCATATATTCTGGTTACAGGAAGGTTCCAGTTCGGTCAAGGTGACCGGAGAAGTTTCTGGCTTGCAGAAAGGTCTGCATGGTTTCCACGTTCATGAATTTGGCGACAATACCAATGGTATGTTTGAATCCATATATGAGAACAGCCTTGAATATTTATGATGTGCCTGGAAATGTTATATAATGTTGCACTATTTATAAATCTCTGATTGTAATTTTTTTTAATCATTGCGTCATTATTTACAACTATATTAAAGTTCCTGAGTGAATTTTTGAAAACATTTTATAAGACTCTACTGAAACTGGCTCTTATCATGTTATCAAGTTTATTTTTCTTTGCTGTGAAATCACGAAGTTAATTGAGACGGATGAGAAAATCTACATGATATCAATATCTGCTTGTTTGTTCAATATGCGAAGTCAGAGGGTAGCAAATATACTCGAATACGTGATATCCCAGCATCGTCAAGTTTCTTTTCAGTTAAAAATTTATTAATAAATTTGTAAATAATTTTTTTCATATATGCAAGTTATTTGTTAAAATTCGAAAATATTTTTAATATTGAACATACTATTGATTCAGCATCAAAGTATAATTAATTTTGATCATTTTTATTAATTTATTCCATAATCTACATAAAAATTACCCAAAACTATTCTTATATTTCTTACTAAAAAATTGTCAAACTCGCCAAAGAATGCATGAAATATATTTCTGCAGGTTGCACAAGCGCAGGCGCCCATTTCAACCCATTGGGAAAAGATCATGGTGGTCCAAGCCATTCTGTACGTCACATCGGAGACTTGGGAAACGTAGAAGCTGGTGCTGACGGTGTCGCGAAGGTCAACATCACTGATTCCATGATTCAGCTCAGTGGATCACACAACATCATTGGACGAACTCTCGTGGTAATCATTAAGCTCAAGTTATTCGTTTGCTACCATGCAAAGCACGAGCCATTTCATACGCGCAACTACATTTTTCCTAATATTATTAAAACTATTATTAAATATTATTAAATTATATTGGACAGCTGAAACTTTGTCTTTTGGGTGAATGTCTTCGTCTACATCTTTTTTTATTTCTAGGTCCATGCTGACCCTGACGACTTGGGCCAAGGTGGTCACGAGCTCTCCAAGACAACCGGTAACGCTGGCGCTCGTCTTGCCTGCGGCGTCATTGGTATCACGAAGTAAACGCAGTAAACCTATAATCTACATTATATTATGTAATGTGATCGGTGCGGACAAGCGATGGGGATCTGTTCAAGATACAACTATTTTCTTATCCTTCAACTTTGAGCATGTAGCTATACATACTGCGCAAGTATCATTCCTTGTTTTCTGCAATAATAAATACACGGGAATTATTGGTACTTTATGAAGCTGTAGATAACGTGCCGAAACTGCTGTCTATGTATGCTGTCTATATGCAGAACAAATAAAAATTAAATAAGGAGAATACAAAATTTTATTCGTAGAATCTTTCCACATCGACGTTTGTAAATCCGTAACGATGTCGCTCCTTGCTCCAGGAATTCACATGGTTTACCGGTTTATCTATGCAGTATCGACGCTGTCTTAAATAGCGGAAACGTGTTAGCATTTCGGTTCCCAAATTGACCTCGATTACGAATCTTATCGAGCGTTATCATGGTTATCGACGATAATATAATAATATCGTCGATCAATGACGCATTCGGCGTATGGCGCATAATACATCATTTTCGGCAGTCGCGAGATTCGTGTTCACTGATGCGTACGTGTGAATTATGTCGTCCATTAATCGTGAAAATGGACCGAGAATCAGTGTTCTTGGTGATTACTACGACGACAGCAGTTCCGAGTTCGACGAAACTGAGGACGAAGGGTACGTATTTGGGGAATTAAATTTACTTCCAGCATAAAATTCCACGCGGAATGTAGTAAACGTATTGCAGTTTACTGGAATTTATTGCGAGTAAATCAGTAAACTTTCTAGTTCGCAGAAGGACGTCCCACCATGGGACATGTTCAAGTCCTTCCCACCTCAACCGGAAAGCGGTTCGATGCGTATGAATAAATTCTTCGAAATGATACTTTGGATATTGAAACTGTTCATTTACGGTTTGCTACTCATCATCGTTCTGTGCAGCAGTGTTATAGCTAAATCAGCTGTCCTGTTCGCGACCTCGCAGTTGCAGAAGAATCCATCAGTACGCTATTGTAATTACAGTCTAGGTACGATACGAATAAATTTAAGATATAGAAATGTAAATACTTACATTTCACAATTTCCTCAACTTTAAATGCAAAATTTGATATTCTAAAGAATTTTGGCTCTCTTATCGCATATCATTACACAAAATTTTTCTATTCTTCAGAATCGGAACATAGACTTTTAGTTGAGCATACACAGGACGGCCGCATAAATTGGACCTGGTGTCTAATTTTCATGTTTCTCGTGCCAGAGTGCCTCGGCTTTCTAAACACTCTATGGCACTGGTTCTTCAAAAATAAACCAAAAATGCCAAAGAAGCGAAATATCGCATTCATGATGCTGATAGAAACCCTTCACACGATCGGTTTAGTCTTATTAATTTTCGTTATCTTACCGGAAATTAATGCAGTTCAAGGAGCCGCTATTTTCTGTTGCTTATGCTTTGTACCAGGATTGTTAAGTAAGTCTGTGCATTAATTAATAAGATGATAAAAATTGCTAAATTTTTTATTAGTGTAAAAATTTCCGGAAAAATATTTCTTCTCAATTTCTTAATTTAAATTGTTCTAATATAAGTTTACAATACTAAGAGTATGCATTTATAATCGTTGCCTGAAATGATCAGATCAAATATCTTTATACTAATTATTTCAATTTGTTAAATACTGGCAATATTGATATTTAACAGATCTACTTTCACGAAACAAGGAAAGTCGAAATTTATCAACAAGCAGATTAGGATTGTTTCGAATTTTTGACATCCTGGCTTTGGCCGCACAAGTTAGCGGAATGTTTTTATGGCCCATGATCCAGCATGATGTTAATAAAGCCTCGACGTGGATTTTTCCTATTGCACTCGTGTTGTGTTCATGTCGTTGGTGGAGCAACTTTGTATCACCCCACAGCAATGTCGGCACGTATGACTTATACTCCTAAATCCAAATAACATTTCCTGAATAAAAAAGTTCAATTAAAAATTAACTATTTAATATATATTATTTCAGTAAAAACATTTTTAATTATTATGAATTGTGGAAATAAAACATTACCAATAATTATATTTTAAACTTAATAATTGATCAATTTTTTACATTATGTATATTTTTATGTCTCCTTTTTTATTAAAAATCAAGAAAGAAAGAGAAGTTTATCAAAGATATTGTTTAACGATTAAAACAGGTCTGGTGCGATTCTTGTTGTCTGTGAAAGAAGATCTTCAGCAATGTCAGCACATCATACAGGGATACATTTCCTTTTGGAGAATATTCATTTTTATCATAGGCGCTTTCATCGTTAGCGTGTGCAAAGGGATAGATGCCCAAAATTTCTTTTTACCGAAATTGTCTAAAACGTATCAGATTAATCGAATTCCAATGGGAAACGTCTCCCAATATCATCTTTTATTTGATTATTCCAACATCATGCTGCAAGAAGGAAAATCTTATTTCTTAAACGCAGACAGCGTAATAATATTTTACGTATTAGCGATTCAGGCTGTTGGCGCCCTAATGATGTACCAATCTTGTAAGTATCTTTCAAGCAGCCGAATGTATCGATGTCATCTAATGAAAAAATTTTCTACTAATTCAAACAATACAGATATCCGTAAAGTAATTAAATCTTATTTTATAATATTGCTAAATGCAAATTTGTTAAAAGTTGAGTATCTCAAAATTGACAGTTTTCTTTTCAATCCAAGATAATCTGATTGATGGATTCTTAAGGAATGAATATTTTCAGGCAAATTCGCCTATAGAACCCACATGCATCAGTTTGGGTTTGCGTTTCCAACGAGTCTGGCTGGTCCGGCTACAGTGTGTTTGATCATGACGCTGTGCGCTATCAGGAATGGAAATGTCTGTGCCTTTCACAAATTTATACCGGACTATCTTTTCTTCGGGGAGCCGTTGTTCAAAACTTGGAGCGACTTCTTCTCTGATTGGTACGTCTGGTGCTGGCCGGCATGGCTAATATCTCAAATATGGATCACAATGCACTTGTGGACCACCGAGAACGAGAGACTAGCGCTGGCCGAAAAGATCTTCTCCACAATTACTTATGATTCCCTGATGATTGATCAGTGTTTAGCCTTGAACAGGAGAACGCAGAATGATAAAACTGACGAAGACGACGAGGAAACCGTACCCAATGACGCTAGATTTTCAGTAAGAAGTTGAACTCGTCTTTATTATATCGTAACACCTTTATTATCGCATCAATTATCAATTAGCTATGAATTAAAGTTTCAGAATGACGGTCTAAGTATCGGGGACGACATTAATTTAGACGGTGGGAGGATTGAGCAGGAATTAGGAGACGATTTGAGTACGGCATTTAATAAACGCAAGGATCGAATCACGAGGATCTACGCGTGTGCTACAATGTGGCACGAAGAGAGTAATGAGATGAACCAGTTGGTGGGCAGTATTCTGCGATTAGACGAAGATCACTGTGCGATAAGCGTCACGCAGAAATATTACAAAATTCCCATCAAGGATTATTACGAGCTCGAGAGTAAGTTGTGTATTAACTGTAATTAAATTAACTGTACAATTAACAATCTTATTTATTCTTATTTAAGTTACGAAATATTATTGAGTAATCATGAAATTTTTAAAATGTGTTTCTTGAATAAATATATGTATATTTTTTATAGCGCATATTTTCTTCGATGACGCATTTTGCTGCATGCACGGCTGTGTTGGTTCGTGCAATCACGATGAGAACGAGACACAAGTTAATCATTACGTGATAACGCTAGTGGAGACAGTTGAAAAAAATATCGAAAATTTGTGTATGCATTATTCGCCTCCAATTAAATACCCGACGCCTTATGGAGGCCGCCTCGTGTGGTCGTTGCCAGGAAAAACTCAGCTGATAGTTCATCTGAAAGATAAAAATAAAATTCGACACAGGAAACGATGGAGTCAGGTATAGAAGCAGAAATATATAAAAGCACTCAACAAGTTCCTCATCAAGTTTTTTTATTAGAAAAACTTTTCGGGTAGTAGCTTCTAAGAATAAGGAAGAAAGAATCCGCAAAGCGTTACTTGTATAATCTTTCAAGGTCATGTATATGTATTACCTTCTGGGCTACAATCTGATGGGATTGTCAATCGACGTGGATCGGAAAGAGATCATTGCTGAAAACACGTATATTCTTACACTGGATGGGGATATTGACTTCCGACCGGCTGCCGTCAAGATCCTCGTGGATCTGATGAAGAAAGATAAAGGTCTCGGTGCTGCGTGTGGTCGAATACATCCTGTTGGATCAGGTACAATGATTACATGAATTAGATCTGAAAGATCAGAGTATTTTGTGCTCAATTCTTTACAATATTCTTTACAACAACCGACGAAGAAATTTTTCATCAGTTTTTATTAGACCTTGCGCCTTTTGAGTCTTCAAATTTGTTAGAGCTCCAAATCTAGTTTTTCTATAGACTTTCGCTCAAGTATTCTGCTATTCTTTACAGGTCCGATGATTTGGTTCCAGAAATTCGAATATGCCATCGGCCACTGGCTGCAGAAATCTACGGAGCACACGATCGGTTGCGTTCTGTGCAGTCCAGGCTGCTTTTCTCTCTTCAGAGCGAAGGCGCTAATGCAGAATAATGTAATGGCGAAGTATGCCACAAAATCGACTGAGGCCAGGCATTACATCCAGTATGACCAAGGCGAAGATCGATGGCTTTGTACGTTGCTCCTCCAAGTGGGTTCTCGGGTAAGTACTTAATACTCTGTAATAAAAGATAGTAAAATGTTTGAGCCTTCTTATAGCATTTAGTTTCTCTCCCAACCATCCTCACAAAAATTCCAGATCTTGTTCTTAGAAAAATATTCATTTTCTGTTCTAACGAAGGAATTAATGCTTCCATCAGGTCGAATATTCGGCGGCGAGTGACGCGTATACTCATGCACCGGAAGTTTTCAAGGACTTTTACATACAACGTCGCAGGTGGATTCCCTCCACTGTTGCGAACATATTTGACTTGCTGCTGACTGCCAAATCAACCAGGAAGGTGAACGATAATATCTCGTTGCCGTACATCGCCTATCAGTGGATTCTCATGGGTAGGTATCCATTACATGTTATATCGCCGCAGTTGTCAGTTATCTTTGAAGTTGCTAAATATTACTGATGTCTTCTGAAGGGAGCACTATCCTGGGACCAGGTACGATATTTTTAATGCTGGTCGGTGCATTCGTTGCCGCGTTTCACATCGACAACTGGACCAGCTTCTGGTACAATTTGATTCCGATTGGCGTGTTCGTCGGTGTTTGCTTCTTCTGCAAGGAGCGCATGCAGGTTCGCAACTCGGAGTAATACTTTATCTCGGATTAAAAGAAATTAATCGATTGTTGAACAGAATATATTGATAATGACTTTTGTTGATAACTAATATGGATGTATGGATGCAGTTAGTAGTGGCCGAAATCATTAGCGCCATTTACGGCCTGGTGATGATAGTCGTCCTGGTGGGAATTATGCTACAAATCGCCGAAGACGGATGGCTCGCACCCAGCAGTCTCTTCTTCTTCGTTGTTGCCAGTCAAATGGCAATAGCTGGTCTGTTACATCCACAGGAATGGACTTGTTTATTGTGTGGCGTTATTTATTACATTACTGTGCCGTCTATGTACATGCTGCTGATCGTCTTCTCCGTCTTCAACGTGCACAACGTCACGTGGGGAACGCGTGACTCGAAGAAGCAGAGTGTTGTAAGTGCCTGCGCTATTCGCTCGAAGCTCGAATCATTCAGAAACAAATTTTTTTTACTTTTTCTCACATCGATTAACAAATGTGTAATATTCTATGAATTTTACGTACAAGAATTTAATCTTGATCAACATAGAAAATCGATGAAGATCGTATATATCGACTTCCATTCTTCTTATTTTATATATGTTCGTTAAAAAATATTTTAAGTCCTTTAAAACATTCTGAGAAATAATGTTGTAATGACGAAACAATCAAGCCTCAAGATGAGCAGAGACCCATGGAAACCAGCAGTCTTTCTGAACGCATAATAGGAAGAGGGAATAAGCAAGACAGGAATCAGAGAGGTTCACTAGAGTTTTCATTGGCGGATCTCTTCAAGTGCGTCTGCTGCATTCATTCAGGAATCAGTCACGAAGAGAAGAAGTTGAACGAGATCAACGAGGCCTTGCAGCAAATAAATAAGCGTCTGAATTTACTGGACAGGTAGAAATCCCAAAGAAATTATTATTTTTACAGTTATTATTAAACTTAGGGATCTGCAATTACCATTACATGCATTTATACCTTCTTTTAATCTTCTCAACATTTAAGCTTCGTTCTATTTAAGTTGTAAATAATTATCTGGTTTATTTCGCATCGAGCCTGCGTTAAGATAATTACAAATTCACAGAGTACATACACCGAACGTAGAGACGACTAGCAACATTGGCCAATCATCTGATACTAATATGTACGCAAGACAACCGTATTTCTCGATGGAGCAGCCAGCCGAAGAGGAACTGCATGAGGAAATTGAATTACAACCCACATCGGAGAAGAGCGATCACGAGAATGAGACCTACAAAGACGACGTTGAAGACGACGAAAGTGATGTTCTGACGCAGGTGTCGGGGACTTCCAGTCAGGATCAGTCTAGCTTTCTCATTAGCCCTTACTGGCTACAGGATGAAAGGATTCGGAAGGGCGAGGTGGACTTTCTATCGAATCCTGAAGAAGAATTCTGGAAGGACTTGATCGGAAAATACTTGCGGCCGATCGATAATGATGAGGAGACTCAGGTGAGCTCTCCATTTTATTTCATTTTACAAAAACGAAGAGAATAAGCGCAAAGTGAACGGAAATTTTTCGTGTAATAGCTGAGCTTGCTTGATTGTTAAATGTGAATTTTCAAATCTGGTTTCTTTTAGAATAAAATGGCTCAGGAATTGATGAGCTGCCGAGATGCATATTTACTACAGTTCTTTATGATAAACGCATTATTCGTGTTGATTGTGTTTCTTATGCAGTTGAACAAAGAAACATTGCACTTGCAATGGCCATTGGGCATGAAGTTCAATATTACATACGACAGTGAAAAGAGACAGGTAAAGATTTTGATAACGTTACACATCTTACTTAACAATAATTCTGTATTATATTGTAATTCCATTAAACAATTAAATTATCTACAAATTTGTAGAGTTAATAATGCAAGAACGAGCTTCCTCAGCTATATGACTAATACGCATTGCAAACTAAAAGACAACAAAATAAACGAAATCGTATTTAAAATAAATAATAAAATTACAAATTATCTAACTCCCGCTCTCGCACTAGATCTTTTATAGTACTATCTTATATTACTATTAAGCATCATATGTCGTACATAAATTTTCTACAGGTATTTATAGAAAAAGAATACTTGAGGCTTGAGCCAATCGGTTGCGTGTTTATTGCCGCATTTATCAGTATATTGGGCATCCAGTTCTGCGCTATGCTGATGCACCGATTCGGCACGTTTTCCCACGTGCTTGCTAATACAAAACTTCCTATTTACTCAAAGGTAAAGACCGTCTTTTTATGTTATTTTCTTTTGTGAAATAAATATATTAAAAGGATAGAAGAAACTCCATGGCGTGCGTCAAATTTAAGAAATTTTCAAGAAATACAAAGCAAAGACTAATTCCAAGAAAAACTTTAAATAAAAATTTAGAAAATCGAATTCTTTTCTCTCCGTGCAGATAACTTCTTCGGAAGACCCCGATGAGAAGCATGCCGACCAGATAGCGCAGGAGCTTAAACGCATGGCGGAGGACGACATAAATACTGAGTTCAGACGAAGTACCATGACTTCTCCGGGCAGGCGAAGGACTGTACACGACATAACTGACAATCCGCAAAGACCATCAAAGATGCTGGGGAATTTTAAATCGCTGTTTCTTCGAATGCTTCGTGATCCAAAAGCATCAGGTATAACTTTTGTTAACTTCACTTGAATAATAAAAGTAAATAAATAAAACTAAAGTTTTACTTACACAATATTTTAATACTTTATTTACATTGTCACACACGTTCCGTACTTTTATACATTTATTATCTTATTGAGCACCTCTTCTGTATTCTTGTAGGTTTATCGCGGCGTATGTCCTCACAAATACCAAAGAGCGCATTTAACATCTTCCAGCGGAGACGATCGACGATCGTATCCGAAAGAAGAAGGACGCAAACTCAGAAACCGTATGATATTTATGATGACGCTGACAACTTGAGAAGGATGTCAAACGGTCGGGCTTTTCATTCACAGCCGAGACAGACGAATGTTACTCAATTCCAGTATGATAATCCGGGATTTAAGCAAGATGAAAATATATGAGGGACGAAAGATAAAAGTGTGCAATGCAGACTTCACACTCCTTATTTTTAAACTTATGTTAGTACAAGAGTCAAATGTAGATGACAGTTCGCTAAAATCACTGTACAGTATTAATTAAAATATTGTATTTTTTTTTTTTCGTGTCAAGTATTAATTTCGACGTCATATTTGCATTTATATTTTCTATGAAAATTATTTGTATAAATAAAAATTCGCAAAGTATTACATTTCGTTCTCCCTTTTACAGACTGACGAATTCTTGAAAGCAATCTTGAAAGAAAAACATTCGAGTTTAAAAATACAAAATTTAGATATCTATTCATATGATGTTAATGCCTTTTATGGCCTTTATGTCCTCGAGATCCCGACGATTTTCCACTCTTCGGACTCGGAGGAATAACGATACGACCGGCAGCGATTTCATCTCGATCGGCGGACTCCTCGACCTGCTTTTGAGCATCGAGGAAAAACATGAGATCCCGAATTTGTTCCTTTAAATCGGTGACCTCTGCTTCCTTAGTGGTCTTCAGTTCAGACAATTCGTCTTTTAACTTTTTGTATTTCGTCTGCCATGAAGTTTGATTGAGCTGCAGCGCCTTTCTCAGATCCTTCTCTTCTGTTAATTCCGCTTGCACTTGTGTCAGTTTATTAGTAGCGTGCTGCAGACGTTTCTCCAGCGCCTGCTTATCGCGATTGAGCGTTGCAAATTGTTTCTGGTAAGATAGAAGTATTTCCTTTATTTAATTTACTTAACAAGAGACGAGGAAAGGAAGAAAGCAAAATAAAAAGAAAACAGCAAGACGATATTTATCTGTTATCGATTTAAAAAATTAGGAATACCTTGAATTGTGCGTTGTCCTCTAGCACTTCTCCCAGTTTGTCCCTCAGCTCAGTGACCTCCGTGATGGAACGTTGTTCCGAACGACTGAGTCTCTCCTCGAAGTATTGCCGTTGCGTTTCCAATTGCGACGTCAACAAGTACGTAAATTCCAGTTGCACCGAGTCGACCTTCTCCTCCATGGCAGCTCCCTCGTTCTTAGCTGCAGTGCGGCCACCCTCTACCATTTTGCCGTCCTTGTCCTGCAACAATCGGTGCACGAAGTTGTCGCCTACGTAGTCCCAGACGCGGTTGTTGCCCAACTGCATCGCGTAGCAGTGGTGGGTCTCCTGGTAGTGCTCGAACGCGTGACCCTGGTGATAACGCGAGCAGCCCACGTGGCCGCAAATTAGGCAGATCCACAACGCGTCATTGCTGGCATCTGCAACTGAAGGGATTCATACAAAGCATGCTAAAGAAGATTTTAGATTCGATGAAGATGAATCGTCAGCGATCACCATGATTAAAAAAAAGTGCAAAGTATATAACAAATCATATCCCAATTTTTCAAAGAATTATTAAAATTATTAATATATAATAATAATAATAATATTAATAATAAAGTGTTAAGATCTGCTAAGATCAGCTGAAACTCAGATTTAAATAATTTGGGGGAGAAAACGAACGCCTACCACATTCCATGCAATGGCTGTCAGCCAACGGTTCCGGCGTCTGGGCGTATCGGCAGATGGGACAGGAAGTATCGCCCCACTTGACGAGGCAGCTAGAGTGGAAGGTATGGTTGCACAATATCGTCAGAATTCCGTCAACGCTCTCGTCCATCCTTTCCAAGCAGACGGGACACGACGGCAACTCCGTGTGCCCGCTCAGGGGCATTCCATTGTCGCCCACTTCGACTTTGGACACAAACACCATGTGACAAACCACATCTGGCTCCAGGGAATTGTAAGGAGCACCGTTGAAAGTTTCGTAGAATTCGCTTGCTGCACTCTGGAAGTGGCAAAGGCTCGTAAAACATTTAAACATTGTTGCATTGACCAATTTTTCATACAAAAATTATATTTGAAGCACTCACCGATGACCTGAAGGTAATCAGAGCCATGTACTGATTAGGACTGCCATCCCTGAGAATCCTGAAATGTTGTATGTCTTGGTGACAAGCTGCTGTGAAGGTCAAGAGATCATGACACGTCATGGTCGCTGGCACTGACAAGATGCAGATGGTGTGACTACGGTCCGCGGCGCAGCGCATTTCAGTCAATTCACTGCAATTGAAAAATAAGAACGAGGAGAATTAACAGCACAGTTTTAATGAACGATATCATTAATGTCTGATCATGTAGCTTAAAGCACAAAGAGATGACTTACTCTTCCTTGAAGAGATGCAGAATGCCCTTTGTAACTTCAACGAAGGGATTTCCAGAGATGAAGCTTATTTGATCAGGTGAGGTGCACGCAGTAGCACCAATTGTCTCTCCCGAACCGGAACTGGCGACGTGATTGGTATTTGCGAATGACATCTCTTCGGAATTAGCCCTCGAAGATGACTGTGACTTGCTCGTGCCTTGGGCTGACAACAATGGAGATGTGTCTTCTGTTACATTGGTGTAAGTTTCGATATTAATATCCCTTGGCTCTCTGCGACCTCTCATCTTCCTTGCAGCCATAGTGCCTGTAACGATAACATAACAATATTAAATACTGTAGACTTCATGCATAAATAATTTTTCTAACAATTTCATATTGTCGAGGCTAAATGTTTAATTGCTGTTTTTATTTATGGTTATTAATTTGTAATTGGGGCCATATTAGGACGTAATCAAAGGTAATCAAAATCGTTTGTCAATAAATTATGCAATGAAGATATTTATGCTTACTAGCAGTTTCTTCTAACTCTGGATCGCAAATCTCAATGCGAATAACGCATAGGGAGACCAGAACGGCGGGCGAACTCATGCCACATAATTAAATTATGACATGTTATGCTAAACATTTCCCATTGTTTACTTCACTACTGCAAACATCATCGCCATACTAGCAAATGTTCCAGTTCTCTCTCTCTTCTATTCTTCATTATTGTCATTATTAAATTCAGAAGCCATTATTTCGCACAACTCGTGGCGTCATCTGGAATAGATTATACTACGCACTAAAAATTGAGATACTCACAATTCCCTAGAAACGGCTATCCAATCAAATGCGAAATCTAAAGTGCGACAACCAATCAACGCATTCCAGGCATCAGACGCTTTCATATTTCCGTGATAAAGAAATTCCCTATGCAAGAATTAATTAGCTGAAGTTGCACTGAAGTTGGTATTACTGAAGTCAGCTGACATGTTTGTTTTGAATTTTGAAGATTGATAGAAAGAGGCGGTTGAAATGCATTAGATCGCTTGTTAAAAGGACATTTCACAAGAAACGGATATTTATACACGTATTGCAGAAAAACGAGCGAATTCATCATTTTGTTAGCGTTGTATTAATCCTCGTAATCAAAAAAGTGATTTTATTAGACAGACGTGACATCATGAGCAATTTTAGTGATCTGCATCAAATATCGGGTAAGCAAGAAATTATTACTATCATTTCATTTTATTAAAGATATATGTATTCATTTCCAAGAAAATATTTTCTTGATGAAATTGAGATTATAATTACAACTTTCAGATATCTCCAGCATTTCAATGATCTCCCAGTGCAGTGGTAAATTAATTGGCAGAGTAGATTCAGCACAGAACCTGCTGGACAATCATTCTGGGACCAGTAATAAGTTTGCAGCAAATAATGAAACAAACCCAATCGAGAAAGCGATGAAGTCTTTGGTACTCTGCGAAGAGAGCATGAGTGCGCACGCAAAAGCCAATATTGTGTACCAGTGTGTGAAGGAAGCGCCGTTGAACCACAAAGGTGTTCTGCCCGATAGTACAGTGAGCAAATTGCAAACTTTGCTGTTGATTCACGAACTTGACAAGTACATGCACCTCCCTTCATCGACAAAGCATATGCCAGATGAGTTGGCTCTCCTGGGGATTATTGATTTACCGCCATCTGACCTAACTCCTGGTGAGAAATTGGATGTGAAGTGCTGTGTCGAGACGATGCTTCGAGAGAAAATACACGACATAATATCAAGGCAAGTCATTGTACATAGAAAGTAATTTTATTAATTTTTTTTATTCTATGTTATTAATTTTAATATATGACAGAGTATAATAATCATAATAATAAGGATAAATAAAATATAAATATATTAATATCAATACAAAATATAAATTATAAAATCCTGTTAATTTCTGTTACAGATACGAAGCTTTAGGAGGAAACGTCAAGGAAATGGTGAAGAGAAACGAGGGCAACGTACGCGGCAAATTCCTCGAGTGCCACGACATGCCAGAAGTACAGTGGAAAAATAAAATCACGGAGTTAATTCTGCAGTGCGAGAGTGACCTGTCAGAATATGCGAGCTTGATCGATAGATGGAATAAACTGAAGTATGCAGATATGAGTCAGGCGTATTTAGAGAAGACGGGGCATTTGCTGCTGCAGGCGCAAGTTGCCGAGTTGCAAGCGAGAATAACAAAGCTGTCTTGTACGATCAGAATGTTCAAGGAGACTCCAACCACCGTCGAAGCTTTCAAAGCGCTGAATCGTTTAGTCGAAGAGAAGTTGGAAGAAGTCACGGACGAGATCCGTCAGAAAGAAGATTCGAAGAAGCTTTATGATAGCTTGAAGAACACGAAATATGACCAAGTGTTGCAGACCTACTTGCAGTTTTGCAACGCAATAAAGAAAAAGAAACACATCTTGGATACGCTAAAATAGTTCTGTAAATATGAACGGTTGGGAGATTTCAATAACGAGATATTTGGTTCGAGAACAATGTTGCGAGGGAGAGAATGTATCTCTTCATTTAGTCCTTTCGAATTGCCTTGTCGAATGTCCGCGCGAGTTGTTAAGGTATTTTTGTATATTGATAAACGTATTGAGAAAAATAATTATTCGCTATCAGATGCTCCATTTTCGTTCTTCGATACGATAAGAGGTACGCAATTTTTGTCGTTGAGCATTCCATGCTCGATGAGAAATGCTTCTACGTCTGACGAGTAAAAATCTGTTCCTAAATGATCCGTCATGTGCACAAAGTTCCCTATCACTTGTCCTTTCTTGTATACCAGCAGTGCTGGCACGCCGAATTTCTTAAACTGTTTGCTGAGGCCTGCAATCGATCCTGAAAGAACAGATTATATTTTGATTATAATTAAACATCAAGTAAAAATTAAAGAAATTTGTGCTAAAAATATTTTTTTGCTTGTAATTGTAAAATTTAATTATTATTATTAGTCACAAATATCTAAATTTAATTAAAAATTAATTTTTTGATATTAAAAGACAAAATATTGTTTTTGAACTACTATAGATAATTTTAAAGTTTGTTAACGAACCTAGAATTCTGCAAAACTTAACATGAGGATATTCCCCTGCAAGAGACGCCAAGCATCCATTCATAGCTTCACAGCTGGGCACATTGTCCTCATAAATGTGAACGACAATAGTCACAGATTTGTCTTCTTCGTCAATAGCTTCCAAAAATTGATCTGTGCTCTCCAAGTCAATAACACTTCCAAAACAAAGCTTCTCCGCTTTTGCAAGCATTTCTTTCATTCTCTGTCTTTGATATTGCAGAAGGAATTCATCGCCTAACAAATCTGCCAGATCTGGATCTGTCTCGTCCAGCTTTTCCTTTTCCTCGTCCAAAGCACTGCGACATGTCAAGCTCAGTTTCTTAATCAACTGCAATCTTTCTTTCTCCTGCGATTCCCGTTTTTCTGTTTCCAGCTGCTTGTATCGTTGCCAGTCCTGCCAAGAATATTTTTTTTTACAGTATTTTTATATTTTGGATTCAATATTTGACATTAATACTTTCAAATACATGATTAATTTGATCTATGAATCTTGTCTTTATCATAATTAACATATTATATATGTGTGAGAGAAAAAGGAAAGCGAATCATAGTATCGATAAAATGTCTTCGATAATATTTTTGTACCTTTATAACACCTTTAGGTCCTGTGTTACTGGAAGTTCCATCCCATTCCGAGTAAGATGTCATATATTGTGCATTATTTTCAGTATATTTTACATCCTCATATTCTTTATCAGACTCCCCAGAGTCATTTTCTTCATCTTCGCTGGAGCTGCTGCAATAATAATGCAACTTCTCCCCCAAAATTTTATCCTCTAATGTTGACATAGTCCAAAAATTCTGTGCTTTGTCTGCAACAAAGATCTTTGATCTGAGAATGATAAATATGTTGCAAGATTACAGAACAAAGAATGCAGAAAATTCTTATTTAAATTCTTATATTATTATTGTAGTGACATACATATATATTAATTCTCTTCCGATTGTGCGTTTAATATTTTTTTCGAAGTATTATTTTCACAGAGAATCCATTTCTTGCTTTAAATCACGAATTATTTGATATCTCCCGTTTATTTCAGGTTATTTAACACGTTCTTTTAATTCTTCGTTCTTATTACTTATTCTTGAGAGACTTGTGTTTATATTATTTTATTGATTTTCCGTACAAAGGTAAGAGTAAACACGAATACGCTTTCCATTCCTTTCAGGCACTTGTCACAAAATGATCACAATAGCAACTCCTTTGATGTCGGTATAGTAGAGCAAACCACGTTTAACCCGCCATTGACTTGTACTACTGCCTCGCTTCCTTAAAACAGTGGAGGCTCACAGCGGAGTTTCTCAGAACTAATTACACATCGCGCCAAATCGAAAGTGTTACAAGCATATATTTATATATATTTAGATTTTTTTTGGCGAGGAAGAAAATCGGAGACTGGCCACCCCCCGGGGACGGAGGGGCACCGTGTGGGATTTCCACCCACTAAAAACCTCTTCAGGCCTCCGTCCTGGTGAGAGGAACCTCCGATTACGTCTTGAGGGACATCGACTCGGGGAGCTCACCCCTATATATATTCAGGTAGGACAATTCACATACACATAATTCTCTCTGTACCAATGTATCTGTGTACAGAGTGACATTGAGAAAAATTACAGGCTCATACTTTTTAAAATTATATTTCGTATATACACACTAAAATCTGATTCCGGTCACATTGTAGTTTTCATAAGCACACACTTCTGTATGAAGGTGATCGCTCTCTAAACCGACGTAAGCTATTTCTAGCCTGAAGTTACCGTTGACGTCGTCCGCCACGGTAATGCCCAAATTCGAGACCTCGTGTAACATAAGCTCGTTCTGGTCGTCCTGTATTCTGCCCCTGCTCGAGAACACAAATTTGGAGAATGGTATCCTGATGAGTTGCCAGTAGGGCCCACCTCTGGTATAGAACGGGTAGTGATACAGATCGTTCCACGTTAAATCGTAGAAGCTTTTGTTGCCGATGTTCAGGCCGTAAGTCCTGCCATCTCCCCTGACACGGAGGACGACATGAGTGTACCTCGACCAATCATGATGAATCGTGCGTCTGAAGGACTTTTCTTTAGGCTTCGTGGTGATGTTGCAGTAACCAGCGTGCTTTATTTTGCCGTCTTTGGGCAGTTGTGTGCTCAGCGTACCAGAGAATATGCCAGTGCCAGTAGAAGACATTTCTAATCTAGAAAAAGAGAGTGACAAGGATGAATTGAGTTACGTAAGTGAACAATTGTTTTTAATGTATTGAACATTTATTTTTGTAATTCTAATTGTAATTGATGAGACAATTTAGTGCTAGAATTTACTGCTGCTGCATATACTTATTTAACTTACGTGGCTGTTGAAAAGCCTTCGTCATAATCACTGTCGCATGTAAGGATCCACTGATCCAGTGAACTCGGATCACCATTAAATTCCCACACGACGTCTACTTCATTTGGTGTATATACAAGTATAGGATCATTTCTTAGTTTCTCCTTTATTTCCTCCACCCAGATACCGAGTTCTCTCTTCAATTGATAATATCCATCAGAAATTCGGCCGAAAATAGTCCAGTTTTTCTGCGCTGGCAGGTTGTAATACATTGTCTTGTAACCTGATTTTGGATCTGGTCGATAGAAGCATGACAATCCCACAGTTGTGTGCAGTTTTCTTCTGCCAATCGCATAGTGCGTCAATATTCTTCTAAATATCGGTGTAGTCATTTTTCTTAAGTGTATTACAGTTTACGGAGAAATTAGAGGTTATGTTATCTGGGACTTTACATATACGTAATTAAAATTTATTCTACTTATATAATTTACTACTGCACTTTTAACGCATATATGGTATTTATGCAATATTGAATAATAGCTTGTATTTTATATTGCCTATAGTTTTACAGCTACATATTAAATAAGTATTGCTGATCTAAACAAATAGGATGAAGCACTGGGCACACTAGCGTGCGCCATCTTCCCTTTGCATCATTGCGTGAATTGTTGCATAACATTACAATAAACACGTACATAAATACACGTATGTAAAACTTAATCTTCATCGTTTCATCGAGATTGTTTCGTATTACGGTTTTTCTTTTAACATTGCTTTTTCTGACATTGTTAGTCTTTTATATTTTATTATGAAATGTATATTTCAATGTATAATTTGCGTACATCTCTCTCGTATCTTTGCGCACGTATCTCTCCTACTATTGTAGAAGAAATTGCAAGTTTATTCGATATATTAAATTAATTTTTTTATAATTAAATTAAATTTTATTAATAATTAAGAGTATTAGTAGTTTTATCGTTTCACTTTTATAAGTACTAGAATTCCATTTCTATAATTTTTGAATGATCATGCTTTAATTACGTGCTAACAATGTCTGAGAATATCAATTAATGTTTGATACATATTCACGATAATTGATAGTGACTTGTTGAATATAGCGAGTATTGCTTAGAAATGATTTTGCATATATCGTTTCGCACACTCGCTTGTTACTATTTCCTCTTAATGGTATGCAAGTCGTTTACGCAATATGCACTTTGTATATGTAAATTGGTTTATATCTGGACACGAAAAAGATTTCGCACACTAGATTTCCGCATTTTCTCGCTCGTTCCCGCTTCGAGATCGAACTATTGCATAAACACTTTAGTGCAATGTTATTAACCGATCATTACGTGATTATTACTCAATCGAAAGTCGCCTTGTTTGAATATTCGATTCGACATAAATTTATTTTATAAACCATGGTATTTCTCCATTCTATTGTCTTCGCAGCAGTGATCTTTTATTTCTCTTGTGCATCTTTGCCTTCTATGATCTTCTTCTTCTCGCTTATTAACGCAAAAGATCGTTATACGATTTTTTTACTTTTTTGTTATAAATAATTATGCCACTATTTATGATAAACGCAATTGAATGTTAACAGGAGGAGAATCAGAGATCATCTTGTCTGTCGACCGAGACCTTAAAGTCAACTTTCCTGGCTTGCATCGTAATGCACCATGTGGATGATGAATAATGATGAGTCTTGTCTCTCCTAAGATCAGGAATCGGAGATCTCTGAGATTCGAATTTGAATCTTTGACTTGAAGATTCGAATAAAAACTCTTTGGGATCGTCTGAATGCCTTCCCTCATTTTATCCATTTTTTCAGCCGAATTTCCGGCTAACAAGGGCGTAACGGAGGTCGAAGGAACTTTCTCCATCAGGCCCAGGAACGGTCGGTGAAAGTGTTTCACGCGTATGTAGCTTCGAATGTTGGCTTCTCTATCGAAATCGTTTCTCGAATGGAATAATAATATTTCAAGCAGATATTTCGAGGAAATATTGTACACTGTTTGCAATTGATATATCATATTACTCCGAATTATATTTGAATATTTCATGATTTTTATAATATATGCATATGTATTACTATATTATTCAATAATATTATTATTAGTATTATTGTTATTTAAAAATTTGTATATTATCGACTTTTTCCAGCTTTAATAATGCTGCAGATGAAACTCTAGCTCTCGTAAATTGTAAATTGCCTACAATGGACTTCAGAAATCAAAGAATCAGCGTTGAAAACGTGCGAAACCTGTGATTAACCAGCCAGTGATCAAGATCTGCTTAGGTCATCAACTTATTTACGGTCTCAATTGTGATGTACACGTATGATGCACAGGAAAAAAAGGGAAAACAAGGTAAATCACTTTCCTTCCAGGAGGATAATTAGCGTCCGCGGTCGATACTATCGGAATAAATTGAACAAAGCGTGTCAGTGGTGAGTTTCTCCGGTGGGTGGAGAACCGCGACTTTCGATCTCGTTTTCCCGTCGAATTCAATGCACTGCTTAGCAGCCGATTTATTGAAATTTTATGGAAGCGGATCGGACTTTCTTTTGTCGGGCGAGGCGAAGGTCGCTCTTTTCACTGACGGACAAGAATGGCGAATCGTTGACGCGTAATAGCAAGCTGCCTCGGCAAATAATTCATCTTGAACTTGAAACGATCTCGGTATAAAATTTAACAATACAAAGTATAGTAATAAATATTTTATATAAACTTGCGGGGAATCCGAGATGAATTTACGTGACGAAGCAAGACAAAGGGAATATTATTGAGTTATGACATTTTTCAGACGAGGAAGTAAAGCTCGTTGGGCACTGAGAAAGTCGCGTCGCCCGACCGGTATGAAATTTTAATCGGAACGTAACGCTTGAACGAAAGTATGCTGATCTTAAGTGACAAGTTGCACGTGTCGATAAATAAGGCAAAAAATTAATCACGTTACATAATAAACGCGAAAATCTAGTTACCTTTATACGCGAAGAAATAAGGTAACTAATTGCGATTCTAAAATTGAAAAGGTTCAAGTATATTTGCAATTCGTGTTTCTCGTCAGAAGTAAGGGGGTGTTAGCAGTTTCGGCATTAAGGGTGCTCAACAATGAGAGGCTTTTCAGAAGCGTTTCAGAAAGGAAGTATATTCCAAGATTTTCTTTTGGTTTTAAATGAGTTTTGAAAATTTGAACTTGGGTATATCAACGTATTTAATCTTCAGAATGAAGAACTGAGAAATCAGCGCGGCCGACGAGGCTGCGGTCAGTGAAATTAGCAGTCATTCCTGTGCAGCGATAAAACATTTCAAGCATTTCAGCGACATATTCTGTGCTACGGATTAAGTCATTCCACAGAGCAGCATTGGTGGTGTAAGTGACCGATTGGTGCCCGATGACCGTGTCTCCTTTCTCTTGCTGAACGTTTTTCTTCTTATTTCCCCCCTGGCAGGAGAGGGGTCAGGGCGTACTTAAGCGCAAAGTACATATCATTGCTGAGTATTCTGATATCGGGAAGCAATTATCTTCGTTTGTTGTTTCCAGCTAAATGTCGATTCGTCCTTGGATTTACGAATTAGAATTCGCTTCACGCCCATATGCGGCTTATGTTGCTTTACTAGTTTAGTAATGTGTGTTTAACAATAATTTCGCCTCCGCGCTTTACGCATTTCCGGAAATAAAATCTTCATCCGTGACGGTGAACGATGGAGGATACGAAGTAGTAGATATAACACAGAGATATGAGATGTATAATAAAATAATCATGAGCAACACCAATTATGATTAAAGAAGATAAAGCCAGAGAGGAAGAAGAAATAGGCGTTATCTTCCGTGTACGCAAGTGGGTCATCGAATTTCGCATTCGAAGTTCGTCGCTTGCAGGCGCCTCTAATGCCCCGCCACACCCATTTTTGTTACCTGTTCTTGTAAATTTCTATTTCGTAATCATCCTAGAAACAAGAAATCGTCTACATAACATTCTGCTCTCTTACTTTTCTTATTATTATTATTATTATATGTGTTTCCGACACATGAATATACTTCTTCATACTTGGATGTCGACAAATCTTAGATGTATCCGCCGGAAGCCTTTGATTACATCGAGTATCGGTATCTTGCCGCGCATCTTAATTGCATTAATGCCGGTGCTTTAACGAGACGTGTATGGATGATAGCAATGAAATCTTCTGTCTATTTAGCTACAGCGCTGGGTGTGAATAGTGGAAAGCGAGGGAAGAGATCCAGCATGGAGAAAGGGTGCGATTCGCTTTATGACGATCCGCGGGCCGATCTTCCGGAATAATAGACAGATCGAATTAATTGCACGGCATGCTACATTATGCATTCCACCCGTTGCATGTTTTACATTTAATCTCAATGCGATCTTGATTTTACACACCGCGTGCGAGATATGTATGCATGTGTACGTGTGCATTAGGGTACATCTGGCTTTCTTAGAAATCGTACAACCCTTGTAATTATATTTTCCGGAATCGCGAATCTCCAATCTCGCAAATTTTACGCCGCACTTGCTTTTTTAAAACTTTTCTTTTCAATCTTAATCGTATAAGAGATTAATCTTAATTGCAATCGCGACGAGGCGGCTCGTTGCCAGTAAGTAACAGATACTTTGTGATCTTTAACGATTTAAACTCTTAATTAATAAATAACGAGACGTTTTCCCTTCCTCCTGATAATTTCACTTAGCATTTCAGCACTTAGATTTCCCATTTAGTATCAAGATGATTTTTGATATTGAAAGCTGGAATACTTTGTTATATTCCATTTGAAGCTCTTTTTTTTTAAATTTTAATTATCTAAGAAATACTGATTGGTGTCCATTACAAATTGAGATTAATGGATTCAAGCTTTTAGTTTGAAGCGCAACTATTTAATTTTAATAATATATCGTCAGTAATTTTTATTTATGATTATTGAAATCCACTAATCGATGTAACCGGAGATTGTTAAGCACGATAGGTACGATAATAAATTACATTTGTCATTTTACTGCAACCAATTTCATGAAAATAATTCTTCAAAGCTATTAAAAATGCATCTTATCCAGGACTTCCAGACAGGTGCATCCTGCAGAAGGAGTGCGACGGTGCAGTCACAAGAGATCTCCCACTACCTTGAAGAGGACTGAATCCACCTCATCTGGCGAAGGCAACTTTCAGCGGGATACGCTATATAAGAGAGTGACATGTCGGCCGGCCAAGATAAAGCACGCGCGTGTAGTTGATCTCCAACGGTGTTTTACTCGTCCTGTCGAACCGTCCCGCTACCTTCGTCACTGACAGGTAAGTGGGATTTAAATCAGTGAAGCTTTAATGCCAGTGAAGTGCATCTTGAGGGACCAAGGGACTTTTATATCCTATCGCACTATTCCACTGTGCTCTATCTCGCCTATCGTTTCTTCTGAAGAAACAAACTTGCAGAAATTTGAGTTTTATTGATTGATCAGTATCATTATATCTCTGTACACATTTGTTGTGTTGAATATTAATTTATTAATTTAATAATGATAATAAGTAATAAAAATTTACGATTGATATTAAATTAATATTATTAAAAATTTTATTTTAAAGAAATTATTATTATTATTAGTACTATTGTTAGTTCAACTATTATATAAATTAAATTATTTATATCTGCTTTGCAGATTGCTTTGGTAAAAGCTAAATTGCAATCACAATAAAAAATATATTTTGTACTTTTCGGATACAAATTTAAATTTTCTTATTTTTATCTTTCTTTTATATTTATAAGTAATATACTTTAAAAGAGAATTTTTAACGAATATATTTAAAAAAGAATAATTTTCTTCAACCATTTTTTTAAAGTTAAAATAACTTTTACCATTATATTTTATTTATTACATTATTAAATTAAGTTTATTTCAATATCATTCTTTTAGAAATTACTATCCTTATATAAAAATATTTCTACATGTACGAATTCCTACATAGAATATTTCTTAAAACTGTTCCTTGTAGACTAGAGTAACCCAGACAGAATGCTAATAGTTCATTTCCCTATTTCTTGATTCTTATCCGTGCATAATTGAAATTCAATGCTCGGTCAACGTGAATGTTATAAGAATGCAATCGGCATTCTTGGGTCAACGACTGCGCTATCGAGTTATGCGCGATTCAAATGCTCGACTTCCTTATCTCGCAATCGAATAATTTTGCGGTGCACCGAACTGGTTCTCGCCGGCTAGGCACGTGTCATAATTCCAGTTTTAGCGTGCATACTTGGGTTAATTTCGTAAAACTCCTGGGGCTGACGGCGCCCCCGAGGTCCCCCCTTCGATTTATGGGCTGTGGCTTCTGGCGCGAAACAATATCGTTGCCCGAGAGAAAGTACTTCTACAACTCCCTGTTGCACGCACTCGAATATCCCCTCCTCTACCTCTGCTTCTTGTTTTACATTTTACACATTTATCAATTAGCTTGATTAAAATACCACAGCGGAAATTTCTCTTACAACTCGTATCAGACTTCGTATATAGAAATCTATAAAAGAAAAGATTGAAGCAAATCAAAACGCTAGAATATCGACTATATCGACTGCCTCGATACATTAAGAATTTTGATTTCAGGTAAAAGCTTTTATACTGTTTTATTCAAATATAAAAAATTGATGCATGGATTTAGTTAATGTGATTAAAAATTGCTTAACTTCAAAAAATTAAATAAAAATGAATATAGTAAATCTGAGAATTAAATTATAATCAATTTAATAAGGAATAAATTTTTTTTTTTTTTATCTAACTAGATGGCAATTATTAATCAATTAATTATTAGACAAATCCTCACAGGACTTATCAGTAGATCGTTTGATATCAGCATAGCCTGAAAAGAGACACATAAAATTAATATTATTCCGGCAAAAAAACGAGATTAAGCAGCGATAAAATGAAAAACTGATCAACGTGATGTTGCGTCCCTACATGTCCGCAGAATTCTAAGAAAATGTCGCCTCGAGGCGATTGCTCTAGATTTCCTTAAGCCGACCGATCAAATCGCGCGAGAGTTACGCGCGTTATATCGTACGGCTCGCCTTCGTAGTCGCCGGACAACTATCTCTTTTTCCATTATGCAATATTGCTTTCTTTACGCGCCAAACGGGAAGTCAGTTGTTGCGAGGAGAACGCCCTTCTAATGGACACCAAATACGCGAATACCACGGAGACTTCGTTGAGTAATAATGTAACTGTTACGCATATAATTACGCTGACAATTTCGAGTAATAATAATCATTTAAATTTGCTTTTCTTGCTAGCATGGCTTTCCGCCATTTTCCTAGCGATGAGATGAAAAAATCGATCAACATAAAGTTGCCGCTTATCCAAAAACGACGCGACGACCGAATTCAAAAGAAATTGTTACAGAGTCAAGCTGAATTCACAAAATGACGACCATGACCTTCGCATCATTACATCATGTTTTTTACTGTTTCATAATCGTCGCGTCGCTTTGGCCATTGTGTGCGATCGACGAAGAGAAAAACTCGAGTCTGAGAGAGATATCATTGAGCAGGTCGAACGCGATGTGACAGGCGCCATGTTGACGCGCAACCCCTCTCACTTTCACTCCGATCTGATTTTAATCGGGAAACCGCAGCTAATAAACGTGGCTTGTAATGATCTCTGTACAGGATGCTTATTAAAAGCGACACTTCCGGCGCGTTGTACTAGCAATTATCGATTGGCCAACGTACGCGCCGTTTTATGGAACATTAACGGAAAATCAGATGTCAATAATAGAGCAGCATGGCAGTTCAATAATTTCACGAATGACTGAATCAGTTTTGGAATAGAAAAATTAAAAATAAACATTAAAATAATTAATAATAAAATTAAAAATAAAATAAATAAGCTTAACGCTGTCCCGCGACATCAGTTTTCGAATGTTGTCCATCAGGCCTCGTAAAATGAATACGAATCATCCGAAAGTGATTTCAAGGCGAAAGGAACTTCTTTTCGTTCGATGTGGTCACGTGGCCAGTGGCAAAGTTTGAATAGAGCTGCAATGCGAGAATCGATTCTGCTGCAGGTGCGAGGAAAGCGTGTTACTTTCTAAGTAACATGCTTTATAAAACTCGGACAGCGGTTTCACGTTCGGTTAAAGCCATTTCGGTCGTGACGATGACGCGTGCTCGACGAGCTCGAGTGCTTTCCATAATAATTCTCAAACATGGCATGTGGCACACGCATCTGGAAAGCTAGTTTCTAATTGCTTTACGTCTGATTCGCGACAAAGAGGCAGGAAACACATAATAAAGTTGTCGAAAGAGAGAGAGAGAGAGAGAGAGAGAGAGAATCTTCTATTTATATTATTGAATATATATAAAAAAGTTATGTATTAAATTTTTAGATTCTTCCGTTTTCCATTTTCTTAACTAATTATTTAACTAATTATGTTAACATTAGTTAACATTATTTAAGTTCCATTTTTATCTTAAAATTAATAATTACAAATTATATATTCTTTTTAAATTTTATATTTGGCGAAGAGCTCGCAGTTTCAGGAATTCTACAATTTTCAGTCATCAAATTTTTCTCAAGACATTCACATGTTCTGCATAAAGTTTCTAATCACAGCCATTGATGGATTAAATTGAGAAGAAAATTAAACAGAAATTGCGTATCGATGCCGTTACAGCAGCAGAAAAAAAATGTTCCGAGCTACTGTACTTTCTCGCAAATCTACATCATTAAATTCGCACGCACGTGTACACGCGAGAGAAAGTGCCCTTGGCCGTCGATACCCTCAAAATGCAGCCGCGGCACACGAAAATGGAAAGTCACGATTGGCGCGAACGAGATCGAAAGCGCAATATCACATCACTTTTATCCGGAACTTCACTGTTCCATTACGTGGAGCCTTCATTATACGGAGTACCGCCACATTTACCTCAACCGCAAGAGTATTGGCACCGTTTTCCGTGTTTTCCAGGATGTACTGGGTCTTCCTGGGGTTGCTGAGCTCCGCCATCGCGGCGCAGAGTTCTTACGACTTGGAGACCAGAGCGGTCTCATTTCCCGGCAAGCCGAGCTTAGGACCACTTTACTCGGCCGGCTTGAGTACCGGCCAAGGGTTCCGTGATAACAGTTACGAGGACAACGCGGTAACGCCCACGCCGTCGCCGTCGCCGATCTACAGGAATCCTAATCAACAGCCAGTCAGTTCCAAGTTGGAAAATTAAATCACTAATTATGTCTAATTATGCATTTTCTTTACACGAACGCATTTGTTACATACTGTAGCTGTACCGCAAACCGACGGCGCCGATAGACACTCGGGATTACTCTCAGACAGCCATCCGCATTGGTGCTCCACAACGGGCTCCTGTTCGAGGCCAGCCGCAATACGGGCCAAATGGTCCCCCTCAGGAGGAGCTCGAGGAGGAGAAGGAGGAGCCTGATCGCCTGAGCCTCCTCTTACCCCAAAGCAGATTCGATTGCGTCAACAAGCAGACCGGCTATTACGCTGATGAAGATCTGAACTGCGAGGTCTTCCATTATTGCCAGGACAACGCCAAGCACTCCTGGATCTGTCCCGAGGGCTTCACCTTCCACCAGGTGAGTGAAACGTTGAAGCAGAGGTATCTTATTTGATTTTTGGAAGATTAGTGAACATATTTTGCGTCTCAATTGAGTAATTTAATTAAGTTCATTAAATTCAAATTTAATTAAGTACATTTAAGTGATAAAATTAAAAGTACATTTATTATCTTTTTATTGTCAGGTGCACCTGATCTGCATGCCTCCCAGCGGTGATATCAGCTGCAAGAAGAGCTCGCAGTACCATTTCGTCAACGAGTATCTGTACAAACCGCTGAACCAGCAGGAGGCCGAGACCAAACCCAACGTTACTCTCAGGTACAGCGAGAGGTACTATCCCGCTGATATCTACGCGGACGATAATAGAGACAGCGATGACTACCAGATCACGCCTACGCCTGTCGCCCCGGCACGCCGTCCTGCTCCGCAGGTGTGTATCGATTGTAAAATCTATGAAAAGTAGAAAACATTTTTATAGGAAATAAAATTTGCGAGAGCTGTTACGAGCGTGCATTGACACGTTAACGCTTAGGTCTTGTACAGGTCTTTGTGAGCCCCCAAACCCCAGCTTTTAACAGCATCCCCGCGTCGGCCCGGCCACAGCCCACAGTACTCCCGCAGATTCGCTTTCCGGTGAACCAGGTATTCCGCAGCCCCGAAGAAGTGAACATCCCCCTCCAGCAAAGGCGACCGCAGTCGCAGCATCAAGCCTACAAACGATTTCCTCAGGTCCGGCCCGACGAGGAAGACTACGAGTAGATTTTTAGATCCGTCGTAGTGAATTCTTTCATTCCTCATGTAATTCTTCCATGAAATCATTAATAATTTTCAGTACGCACGTCTCTCGATTTATATAACGCTTCTTCTCAATGTCAAGCATGAAAATCTCGGAATTTGAGATACATTTACATGTTGAATTATTAGTGGCTTTCTAAAGAGAGAGAGAGAGAGAGGAACTTATGAGAAAATAGAGAGAGAGAAATCAATTACTAAATTTCATAAAGCATGCATTTATTTCAAGCTATTATTAATGTTTCGCACATGCGAGTTGCGAATCCATCTGTCTTTTCAAGACTATTTTGTGCTCTATAAATTTGTAAAATTTTTTGGCGATAAGAATAATAATTAGCATTAAGAGACGAAAGTCGACAAGCCTTGTGGAATTAATGATGCGCCGACAATTAGTGTGTCTTTTTCTAATTAGTTACTGTTTACGTAAGACTAATTCGCGGCGCATTTATATATTGTGAAGATAATTTAATTATTGTAAATAAACGATCAATGATAATTAAACGATACGTTAAGTTTGCCTGTACTTGTATTGTGCAACTGACGCTAAGGATTAATAAAAAAAGGCCGATAAATTGTTGCTGCATCTTTAATCGCACCCACGATTCTTTTAATAATTATATATCAAACATTTTATAATTAATAATTAATATTTTATAATTAATCAATTCCTGATCGCAAACTTCATTCCAAGAAAAATCGCAAATCTCAATTATGTAAACAATATTGACTTAAGTATAACTCTGCTTTTTGAGCATAATTTTATATATATCTCGAATATTGTAACAATGATTTTTAGTTTATTATAGCTTCGTTATGCAGTCGGTACATTCCTTTTGCTGCTGTACCGAATGCTGCATTGTCGTCATTAACACTAGATTTACGTCAATTTGACGGATTGAAAATTCATGCTTAAAGATACAGAAATCACAAGGATCATTTTTTATCAACGAGAAACCGAAAATTAAAAACCGAAAGCTAAAATGGATCAGCACGGCTTCAGCGTCTCTGCAATTCTGCGTCTCCAGTGTACGTCGCTTTGCTGCCTCTTGCAGCCGTCTTGATGATTCTTTGGCAGTGCTAAATTACTCGTCGCTTCCGAATCACCAATATCTCGATTTAAAGCACCGTCACTTGCCGAGATCTCGCTCGAGTGCCCCTCTGAGTGTCGCACCGAGCGTTTCTTGATCGTAGGCACGCAATTCGATTCCCGAAGTGTAGCAGCGCTCGGATTCCCCTCATACTCGTTGGAATTCCTTTCTCGTTGTCGAATTCTTCCTTCTTTCTTCCTCGAATCCTCGTCCTCATCCTGATTGTCACTCTGATGTTGCTCCTCATGATGATGCTGCCTCACGATTTCTCTCTCGTAGAGGTCAACCGCGGAATCCTTCCGACCTCCCACCGTTCTTGGAAGAGACGACTCGATTTGTGACGATGCGGCCGCAGCGGTACAGTTCTCCTGCGATGCAGGCTTGGAATACGCGCTGCAGGAGTTCAACCTCGAACCTCTGTCCTTCAGGTAACTGCGCACGAAGTAGTCGTGGCTGTTGGCGCTCTGCGGGTACAGCTTCTCCTCGATCCGGCAGTTGAGCACTACCGCCTCGGCAATTGGAATCGGCTCAATGTGCGTGAACATCTTCTGGTCGGTCCTGTCCTCCGGCCGCCTGATGGGTCCATTGATCACCGGTACCGCATTGCTCACTTCGCTAGTGGTTCTTATCACGGGGGTGATGTTACCCATGAGGTCCAGCCGAGAGCTGATCGGATCACGAGAACTCGCGGATATCGTGGCGACCTTGTCGGGACTCCTCGCCTGCGTCTTCTTCGGTGGCGCCTTCGGTTTCTGCCTTTGCCGTTGCTGACCACTCTTCGCCGAGCTGCTCCGGCTATCCGTTTCGGCGATCGCCGTCTTGCGCGTCTCACAATTCAGGTCTTCGGTGTGATGGTGCCGTATGTGTCGATTTAGATTGTCCTTGCGCCTGAACAGCGTCTGGCAGTACTCGCAGGAGAATGGTTTTTCGTCTGCAAAAAGCGAGTTGTTTTGGGGAATTCGAGAATCTAATTGGCAGGTGAGAGAGTAAAAGAGTCATGCAGGTACCTAGGTGCACGGTCAAGTGTCGTCTCAGCTCGCTTTTCGACAGGAACACCTTGTTACAATCGGCACAGGAAAACGGCCTTTCCTTTCCGTGGATCCGTTTGTGTCGTATCAGTAAGGATCTATCCTTGAAACTCTTGTTGCACTGATCGCACGCGTGTGATCGCTCGCCTGTGACAATGATATCGATCAGCTCGTTACTTTTCGTCTCCTGAGTGTCTAAGAAATCACGACCACTTCGTCGTACTATCTCGATTTAGAATAAAATTTCCATTAAGAGATAACGCGCATAGAATTCACTGGAGAACAGAACTTTTGCCACACTTACTTATGTGCGTTCGCATGTGGCGTTTCAAGTTTGTTAACATCTGAAAAGACTTGTCGCAGGACTTGCAATTGTACATGGTCGTTGCATTGTGAACGTTTAGGTGAATCTTCAGGTCGTCTCGCTTACTGTAACGTTTGTTGCATTTGCGACATGCAAACTGCTTCTCTTCTAATATTAAATTTCTTTAATTAAAATAAACAATTAATATTAATACGATAATTTATAAAAACACGGGACTTACTGCTATGTGAGAACATGTGCCGATTGAGCTTATTCTGCTGGGGAAAAGCCTTCTCGCAGAGGTTGCATTTGTATGGCTTGTATCCCTTATGCATTCTCTCGTGGTACTCAAAGTGCGAGCGTTTGACGAAACTCCTGTCGCAGTAGGTGCACTGGTAAGGTCTGATGCCTGTCACGCAAGCGTCGTGATAGCACTTGCCCTTTTTATTCCGGAAGATCTTACCGCACACGTTGCATTTATATTTCTCCGGATTGCCGGGCACTATCGTTATGTGACTGCGATCACGACGCTTGACGTTCTTTTCCACCACCACTTCATCAATTTTCTTTTCCACCTGATTATCCTGAAGGGACAGAGATGCATCTTGTCAGCTTGCAAATAACGCTTTTTCATCAGCAATTATGTTTTGATTTTAACATCTTATTTTTATGCACAGTAGAAATTTAATGTGATGTAACGAGATAAATATCTCTTAATACAAGTTGTATTGCAATTTGTATTCTCTTACATGTAGATTCCGCAAGCTAACTGAATCGTGATCATCTTCATTTCTCAAGTGGTTGCGAATGTTTCGCACAAAATTGCAGGCCTCTATTGTTGGAATGGACAGTTTGTCAGGAGCGTTATTAATGTCCGTATCATTTATTGCTTGAGATTGATATGTTTCATTGTCATCGAAGGAAGCATTCTCATCATCATGGAGATCTGGCGATCTGCATTCAATAGAGATTGAATCGGAATGGCTGTCTTTGAACTTGGAGTCTTTGTTGATGACGAGTTCCAATGGAAACACCAATTCTTCGCTGGATGGTTTATCTGTTTGACTTGGATCTTTATTTATGGAACATGTTTCTTCTGTAATAATATTAATATTATTTAAATTAAATTTATTATCATGTATACAATACAAAAATGTGTAGAGTATTACGATCCAGATTAAAAATTGACAAAGAAAAGCCTCAAAAATTATTTACTCGAGTAATCTTGAACGCTTTGGGTCAAGCATTCAGCTTGGCAAATTTTACATCCGTGCTCCTCATACAGCAAACACATTCGGCATTTGGTATGGCCACAGCTATCCTTTACGAGCCTTGAGAAAGATGCGTTTGTAAATTGCTTACAGTTTGGACACTCCTGGCTCATTATAGCACATTTTTTAAAATCCTTAGGGAATATCATACTCTGTCCTCTGTACTAGGCCTAGCATGTATCTAAAATAGGATTTTCACAAATAATTTCAGATAATGTACATACAAGATAATACACAAACTCTGTATAAGACAACCCAGTTAATTATCAAGTTTTTAATAATTTTACAACTTCGGTTTACATTTTATTTAAAAATCGCAATAAACTAATATCATAATTGTAGTGCAATATAATCATAATTGATAATAGATGATACATGTTTACTTACTGTATTTATTTTACTTTCTTTGCGTGCGATACACTTCAATATTTTATTTACATATCGTTATCACCAATCAACTTATCAAAGACACATGCCTACTTCTATATAATCCATAAAAAACTTCCAACATTTTTCTCAGAACACATGGTTGCATTTCAGTCGGTAGAAAAATCTAACGTAACATTCAATTGTATAAATGGTTTGGCATTATTCCTATTTTTGCGTCAACAGCAGTCGCTGTGTCACTCCATGATCGTGTCACCAAGACGCACAAAGTGACGCCGACGGCGATGCCGCATCGCTGAAACAGCTGATGCGATTGCGGCGCGCGCAGTTCCTAACCTCATTCGTGTTGTTGGTAGGTATCGTGTAGTATCGTCGCATCAAACGGCGTCGAAATACGCAGATATAACCTGCAGCATTCAGCATGCTGCACGTGTACGTATTTATCTTATTTTCGTTAACAATATAAAGCTTGCAGGAATCGTGTTTGATCTTGCTTTTTCCCATTTAATACCGATCCACTTGGATCAATCCGCGTTCCTAGAACCAGAGACAATTTTCACTTGTTTCTTGCTGAACATGTATATCGATCAGAGATCTATCGCAGGTCTACAAGGCTCTGTGTGAGCCGGCTGGGGTTACCGGTACACGCTCTGTCATCAAGATGCGCCGGAACACTGTCGAAAGCGGAGGCGAGGGAACGACGGTGCCAGTTGTTCGACGAGGAGAAGAAAAGGCAGCGATCGCAGCTCGGCAGAATTGAGAAGATAGAGGTTAAGTACCAGGCGCCGGACGAGGAGGCGGTAATGGTGATGAACCGGAACATCTCGACACCCTACGACTGCGCCAGACACGTTTCCGAAAGCGTCGCCAAAACGTCTGGCATCGCCTTGGTAAACGGTCGCGTCTGGGACATGCACAAGCCGTTCACGGACAACTGTGAGCTGCAGTTCGTGACGCTGCAGAGTCCTCGGGTAGCCGCGGTGAACTACGCCTTTTGGCGGACCTGCTCGCTGATCCTGGGCGCCATGGTAGACACCGCGTTTAAAGATGACATAAGGGTACACCTGCACAGCTTCCCTGCTCCAGTAATCCGCTCGGGTAGTTTCACTTACGACGTGTTTATCGATTTGCCTGACTGGCAACCGACCGTCTCCGAGCTGCGCGCCATGGCCGCTTCTTTCTGCATACTCAAAAACCGCGGGCTGCTGTTGGAGAGGCTAGAAGTTCCATGCAACGTCGCCCTGGATATGTTTCAGGTAAGGATTGCATGATCAGGCATGCGACAACTGTAAAACCTGTGACTCGCAAGTTGAATTTGGCATTGAGGATTCTGTTTAAGTAATTTAACATGAAAATTTGTTTGTTACCAAGTGATTTAACGTATTTGACCATTTACTTGGAGACAACCTGCAAGAAATCTGATTTGATTTTTGCTTTCAGGACAATCCTTTCAAATCTGAACAGATACCCAACATCGCCAAAAACAGCAATAACAATAGGGTGACGCTGTACCGCTTGGGAGACCATATAGATATCAGTAAAGGACCCATGGTGGGTAACAGCGGCGTGATAGGACGTGTTAGTATGTCAGCTGTACATAAACTTGTGAATGGGCCTGTAGAAGGTCTGTATCGCATCCAGGGTGTTGCTTTACCCAAGGGTATCTTGCTTAATCACTTCGCCTTTAGTATATTAGAAAATCGTGCTAAAAAACTGAATACCGCCACATGGCAGCCTCATACAGAAGAAGAAACAGCAGCGATCAATGTTACCGCGTCGTTAAATTAAGAATATTCATTTCATACAGTTTTTATGTAAATAATATCTATCAATCATGACTTTAAATCTCTCGGTCTCTCCCTTTTTTCGGATTCCTTCCTTCTTGCGTTTGTACAAATAAATGGCGAGCACAATGAAGTAAATTTGAACTTTTCGTAAGAGAAATTTAGTTACTTTAACACATAGTACGTATTTGAATAAAACGCGCATGAACCGTTTTATTTTACTTTTACATGGATAACGACAAAAGTCAGTTTAATCGCTAGAAATTATTAAATATTACGTATAAGAGTGTGTGTATATAGATTTTAACGACATTGCGAGTGGTTTATTCGAGGAGCGCGCACTTCCCAGATAAAGCTGCTTGGCAGTCTGTTAACTTTGGACGCTGCACACTTTGTATCCAGTTTTAAATACAATTCCTGACGCGGATTACTGGCACAGCCTTCGAGATCGTCGAGATTCAGATCCGATCTCACCGCTAATGGTGCTAATTCTGGGGAACATCTGAATGAAAAAACAATGAAATAATTCGAAAAATATTAAAACAGAATTTTACCGAAATTGTTCCCATCATGAAGTATTAACGCAATTTTTCGACCTCCGATTCCTACGAATATATTTTATATCCATTGAATCAGACCTCAATTGAACCCCAATGACCAAGTCGAAGCGGGGCGCTGAATTAATTTCGTCCTCGATTTCTTCGCCTGTATTCTCCATGTTGTTGGCTTTCACGTATTTAAATTTACTCTCGTAGGCGTACTTGCTCATATTGCCGTAAAAGAAGAACTGTCCGCCGTACTCGCCGTATCCTGAATACGTGGAAGCCGGCGGCGATCTTCGAGGTGGTAACGACTGGTGCGATGTCTAGGATTTTGCATTTTAATTCGTGAAAAATACTGTCGGTCTTTAATCGTGTATCATAATTAAAAAATTATCTTTCTTATTTTCATACAAGGGTAAATATGAAAAGAAAGATTAACAAGTTCTACACAGCATGAATATTTACGAACCGTCGCTTGTACGACGAGCTTGCGTTCATAGTGCAGCTTGTGGAACAAGTGCTTGTTGAAGTTGCTGACTAGCCGGCGCAGTCTCAGGTACATATAGCGCTGCTTGTCCCGCCAACAACTCTCGTTGCCCGCGTTAGGCACTCGCAGGCACGTGAACCATGTGCGTCTCAGGACGTACTTGAGTTGCATGCTGATCTGGTCACAAATCAAATAGAGTGATAAACGCGAATTACATTTTATATTATAATTTTATTTCATATTATTTTTATTTTATACGAGTTAAATTCACGTAACATGCATTGCATTTGATGATACATCTCTTACCACGGGATTGCCCGTTCTCGAGGAAGTCCTGAAAGATACCACTTGTCGACCCTCCCCCAAGCAGTCCAGGACGTCGACTATCTTACATCCAGAAACCAGTGCGGATCTATTGGTGATTTTTTTTTACTGATCACTGATTAATCAAATATAGATAATGATTATCCATTAATTTATTAATCACTCGCTAAAACAGTCGCAGAAATGTAAATTCGATTATTACCGTTTCAATGATCATATCAAGCCGATGAAAAGAATGAGGTATCACCTGTTTATCCTGCACTCGGTAACTTTCTCGAAGTGGTCCATGAAATTTTCACAGCTGCGCGCGAAGATCTGAAGGTCGACGTAGTTGAGAGCATTCGAGGATCCTTGGCAGAGATCCAAGACCGTCTGAAGTAAACAGTTCAGATTGTCAAGGACCCTGCCGCCGTAGAAACACGATGTAGGCAAGGCGCGGGACCTTGGTGCAGATCAAATAAATAAGAATAGAATCGCATATGTTTCTATTCAATTTCAAAGTTTCGTAGGAGTTTCTGAACTCTTGAAAGAAGACATGAAGCAGATGGAAACCTTGGGTGCGTGTACCGCCACGTGACTGCCTTCAGCATTTGGTACTGGGACCGGATGAGCTCCAGCGCGTTGAAGATCCTGCTGCACTCCAGCACTTCCGCATATGTCCTTACATTGTTCATGAAATTCTGTATGCGCTTCACCGCGATTTCCAGCTTGGTGCCGGCTACTAGAAACTCGCTGTTCAATACCGTAGCGGCAATGCTGCAGCAACGTCTGTTAAGGAAGATCAGGAAATTTTTCAGGAGTTTTCGAAAATTTCTATTGGGCTTTGGAAGGAGACTTTTACCTGGAGACTAAACGAACAGTGCAAGCAATGTCGTGCAAGGACAGCATCCGCAAGATGATGCTGAGGACTTCCGGTGGCAAATGATCTAACGTGCTCTGCAGACTCTCGCATCTTCGCGCGTCTTGCTTCCATCGCGAGCTCACTCTCCGCCGTTTCGCGCTCATTTGGCTTCTCTCGGATTCAAACTTGTCCTTCAAATTCACGATCGCGACCAATTACAACCGATCGCGATCAATCACGAGGATCACGTACGTGATCCTCGCATAACGGTCGCGTTTGGCAGAATTTTCAATTACTCGGGACAGATAAAAATTCCCGAAATTTTGCGAGAGCCCTTGAGCGAGAGAGGACTCCCGAATTTGCGCGAAACAAAAGAGCTACTCTTGTGATACGCCTGTTGCGATTTGCGGTGATAGTTTCAGGAGAATAAGGAAAGGACAAGCGAGCAACTGAAAATCTGAGATTTTTATGTCACTTGAATCCATCTTGATCCATCTTTTGCGATGTCATTCCGCGAAAACTAATTTGTGAATTTTATTTTAAGACTATTATACGATTGTTTAATTTTATATCTAATTTTTTAAAGAGATTTAAATAAAATTTGATTGCACACATGGAGATAAAGGAGTAAATGAAACGTAATTATCTTATTGACTCAAGATTTATTTTTTCGACAATTCTCGCGAGGTATAGAATAGTAGGTTCGAATATAATCAGCACAATAGTTTTGATTTATCACTAAAATTAATCAAAGAATGTTTTTCTTCTTTATCATCCAATTTATCGTTATTTTCTAGACACATATTACTTTCTGTGATTGCGAGAAATCCGAGTCCCAAGATTCATATTTCTAGCCGGTTAGCTGGAATTATTTCTCGAGAGTTAAAAATTCTGAGAAGTTTCAACAGCAAACTTACAGAGAGGACCCAAACTTCTAAACGTACACGATTTTCTTGACCGCAAGTAATTTTTATGTAATCAATATTATGAGAATCTTTAGTTTTATACAGTAAAAAAATTCAAGATACCCAAACGTACATATACATACATATTGCACCCTTATATGAAGGATTTCTTTGAAATAATCAAGGTTCCATGGATCCAAAAATTTGAGGATCCAGAGACAGCTCTAAGAATCTACTCTTCCAAGCATCCAAAATCTTAAAGTTTATTTTCCAGGTACCGAAGGTTTCGAGGATCAACCTTCCAAATGTTTCTCTTGAAAGTTCTACGAAACGAAAAGTATCAAAGTTCCAGGAATGCAGAAAACATTTCAAGAAATCTGGGTCCCATAGATCAAAGGTTCCCGAGGAGCGAGACTTTCGGGAATACGAAGTCGTAGAATCCACAGTAAGCTTCCAAGGCGATGAAGGCCCCTTCCTTGCAGTATTTTAGGCGCCGAAGTTCACGGGCATCAGCAGAGTAAACTTGGCTTGATCGATGTTCGTCTCTTCGGCCGCGCAAGGCCCGATGCTGTCCAGCAAGCTCTGTATCGCGCTCTGATTGCTCGGGTGCTTCCTTTTGGTGTGCTCTCGACGGTGTTTGACTTCTTTGAACGTCTTACCGCACTGCTCGCAGACGTAGGGCCTGGCGGCCTCGTGGGAGCGTACGTGGCCCTCGTAATGGCTTTTCCTGACGAACTTCTTGCCGCACTGGCCGCAATCGAACTGGAAACGGCCCTCATGTGCGGCCACGTGTGAGCTCAGGGTCCATTTGGTTTTGAATGTCTTGGAGCAGTAGTCACACCTGATCTTCGAGTCGCCCTTGTCCGTTCTTCGGGAATCCTTTTTCAGCAGCAGCATCTCCTCCAACAGAAAATCATCATCGGCCGATTCCTTCGACGCTGAGGACTTGTCCGTAGTCGTTTGGCCTTGCAACAAGCTCTTAGCATGTTCCTCCGGTTTTATTTGATTGTTCTTTGGCACGGTCTGAAGCAAACGTAACGGCACAGATGTAACATTATGGAAGATATAAACTAAAAAATGTCTTTTTCAAGAAATTGCTGTACCTTGCCGTGAGAGGCCAGATGAACCTTCAGTTTATCCTCGTCGCTGTATCTCTTTTTGCAGCGCGGACAGGGATATCCGCCCTCCATGCCGCGCAAAAGGGCGCCCTGCAGGGTCACGTCGCTCGCGTTCTCCATGTCGGGCTTTTGCTGAGCGACCTGCAGTATTTTGTCTTTGCGCATCGCGTGCCGAGCTATGTGCCGCTTCAGATCGTGCGCTCGGGAAAACGCTCGTCTGTATCGCGTGCACCCGGGAATAGGACAGCCCTTTGTTTTGTCGTTCTCAAAACTAGACAGAACAATACTTTCATTGAATTTCTCAACCGTGAACAATACTGTTCAGTAATTATTATTTGTGGGTTTAACTGAGAAGAATGGAAGTAGAAATCAACTTGAATAATTTATCTCAATGAAGTTAATAAAAAAAACTTACTAAACTCGCGAAACCATTGAAGCATACTGCGCAAATCTAGAAATTTTGAAAAAGAACTTAACAAACATCTAAAGACCTTAAATATTTGAAGACTTCAGAAGTTTCATTATTATATTATCTGCAAATCAGTGTAAAACCTGATTATCTCTGTTCCGCAAGTGTTCTTATGTCACAAATAAAACATCTTCATTCCGTCAATCCTTAATTCAACATAATGTGTGTTTGACACCGTAATTCAACAATTGTGTAATAATACTATTTGATATTATGTATATTTTATAATTATTATTATATTAATTATTAAACGTATGAAAAATCTTATCCAACTGCTTCTGATACCTTTGAATGGGATTGGTCGTTGCAGGTCGTTTCACGTCCTTGCTGCAATCCTTACAGTTCTTATCGATCTTCTGGCTGGCCATTGTGGTCAGCTGAGCCGATAATGGTATCACGATAGAGATGGTCTCGTTAGAACCGGGTGTGACGATGGGTCCAACGTGAATCGCTGGCGGTGTCGCCAGCGATACACCGCTCTGATTGTTCCTGCTCATACCAATTCTGCGAGCTGATGACTCTTCTTGATGAGTTATTTATTATTAACGTGGAACCTGCACAATGCATCATTGATTATTATTATTTGCATCAAAATATCATTGTATAAAACCTTTATTCTCTTAATTGGTCTTTTGCAATGACTAATACTGTTATTATTATCATTTCTGTCGCGATTAACGCGAAGGCTGCGGCAGCAATTAATAGTAGAAGTTTAATTAGGTAAAACTATCGCATGAATAATGACAATAATGATAGCACTAATTATATGTCATGGCACCTCATTTAGTTTGAAGTCCATTAGTAGACTTTCTATAGGGTGACCGCGAAATTACGTATTTGTTTAACGTTCGAGTTTTTAAGAGTTCAAGCGAGTTAAATTTAATTGTTCGTTACGGATCGATCGCCGTCGCGATGATCTCGCGATTGTCGAACGAACGGAACGTACGAGTACGCGTTTACGAGCCACTCTGTATACTCGACACTCTTGGAAGGGTTAGCGCAAACCGCGATCGATGGAAGGTCGTCTATCCGCGCGTATCACTGACGCATCACTACCAAGAGAAAGAGAAAGAGTGAAAGAGCGAGATAGAGAGAGGGGAGGGGAAAGAAGAGAGAGAGAGAAAAAGGGGAAGAACGAACCAGAAAATCGAGAATCGAAACGTTCAACAGTCACGAAGTCCACACTTCGGCACTGTTGTGTATAAATATACAAAAATGATTCATCGACGCTTGAAATTCGCGAGGACGAGGACGCGATTATCGCTTTAAAACGCCTCGTCCTCATTCGCACGCTCGCAAATACGAACTCACTGAGATCACATCGAGGTCTCGATCGTTGATTATTGAAGCGGCACGTTACCGAGAAACATAACACGAACGTTACGGAGAGACCTTGTTGACAGGTTACTGACACCAGGCTTCACGATCACGAAACTCTCGCTCCGCTCGCTCGCACTCGGGAGGCGCGATCTACACGACCGAAGAGGGGCGACTCGGAGTTTATTATCGAAGCGTCGGGGGCGAGAATCGTCCTCGCGACCTGTCGAGACGCCACAGAGGCGTCACTAATGGCTCGTTGACACTGTGTCTCCCCCGGACAAGCTCCAATCACGGAGCGTGTTTAGACTCGACCTGTGCAAGCCGAGAAATGATGCGACGAGAGACAAAGAGGAGCACGGTACCGGAATGAAGTTGGCCGAGTGTCACTGAAGCGTCATGAAAAGTGTCATGGAGGCGTCACGGAGGCGTCACTGATGATAGTTGATAGTTCACTGATGCTCCAAGAAGCATCTCCGTACGAACGCTCGTTTCCCTCCGCGAGTCGTCTCTCCTCGAACCCCCGGGAATCGATATACTGATCGCAGACGCGTCACCGATACACGCGCGGGATTCTCAGATCCGCGTGAGTCGCGCGAACGAATCGCATCGAGCGGGTTAACCAGCGGGCGACGCGACGCTTCCTCGCCGTGTACGCGCCACGCCAGGAACGGCCATCTTAAAGCGAGACTCGCTTCGTCCTCCTCGATCCAGTCGCGCGACGATTGGATACGCAACGTTTACGCGCATGTCACGCGTCACTCTGGATAAAAAATTACTTTCCTGCCCGCGTTCTTTTCCCGCCTCGTTTAATACATTCTCTTCCAAAATTTTGCTCTCTTTCTCTCTCTCTGTGCTTCGTATTTTAGAAAAGAAAAAGATACAAAATTACGGAATAAAATGAATTCGTGAATTTAAAAGTTCGAAATATAACTGTAATTTAAATAAATAAAAATTTACATAGATTGATACTTAAAATTTTAAATACGTACTGCCTTCGTAGGATTAACGGAGTCGCACGGACAATCGATACTCTTGCTCAATCAGTATATCGCACACCGCGGAGTATCGATACTCGCAACCTCGTTTTCGAAATTTCGCGGTAATCGACAAAAACAGTCGGAGAGTCGCGCATCACGACTGCTTCTGATTAGTGGCGCGAAAGAGCGCCATCTTGGCCAAAATGCCGTACCATCCTCTTTTTCTCTCTTTCCTCTCCCAGCCAGCCGGATTTCTCGTTCACTTTCCTCGACGCGATGAAAGTATGCTACTGATCGCGCGCGAAGGTTGATCCGAATGCGTGGCGGTGGAGGAGCCACGCGAGGCTGGAGGGTGGAGGGAAATGCGCACGGATTGAGTGCGCAGGCGATGATTCATTCATGAGGGTAGCATTGGCAACGGCTGATGCCTCGCACCCCTCACGAAACTTTCGTGTCTTTTCCTTTTGCGTGAATCCTCGGCGTTAAATTTGAAACAATAAATATGTCGAGTAATTAATTTAAAAAAGAAACAGTCAAACGATCATATATATTTATTTGCCGTTTATCAGCATTTGTTTTTGACATTGTTTAAATAAATGGACATCGATTTCCTATAGTTATTTGAACGCGCAACCTCCGGGGAAAAACGTAGAAAAATCAATGCCGAGACATTTCCGGTTCCTATCCCGGTTTCATCTAGCACGCGCGTGGTCTTGTTTCGTTATTGCGTTATCAGAGCGAGAATTGGAATGCATACGTAGAGAGAGAGAGAGAGATGCGTCCTGGAAGTTTGAAAGAAAAGCTATTTACCGCGAGAAAACAGATACCGGGAAAAATCTGCATTTATATGGGGATCTCGAACCTGCGAGGAGCCACTTGTGCTGTTGCGTAACCGTGTCGAGCGAAGCGCGACGTATCTATCACGCTAGCTGCCATGTTATATATTCCAAATTGGAAGTATTCATTCGAAACGGTTGTTTCCCAAGAACGTGAAATTTAATGCGAGAATCGAATCGAACTTCTCGATTGACTCAATATTACAATATATTATTATTATTATTATGTTATGTAACACAACGAGAAATCATGAAATCATATTCCACTACAATTCCTGACTATAATTCAAATATCAAAGCGTTCTAAATACACCCCAATTTTGCGACTGCTATCGTGGGTGGATCTCGTCGCTTGAGTTTTGCCATGTGCATTACTCGCTCGATGATTGCCGGAATGCGTGCGACGCTCGCGCAACAGCGCTCAATGCACGCGCACTAAGTGCCGCGTACATATCTGTAATTAATAATTAAGGCTAATTACGGGCTTCGCCCTGTAACCGAATGCGCTCTCACGGTATATCGCGTGTGCGTCTCGTGAAAATCGATATCTCTAACGTACTTCATCGTCAACATATAACGCATGTCTCTCATATTATAAAGCGCCGCGTGTCCTACCCAGCGGAACGAATTATCGTATTATAACTCATTATCGCTCTCCCTACACGCGGATCAGGCCCGTGTAACCGGTTGAGACCGCGCGGATTTTCTACAGAAACTCGCCGGCTCTCGGGGAGCTCTTCTCCTCGTGAAATATTCATGGATAATGCGAGGAATTTCGCGTAGGTATACCGATTTACCTTTTCCCGATTCATTCCCGAACAAAATAATAGACACTCGTGTTTCTCCGACGTAATTTAAGTGATTTAAAGCGAGATCGCGCGCGTCCCGTCCTCTCCGGCTGGATGAACAACCGTGAAAGTTTTAACCGGCCACGGCCAATGTTCCGTAAAGGATCTTTACAAGCCTGGGGAATCATTATCCCTGTTTATTTGGATTCCGACGTCCATCCGACCGGATCATTTACGAATGGCCGTAATTATAGTCTGTAAATAAATAAGGCGATTATTACAAGCGACCGTACGTGAGGAGCGCTTGTACGTCACTTATCAAAATCTTCTCAGCTTTCTATCATTCGTCGACTATTTACAATGTCAGGCTCAACGCGTGACCTACATGTACACTTAATTTTAATAATACATCTTCAATGATGTTACACGAGTCCTTGTCGTTTTATTAATAGACATAGTGATTTTTGATGACACTAATTCGTCGATTTTCCAAACGTGTATTATAACAATACATAACAAATAACAAACGTATAATCTAATAAATGTAAAGCACTGTACAAAATTGAAACGGAGATCACACTTTATAATATATACACATGACATACACATATTTTTTTGTACAAAAAACAGAACATTCTCTATTATATTCCCGTATTAAAAAGAAAATTTTAGCTCGGCAAATTAATTAATATCATGTTAAATTATTCATTGCTGTTTTTTTTTATTAAATAAATATTCTATTCTCTCTTATTAGATAAGGAATATAATTCCAATAAATTAAACAATGCAACTCTCAAGTGAGAATATAATAAAGAAGATCTAACACATAGAAACTTGTACATAAAATAGATAAGTCTACGATAGTTTCAACATAATATCCTGTACAATATATCATATAACACAGACAAAATGCAAAAAGCTAAAACATACACACTAACGCTGTACAATTCTATATTTACAACCTTGGTATCTACAACATCGGTATCTACGTGGATTTTACCACTCTTCATCATCGTCGTTGGCGTTGATCGTCTCATTGATCCAGTTTAGATAATGCTGTATCTTAGTGTACACATCTGGATAGCCCGGTCTGGCGCAACCGGAACCGAAGGACGTGACACCAGCTAGCTGCCAAACGCCGTCAGCGCGGCGACATTGCAGAGGCCCTCCGGAATCACCCTGACAATGAGATAAAAAAAAATTAAAAGCGCCGCTTTGTATGAAGTTACTAATGTTATTAGACATATCCGATATAAGGACAATTAAATCTTGCTATTGTAATTTCACACTAAAAAAATTAATGTAAAATAAAATATTATATATATTATATATAATTATACATTATATCAGCAGACAAAATTTTATAATTAAACAATTCATTGTTCAAACATTTTTAACTTCTCTATATAGCAGATTAAAATGTGTCTTTCTTACCACGCAGCTTCCAGAGGAACCATCGGTATGACCAGCGCAGAGGTGGCCCTTTCTGATAGGCACCGAAGCACCGTAGGCTTCCAAGCACTCTTCAAGATCCAAAAGAGGGACGTTGGCTTCTAAAAGGGCAGTGGAAAGCGAGGGCGAGGGGCTGTATCGGCCCCAGCCGGAAGCTACGCATTGTCTTTCATCAAGAGTCTCTCTGGAATCGGGAAGGCAAATCGTGCGGACAACCTTGGACAAAGGCGCTGGCCTGGCAAGCTTCATTAAAGCTGCAATAACAAAAATTTGAAAAATTAATATTTGAAATTTTTGGAATTTTAAAATGAGGTTTGCTTTATTTCCTTGATGCGAGATTACATTGCAGGCTTGGCTAGATCACTCACCTATGTCATGTACGTAATTATTAAATCTCTCATGCAGGATCACTTTTTCAACGGGTAAACGGGCGGATCCGCGTCCACCCGAATCCAATTCCCATTCGCCGACTACCGCCGTCCACAGAGCACCAATAGGCAAATTGAACAATTCGCTGCAGCAAATACCCACTTGAGAATACGAAGCGTGAGATAAATACTCCAGAAGATGAGAAATATGAAATTTATTTAATTTATTTAATACGAAGTATAAGACATCCACAATATCATAATTTGGCAGAATACATTTTGCGAAATTCTACATGGAAAACTAAACTCACTTGTGAATGCAATGGGCAGCGGTGATCACCCACTTGGGATTGATCAGAGAACCTCCGCACCAGTGACCGATGAAGCCGAGTTTCGGGTGCAGTAGTTGAAGGGACACCTGCCAGGGCCATGCACCCCTTCTGCTAGGTTTGCCATTGAAGATACGGCCGGTGGTAGTGGTAGTCGTCGAGGACGAGGCGTCATTATTCAATACCTGGAGCTTCGGTGACACAATTGATCGTGGTTGCCTCTGTGACACTGCCGGACATCCGCATTCTGTTATCCAAAGCCGCTTGTATTTGTTTAACGCCTTTACAAAATGCGAATTGCAACTTCTGAATCCCGCATGGTGAAATACAATCCCAAGACTGTTCAACGGAAGTTTGATGGACATGTCTTTAAAAATTTTTAGATAGTCTAGGGTTGGGTCCAAATGTAACGGGGGGTAACAGGAATAAAGATTTACGTTGATTATAGAAGATGGTAATTTTTACAAATTACAACACCCTGGGAATTCACTCAGATATAAATCGAAAGCTCCAAAATGACTTAAAGGAGATGTCGGTGCGATAAGAATGACATTATTGAGGAATTACTCACTAGAATGATCCTCTCGAACGATTCTCAACATGACACACTGGGTCTCCACCAGGATGACCACCAACAGAATCACCAGATCGCCACGAAGACGGCACATCGCCAGCGAAATCGAGAATACGCTGGATCACCGCACGGATCACCACGATCTATGGATCCGCATAGCCCGACTGGCCTTGGCGACGCCGATCGATCCTCGAGTAGGATTAACGCGACGCGAAGACGCGATCTTGAAGAAAGTGATCGTCGAACATTACAGGAGGGGGGAAAAACGGGTGATGATGTGACTGCTAAATGCTGAAGAGCGTGAATGAAGTACGTTCAGAATCGTAGATCCATGAAACGTAATATCGACAGATGCGGACTCCTCAATCTTGATGATAATGATAACGATAATGAAGCTAATGTTCCGTTCAAGCGAGAATATGAAGAAAACAATATTAATGATCACGCTGAGAGTAACTGCATGGCACGATTAGCATTTTTAGTTTTGATAATACAAATTTCTCGGATGCAGCAGCAAGTGATCTTAGACTCGAGAGCTTTCAATTATTGAACTTTCAAATCTACTGGATCGGAAATTCGCAATTTCTGGATTCGTTCTTCGAATTCCTGGAAAAGTCCTGGAAGAACAAGCAATATGAGATTTCCCTCTCGAAGAAGTTCGAATGGAAATCGACCAAAAGAAATCCTTGCGACGTCGAGAGTCGCGGGCAAAAAATCAGCGAAGCGAATCGAGTAAGAAGGGAGAAGACGCGAGAGACTTTCTCCCGCTTTGTCGGCAGACAAAGTTTTCGTCGAATTATTCGAATTTCGAGTTGGACTTTCTTCCCCGGGTACGACATCTCCAATATCTCCATCGCCGGGAACGATGATGTATGGGGAATTAAGCGGGAAGTCAGACACGCTGTAATTAACGATCAGTAGATTGACTGAGGAAAGAAACCGAGGCGGCGCGGCGCGGAGATGCAACTCAAGTTTCTCGCTCGCTCGTTCGCACACTCGAACGAGGTGATGACTTTCGAGAGCGAATCACTCCACACTCTGTTCGCTGCAGCCGCGAAGAGAAACGCGGTCAATATAATGATATAATCGTCAAGGTGATAAAATCTGCTGTCTTGATTTTTCACTAAAACGATATCGCGTAATCATACATCAATATATAGCGCGGAAATATCGCGAGGAAAAAAACGTTGTGCCGACGAAATGTTAAATGAATTTTATGGGGACATGCCGACGAGCACATTAAATACATGTCACGAATATTCGAATGATGCAGATGATTTAGAATTGTTTATTGTTCGAACAAGTTAATCTCGAGCCGAGTTCGCAAGTGTAGATACGTGGCAGTCGTTGAGGTATATTTGAGAGATCTTTGGAGGATTTATATTGAAACGTCGCGTTATATAGAAGCAAAAAGGTGCATCGCGTGAATGCACGTCTCTTACCATGAAATGAGAAAGTGAAACTGTATTTGCAATCAGCCTCACAAAAAGAAAGGAAGAGCCGACCTCTGCAACTCTGCTGTTTCTCACCGCCCATTTACCGCATTGAAGTGCTGTACATCAGGAGTGTAACAGTGAACTGTAGAGCTGGTGATCGAGATGACAGTGGCTTTGACAGTTGACTTTCTTGAGGCAAAGAAAGAGAGAAAAGTATCTTGGAAAGTAAAGTATAAACAAAGCAGGAAAAATTCTGAGGAAAGAAAACTTAATGTAAATTTTTCCATTCTTCTCGATTTCAGTTAGATCGATTCTTTAATGTGAATATGTGAAAATAAAAATTTATTTAATTCATTGTTTAATACTGTATTCTTTAGAAACTGTTTCGATATATTATTTAATGGTAAGAATATAAAAATAAAGAAAGCAAAGAACCATACAATTCTGCAAGTCACTGACTTGTACTACTTAAAAATACAGCTATTTCCGATATATGTTGATTTGTACTACTACTTCACTTTTTGAGCAGCGACAGTAGCGACTCGTAACGGTTGTTTTAGAACTAATAGTAGTAGCTAATAAAGAGCGCGCTTTCATCGGGCCGTGGCGTCATCCAGCGGAACTTATCGGACTTATTTGACCTGGTTTTCATAAATTATAGTAGATGGCACCACGGCCCCGTAAATGCGCCGCTACTCCGCTACGAGTCTTCAACTCTTCAGTATATTTACAATCAGCTGACAATTGATACCAGATCAAATTAATCCGATTGCTTGCTGTCATTCGCTGTACAGTAGAATTTTATAGGTCAATCAAGCTCAGTGCATTACTTGTGCAAATTTGTGCATTATTACGGACGTTTATGATGTCGCAAAATACTTCACTGAGCCTTTTTTAAAGAAAACAAGAATTTAAATCGACATAATCCTTTTACTTTGAAATGCGAGTAAGTGATTAAGTTTCAATCAGCGTGATGACGTCGATGTTTGATCAGTACGAGCAAGCCTCTCAACGTTCCAAGCAAGTGGTCGCACCACCGATTCGTCCAGACATTGTAAGTTTATTGTTTAACGTTAAGTGACAAAACTGGCGATTTATACCTTGAATATTGTTTGACAGAGCACAGCGGGATTCATCCAAATGAAGCTGCAGGAGGATGGACCGATATTTACTAAGCAGAAAGTCAACTTTCTGCCGTCCGATAAAATTCTTCACTTATCTGTTAGCAGTAACACAATTGTTATTGCTATGGCCAACAATATCCTGCTGCGCATCGACATGAGACAACCTGACAAGACTGAAGGTATATCAAGTATAATCAATATTTTTATTATCAATAGATGCATCCAAGATACTATTAAAGTTATGTTAAGTTAAATTCAGTTTTATATAGTATTCAAAGTTTGAATATATTATTAATAGAGATTGCTTTTTTATCAAGTACTGATGACTCGCCTTAATAAATTACGTTTCTGCTTCCAGAAATTGACATATCCAAATACACCATGAGCATGAAAATGTCTGCTTTGTTTCTGGATCCGATGGGTCACCACTTGTTGATAGCTCTGGTGGCGAAACACGGCGACAACCCTCCTCCGGAACTGCTCTATTTGCACAGGAAGACGGCAAAACTCAAGCAGGCCGGCAAGTTCAAGGGCCACGAGATCACCGCAGTAGGGTGGAACTTCTCAAATACTTCGGAAACAACCTCTGGCCCCATTCTGCTGGGTACATCGAAGGGCCTGATTTTTGAGACAGAAATTGGATTGGACACTGACAAGATTTTTAACACAAGTTTGGAACAATATTGGCGTCAGGTACTAATATCATATAGATAGATAGAATCATCATCTCATTTTACCTTTTAATCCCTTCACTATTGTATGATTCACTTTTAACAAAGCTTCCGAATTACCTGCCTCTTTATGGTGCTAAAGAGGTAGGAGGATTGGTGAGTTACGATGACTTACATATAATAAATAATTAAATAACGTTTCTTTGTAACTCCTAACTCTGGCTTCTCCAATTTTAATTTGCTTGTAAAAGAACAGAATATCTAAGAATTGTTCTCCCACTTTCGCTGAAAAATGATCATGAATCCACTTATCTTCCATATAATCAAAATCGGCGTTATTAATAAACAAAATATTCTAGTTGTAGTAGTAGCATAGTTGTGCATTTAAATATCATTTAAGTTTACATATCGTATTTGAAATAGTATAATATATTTCTGGTATTATTTTAGGTGTTTGACATCGGGAAGAATAGCAAGCCTCCAATCACTGGCATAGAATTCCATAGAATACCCAATTCTGATAAGTACATGATCATCGTGACTACTCTTATGCGCATTTATCAATACATCGGTGCTATCAGTAATCCCGAGGAGAAGCCTCTCTTGCAACAGGTGTTCTACAGATACCTGAACGCGCAAGGTAAGCCTCATTTTCTGCATTCATCTATTTTGAAAAAATATTTCTAATACATGAAAGAGGGAAAATGCTTCTACGAAGAAACTTGAAAATGTTGTTATGACGTATCAAGAGTATTAATCTAACACTAATAAATCTCGTCGTGCACTTGCTACAGAGAGTTTCAGCGAAGTGATAAGCTCTCTGCCATATTCGAAGATGCAATTTTACTATCCATCTTTGGGCGTTCTACCAAAGTCATTTGGATGGCTGACGGAGACTGGCATCTTGTATGCCGAGGTACAGTTATACTGTCGCATGTACACTTTAATTTCAAAAATATTAATATTAGTGTGAAATTAAGTCTGTGCGCGGCCATTGGAGAGCATTGATGCAAAACAAAACAAAAAATACATGACGATCGGTTTCAGGTGGATGCGAAACCGGATTCGACCAACGTGCTAATCAATCAGCAGATGTTGACATGCCCGGAAACAAGCCTTATGAGCAGTAACGTCTCGAAAACCACCGCGGCACCGTTGTCCTTCGTATTAACGGAATTTCACGCACTGCTGCTGTATTCGGATCACGTAAAGGGCATATCGCTTCTGAATCAAGACTTGATTTTCGAGGATATCTACAATGACGTACGCAAACTTATAACCAAATTCTCTTGCGAGATATTAAATACTCACCGTGTCTCTCAATGCTATTTAGGCAGTCGGTAAATTAATCGGCATTACCAAAGACCCTGCGACGAGGTCGATCTGGGCTTACAGCGAGCGAGCCGTCTTCAAGTACAAAGTAACGAAGGAAGACAGGAACGTTTGGCAGGTGAGCAGAGGAAAAGTGTAATAATTTAGAAATCAAATTTAGAAAATGATAATAGCATATTGTTCGCTCAGGTATACGTCGACAAGGGCGAGTTTGAGCTAGCTAGGCAATATTGCAAGGATAATCCCGCGCATATCGATCACGTTCTGGTGAAGCAGGCCGAAATGCTCTTCAAGAACAAAGAGTGAGTGTTTATATACAACATTTTTGAGAGTCTCTTTTAAAAGAAGAACTTTCCTGGCCTTGTAAAATATTTGCTATTTTATAAACGCAATTTCATAGATATGAGAAAAGCGCGTTAATATACGCGGACACTCACTCGTCCTTCGAGGAGATCTCACTAAAGTTCCTGCAGGAATGGCAGATCGAAGCTCTGAAAATGTTCCTGCGCAAGGTAAGAACCGAGGCGTAAGAAATTATTGAACGGTTCTACTTTTCGCGGTAATATAATTACGAAATGACACAAGTTAGAATTGATCCCTTATCTATCTTTTGAAACATTTGAATCTGCCTGAAGAAACTCGATGGCTTGAAAATGCAAGACAAGACGCAGATAACGATGATCGTCATCTGGGTGACGGAGCTGTTCATGAACCAAATGGGAGTCCTTCGCAGCAGCAACATATCCTACCTCCATGATCCGCAGTACCTAGAACTGCAGAAGCAGTTCGACAGTTTCCTCAGCATTCCTAAAGTTGAGGTATGTGAAAGCGGTAGCAATCAATAAAAATTTCAATTTTTATATCGTTCCTTCGATATAGGAATGCATCAGGAGGAACCGCAGCACGATATACGATCTAATGGCTAGTCACGGCGACAAAGACAATCTGATACGTCTGACAATAATGCACTGTAACTACGAGGAGGTGATTCGTCAGCATTTGTACAAGAATAATTACTTGGAGGCGCTCGGAGTACTCAAGAGTCAAAACAATAAAGATCTTTTCTACCAATTCGCTGGGATCCTGTTGCAGGAGCTGCCGCGGCCCACGGTCGCCGCTTTGATCTCGCAGGGATCGTCGCTGAAGCCGGCGAAGCTTTTGCCAGCCTTGGTTTCATGCAACAGCGACGAGAAGCATGTAAGAAGCGTGAGATATTCATCTTTTCATTCCTGTTTCGTTTTATGTCAATCACGAGCTTCGTTAGCGATCCATTATATTTTCGTTAGGCAAGGGAAATCATAAAGTATCTGGAGTTCTGCGTGTACAAGCAGGGCTCGCAGGAGCAAGCGATCCACAACTTTCTTTTGTCTTTGTACGCGCGTTACAAGCAGGACGAAGTGATGCAATACATAAGCTCGCAAGGTGAATATTCCGCGTGCGACGAATAAAATTCAATTGCTGCAATTATAATAAATTGTTATTATTATTTTCAGGGCAAGATATCAGTATGGTACATTACGACGTACATTACGCGCTACGATTGTGCCAGGAAGTGGGCTTGACGGAAGCCTGCGTGCAATTGTCGGCTTTGCTCGGTTTGTGGACCACCGCCGTGGATCTCGCGCTTACGATTAGCGTGGATCTCGCTAAGCAAATCGCCGCTATGCCTTCCGACCATGACGTTGAGCTGAGAAAGAAACTATGGTTGAAAATAGGTAAATTCAAGAGTGTTTTAATAAATAATCAAATTAGTTTGATTTTAAAAAAATGTTCACGAATCCATGACGAATATATCAGTAGTTTGAGGCTTGTGATTTATTATAGATTTTTAAATAAGTTGTGTTATTTCAGCGGAACACGTGGTACGAGAGAAGGACGACATACAACAAGCAATGGAATTTTTGCAGCACTGCGATTTAGTTAGGATAGAAGACATCCTGCCGTTCTTTTCCGACTTCGTCACAATTGATCACTTTAAGGAAGCGATTTGCAATTCCCTGCAGGTAGAAAAAAACCAATATGATTTTTGAGATTATAATTTTAAGTTAGATCTGACGTAATCAAAAAGATATCAAGTTTTACAAAATAATGATATTTATTTAGAAATTTTCTCGTACAAATTTTCATTTTTTTTGTAAATATCTGACAGGAATATAACCAGCATATTCAGGATCTTAAAGAAGAAATGCAGGAAGCTACAAAGTCAGCGGAACTAATAAGGAAAGACATTCAAGCCTTCAGAACTAGGTACAAAACAAAATCAGTCCTTCAAAATAATTTATTACTTCAACTTGATGTGTAGAAATAGAATAAATCCAAAAAAGTGTGTTTGGCTCATACAAAACTTACTTCTGTTAGATAACGTGTAGTAAATTTTAAAAGACATCATAATGTTGAGATATATTATCAGACATTTGTGGATTTCGATCTTTATTACCAAGCCATGTTGTTCCAGATGTACTTTCGTGCACGCGAAGGATACGTGCAACACATGCGAGGTACAATTGCTGTCGAGGCCCTTTTACGTGTTTCCTTGCGGCCATAAATTTCACAGCGACTGCTTAGTTGCGGCGTTGACGCCGATGCTATCCATGGACCAAAGAACAAAACTGGCGGACCTTCAGCGGCAACTCACGGCCATCTCGAATCGGCCTGAAGACACCAATTCAGTCACATCCGTGAGCCTGTCCACGAGGGACCAGATCAAAGCCGACATCGACCAGCTAATCGCTTCGGAATGCCTCTACTGCGGAGAGCTTATGATAGAGTACATTTGAACGATTAATTAAATAATTTTATTAGCGCAATTGCAAAATTTAAAGATTATTGGAATTCTGAAAGAGACTTTACAATATTAGATCGTAGAAAAATGTCGTATTTTACAAATTTTTATAATGTTTTAATGAGTTAATGTGACAATCGATTGTTTTTCACAGGTCGATAGACAAGCCGTTCATCGAGGAAGAAGATTACGAACGTGTGATGAAGGAGTGGACGTGATGAAGTTTCCGCGAAAAATGTGATGGAGCAAAGTGATATATATATTTATATAATTTAAATTTATATATTTTTTTTTAACAGAAAAATGTTTACGCTCAGAGTGTTGCTTGGCTATTATGATGATCTTAAAGTAGACTTGTAAGGCTTAGTATATTTGCCACAGCTTACTCGAAAAAATTCCAAAGTAACTTCTCTTGTATCTATAGTCGATTTCTTTTTAAGTGCGTATTGAGGAAACATCGTGAAGAAATACTTTGCATTCCAGCCTCGAACCCTTTTAGCTTGCAAGAATGGCTGAATGTTTAATTGTTTATATTATAATCGAAGTCCTAAGGATAATTTCGACTTATTTTATCGCCAGCTTAAGTCGCACGGCAGACAGAACCCAATCATTGTAATAAATCGTGCTTTATATTTAAATAACTATATCACATATACAGTATTAACGTTTACCAGAATTATTATTGGAGATGTCCGTGCTTTTATATGAACTAATAATAATTAATGGACCACAGCATGAATCAATAGCATGCATCGACTTTGATATTATCAATCCTCCAATAAAATGACAGAATATTTGTGGTTCTCCAATAATAATACAATATTTCACTCAAATGACCACCTTCTTCAATCTCTCGCTTCATGATCGCTTAGATTTACAGGAAATATTAAAATCGAATATCTCGATCGTCTTTATACGAGAAAGAGCAGACCGGATCTGACAGAACAGTTTGAGCTGTTAAGAAATCTTCGTTTCCGCTTTCTTGTCCTTCTTGCTGACCGACTTATTGCCATACACGTAGTAACGCAAAAGTTTGCTGGCCCATTCCGTGCCGTAACTATCGATTCCGATCCTGGTTGACTCGACGATCTTAAAATCCTCCTCCCCAGACACATCGTCCTCGATCCACAAACTCTTCCACGTACAGAGAGAGTACCTGCTGTGCTGCCTGTTAAGCTGATACGCCATGCAGAGCTTTGCCGGGCCGTTGCACAACTCGTGCGGCTTTAAACCGACTTTCTTCGTCTTCGTCGAGGTATTACGTTGATCAGCCATGTGCTCGATACCCTCCAAGGGATCGACAGCTCGCACCAGTACCGCGCATCCATCACCTACGACCTTTCCAGTGAGATAAAGGTCTTCTGGACGATATAAGAATCTACTCTTCGAAATGTTTGCCCAAGATTTTCTTAGGTGTTTGTAAAAGTTCGACGGATCCCATATAAATTTATTGGCTTAAAAAATGAATAAATTTACAGATGTGTAGCGGATAATTATGATAAATACTTTGCTCGACTATTTTATTTAATTAATTAAATGAAATTAATTAAATGAAATAGTCTAGTAATTAAAAAAGGGATATTCAACGAACTTTTACATGTCCCTAAAAAACTAGCAGCAAAACAACGCAACAAATCAATGCTCGATTTGATCATTTAATAATTATTTTTAATTCTTTAACGATCAGAAACTTAATTCTAAGTAAAATATAAATTCTTGAAAGAATAAATAAATATTAAAAATTGGCTACATCCGAAAAGCTTCAAGCTTTCAAACTTTAATACTTATAAAGACTAATTTGTAACAACGTAAGCATGTTCCTCACATTCGGCATCTCTTTCGTCAATGCTGGCGCTTCCTAATACATAATATCGCGTCTTTTTGATACCGCCATCGTCTGAATTGTGATTTTTAGATGGTACGGATACTATGGTGGGAGACCTTACAAAGGGTTGCTTCTCGAACCAGATACTATTACACGCATAAGCAAGCTTCTGGTCGAAAGTGTTCTGATCGATTGCGAACGCGTGGCAAATCTTGGACGGACTATTGCAAAGCTCGTATTGCTTTAGGTGTATTGCGCGTCTTGCGATCTGCTTTTCTCTTCCGTTACTCTTGCACCGCATGTTTCTTAGCAATTCCATGTACTCGAGGCCCACTAACGGCTCCACCGATTTGATCGATACGTACGCATTCCCTTCTGAACGTTATTTAGCATTGTAATTGATGTACCCGAATGATTTTTTTTCATTCTTTTCTTTTGAACTCGATTGATGCGTTGACAAAACAAATTCTCGCGTCTCCCGAACATAATATTAATGTTAGCCGAGTAATTATATTTGTCATGGGATCCATTACGTTTGCGATTGTGTTCGTCTTAAATTTATTTATTTATTGAGAGTGTTAGAGATTATTGGTAATATTTTCGATATTCATCGTGATGAATTATTTTCTTATTTATTTTATTTTGCCTTTAAACAAGAGTTTAAAAAATCGTATATAAAAATATAGTTAAAAATAGAAATATAATTAAAATCTCCTAATTTTTTAAACACTACAATAAGGGAAGAAGTTTTATTTTCTTTGCAAGTTTGTACTTACCTTGACTAGAGATATTGAAGCAATGGTACATGCCGTATGTCATGTAAACGTAAATGGTCCCCGGCGGCATGAACATTGGCAGATTACGCGGTGTAACTTTGTTTTGATAAGAGTGCGACGCTTTGTCGATCGTGCCCAAGTATCCCTCGGTCTCTACGATCCTACCCTTGAGGATGATTCCATTCTCAAAGTACCTTACTAATACTTTTCCTGTAAAACAATAAAAGATCTTATAATCAGTGCATGTAAAATATCAGGCAGAATAATAGAATACTTATTGTGTTCTCTGTCGTTTGTTTGGACAGATTAAGAATTATTAACGTTACATTATTTTCTTATAAGAGAAAAATTCAATGTACAAACCTAGTAATTTCTGCGCTAGCTCTTCACAAGGAATGTCGAAGAATTCATATTGCAGTCGGTTAGAGGATATTTCTTTCTCCCAAGGTGTGACAGGAGGATCCTCTAACTGGCTCAGTTCCTCCTTCATCATCTGCAAGTCCACAACAGCTCTTTGTTTTCCCTTGCCAGGACTCGTGTTTGGTTTCAATTCTTCTTCTTCTTCTTCTGTGTAAAGTAGTTTATTAACAAATAAGCCTATAGAAAAAGAAAGTTTATTATAATTAAGTAACAGAGTTTATAACCAACTTTCGATATGTGTGGCTCCCATGTTTGATTCTTTATGAAGATTCTTGAATTTTTTTGAGGATGCAATACTGGGAGGATCCAATACATTGTTACTATTTTGATTTCGTAAGGACTTCAGATTTAGTTTTGGTCTTTTATCCAATGCAACCTGATAAAATGATGTTAATGTAGAGAGCATATTAGGTTCTCAAAAGAGGAAAGCTATGTAACAAAAAAATATATGTGTGTGTATTTACTTAATAAATGAGTAGTCATATATGATATAAAAGGAGATATATACTGTTTAATAACTTGATGTATCTTTTGAAAATAACTTGGTGTATTTTTTGAAAACAAATATTAAATTAAATTAAAATTGACATACTTTGATACAACATCTTAATACTAATGTTATTACAACTATGATATTAATATATTAAATTATAATTCCATTCAAATATAAATTATAATTCCATTCCTAACCTATTTGTTCAGATTATGCATAACAGAAAAAATATCGGTTTTTAAATAAATATAAATTAAAACTTTCATACTAATGTTTTTGTTATATTGGAAAAAATAAAACAGAATTGATACTGCTTTACTATATTCATTGTAAAATCAGAAAATGCGAACCGGCGTCGTTTGAATTTTTGTCGATATCTCCTCATCTTTATTTTTTCCCACAGCAATATCCTCTTGTTGCAGAATTTTCGCAGTTGCTTTTGTTCGTTTCATCAATGTTTCTTCTATTACAAATCCGGTCGTTTTGCTTCTAGCTGTTCGAAAGTAAATTCTATCTACATGAAGCAGTGTGTACACACCACGAATCAACGTTAGAAAGGGAAAGTTAGGTTAGGAAGGCGACTAGATAAGTAATGTTCATAATTAGGATTACATCTATCATGTTTCTCTGTTAAATCGTAATCTTTGTTACAGTATTTTATTTGGAAAATCGCCATCTTTTCTAATGAAAAGATATAATGTTTTGATACAAGAACAAGAAATATAAATGTAACAATAATGTATTGATAAATGTACACAAACTATGTAAAAACCTCACCTGACAATCTCTTATCTAAGGGAAATTTAAAATATTTTACTAATGTTGATAATGATTTCATGTCATCAGATTGAAATGTACAATAATTGTAACAAACTAAATGTAAGGTTACCATGTAACATTCGATTGTTTTTAGCAGTAATCGAGTAATCGTTTCGTAAACATGAAGAAAACAGCTACGGGTAGACAAGATATATATTTATACTTATGTATAAAATCATATATACACATCCTGTTTTTTTCAAAAATTAAATTACAAATTTTATCTGTTATCATTGGTTTCCATATCCATTTCCTCCTCATCGTCTTTCGTGTCGTCTGGTACTGTGAGCTTTTTAAAACCATGTTTTTCAGTGTACACCCCCAAGAGCAGCAGCTTAAAGATTGCTAGCGGCTTCTCCAGCAATTTCTGTGAAATACCAAGATTATAAAAAATATAAGATATTGAAATAACGTAACCTCAATGCACCGTTTTGAAAATATGTTAAACATGTACCAGAATTTGCGCTTGCTCTGGAGTTAGCACGTCATCCTTCGTGCAGACCGTGTATGGCTTAATCAAGGTGACAACTCCCTTTTGCAGTGATGTAGGCATACCTAATTGCCTCAACTGTTGTTCCATGCTGTGTTGGAACTGCCGTAAAGGCCCTTCGGGTAATTCTACTGTTTCAGGTGTCACGAATCCGGAGCGTGCATATTCCAGCTCTTCGTATTGCTCTGCCCATTTGATTACCTAAATGCATCATGAACAAATACAATGTAATACAAAATTGGATTAATATGAACCTTAATATAATTTATTTAATTTTTAAATAATTTATATTTTTCGTTATATTTTGAAATTTTTATTCTAAAATATTTGTACAAATAGGATATAAAACTTTTTTAGTTGGATATTAATGTCAAACATTTAAATATTTAAACGGCAATTTAACATTACTATTTAAATACATGTTACATACCTGTTTCTTAGACCTATTAGTAAATAATAAACCACATTGTCCTTTCATTGAATGGTTTCTTATTGCAGTGGCTAGTTTATATATGCCGTCTGCAGTCTCGGTTTCTCTCGTATTTCCTAGGCCCAGTGCAATTATCCTGAGTTTACCAAAGAAAAATCTACTGTCTTTCCATTCTGCACGCAGATCAAGAAGTTTGGTGTTGCGTGTATTTTGAATGGAGATAAGGAATATGTGGTCATATTCCGCCACACATTTTTTAACATCATCTATGACTCGTTGTTTTAAGAGTAAGCCCTTTTTGCTGGTTTTTGTGAGAGATACTGCAACAAGATACGTTAAATTAAATATTGTATATGCATATATTATTTCTCATTATTTCAAGAAATAAAGAGGAGTGATTCTTCATGTGTCATACAATGAAGCTATTAATTTTGTTTCAACAAAATTATAGTAGCACATTTTAAGAAAATAAATATTTAAAACTATGTATTATTTATAGAGGTTAGAGTATCTTAAAGATGCTACGTGTATAAAAGCATACTGCTGAGTTTGATGCGATAAAATACAATCTTGTAGAATTACCTTTTTTATCTCTTTTCGATTTTGGCATCTTTACAGATTGATGTTATTATAAAATACACACAAGACTTCTGCACTTGCCGTCCACGTGCTACGGACTAAAAATAAAACAGAGAGGGCACCACCTGTAGGAAATTGTGGGCGGTATTCGTAGTCCGTACGGACGCATATCTCTCATTTCCACAATTCATGCCCTTTGACTCAATGCGCATGCGCGTGTTGGACCATTTAACCAGTTTAACTGAGTGTAACCAAATTCCAATCGTGCAATCAGTTTTTAATCGTGTGCAATTACGTTTAGTGTATAACAATCAACTTCGTTACTTCATTTAGTTAAGAGGATAGAACAAGACGTTTGCGATACATATCCCAGGCAGTACACATTGGTTTCAAAACCGTTTCATAACCATTTTATTGAAACGTTTATTTAGGAGAAAAATGTCCAACGAAAAAACGTTAGGAGAAACGTTTCTTTTTTGGCAAAAAAACGTTTCAGAAACCATCAGAAAAATATTTATCAATTCTATATATCAGTGCCTCAAAGATAGACAGAGTTAAGTCACATTCTTGTAAAAAACTAGATTTTTATATTTTATGAATTGCTCTCTAAATTTCGTGTAGTGGAATCTCACTCTTTTGAAATATCACTTCAAGTAATAGTGATCTCAAAAGTTTCAAAAGAAAAGAAGAAGAAAAGAGTATTGGATCGGTTTTTCGGATGGTTATTTATAAAGTGATAACACAAATGTTACTTGCGAGAACGTCACGTCTGGCCTGGCCCTCTATCGGTCGCTTGGTGAATCAGAGGTGGGAATCACACACACTTGTGTTGATTTTTATCTCTTGTTCCATAATCAAGTACATTGAAACGTACGATGTAAAAATAATTAATACTCGCAAAGTAAGTAGAAATTACTATTTTTTAATTATATAATTTCAAATCAATTTAATAAACACATTTTTCGTTTCTGTGGAAACGTGAAAAATACGTTTTTAAAATTTAGGTCTAAAAACGGTTTCTATTTAAACCGTTTCTTAAATGGTACTTTATGTTTCTTAGACATTAGATACGTCTAAGAAACATATATTAGGCTAACATGTGCTGCCTGGGATAGGTGAGTCCTATGTATGTTAAAAGTATCTTATTGCGGTGCATAAGATCTTGCCGAGATGGATTGATGGAATGGATCGCCTCAAAAGACGACTCCATCTTTCAACGTTAATATTCGCATTTTGCCCACGATCTAATATATCGTGTCTCGCTTTCTTAGCGCTCTTATTGCTTATTGGGAAGATATATGAGTAGCAATTCTATACATCGATATTCATAAGCGCTGATCTCTAGCGCTCTCAAGCTAATTCTTGGCTGATAGAATCTCTTTATTACACTTTTTCTATCACTTATTGATATAAAAAATATGTAATTATACTAATATATATGTTGTTTTCGAGAATATTAATATATATTCTCAAACATTTTTAAATGCATATAATCTAAAATTATGAATCCGACTTTTTATCTATGAGATATATATAAATATTATATTATCTTATTATTATTATTATTATAGTTAATTATTATTATTATTATAGTCCGTAAGATAAATACTACATTTTTATCACATAACATTTGAATTACATTGATTTTTATCATTAATTTACAGAAATTAATATTTCAGAAAAAAGTATATGTATTATGTAGATCTTAGGCTAAAATCCTCAATCTGGAAATGTTTAATTTATTCTAATTCTAGAACTGGTTTTTATATGACATATATTAAAAATATGGCACTTTGCTATATAGGTTCTTTGATTAATTTAAGATCGATTTTCTCTGAAATTCTCTTAGGAATAAACATAACATTTCATCAAAGTCCGTTTTAATAATCCGATATTTTGCGACATTTTACGATTTTACGGATCGCTGGATATCCAGCAAGCTCTTGCCCTTTGTCTCAGAGATGAAATACCACACGTAGGGTACTGCTATAGAAACGAATAATCCATAGCTGCAGAAGACGATCGTTTCTCCGGCCAAATTGAGAAAGGGCTGATAGCTCTTGGCGAACATGAAGGTCAGCATGGCGTTGCCCGAGGCGATACAGAGAGACGCCAAATTCTTGAGATTCGCCGGAAACATTTCGCCCAGAAGCGTACTGGGCACTGGAACTAGGCCGTAGCACACGAAAATGTTAAAAGATAGTAACGATATGATCAGCAACCACGTGAGCTTTTCACGATCAAAATTTAGAGAAAGAAAATAAAAGTCTAAGCCAAGAACGGTGAGCGAGATGGCGACGCCAATGCTGGAAACGATCAGCAGGTTCTTCCGGCCGAATTTGTCCACGACGAAGACTGCGGTGGCTCCAGCAATGATCTGGGAGAAGCCCAGTCCCATCACCACAATTGAGGGAGTTACGCTCACTTGGGACTTGGTGATGATAATCTCCGCATAGGAATTTATAGTGTTGTACGCACTTGCATAGACGAAAACGTTTAGGCCGAATAAGATGAAGACATTCTTCAGATTTGCTGAAACGTGAGAAAGATTAATCTGACACACACAATTTGCATTGAAGATTGATATTTTTAAATAAGAAGAGCGGTGAAAAACGGTAACTACTCTTCACAGTTTGAGAGAATGGTTTATACGCGATGCGCTTGAAGGAAATGTAATTAAATAAGAAGTTCGACTGCTAATAAAAAGAGACTGCAAACCTGGTAACAGGAAATCGTTGAGTTTTTTCAGGATATCGGTATTAGCACCCTCGACGAAATCCTGGAGCTCCTGCATCTCCGCCTTGACGTCAGCTTCTGGTCGAAACCACTTGAGGGATGCCTCGGCTTCGTCAATATTGCCATGAAGGACATAATGATAGGGCGACTCAGGTATCAGGCTGAAGAGGGCCACGAAGAGGATAGTCGGAATGAGGCTCACATAGCCGTACATCTCCATAGATAGATAAGGACCCATCGCATTACCCAGGAACATACCCACGGACGATGCATTTATGTTTATAGATATCTGAAGATGTGATTTCGAGTTATAATCTGAGAACTTTTACGGTTTATGGAAAAAATTGGCGAATGTATGGATTACTGACGAAAATAATAAAAAATAATCTTGATTAATAAAAGATTGAAACATCGATAAAAATGATATTATTTTTGATTTAGCAACTGATACTGTTATAATAATACATAACAATGAATTGTTTTCAGAGTGGATGTAATATTTGGATTATTATCATCATTGTTATAGCAATTAATTTAATAATTTCAAATTATCTATTATTATTCATAACTGAAATTGAGCGATAATTAAACATAATGAAACGATTGATAATCGAAATTTCTATGTACAATTTTCATTGTTCTTTATTGACCTTAATAGTGTTCGTTATCTTGATATCTAATATCAACAGTTAAAATCTTCGTAAGTTATTGATTAATATTAATACTTTAAATCTCGATTGTCATTCTATCTCTCTCCCTGTAATTCCGTTTAATTGTCTTGGGAGGAAGGAGGGGGGGGGAGAGAGAGAGAGAGAGATAACGAAGTTTAAATATTAAAGATATCGGCTAAACCGAATTGCGACTATAATCTCAAGTGACCTAGTTCCTAGTGTCATATGCTTTAATGTACTTGATGTCATAAATCTGTTATATAAATAATTAAATACCAGAAAAACATTGACATTAATATTTGTACCAAATTTGAAAAATATCTTGAGAAGATGCTATTTATTCAGGTAATAATTCATAACTATGCAGTAATAGAAAGACTCAACACTTCCAGATATAATAATAAACCATTGACACAGATTTTTAATATAAAAAAGCAAATGAATCTAAAACTATGGTAGCTAAGTATTATTAAGAGAAAAATACTCGAAAATAAAAATAATAAATAGGTAAAGAATATAATATAAAGATAATATAATAAAAAGATAACAATAGATGGAAAATAATAAAGAAAATAAGAGTAAAAAGTACAATCATACAAGGATTTATATGAATTTTAAGGAAAGTAATCTAGTGTGCAGCTATCGAAGAATAATAATAAAAAAAGAATGTGAAATAAAATTCGAAGAATCGCATAATGAAGCTTGATATGGGAAAAATAAGTTAGTTGAATCACCAGCGAGCCTCGGATGCGAGGATCGGCAATCTCGCCGAGGTATAAAGACATCGCGGGCCATAGTACGCCCGATCCGATCCCAGAGAAGAATCGGGAAAGGTAGAGCCACGTGACCGATGTAGCGTAGATGCTGAAGATCCATCCGGAGACTAACGGCAAGCCCGATAATAGAAGCACCCTCTTTCGTCCAACATGTTCTGAAGGATCGTGTCGTAGCACGCGTTAGACACATGTCATCCTGAGAACAAGATCACCACAACTCAGAACTGCGGTTTGACCTTTTCACCAACGTGAACCGTCGGTTTTTGCTTTCGTTTCGCTCTGAGCGATCATTCTATTTTTCATATAAGAGATTTGGGAAAAGAGAAACAATTTCGAGATGTGGATCGAAAGACAAATATTCCCCTACATGAAAAATTGATTCTAGGAATACAAGATTATTATTATGCAAAAGTTTTACGACAACTTCAACAAGGATATACAGATGTTTCAAGATTTTTTAAAAATATCGGGATCAGTACGAATAGTACGAGGCTCTTCAAGAGCGAATCCTTGATTTAAGATAGTTCTAAAAGTTGTAAGACAGAGAAAGTGAGAAATTTATGCACACATTTCTACTATTAATTTACTTTTTATAATATTAAAACACGAATGCTTTTGATTATCGACTATTACTGAGTCGTGGCTGGCTTGTTCTTAGATCGCGAATTATTGCTCATTTCTAACCGGAAAACTATTCAAAGTCAATAATTCGTAACTTGAGGCCTAATGGACCTTGAGACTAAACGATTAACAAATCTACTAACGTAAAAAGACAAAAATACAAGAAAAATTGAATGCTTCAGACATAAGCATTAATGGGCCTGTAACAGCCAAAAGCACGGGATTGGGGTTTTTATTTTATATATTTTCATAGTTTAATATATTATACATTATATATATATGAATATAAAAGCAAAAATATGTGGGGAAGGATTTTTACCTTGACAAAAAGCTCCGAGAAGCGCACCAATCAGGCGTCCAAGACTCAAGAAGGAAGCCACCCAGGATGCCTCGGCATCAGTTAATTTCAGGAGGGTTCCTGCTTCCGCTGATGTTAATTGCGCTAAATACGGCGAAGCCCAGCCAGTCGCTAGGCCGCTAACAATGGCTGCTAGACTGACTATTTAAAAACAGAAATAAAACATGAGAGAGAAAGAGAGAGAGAGAGAAAAAAAGGAGATGTGCATATATATTTGACTCTGTGTATGTACATTGTATCATCGAGGACACATCTCCGAATTGTCACATAAACGCATGCAGTATTAACGAATGTTTTACGAAGGATACAAGTGACACTTTATGCGTTAAAATATTTAGAAAACGACGGTAAATGATGAAAAAGAGAAAAACTTACTGGTAAGGGCGGCCACCCGCTGCGGCCAGACAGTAATCTTCCTGCCGGCGGGAGCCTTCGGATCCTCGGGGCAGGACATTTTTCCTCAAGGTGCGTGAGATGAGGCACATGTTACACGTCCTGATCGAGTAGGACTGACTCCTGCGGGTTCGAGTCTGGCAACTTTCAAAAAGAAGAGCTAAGATGAGGGCATTTACATTCCGATAAGAGTGATACCTCGAGTTGTTTATGACGTTATTACGTGTCGCGTGATTTGATTTGCTCCAAAGCACGTGTATTTGCGTCGTTACTAAAAAGTGATCTCTAATAAGTGACGTCAGGGCCAATCTACTGCCGTAGATATCCGAACTTACGAGGAACCGCGGAATTTTAGGAGAAATGAATGAGAAGGGTTTTACGTTCCACGGATTCCGAGCTAAAAATCTCGACTTTCCGAGATCTGATGTGCTAAAAACTTCGTTTCCCATTTATTAAGCATTTATTAAAATGTTTCGAACCTTTTACAAAGAATCTGAAATTGAATGAATTTTAAAAAATCTACTGCTTTAAAGATTTTCATATTATATCTTATCAGTAAACCATGACTTTCACGAGAGTAAGATTTCTGGTATATAAAGAATTCAAAATTTTAGTTATTATTATTAAATTTAAGTTTAGTTATTGTTCCAAGGACATGTAGCGAATAACGATGAGAATTTATCATTTTAGAAAAGTTTAGTTTTGCAGATATTTATAATAGTAAATATCTTATCTATATATAGTTTATGTATATCTTATACATAATATTGCATTTGTGTGACACAGTAATAATATTATTTAACATTTTAATGTTTAAAGTTTTAGAAAAAGAGCGGGTCTTTTGTGCATAAAGCCAGCACTGGCGCTATAAAGTAGCTTTTGGTTTTGGGAAAATACCAGGCAGCGTGTAAATATTGGTGAGAAATCGTAACGGTAATTGACGACAATTGCATTCTTATCGCGAAAGCACGTCGAGCACCTCCAGCTAATGAAAATACCGAAATTCCGGTGGGCTTTGCAAATTTATTGCCTCGACACGAAAATAATCGCACGAGCGTTTTATCTCTTCTGGGACATTCTTGTTCAGAAAAACTCTCGCTTTATCTTCTGTAATATTCTATGTTACTTTTTAACATGCAACGATCGCGTGATTGTTTTTCCAATCTTACGGTATATCTGAATTTATGTAATTTCATGAAAAATTTTCCTATTTTTAAGTTATTTATGGTATGCAGTATTTAATAATCTTACTAATAATGATAATAAACTTTAATACATTCAATAAATTTTTTATAATTTACTTTTTTAAACTGCTTGATTTTTAATGAAAATAATCTATTTCATTTGTTGCATGGTTTCAAATTAAAATGCGTATATTCTTTTCCTTTTTTCTCTTTATATAAAAAGTATTTTATAATCCGTTTATTAACATTATATTTGATGTTATTATATAATAATTATACTTTTTATTGCCCACAATTTTATTTTATTTTACGTAATATTAATGTCACAGAAAATGATAATGGAATTGCTTTTCAACATTTCCAGATAAGATTTTAATTTATTGTAAAAATTATATACGACAGTTTTAAACATTACTATTCATATCTCTATTTCATGTGCATGCGTATTTTATTTTCTTTTATTGCTGTATATTTTTTCACTCGCTACTGGAAAGTCTCAAAATCATTCTCTTGTGCAAACGCGCTCTCCGATTATTCATATCCAATTCCAGCGACAAAACATCCCTCTCGCGCACTCTCATTCACCAACCCCCGTTCTCATTTCTACCGTTTCCCTCTTCGTCCTTCCTTCAGCTTCGCCATCCCAAAAAATCACCAAAATAGCGCGACGCTTCTGCAAAAGCATCGTTTCACTGCGGACGTCGCGTATTTCCGGCGACGCTCGTGCATCAGGAGCGAAGTTGTTGTTTTGGATATCAAATTGCGGATATGGAATATGTAGCTATGTTTCCCTACGAATAATGCATGACATTTTATTTAAATTAGATTGCAAATCATTCCAAAGTTTATTTAGATTTTCAAGATCACAATTTATAAAAATTTGGTCTGAATTACATATTAACTATAATATTTTATTTAACTAATTTACAATAACAGAAAAATTGATACTATCTTTTTACATAATGCTTTCAGATTATTATTTTATTATAATAGATGTTTTTTTCTCAAGATCTCGATAGTTTTAATCTTATAATTTTCTACAACCAATTTAAAACAATTGTAGGCGTATGCATTTTTATTGTTCATTGATAAATATATAAATTAGTGATAGCATTATCTATTTTCCAGCTAAAGTTAGCTTTTTACTTTGATGAATAAATTCAGTTAGATTCGTACGCTATGAATAAATGTGTATGTGATCAAAACATCTCTCTCAGACAACTCAGATTTCTAGTCACACTCCTGGTCACTGCTCGCACCCTCTTGGTTCCAATGCGGGGGTGCGCTCAGTGCGAATCGCGCAGCCGCTCGAACACCTCGGGATGGCTGGTCCCGCGTTGTGATCGCGTGCGAAAAATAAAAGGGAAAAAAGGAACGGGGGTGCAAGCACACAGGTGAGGAAGGCATCGAGATATAGTGTTTTCAAACGGGGTGTCGAATCGTGATATCCGGTTTGCGTGTCCCTCGGAGGATGACATCGTTCTCCATGACGTCGCGTGAGCATCGCGACCTCCGGATCCGCGTCCGCTGGCCCTGTTATTGACTCGGGGGTTGGTCCGGCGGCCATGACGAAGGGTGGTTGGATTCGCCGCGAGATTGCCAGATGGCGTGGCGTGTGCGGTCCACCCTCTCTGGAGTGCTCTCGGCGAGGATCCTGCCGACGCTGTCGAGCCCCACGGCTCCATCCACGACGCTGAGGGTGACTGACAGCGACCAGGAGGAACGCGCTCGGTGCCAAGTGAAGTCGTTGTAAACGTGCGGGCGCGGAACCGTGCGCGAGCAAGCGCGTGTATCGCTAAGTGGGATTGCGCGGGGCGGAAGCGGTGCGGAAAGTCCATTTCGCGAGGCTGTGTATTCTTTGGGGTGGACCGCGGGCCCCAATCATCCCCTCACGGCGCGGACGGCATATTTGGGAAAGATTGTGCGGAGCTGCCGCATCGCATCGGAAGTTCGCCGCTTATCGGCGAGACCGAGCGGGACCGAATCGAACGAAGCGATACGCGGATCAACCCTCGGGAGTGCCGTCCACCATCTTGGCTGCGCGGAGGTTATTCTGTGTTCTCACGGAAAGAGTGCCAGGCGTCGGGGCACTCGCGCGATCCACGGGAGATAACGTTCTATTTCGAGGGGATTTTCCAGCTCTCGTTCTCTCCCTTTATCCCGTCTCTCTCGTTTCCTCTCTCTTGTTCTTCGTGTCGCTGTAGGAGAGATCTCGGATATCGGGGAGAGCGAGTGGTTTCCGGGGACAAATCGATGTTGCGACACCGCTGCACAGGAATCAGCTGGATCTGCTAGGAATCCAGCACTTCATCACGACAGTCCCGAAACTTTCCGGGATATCGCGACGTTCACGACGCCGCGGGACTGGAGCCATTTTTACGCTCCGTATGTCGAAAGGCAAGCGGCGCTCCCGCTGAAAACTGGGTTACCGCGTCGCTTCCGCTCGAATTCCTCCTTCGCCCGTCACCCGGAGGCTCGTGGATCTATTCAGCCCAGACTGAAAAACGTTACTTCCTGCCCTCCCTTTAGTAGAAGTTTTACGTCTAGTGGTGATAAGGATATTTAATTGGGATGACTTGTGCAGGAAGGAAAGGCGTGGGTCTGGATCTGGATTGTGAAGGACAGGGAAGGTTGTGTGATCAGTGATTAAGACTGATGAAGGAGAGCTATGGATTTATACGTTAAACTGGAAAGGAGTGTACTTCGAATGGATTTGTCGTGGAATTTTATGTGGGAAGAGGAGAGGCGTGGGTTTGCACACTGAAGCAAGTGAAACGTGTTCAGATTTTGGGGTGGAATAGCAGGGTGCGTTTGGAGGTTGATTTGGAGTGGATCGGTCAAGTTGAGGAATATCATGCGAGAAGACAAAACGCGTGAAACTGATTAAGAGTGGAGGGATATCTAAGATGTCCAAACATCTAAGATGTATGTTAAAAGTGGGGACAGTGGTTGATCTGGATTGACTCAATGAATCGGAAGATTTATTGGGGAGTGTCGTGCGACAGGGATAAAAGATTTGTGCAATCGACTGTGTAGTATGAAAACATGGAGATTGACTCGATAGACTCGGTGAAAGGAATCGCGTGGTGAGATTGATTTCACTTAGAGAAGGCAAATGTGTCTTCTTAGAGCAAGAAAGTAGTGTGCGAGTAGATTTTACGGATCGATGAACTGTTAAGGAATATTGGGATATTGGGAAGGGAAGCTGGATTTATGCATCGAAAAGGGAGGGACGTTGGAACGAGTGAAACTGTATGCGAAGTAATACTGAGGAACGATGCGCAGAATAAGAAGATGCAGGTTTCTCCGTTAAAGGAGGTACAGCGTGCATAAATATATCGAACGAGGAGATGCGTGCTATCTAAGTTCGATGAGGAAACGTTTGCGCGATATGATTGGCTTGGACAGAGAAAAGTTGGTACCTGCTTCCATATTTAATGAAATGATTAATTACTGAAGAAAATAAAGTACGAATTTGCACATTAAGGAAAATCTGGGAACATCTGTGTACAGATTGTGCGCAGATTCAACGTCGGTTTAATAATCATTTAAAGAAAGAAGATGCAAAGTTGTGTTTTCTGTTTATCTTTCATAACGAGCTAATCTTGTTCTTTTGAAAGATATTGTTAAAGTTCCGGAAAAAATCATTATGAATCGTTCTTGAGCTAAAGAGCTGCGCTTATTTGGATTATTTGAAAAATTAACGTATTACAAAAAATTGAAGATTGCAGACAATTGTTGTCTAAAAGATATAATTTATGTCCAAGAAGATTCTTTCAGTATCAAGAACAATCTTGTCCGCGCGGACAAAATCTTCTTTGTTGAAAAAGAGCAAAAGAATCTTTTGCGCTAAAGGAAATCGCGAATTCTTTGTTGCCAAGAAGAACTGTGAATTCTGCTTACTTGAAGAATGTTCTTTGCGCACGGGAGAAAACCGTTGTTTTCTAGAAAACTTGTTTGCTTGTCGAGGGAAGTCACGAATCATCTTCATTTAAGGAATGTTGTTGAGAAGAATTATGGTGTGAATTCGTGATGAGAAAAATCACGAGTCTCCCTCTGCAATTTTAAGAGGAGAACTCTTTCAGCGGGCGTATCCAGGAATAAATCTTCCACGAAGATTTGCCAGACGAAGATTAAAAATTCGTCGAACGAGATGGTCGCTGAAGAGTCCATGGAATTCACGGGTTTGCGAACAGTGGTTCTTGACGGAAGAAGAATATATCTAATGAATTATGCTCGATAAAGTCGCCAAATGTAACATCCTTCCAATAGTTAGCAATTAACAGGACATAGTTAGGAATTGGACAGACTGGTATCGGGAATGCCCGAAATGACGAGGAACCAGTGATTTCGGCAAAGGACCGACAAGTAGTTTTAGATGTTTCGTACGAATAAGTGAGATCGATTGGTGGTGCGTTATCAGTGCTTCGGAAAGTGTTTTCCTGGTTTGCCTCGTCGAAGGATTACGCGTGGCGGCCGGGCTCCTACGTTTCGTGAGACGTGAGTATCCCATCACGCCATTTTGTTTCGACGGAATAAGCTCGAGGATTAATTGAATGAATCACTGCAGAAAGACGATCCGATTACGCATTCCAGAAAAATTTTATTCTAAAATTGCCATCCAAGAATTTCTCTGCGTTCCATGATATATGTAACGGTTCTCATGTTTAAATTATTTATATTACTGTTGTTATAAAAGATTAGCTCCAACGTTAAATGGAAGAATAAACTTCTTGTAGTTGGCATAATAAACTTTACATATAATTAATGAATTGAAAAATTAAAATGCAGAAAAGTTACATCAGCTAATTAAATTAATTCTCGAGAAACTAGACTGGTTTATCTAATATCAACGATCTGACTATAAAGTAATTAGGCATAATGAATAAATGATAGCAGTACTCGTAACAGTAATAAGATTATTTAATTTTAATGATATTACTGTCACACATTTTATTTGTAAGATTTCGAACAGGTTTCTAATAATATCGCCAATGCAAGAATTAACTGCTGGAATTATATATTAGTAAATTATTTGATATTTTTGGAGACAATATTTTAATGCAAACAAGTTTTGTATATTAAATTTAAAACCGATTTTTTCTGACCGAAAGAGGGTCAGGAATCGGTTCGGTGACAACTTGCAGCCCGCATTTCACCCCTCAAGCGTTAGTATATAAACCCTCAGGAAAGCGCTAACCTACATATTCATCCGTGTATGACAAATCACATTCAGTCCGCAAAATGAAAACCATCCGCGATGAACACACCATCGCATCCGTTTCCATCCTCCTTCTTCTTCCTTCCTAAGAGATGGTACAATGAGGAGAATTATCTTCCAAAGGAAATCCGTGAGGACTTGAATCTAAGAGAAACAAGTCTTCTCTATAATATTCTTATGTACTTAACAGCTTTAACATTTAAATTTTAAAACTTCTAAGCATTTTAGATCTTCTTTTAGATCATGACATCGGTTAACAGCGAATTCCTGAAGATATTTGTAAACGAAAATTTAGACATCAAGATATTGCGATTATAATAGTCTCTAAATAGAAAACTTTTAAAGTTGATCAATCAAATTGTCCAAAATGTTGCTCGGTATATCTGGAGCAATCTATGATTATTATTATCTTCATGAATAATAGCTTTATTCGTGAAAATAAACGGAAATATGTTTTGTTAATTAAAGAAAAAAGTTTTTATCTGGTCCAACAAGTAGATTTTACTTTTATAACATTTTATACAAGATGTACTCAACAAGATATTTAAAATCGGTTATTAATATTAAAAATGCAACAAGTGACTCCTTTCTTCGAAAATTTTTCTAAGAAAAATTGATTCGAGCTTAATTGAGGAATCAGACATTATAATTTGTCTAAATAATTTCTCTCGAATATGAGCTGCGTGTGGATTATATCTGAGTTGAAAATCGATTATTGATGAAGCGATTCGTTTTTGGCGGTCGTGTCGAACTTAAAACGAGGGTGGGAAAGGGTCGGAGGGGAGATCGCAAGTGGTGATGATCGCACTTCTTCCAGCATCGAGATCATTACGGCGGTGATTTGTGGTGCCATTAGAGAGATGCAGCCGAAATGCGTTTCTGAAAAGCAGGGGGGGAGGTCCGAAATTAATCGTCTGCGCTTGGTACGAAGGGAGCATAAATTGCGAACACTTCCTTCCGTGTGCCGGAGAAATTTTTCGCTGCTCGGCCGAAATGGCCGAACTCTGTGCCCGAAAAGTTTCACGGCAAACATCGAGGCGCGTTTATTGCGACTGATTCACCAGCGGATTCTACGGGGGGGGGGGGGGGAGAGGGCGGCGTTTATTTGAAGGCTTGCTTTTTTCATTATGAGTTTGCGCGTAAATGAGATTTCATACGATAATTAAAAAAGAAAAAGAAATACAAATAATCGAATTGCAACAATGGCGGCGCGCAGGATGAGAAGCTGAAAGGGATACGTGAGGACGCATGCATTGACGAGGGGATTGACACTGAGGGGGCTGAAATGTCGGTCACTTCCGGTCGCGCTCCCCCCGCGTCGTGCATCGTACTTGTAACTTTAAGAAAATATAGCGACGTGCACGAAAGAATTGATTTACTATTGTGTGCCGTAAAGTACTGGCGGTGACCTCTTTCCACGAAATCGATATACACACTTCGATACACACGCATACGTTACCTAAGCATACATGCACCCACATAGGACATTCACAAACGCACACATATACGAGCGCATATGCCCCCCGAATGCTCGATCCATTTCGCTCTTTCTCTCTCTTCTTGTTGCTTCTCTCCCTTAAATTAAAATGTGAAGAGGTTCTTTAACTTTCCGTATTGCTATCTATTGCATTTCTCTATTTTGCACCTAAACGAATAAAATCGAATTTGCATCGAGCGAGAAGAATCAGATGCAAGAAAAGCTCGTTTAAATTATATAAAAGAGTTTGTTTGGGAATTAAATTCTTTTTTGTATGAATATTTAATATAAATGAGCGGAAGCTCGCCAAAGAAATTAATATGACGTTAATTATTGGATCTATTTTTACTTTATATTATTACCTTGCGTCTTTTAAAAATTCTTTACGAGGAATATTAATAATGTTTCCTTGCTCGATATATTTACTCGATTATATTTAGATGTCGTAACTTTATCAAGACTTTATCAAGCGTGATGAAAGAATATATAATGAAAATATAAAATAAAACGAAAACGTACATTCCAACGCGCGTGCATGAGAATGCGTGTGGCATCACTTGCTACATTGCGCACGTTAGCGAAGAAAAATAGAATGAAATAATACACTGTTGCTCCGAAATTTTGACTCCTAGTATTTGACACTTTTACTCGCTCAGTCTCTTCAACAATAAGATAAATTACGAGACGCGGCGAAAAAGAAAGTGTCCTTAAGTGGCTAGATGAAACACCGCTTCCTGTCCGCATTCAAACCAGATAATAACGTGACACCTAGCACGGAAAAAGGAGCAAGTCCTGAAAAAATATTCTGAGCTTTTTTCACCCTATTCTCGATTTTTCCACAAATTCCCCGCCGCTAATGGCATTGAGGCCGGAGTCCCCGAGCTGTCTGAAGATATTTCACGGTGATTCACGGGCACATCCTGCAGAACCGGTAATATTCCTGGTGCTGAGGACGCCGGTGCGAAGGGTGGGGGAGGAAGGGTGTGACAGCCACCCCCGATGTAAATCACCTCCCGCTCTCGTCGGCCGATGGGCGAGCAAAGTGGATGGGAAAGCTCAGGATGTCTCTCTCTCTTCCTGAAAAATAATTCCGGCAAGTCGGCTTTTCCATTAAAAAGTTTGATTCGCAGATTCGTGGTGTCGGCGTAACCTAACCGCGCCGGAAGGAAAGTTCGCCGTTCTTCTTACAAAGAAAGCAAGGCGGAAGTAGAGAGGCCGGCCGACACTCCGGCTACCTTCTCGGTCGCCATCTTCCGAAATCTGCTTTGTCTTTGCTTTGTTGCTTTTGCGATGCGGTGAGCGCGCGTCGCAAGGGTGCATCTTTGTTTAAAATTCTGGAACTTCTGTGAATCCGGAAGCTCCCTGCGGCACGCAACCGTATGGGTGCTGACGTCAAGGACGAGAAATCGTGGATCGAGTCACCCTGCAGAGTTCACGTGGTAGCGAATTTCCTCGCGTGCATGCGATGCTCAATCTTTCGTCCATTTCCGACTGACAAGTAGCATATCGGCAATTGCAAATTCCAATTTGTGCAAAGTGCTCTAATTTATCACTAATCGGGAAACGTGTAATCCATGTTATAATTTATTAAAATTGAAATTAATAATCGCATTCCGCGGCGTTTTCGAAATCATTTCATTTCAATTTCGTTTCAATTCTACTTCCTTCTAAAATAGCTGAACGTGTTACATTTTTGGTTCTGTGAATTATTTTCAAGATCTATTTCTAAATATGCTTTAATAGTTTCTATCTAAATCTATCTTTGGACTTCATGCACGGTCTTTATACATACAAGCACACATTTGTCTTTTTTTGGATATTTCTCGAGCGATGACTCGAGGATTATCGCCGAGAATTAACTCAAGAATTAACATCGGATTTTGGAGATAATCCATTCTTGTGGAGCTAAGACTATATCTTCTCGTATCTCTTTTCAAGTTTCTCGGTTCCTACCTTTCATTCTTGTCTTTTCACCCCTTCGGTATCCTCGGATCAATTTGAAGGAAGAGGTGTGCGGCCGTCGAAGTTTCGTCTAACTTTAAACGACTTCGAAAAACCTCCGGTCTTCTCATCGTCAGGACGAGAGGCGTCCTCGTCCTCGTCGTCCTCCTCGTTGTCATCGTCGGCATCGGCCTCTTCTTGTAATAGCACAGTTTGCAAAGTCGCGATGGTCGCCGATAAAAGTTACGTCGTTTAGTGACGTTCTTGCTGCTTACCCCTCCTCTCCCCTGCGCCTCCTCAGATCTCACGGAGCTTGCGAGAGAGATGTGCAGGAGATGCGGGAGATAAGAAGAAATGTGAAACGAGAATGAAAAACTGGGAGGAAGAAAACATACCTTATTTCGAATTAAATTCTTATTTAATTTTGAGCCATGAAACATTTATAGCTTGAATGATTCAAGTCGAAAACAGACTGCAGTTTAAGAGAGGAACAAGTAAAGTAAAATATAGAAGAGAAAGACAGGAGAAGGATAGGAGACACCGTTCAATGGAGATATGCGACTTTTATGCACGGAGTCGAGAAATTCAGAACGAAATAACGTAATAATGCAACGGGGTTTATTGCACTTGCTCTTAAGGACATTTTCTAAACTTTTGTTTTTAAGCTACATGTCTTCTTGACATTATTATTTACTACTTTTGTACTTCGTCATTCATGTACTTTTCTGTTTCACATTTCGTGCCGGATGTGTGATTTACAATGAAGAATGACTGTGATAATAATTCTAGTAAAATTCTCAAAGCTAAATAATGTTCATTTATTTAAATGTTTGCAGAACTTGACTATTCAATATTCTTTCGAAAAGGAAATCTTTATAAATAATTCTCTACATTAAATTCATTATAAGGAAATTATTATAAGAAAATTATTGTTGTTAAAGAGAAAGAATATTTGTGTATTTTTAATGTCGATTCAGTATTAGCATAAGTACATTTAATGCCTATAAATAACAAGAGTCTGTTCTGTTTGCAGAATCTTTGGCATGCGTAATACGAGTGAGTCGGCCGTAGGGCTCGTTTCGCGACCAGCGAAGGGATCAAAGGAGGGTCGTTTGGCCGCTTTCGGGCGGTACGAGACCCGGTGAGCGCGAGAGGGCGAGCAACCCCTTTGCCGACGACCAGCAACTCTCCCGTCCGTCACTGTCGACGAACAACAGAACAGGTTCGTACATCCCCCTCGTAATTAATACAGATTTAAATGTGCTATAACTTGATCGTACGGATGAATTGTGAGAATTTTTCTTGATCTTTTTAATTCATAGTACTTTTTTCATATAATGGAGATATTAGTCTATTTAAGAATAGATTACATTTGCAAAAAATGAATTCTGCTCAAAGAAATTTCAAGAATATCGTGTTTAATGTAGAAAGAATTGACGAGAATCTTTTAAAATAGATTTGCAGACTTCTTAATGATTCCATAACTGCTGTTTTGCTAAAACTATGTCTGAAGCCTGTGCGCGCTGAAATTTCGAGACATTCGATTTTTTTCGAGGATTTCTATTCTATAAAAAATATTTTACATTTACTTTTGCATTCGCGACAATTGTCGCAAGCTAGAAAAAAAAGGGTTAATTTATTGGTGAGTTAAGAATGCAAATTATGACATTTTCACATGCCATCGAAGGCAGATCGATCATTCGTCTTGAGCGGATGTTTGCGCCGTGGATCGAGCAAGGGGTGGAAACTCCTGTTGAAGATATCGAAAACTTGATGGCAGGGGGGCTTATCTCGACGCGTTAAGGGAGCATTCTATTATACGTTTCTAACGGAAGGGGGTGCACGATCCCTCAGTTAGACGCATTGTAAACAGAGTCATTTGTCAGAAGTGCCTCCCATCCTCGTTTCGAGAATGGTTAGGGAAGTCTTTAAGTGCAGACCCATGTAAGAAGATTGAATCGATTATGTCGTAAAGGAGAATTTACCTCAATCTTCCGGAAATACCATTACAATGATTATTTATTCTCCAAGCGAAATAAGAAAAAAGAAATAAGAAATAACGTCGTCATCAACCGACCATCTCACTGTCCGCTGATGTTTCATCGTAAAATAAAAGACCGAAATCCGAAATCAAGATTGACGTTGCATCAGCACGACGGAAGTCGGCTTAGGAAAGTAAGCTCACCTTCAGGAACTTCGTTGATCACGTTATTGTCTCATGGCTCCATTTTCATAGCTGAATGCTATGGGGTAGGCTGTTGGGGAAACTTTTCCATCCTTCTCGGTGATTTTAGGCGGTCAGGTGGTTTCCTCTCTTTTTTCCCCCGTTTTGTCTTACTCCGGGAATGAGGAAGGTGAAGTTCCGGAAGAAGATTGGTCGGTGTACACCAGTGACTTTTCGAACTTGTCAAAGAATGTCGAGGTCCACAAAGGCGCCAGCTCTCGAACGGAAAATCACGGTAGTTGAAAGTTCTCGGGAACCCCTCAGGCAGGACCGTACCGTATAGTGCTTGGAAACTGGAATCTGCCTCATAATGCATTTCTCAAGTGCGCTCGGAAAGCAATTACATTGTTCCCGAAAATTCGTACATCAAGCGTTAATTTTTGTTGTTAAACATTATTAATATTCGTGATTGGGTAACTGCAGAAAATATGTGTGCAACAAATACTTGTAATTCCGTTCGAGTGCATTAAAAACAATCTTGTTTTAGAATTTTATTCCAATTAATTTTGCGTTGTTTTAAATTATATGAGATACGCTCGAGAGAAACAGGCTACAAATAAATTTTTAGCAGTTTGTATACGGAATATATAAATGTATAAACATAAAATATACAGTATACAAATTTAAAAAAATATGTATACAAGAGAATAATAAATTTATCAGCATGGAATAACGAGATTAATAAATCGAAAATGAAAATAAAATAAATAACTTAAGATAAATTGGCGACTAGAAGTTTAACTGGAATAGATTAACATTAAATGGACTCCAAGTGAAATGCGATGAACCCGTAATGGAATTAAAATTGCGGTTCTTCGTCCGCGAACTGGAAATAATGGAATTTTCCTTCAAGCATTTCGAAATTTCCCGACCAGCAATCATGCTCATCATTCAACCCTATCTTCCAGAGAATGATTTATCTACCCCATGAGAGGGTCAGGATGATCAATCTATATCAATCGCAACTGCGTGATAAAACCGAAAGCAATTTCTTCCGTGGAGATAACGGCTCGTCTCGCGCTCTCAACCAGCTTCATAGACGGATTAGTGACATGAACATCATTTCTCCCGTGTATCCTCTGTTTTCTTAAAAATTGCGTGCCCGTCAGTAACACAGTATTGTCTCCGCACCTTCCACGCGCAACTGCGAATGCGCGATGCAAAGATTTATTTATTGGAAATCCGTATTTATATGAAAATATCGTCTCGTTGTTTTTACTGACGCAAATGGACAGATGGTTATCTGAAGAGATAGAATTCTTCCTCGAAAACTGGAGCACATGCGCGTCTCGTAATATTGACATGATCAAGACGGACTATATTACGTTACGTTATAAATCGAGGAAACCGATGATGTGTAATGGCATTTTCAAGTTGCAATAGAAAAAAACACAGTGATGATGAAAGATAAATAAATACAATGGATATAAACGCAAACGAATAAAAAAACATTCTTCTACTTAAAGAAAAAATAAATAGGTAGAAAACGTTAATTTTAAGGGAATTAGACAAGCCTGCCGAGATGAAATTTCATCACGAAATTTTACCAGGGATTAAGACTAGTCTCGAGATGATCGCGGCGTCCTTCCTTATCGTGGCGACGTTCTCTCAGACCACCTTCACCCTCAAAGGCGCATAATCGTCGGGGCTCCTCGTTAATTAGTGAAAATAATTGGCCGACGAGGAGCGGCAGACGTCGCAGGCTGTCTGCGATAAGGATTCGAGACAACTCGAGAGGAGCCTCGAGAGGGTGGAGGCGAGGATGCAGGCAGGGTGCTCGACTAGTTTTTCCGGGAGCAAGGAGGCGGAGGTTGAGATTGGGAGAGACAGGGTGGAAATTCATTTCCTTAATGGAGGCTGGAGTGTACTGTATATGTAACCGACGGTGACTAAACAACTCTCACCCCTCCTTGCCAACCCCCGTTTTCATATCTGCGATGTGATGTACGTACGTGCTGCTGAACAAAGACGGTCTCTCAGTCGAGCAATTATATATGGGGTGTTGTTTGGCCATTTGAGATGAGCGTTTAATTCATATTAATGAAATGAACAATTGCGTACTCTGCAATTTTAATTAATTTAATTTTTTTATTTGAGGAAGTGTAGAATTATAATAGGCATATGATAATTATGAAATTAACGTGTGCAATTAGATTGCATACTCCGATCTATATCTACGTCTATGTCCGTGTGCAATCATATGAAATATCTCTTTGTTCCCCTAAATTGGGCAAATTTCACGCGCTCCCGCGTGCGGGAATCGGCGGTATTTTCATTGGAGGTCACTGCGAGACACGGAATATGTCGTGATAATGCCGTGATAAGGGCTCGGCCGCATCTATGTGACGAGGGAATGCAATTAAATGCGAACCGAATCTAAGCCCGTGAATGCAAAAGCCACTTCCGGCGGGATGTAACGGGTGAATCGCGCGGAATATAATATGCCGCCGGCGATAAATAATACCGTGGTGAAGGCGACGGGCGGAAGAGGCGACGGGGGTTGGAAAACGGAGGCTAGTAGCGACGGCTGTCGCGGCCATTAATCAGACGAATTAATTACGCTCATTAACGCGCCGCATTACAAGCACGAGTGGAGAACGAGTTTTTGCTGCTGTTGATGCTTGTTGCACGCGGCACCGGAGTTTGCCGTTGTCGTACTTGTTTATTCTTTGATAAGAATATTAATAAAGATATGTTGAAAGCATTTAGTTTTATGGAGGTAATGAAAACAGATTGTTCAAAAATTTCGTTCCTCTATTGTTGTTTGTTAGTTGTTATAGCAAGATAATTACTTTTTACACATTAATCTGATTCAACGTTAATTTATTTTTTATTATTATTTTTTTATATTATTATTTTTTTTAAGAGAACTTGTTCTGATTTTTGAATAACAAGAGAAAAAGGGAACAGCGAATTTCATGAAATTTAATGCAGAATTATCATTTCTACTGAAAAATAAAAGAGGCGAAAATATAACTTTTTTAATACATATATATGTATAATTTTTTTTATGTTTCTTTATATTTCATCTTTATACTTGAATAAAATGATTCCAAAATTGCAATTGATCGATTGAAATCAATTAAGTTTTTTGGTTCTTTCTCCTTTATAGACACGTCAGGCACATAAACTTGACTATTGACAAAATAAATGTTGTATCCCGCCTGTGTGATCGTGGCTTTTTATCGGGCGATAAAATGTTTAACGGCCTCTCCCACATCTATTCCGGCGCTATGGGATTCATTTTCCTCCGGTTTGTCGAAGGGGGTGTAAAAATGGGGATGAAATATGAATCCCACCGACGAAAAATTCCTGTGAAACGCGGGGAATACAATGAGACGAAGATGGGTCGTAAAACGAATAAAGAGCGTCGGGAGGATAATCCGCAAACCTTCTATTTTCCGGACAGAATTTTATCAGCGCAACTTTTGCATGAGCGCATGCCTCAAATTGCGCATTTGTTAATTTCATTAATTTCATTAAATCGATTATATGATAATTAATAGAGGCACACAGAAATTGATTATAATTTAATAATTAGCACAAATTATAGATTAATAACAAAGTGAGAGATATTACTTGTTGGAATATTAATTTACTATTTAATTATCTGTTCGCATTGTCACAATCATATCGAGCAAGCTTTTGAGGAAAGGCCAAAAGCACAAAGCACGGTTACTATGAAATATGATGGAATATCGTGTCAATTGAGCGTCGAATTAATTATTCCTCGACTTTAATTATTAATCAGTAACAGCGCGATATCAGTAACAGTGAAAATAAAGATCTCAGAGACACTAAACCCACTTCACCTGCACATACAAGAATCATTTAAATCGTCTTGCGAGTAAAACAGGATGCGTCATATTTCGAGCTTACGGAATCGATCAGCCGCCGATTAGTCCAGGGAGAATTAATTTCTTCTCGTTCACTCGATGGCTGGCACTTTCGCGCGAATTAGCACTCTCGATGTACGCCACGTCCTCGATGTCAAAGACATGCTTTATCTCGCGATAGCGTGATTCGAGAATCGGCATAGGGAAATAACGCAAAATAACGTTCGGCGCTGATGAATGTGCTGCCCGTGACTCTGTATCTGACAAACCCAGTGCACCGCTTATTAGAATTGTAATTACAGGAGAAGAGAGTGGAGAGATAACTATAATGCATACTCGTCCCCCCTTCCAACAAGATTGAATGAATTATACTCACAACCCCTTTTCATACATGTCTGCATTACTTCTTATTACGATTTTTGGAATTTCCATTTTTGATATCCGAATATATTTTAAATAATTTTATTCATCGGAAACGTAATTTTAACATTTGTGACAATTTTAACGTGATATTTTCAGAAACCTTTTTTCGATTTTTCTTCAGTGAAATTATTATCAGTCTCTCATTATAGCTGTTGAATATCTTTAATTAAATCTCAGAATTTTATAATAGAATAAAGTTAATTTAAATAAAATTTAAGTGAAAAGTATGCACTTTGTCATCTGTTTACTTTTCATTTATCGTATAGTGTTATCGTAAAGAGTAAAGAGTAGTTCGCGAAACTCCGTTCATTTTCGATCACTTCAAACTACCGCGCGAACTCGGCGAGTCTCATCCCTCTCTTCCTTTAGAAAAAGGAACTAAGCAAAAACTGCGGAAAATGTGGCCAAAACTCGATTTAGCGCTTTGCTGGAGGTGGTCGAGGTGCGGAGTGCCAGCGAATGTGACCATACGCAGCGGGGCTCCTTAATTAATTAGCGTTAATTAACAAACGTGTGGCGAAACTGTTGCACTCTGTCTCACTCTTCGGCTGTGTCCACTGGTCCCCGGCTCACCCCAAAATTCTCGAGGGATGCTCGAAAACTACCTTTGAAGGCGTATCCGGTTGCAGGTTGCAGAAGGGTTGCTCCCTTTCCGCACAATATTCGGTGGTGCATCTACCTCTAGCTTCTGGGGGAGGCGCGGTCTGTCGCTTACTAATTAAATATCGTTGTCGCGCTAATTTCCGCTGTGATGTTGCTCTAATTATTTCCCGGCAGCAGAGCCGTCGTTTTTCCGATTGTTCCTAGTTAATGAGATGGTGCAGTGCACGCGAAATGGATATTTTTGAAGTTGCCATGCTGTAATGAGTAGCTATTCCATTTACACTCTCTTCACCAATTTTGAATATAATATCGATATATAATGCGTATAACGTGTTAATTAATTTCTTTTGTAAAACGATGTATAAACAAAAAAATATAGTTTGATATACAATTAATTAATAGTTTTTAAAAATCTTTTCTTTTAACAATTACATTTTCGCAAAAATTTTCCTAAATTGTATTACAGCCATTTTCGAGATACGATATCGCAGAATGTTGCTGGCGATTTTTCGATTTCTCCCTTCGGAAAAGTAGACTCGTCCGGTTCTTGCATCCGACTGTCTTTCTCCGGAAAGCAATTTTTGAGTGACAAATTGTTGCTGCGCGCCCGTCGACGCTCGTTCAGGAGGAGGTTGCACGGGGCAAAAATAGGGGTTGTTTCGCTGCGTCCCCTCCCCGACGTTACGTCACTACGGCGCGTTGCTTTGTACGGAGATGCGGCGGGAGCGGCGCGGGCGGCGAAGGGAGCAGGATGGCGGAGAAGGTCGATCAATATCAAGCTAAGCGTTCAGCACCTACCAACCTCTGTGGCGACCCGAGCAACGACACGTCCCGCTCTCGTTGCAACCGAATAGATTTCGCGGATGCAAACCACGAAAAAAACCCTGGACCGCGGAAAACCGCCGTGACAGCTCACTGCGAACGCACCGTTACGTCTGTCAGTGAATTTCCCTAAAATCATAATTTCCTCTTTCCACATACCCTTCACGTACGCTGGCACTCCGGTAATACGTTTCACATGTTGCAGGCGCATTGCTGACATCGAAGAAATCTCTTTCTTCCGTTAGATCAAAAATGGATGCCGCATTAAACTTATTAAATATACTCATTACGCGTAACTGAAAATACCTGCGTGTACGTCAGACTTATTAGATCTAACGTTGATCTATAATCATCCACGATTGTACAGAGGCTTAAATATTTTTGGAATTTAACACAGTTAATATTGACTAATTTAGCGGTACGTAACAAGTTGTCGAAGTCTAGGCAACTCTTCGGAGCGGAATGCGCCGTTGAAATTAGAGCCTGCATAAAGCTAAGTACGCTCTATTAGAACGCGGGCTAGCTTCTTTGTTCTTAAACCACCGATGCGGATTAGCCGCGTATTCTACATTTATTAGCGGAAGTTTGTAGTGCCCGAAACTCCGCGTAGCACGGTTAGTTTGATGTGTTCGGCGGGGTGAAGGAGCGGGAGAATTGAGAAGGAATATCTCTCTTCGCTCTTATCCCGAAATATTGAAGTGAGGAATAAGCCCGAGATTACGGTGAATTATCTTCGTAGTATGTATATCGATATGGCATTGTTCCGCAAAACTAGAACATTAGAGTGATGCAATATAGATTAGTAGCTTTGCACTAATGCGCGTCCGTTTCTAATCTGCGCTATCTTTAAGCATCATACGATCTACATTATATCATAAAAATGTAACTCATTATTTAAATATTGTCACGTTTGAAATGGAAGAGAATTGCCACGTTTTAATGTTTTAAATGGTTCACGAGATGGGATCGTCAATCTTTATTTAAAATAGCAAAAAGTTTACAAATATTATTATTAAATTATTATTAAATATTATTTAAAGATTATAAATATTACTTAAAGATTAATATGTTTAATAAATTAATACGTTTCACGCGAAGACGTTCGAAGTTATCACAATTCATTACGCGTGCGAGTGCGAGTTTAGCAAATTAAGTGCATTTCATTCCTGCCGCGTTTGAGTTCACGCATCCCAGTTGAAGAATTTATCATTCAACGTTAATGTGACGTAAGCCCTTCTGAAAAGCGAGAAAGAGTGTCACCATTACGTGGGGACGAGACGAGAAATGCAGGACAGAGCGGAATCTAATTGAGGGGTCGATTGCACGCGACGTCGACACAGGAGTAACGGTCGATTATTGCCGAGACACACCCGGTACACACATGCGGTCTCGCGTGCAGTTTCTATCCCGTATGTACGTTACGTTGTACAAGTTTCACAATAACGTGCCGTAACTGTAAGATATAACTTTCGACGTAGTTCCCCGTGTCCGATGCACCGTACATACACGCGTCCGTGCATGCGTGTGCTACCGTATAGGAATGTATGTACGTGTGTTTACTGAAGCAACAATATCGCGTGGCAGCCGGTTAACGAGGGTGCTGCGGCTACATAAGACACGATCTTACGGACACAGGACGTGCCTCCAGTTTTGTAATTAGCGTCGACACATATTTGCACTTATACACCAACGTCACTCTCCCACCCCCAACTCCCACCCCCTTTGTGTCCAGACTATTCCGCGAAATATCGAACGCGGATGTATAATTCCCGTTCAACGTCGATAATGTTGCTTCAAATTAACGGCTTCCGTTTTTGTTTTTTTTTAGCTAATTAATCGACTAAGCGTCACAGACGCTTTTACGTCGTTATCGATTACTTCTTAATTCGAATTCGAGTTGGCGCGATACCGTGGAAATCGAGTCATCGGTGTCTTATTGAGTTTGAACGTCGCCGTAGTCTCACGATGATGATAGCGATATCGATTGTCCTACGACAGTGCAGCGTCGTCGAACTGATTAATTGTAGCAAGCACGGTCGCATTGTGTGCCTCGCTAATTTTGCTATTGTAGCTGTAACACGTCGGCACGCGTGCTCGCCGTGTACTCAAAATTAATTATCACCGGGCGAATAATTAATTATCCTTCGGTTTACCTTGTAACGCGCTGTCCGGAATGCCAATCAACCGGTAACGATAATAAAATCGCACGAATGTTACAAATGCGCTCGTACAAACATTGCAACGGTCATTCTGCCCGTCGAGAGTACTTTCATGGAATCCGAAGTGCAACTGAACTTATTTTAGGTACATGAAAGAAACAATTGTATAAATTATGTACAAGTATATTTTATTTATATTTTATATTTCATACAAGTATTACATTTTATTGTGTCTGTATACGCATACAATACTTGAGTAAATGCTACTTATATTAATTTAAACAGAAATCAGAAAAATCTGAAAAATAAATTACATTATCTGAAGAATTAATTCGGCACAAAACTTTTCGTGTTTCAAAGTTGAAATTATTGAACGATAAATAAAATCAAACAATGGCGGCCAAGCAGCTCCCCAGCCATTTTTCGAGGCGGGCTAATGGTGAATGTGCGATACAGGCCAGCCACGTCTTAGTGTCGCCATTACTCGACCGACAAATAAGATTTTATGGCCTCGCGCGCTCTACGTCCCATTTGCTGGCCACCGGTCATCGACCGATTCGCCGACCTTTTTTTTCTGACAACAAAAAATGCAGCACACATACACACATATGGAATGCTATAGATATTAAGATCTCCGTGCAGCTAATCAACAATTTTTGAAAAAGTAGTGATTAAAAGTGATAACGTATTTGCGAAGCTTTAAAGGCGGCAAACAATAAAATAGTAGATTCACTTAACTTAACTTTAGCTAAAATAGTAATTTTTAATTGGATTTTGATCTAATTGCAGCATATTTGACATCAAACAATAAAAATAAATAACAAATGATAAGCATTTCTGATATTTTCGTTCAAGAGAAGTTAACATCAACTGAAACTGTAAGTGAAAAATTATTTAGCGATTTTCTCACGTAATCCGCAATAAATTTCCACGAATGAACAAATATTTACAAAACGACAAACGGAAAGCTTGCACAACAACGAAGCAGCGCTGTCCTGTTGCGATGTCGCCATATTTCCCTCTACGCTTCGATATTTCCGTTCGATACTTTCCCGCGACTTTGCTGGTTGAAGAAAAATGGGGATAGGATCGAGGAAGATAGGAAGAAATATCTGCAGGAAGGGACGGAGCCGTCGAATGGTGGACGTGAATTTATTGCATCCAGACGAAGCGAAATCGAAAGGGGGGCGAAATCCGGTCGGGGGACGGGTGAGACCTCTGTGGGTGGGGCATGGCAGTGAGTCGCTTATTATACTTTCTTATTATTTATCGTCCTTCATAAATACCGACCTCGCTCCCGGGGATGCTCATCCGAAGAATGGGGAGAAAGAGTGAAGAGGCAGGAGGGCAGCAGAGTAATTTATGGAGGCATCGAATTAGTGTCATCCACCTCGACGTTTTTCTTCCGCATATTAATCCGGAATGCGCGCTAAAATATCAGGTGCTTCGCAGGTCACGCGAACACCCCTTGTTTGCAAAGGTGTGTCAATCGGCTCGTAAATCTTCTCTAATCCATTCAACTTTTCTGGGAAAATTCTAAAGAATTCTCTTTTACAACGGGGCTAAATCAAAATCCATTATCTTAACATTGATATTATCGGAAAATCGCTCAAGGCTTTCTCTTTCGTTTAATGTAACTCATTTATCTGAAAAGAGGCATTTCTTGTGAGTCTTTCGGAGCTGGGAATGGGTGTTGAAAGTTTTGTATCGCGTTGATCAGTTATCTCCGCAGATGCATCGGTCGTGCGTGGTATTGTCGTCGAAAATTCTCCATGATAAATATTTCAAACGGCGCCGTTTCAGCGTAAGAACGCTCGTCGTCGTTTCGCGGATGGGCGGCAACGTGCTTCGACGTGACTTCCGAAATTCCATTGGAATAGCGTATTCCCGGCAGCCACCATTGGGGAACGTGGGCACGCGTGACACGTGTCGCGCGCACGTACGCCCGTCAACTGCCAGATAAAACCATTTGTCAAATCTAGTTGTGCCGAACGGGACGGAGCTTTCTTGAATTCCTTTGACGCTTTGCGGAAAGAATCGACGGCCTGCTCAAATCGGAAGTGATGTCCGAGCATTGTATATCGTACAATACATTGCGTGTTGTGTAATACAAGCACTCCTTCTGTGAAGAAATATTTTAAATATTCTGTCTCTCTCGATATTTTCTCATTTAACGTTGGATAAGGGCGCCACAGCATGTACACAGCGGGTTTTATTAATTCGCAATTAGCGAGTTCAACAATTAATGTACGTTCCACAAGAGCTTTCCCATTCGCTTCCGACATGTTGTCGAATCAAACGTCATTACCAGACGTCCCTCGCATTGTCTCAATATTCCCTCGCGGCGGCCATCTCTCTCGGCATGTAAATATTACTGTGGAGAATAGATTATCCGTTAATGGCGAAAATTCACGTTGATTTACATGAATGGCGAAAATTCTTGGTAATAGACGCAACTATTCTTCTAAATAATTCCGTCGTCAAATCTGAATTAATAGGTGGAAAATCACAGCGCGCTTGTTTTACAATTTTAATCTCACTGTTACTATGCGCGGGAGGAATGGCAACGCGATGGTCGTGATGAATAAGAACGGTCGATTGAATATTTATATCGAATCGCCATCGAAAGTTGCTGCATCTCGCGATATATCACGGAGATAGGCAAACCGTGTTTCCAAGGGGAGAAGAGAGAGAGAGAAGAGAACGAAAACGAGAGACAGAAATGGCTATTTGAAGAGGGCGGGAGTGGCAGCAGTCTCGCTCTGCAATGCGTCGTCTACCGAGGGTGGAAAAAATTTACGGCGGCAATGGGAATGGGTATACACATTGACAATATTACAAAATATGAAAAATAAGCTGACGTTTTCGCAGAGAACACAGCTGAACGCTGCCAAGCATGAAAGGGGAAGCAAGAACGAAGGACGCAAAAGTAAATGTCTCTTCAGATGCATTTAAAGAAAAAACCCTCTACAGCGAGAGATTTTATTAATTAAAGAATTATTTCATTAAATGTAGGAGAGGATTTGTTTTTATAATAACAGAAGAGCATTTGTTTTTATATTAACAGAAGCTCTTTATCACTTTGTTATGTCATAAATTTTAATATAATTACATACGTATATAACAAAATGCATTCTAATTTATTATTTCTTCAATTTCCTAATTTTGCGTATTACGGCTAATATCGTTCTACTATAATCTTAGATATGCGGTCGTCATTTTCATTGTAGATGTCCTGACAGCGGGCCCCGGGCCACCAGGATGCCGACAGACGACGACTATGGCCGAAGAGATCGTCTTCTGTTGCACCAACATCCGATCGCTCAGTACGGATCCTCGTCATCCCCGCTTACCGGGTCAAGCGCGCCAAGTTCCGGCAGCGTGGGGACCCAGATCGGTCCCAATAATCCCAACGACTGCTACAAACAGCAGGTTCAGCAGCAGCAATCGTCCGACTTGCGTTCGGTCACGAGCATCGCGAGCCAGTCGAGCCAGGAACGTTACAGCCAATCGGATCAAGAGACTCAAAGTAGCGAGCATGTCGGGGCCCGAATGGTCGATCGGCTCGAAAAATCCGCGGAGAAGTGCGCGGAGAGCCGTACTTCGAATTGCGAACGTTTTGGGCATTATCAGGCCCAAAGCGGTGAGCATGTGGGGATCCGAATGGGGGGTGAGCGGCACGAGAAGGCCGTGGACAAATCTTCGATTGATTACTCGAAGTGTGGAGAGGGTCGTCAACCGAGTTGCGAGCGTTTCGGACTCTATCAGGCCCAAAGCTGCGACCAAGCCCACCAAGTCGGTGCTAGAATGGGCGAGCGGTACGAGAAGTCATCCGACAAGACGTCGGTCGATTTCACCAAGTGCACCGCTGACGGTCGACAATCGGGTTGCGAGCGGTTCGGCCATTATCAAGCTTCAGCGTTCGGTCAGTCCCCATTGCAGGGACATTACGGTGGCGGGCACGCCAGCGCCGATCGTTTCGCGCGATTTAACGACCTCAGTGCGTTGCACGGCGAGCAGCGAGCTTCGAGCGATCGTTACTCGGTCTGCAACCCGGAGCTGCGCTTCGACACGGTGGGCCCGAATGGGCCTAGCGAGTACGCGAACGCGAACGCACTCGCGGGTTCCTTCACGTCGGAGACGTTCCCGTCACCGCCGTCGCCGGCACCGGCAAACGACCGTTTCGTCCCACCACCGCCACTGTCGCCCAGTCCGAGCGAGAAGTATGCTTCGAGTCAGAGTCTGGCTGGTTACCCTGCTACTGATCGCATTTTTCCCCCCAATTCTCCGGGGTCCAAATATGGCACCGACGGTGCCGCTCCAGGATCACCGATGCCCGCCAAAGAGCGCTTCGCCTCCGCCGAACGACTGCTGGTCACTCAACAATCAACCGCAGGCGACGCCAAGGATCAACAACGCTACGTTGGTCCACCTGATCGCCTGCTCTCGGGATCCTCCCCTGTCCTGGGGGGACTTCAGGCTGGACTTCAAACGGGACTCCAGGGTAGCGGGGTCTACGCCAAGGATGCCCGTTACGCCACCATTTCCGCAGACAGGATATTATCCTCTTCGCCGATACATGCTCCAGTCCCAGAGAGATTCATCGGCAAGTCGGAGAGGTACTTGGGCGAGTCGCCCGTTCACGATAGGTATCCTCGGCAGGACCCACCAGCGACAACACATCACGATCGGTATTCGGCGATGGCGGCGGCCACCGAGAGGTCAGTTAAAATTAGTCTGGATTTATCTTTGGATTTACCTATTTTTTTATTGAAATCTTCGATATCGGGAATACAGCAAGAATACTTGCTTTCAAATCAATGTATTCTTTAATTATAACATCGCATAATTTGTGAAATCGCACTTTAAATAAATATTGCATATAAAAGTATGAATACAAATAACTTTATACATGTAACGGAATCTGTGCAGGTTCCTTTCGAATTCGCCTAATCCTGAGAGCACGCATCAGCGCTATTCATCGTCAGAGCGTTCGTCTCTTCAAGTCTCTTCTAGCGGTTCCGAGCAAAACCGACGTCTCTATACTGACAGAGGTGTCGAGACAGTTTGTCAGAAGTATTCCGATCGGTCCATTGGTTCACCGGCATCCGCCGACTTCGGTCGGTATTCCGGTTTCCCGGAAGTCACCAATCAGACGCGATACGTGTCCAGCAACGACCGCTTCAACGATCTCACCCTGCAGCGTTGCGGTCAATCGCGGTCAACCGATCGATTTTCTAGCGATCGATACTTGGCTGGATCGTCACCCGCGCACGACGGCAGACTCTCCAGTGCCGAGACACCACACTATATTGTCTCCTCTACCGAACGTCTGCTGGCGCCGACGTCCTCCTCGCCGTCCTCCTCCTCGGAAACCGGTAAATATTATATATTGCAACTCTCTCATAGAAAATGTAAAAGGCTAAGAAGGTTTAACTTGGCGTCAATCTCAACTTCCTCAGTTTTAAAAATGCACTTTTGTTTCATGCTTAGACCACTATCTATGTATAGGCATTACCTACTCAAACATTTAAATTATATCAGATTTACGCTTTGCGAATCACTTTTCGAATTACCACAAATATTTGTTTCGCAAATCTTTGATTAACAATACTAGTATTTTAGTTAGCAAAATACGAAGTTAGTAGAATATTATAATAGAATTTAGTTAATAGAATATTACGATCTTTTTTTTAACGAGACTTTTGATCAAAATTCCTTTTCTTGCAAGAAATAATACTCGCAAATATTAGTCTGAAAAAGTAATAAATTATATGTTTGTAAAGCTAATATTAATTTTTACGTGAAGAGTATCAGTCTTGTTGCGATTGAGATATATTACTATCGATAATTTAATAACTTCTCAACATCGACATACAAACATTTTTTACAATTAATTACTTTACAAGCAATATATCAATTCTTTTTCTAAAATTCAGGCACTAGATACCATTCGCCCTACACAACCACCGGCACCCAATCATCGACACCTAATGAGCGCTTTGCGTCAATATCCCCGACGCCCGAAGCATCGTCAAACGTTCACCGTGCTGTCGGTGGAGGATATCAGAACACGAAGAGCACCGTCGACAAATATCTGGTCTCAAAGTCAGTTCAGAGCTACGATCGTTACTCAGTCGGCGGCCAGAACGATCATCAGTACAGCCAAGACCGATACTTCGCTTCGAGCGGTGGCGCTGACCGATTTCAGACTTCCGCCAGTGCTGATCGCTTTCATACTCCTGCTGATCGCTACTCGCCAGCGCGCAGCAGCGCCGACAAGTATCTGTCCCTGCCGAAGCCTAAGGACAGGTACACTGGCCGCATAACACCCATCTCCTGCGCCTCTGCTGTTGCGACGTCGTCCTCCGATCGCACCTACAGCTCCTCCAGCGTGAGCTACGTGCCCCCAACCGCGCACACCCCCGTCGAACGATATGTGCCCCAACCACCCCCCGAAGTGCTCTATCCAGACAGGTAAGGATGGATGAAAAAATTGCGGTTTAAAGACGTCTTCTCTTTATATATTTCGCTTTATTTTTTAATCTCTGATATATGATATGATTTTATTATAAATTGTTAATATTATAAAATAATCGAGATTAAAGAAGAATCCTATATTGGTGTAGAATTCTATACGTAGGATTATGAAAATTGTTACATTATGCTGCCGTGGAAGAATATCTTCGCGTTTTGGATTGCCTATCATGGTCAGATTTCATTACTTCAGTAGAAATTGCTTAACTGGACGATGAACGATAACATCGCGTGATAAACGACGATAATTTACATGCGATTTATGTCAATCCATTTGTCGACGGATATGATTTATCCTCAATTAAAAGCTCGTAAATCGAATTCTCACGATCTATTTCTGATCAAATGGAATTTCAATGTCTGATTTCTACGATTGTCCAGGTACGTGGACAGGTACGTACCACCCGCGGCGCACACACCGACTGATCGATACGTGCCCGCCAGCGATCCAGGCGATCCATACATGCGTCGCGACCTTGGCTTTCATCACCATTACCGGCTACCGCCGCCCGCCGGTTATCCGTACCAGACGCATTTCCGGTTCCGCGGGTTCGCGTACACCACGTCCGGTCGATTGGGCGGCAGTCCCGGGTCCAGCAGTTCCAGCAGCACGACGTCCAATCAGCGCGAGACGTTTGCGACGTCGCCATTGTTGAGGCCCAAAGTGCGTGCGTCCGCGGTCGAATTCGGTGCCGCCGTCGCCGCCACCGTTGGTGGGGTGACAACCACTACGACAGCCGGTGTCAACCGTCATGCGTGCGCGAACTCGGTCGGCTGTTGCGGAGACGCGTCCACCAATGCTAGAGCCTGCTGCCAGATGAGGAGGTCCCTGCCACCTGGAACGCTTCCGGCGATATCTACGCAGACTTCGTCGTGGTGAGTACTTGTGTGAAATTATACTATTATAATTAAAATATATTATAATTACGTAAAGTATAATTAGAATCGTTGAAAATATAATTATCAAATAAAAAATTATCACAAATTAGAAAGGAAAGATATCCCTCTAGGTTTTTTTAATTTTATAAGTCAGAGAATAATATATATGAATATAATAATATGATAATACATAGAATATGTAATATTCTAAATAATAATTTATTAATAAATAAAATAATCTATTATAAAATTTGGTTAAATGTACATATTGCACATAAAATACATAAAATATTGTTTGCAAGCGAAAGCGATAGTTTGTGTTGAGAGCTTGCGCGTGTAACCTGGGGATTATTATAGAAACCGAAGAGGTAGCTTCGGAGATGCATATGCGCACGTGTAATAACACGTCGGTATAATAAAGCTCGTGAAGTAGAATGGAACAACGCCTTAATTTAATCGAGGGATAAATGTTATTTATGGGGGTGACCATTAAGAGATTTTGGTCTAACAGCACCTTTTTCACTTCCTTCTTGAATTTGATCGCTGGCTATTCCTCTAAACAAAAATAATTATTAATTAATATTACTGTCCTTAGTCTAAACAAAAATATTCAAAATATTGGTACCTTAGAAATTGCATTAAAATTTTATAATCTGTCGCCTATAATATTTAAATAAAAAATTCTAAAAGCGCTTAAAAGTTTCTGTTGTAAGAATATGAATGAATTATTTTCGAAAAACGTGAACGATTATCTCTGGATATGATTTTCCCAAAATTGATCTTTGTGCAATTGGTGCATTTCCGCAGTGCGTCGCTTAATTCAAATTTCATTCGAAATAATCTAGATAGCTCCTCAGTACGATCTGCTCGCAGGAGCAAGAGCGGATGGTCCAGAATGAAAGGAAGTAGGGGTAGACGAATGACCCGGTAGTCGTAAGGGAAGCGTCCGGGCATTGTCTTGCATTAGCGACGACAATGTTCCACGAACCGCTGGTAACTTCGGTAATTATGTCGTGCTCGCGAGTTTAACTGGCCTCGTCGCACGAAATTGCAATCTGACGCCGGCCGTCGCCATGTCAGCTTCAATTAACGATTTTCTCCTTGTTGTCTTCATTTTGCCGTTGTTGTTTCTCCTCGCACTCATCTCTCTCGTTTTTAATAATTGCGATGACAAAAATTGCTGACGCGAGACTAAAATCATTTATAGAATAACACGTTAGATACTATATATAAATTTGTACATTTTCAGAAAATGTGTGTATAGATACAAGATGTACTAATTTTGTATTTATTATACAAATACTTTCTTAATCCAGCATCTTTTTACACAATGCATGTTAGAAGAGCATGCTGTATTTTTCTTTATTCAAAATGGCTTTCATTTACGGAGGCACATCACATGTAAATTGTATAATTATGAAAATCACGTAACGAGATATGTGCATATGTGTATATACAAAGAACTTGATTTTGTAGAATAAATCTCGGGTTGAAAGAGGAATGGACACATATTCTCGAGGATATCTCTCATTGCTTTTTGGGTTCCTTTCTTTAGGGTCCACCCCCGTGTTTTCTTCGGGAATAGATTTCGAAGGCGGAACTTGGGGAAACTACCCCTTCGTCTTTTGTCGTAAACTCGGAACAATTCGTGCGCCTCTTGCCTGCGATCCTTTTAAGACTAAAACTATAAAAGGTGGTTCTAGATGGAGGAAGTTTGACGATTGGTACGGTGGAAGTAGAGCAAATAAATTAGAGTTTAAAACAGCAGAATGGCGGAAGGAACTGGCGGTAAAATTAATATCATTTTTATATACACATTTCTGTACAAGTTAATGCAGCAGATCGCGAGAAACGTCGAAATAATGTCTGGCATAATCCTTAGGCGAATGGAGAATATTTATTTCCATCATTATGCGTAATGCATTGTGAACAGTCGTGTAATAAATAAAATTTACGCGAATCTACTCTCGACTTCGCGCAGATTGCATAATAATGCATTAGATAATGCAATTGTAACCCGCTGGTTTAGAGGCTTTTAGCGAAATCTGCGTGAACCACGAAATCCTATTAGATCCCATCATCACCTATATCCTCTTAAAATATTGTTGCTCATGCATTACCTCACGTGCAAAATCGATTATTGCCAAAATATATAATAGCAAGGAGACAGTTGCAATTTGCGGAAAACTATCTTTCTCTATCTCTCTCTCTGAACAATCTATGGAAATTATTATAAAATTTTTATGTCAAATATTCATAATCACGTATGTAAATACGTTGCTCCAAAACCGTTTAACCGGAAAATCTTATCGTTTTCTTATGAAACACATATGGATTATTGTTTACTTTTCAGTTTTCGGCAAATTTTCGTGTTTTATAATTTTTTGAAATATTTTTATCTTATGTTGTGATAAAACTGTGTGTTTATTGAATGTTTTACATAGGAGATATATTTATGAGAATAAAATAATCAAGCGGTTAATTGGAAGGATAATGTTTCTTCTTAACGATTCTGTTAACAATCGCTGGTTTTAATTAGCAGATTTAATTAACGCGGTGCTGTAGAAAGATAAATTAACTTACCGCGTGTAAGAATTGCAATACGCATAATTTATAATTTAATAAAAATGCTGAACTTACGCTGCTGAATCAGCTTACATAAAATAAATTCGTCTTTTTTCGTTTAATTTTGTGACATTAATTTATTTCTTAACAATTTACCTAAAACTTTCAGCAATAAGAGTCCGTATAAAAATGATTTTACGAATCACTATCGTGCTTACGTTGAGTAAACGTTCTAATCTCTTCAGCAAGTGAAAGGCGAGCCTTCAAACTCGCGCACGCGCACGCGTATGAGAATAGTCTTTTCTTCTACTTTTATATTGCGTCTACATGTATATGCTGAACATATACTATAGATGTACATATGCGCGCAGACATGGTATAATGTGTCTTTTTCTAGAAAACGTTCGAATTGCGTAAGAAGTCTTCGTTAGTCAGCAATCTTTTTTTTTCTCCGTCATTGCCTTTCCTCTCCTCTCATCTCCCTTCTCATCTTTCTCGTTCTATCTTTATATTTCTCTTCTTTTCTTGCTCCTGTCCCCATATTTTACCCACGTCGCTTCTCTTTCTTCCTCCTCCTCATCTCACATTCTCCTCTTTCTTCTCTCTTCCCCTTAACTTTTTGGCTCAGACCAAGAAGTTCTTTCTTCTCCTCCTTCCTCATCTGGCTCTCGTTTTTCCGCAATTTCCCTCTATTTTCTTGGCCAGGTTCTTTCTTCTATCGACTTGCAGACAGTGGGTCGTGATTCTCCGTTGGTAACAGACTCCTACCATTTCTAGCGGGACTTGTTGACGCCCAACAGCTGACGGCCACCACAGCCACGTGCGACGTGACGCGGCGCATGCGTCTGTTCAGTGCACGGCATATCTTTGTTTGCGAAGCATCTGCTGGAACTCGTCCTAAGATATTATTTAAATATTTTTACTATAGAAATCCCGTAACCTTTTTATCTCACAGTGATGTACCGTGAAATATAGTGAACGACAAACGGTTGGAGTATTGTAACAAAGTGTGCATTGTAACAAAGTGAAAGATTAAAATGAAAAGTAGTGCAAAAATTAAAAGCCGGATTGGATAGACAGCAACATTTACTTGATTAATTAACAAAATTAATTAACAAAAATCGCATATAATTTAAATATAAAATTGAATATAAAATATTATCGCGGAGAGGATGTAACTTATTTTTTTCTTTGTGTAAAAATAATACTTTTTAATGCAGCAGAATACATAAATTCCGTTTGTAATTGTTCTTAAACGTTTGATTACGTATAAAACACAAAGAGGTAATTAATAATGCATTAAATATAATATTATAATTGCAAAACTGTGAAGTGACACATGAAATCAATCGCGTTTAAAAGTAATACTTTAATGCAATAGAATATGTAAATTCCGTTTATATCCGTTTTTAGATGTTTGATGTATGAATTAACGCAAGGAGGTAATTAATAATGCACCAAACGTATAATATTATAATTGCAAAACTGTGAAGTGATGCGTGAAATAAATTGCAGTGTTAATCGATATCTCCAGCGGAAGCTATCTTATCAATATGTCAACATTTCAATATGATATCTTCGACACATTATCACTTGTGGAATAAGAATTTAGCAATTTATGATTTGCTGAAGTAATGTAGTGACATGCATCGTGTTGAATTTGCCAACGCATACTTGCTATTAGAGTCGCAAGTCCCGCTTTGCTGACGTCATCCTGATCGTGATGTAAGTCTAAAAGAAAATCCGTAAAATACTATTGTCGCATAAATTTGACTTACATAATCTAATAATTTATGTTCTTAAATAACTGCTAACTAATATATGAAATATTATTAATCCAACTGTTGAATAAATCAACTTTTATTGCAAGAATAATTATCGATATACGTAGATTGATATTACGTCGTTATTCTTATGTTATTATGCAACTTTGTTACACGTTGTGTTTGTTCTATTATATTTTCGTTCATATTCTTTTCTTACATTAATATGATATTTTTCTAAAATTGCTAAATCGTTGGTTAAAGAAGAATAGCTAGCTTTATCGGAGACATAAATTTATCTACCTACGTATTATATATCCGTAAACCTCAGTGCGCCCCTTGGCTACTATCCTCTGTTGCTATTATCAAAGCGATGAATGCCATTATTTCCGAGCTGCCTTAAGCGCTCGTTTTCATAGTCAATGCTTATTGATTTTAACTTCGAAATGCACGCGACGAGAGTAAAGGGGGATGGCAGGATCGGTGGCTCTAATTGGATTAAAATTTCATCGACTGATGCACCCCTACAGTGACTCTTTCATGACAATAAGCCGGGTTTTTGCCATAGATCGCAGTATAATGACTCTTAAACGCCATGAAACTGCAAAGAGTAATATGAAAAATGATCGATAGGTTGAATTTTCAAGCAAAATTTATGCAAAATGAACGGCAAATAACATATATCGGAAATTAAATATTAAATAGATTAAAATATCAAATATAATTTGTAACAAATTTTCATAAAATGGTCTAATTACTATATGAGCGATATATAACTAATTACTAACTAATATCCTGTAGTGAATCAATAATTCATAACGAATACTTGTCGTAAATTCGTTAAATTGTTCGCGAATACTCCATATGAAATCCAAATGAATAATTCATCCTAATGAATATTGAGAATTAAATAATAAAATATTTTAACAAACTTGGTGAACGGTTCATGTACATAGTTACATATATAATAGTATAGTTATAAATATATGTATAAATAGTTGCTACCTAATTCAAATTATTCTAACATAATATTAGGAATTATTATAATTATAGATCAAAACAGTTAATGATAGAATAATTAACAGATAAAATAGCAAGCAAAAATAAATAGCAAGAAAATTTAGCAAGCAAATAAGTTGCAAGTTAAGGGGATTGTAACTGAAAACATTGGAAGTTAAAGCGGAATACATACGCCATTCTTGCAAGAAACTTTATAGTCGGCGACTAATTATTGAATTCCATTAGTGCGAAACTATGCAAGCGACGCATGGTATCTGTGGATACGACCACACTCTCGCTCCGAAAGTCACATTCTCACGTGATTGTGGTCCGAATCGCAGATCGCGATTCGATTCTTCGCCAGGATAGTATCTGTTGGAAACATAGTATGTATAAAGTCACGTGGATATTCTGACATTCTCTGAAATCCCAATATAGATAAATGTAAAAATGGATAAAAAAGATAAAAAAATAGAATAGTTGATATAAAATAAATATATGAGATATTTCTATATTACTATAAATATTTATTTTACAAAGAGCTTGCAAGGGACCTTAATATTCGATAATTTCACCTTCTTCGCGTTACTTTTACTTCACAGCAGAGAAACTACTAAGAAAATGTGTGTTTAGAATGGCCGAAAGCACAGGAGAAGAGAGATTTAATCCCCTCTCGAAACACATTCTTCGTATTTTGCCCTTTCCAGAGAACCTTAATGGATCGGGGGGTTGTTTTACGTCATGGCCGAGAGCTGTTTTTCGAGAGGATACGCCCACTACTATCCTTGTTTACGACAGTGTTCGATACTATTTGATGATTATCGCAAATTCGACAATTTTGTGACCTACTTAAACGATCGCCAAATTCGAAACACATGCCGCTGTATTTAATGTTCTCTTCAACTTTTAACATACGTAACTTTTCACTTGTACGTGACTAATCGCACGGTAGAACTGCTTCACGGACTACTTCACGTTTGCGAATAATCGATGAGTCACATCTCGCAAAATATCTTTGTGTACGGCTACATACCGGAAAGCATTGATACGCATCAGATACGTCCGACTGAACAAAGCGCAGGGCGCCTCGAAAGGATTAAAGTGCTAAAGGAAACGGGGATTCTCGCAGGACAAGTCGTCCTAAGGGAAAGTTCGCCGGATGAAGCGGAATCCGAAAGCAGACTCCGAAAGCACGCGGCGCGGACAGCAAACTGTCCCTTAAATATTCATTCGCTATTGCTATATTTAAGCGCGACGAGTGAGGGAGAAGGAGCCGGTATGGAAAACTCCGGGGAGCGTTGAGACTTGACGAACTTCCTTCGGAGGTTCCCGCAGGAGATCCCTCCGGTCTTCCCTTTTATCCGACACCCCGGGTACAAGGTCTATAACTTCATAATTCACCTTCGCCGTTGATAAAGTGAATATGTACTACTTAGGTACAATGTATCTTGGGAGAAAGTGTAGATATCTCGCACTTTCTGCTCATGGATTGCGGCATCGATCTTGAGACAGAATTGAAATCGACTTGTTTGTATGCTTGACTCAATATTTTACGTTAGGCAATAAGCGAGGGTCTAAGTGAAGATTTCTTCGCAAAGAGATACTTCTCGACATGAAGAAAATTCCTTTGTGTACACAGTTCTCGTTTCTTTGTTTCTCCGTCGCAAACGGCAGCGAGATGCTCGCGAGAATGATAATACTCCGTCAGGTAGGCAATGTTGGGCCCAATCTTGAGAATGACGGCAGCTTTTATTACGGGATTCCCCGACTTCATGAGCCCGGGCTCGTGCGCCGGTGGTATGGATTGGAATACCTGGCATTCTGGAGCAGAAGCTCGCAGATTCGCAAGCCCGCGCGAAAGCCAACGAACATTCGAGCGATGGCGATGTCTCCTCGAGTTCATTCTCGATATCGTCGTATCGTGCGATATCAATTTCCTACAAAAATAACTTTCGGCGGAAACAGCTTAGAGCGTATCTTATTTCTCCGATTATTATTATCAATTTTGGAAAACTAAATCTCTCGTAACATTAATGGTTTAATAATTGGGAGGAAAATTTATAAGGCGATATTATAAAATCAACGTATCGCCGTTTCAACGTGAATTGTATTGTCGCAAAATCATGGGACTGCAATATGATACCGTTGCAACCGAGATAGTACAACGTATCGTATCTAACTATATCGTTGCCAATATCGCGTTACCGCTGGCATCATTATAACGGACTAGAACGATTTCGTGCCAGCAGCGGCTTTAATCTCCAGTTGAAATTCATGCGGGCCGGACATTATTCACATCATTGCGGGTTTTGCGCGAGACGGCCTTTATTGCGTCGCGACGCACCTGCGCGAGTGCACATGAGCCATCTTGCATGAAACCGTGATGCATTGATCATGCAAGTAGTCAATATCTGGTGACAGACTAATCAGATCGGTCGAGTGCAGCGTCATTGCATTTATGCATATCAGTGTATCGGTCTTTGTATTTCCTGCATTATATTAGGCTATAATAATATCGATTATGTAAATCAAGACAATGGGACATGCAATTCTGTTTTTATTCCCAAAAAGGAAGAATTAATTAAAAAATTACAAATTTAAGATATAACTTCCTTTATGAGAAAAGCGATAAGATATTAATTATGTCTGATCTCTCTTTCTCTCTCTCTATATATATATTTTTTTTATAAATATATAATAGATAGTACCTATTGTTTCTAAAACAAGTATAATGACTCAAAGAATTTACATCGGTTCACTAAAGATATTCTAAAACCTCGTAACGAGGATAAAGTGGCGGTGTCCGTTGAGTTGTTCCGGCGTCTGTCACGCACTAACTGCGAATTTGAGTTTTATCGCAAATTGCGCGCAGTGTGCAAACTATGTTAAGCTAAACAGCATTTGAGATTGAATGCGTTTTGGAAATTAGGATCGATACAGAGTACGAGCGGTATAACGGCGATTGCCGCTGGCATTATATTAATTAATGGTGGCGCATTTATTACGAATGCCTGACGTTTACAATGGATCTTGCGTATGAGAAACTAATGCTATGCCACCGTTAATGTAACGCTCGCATGCGGGATAATTGAACGGGTGGATTCGGCTTTCGGGTAATCACTAATTATTCTGCATCCGCAACATTTAGTTGATAGTTTACAAAACTGACTTTCTGCCAAAAATTCTTATCCTTCTTTTAATAATAATTTTAAAAAAGAACAAATAGTTATCGATTGTTCCGTTTATAATGTAGATAATTTACTTTATAAAATATGAAATCTGTTAGTCACTCTGAATGTCATTTTGCTGTCAGATTTTGCAACATTTCGTAAGAATTAAGAACCTAATTGAGGTTTGCAGAGTAATTTAATAATTTTTCACAGATAATATTATTAATTTTTTTTTTATATAATTAAAGTATTATATATATATTCAGAAATAGTCTTCTAAAACAGTCCGAAAGACATCACTGCTCATTCAACAATTTTGCTTTACATTACTAAAAATTTGAAAATTCTTCCAAAAATTGTCAAACTTCTCTAACATTTGTATAATGTATGTAATTCTTCTAGATTCTCTAATATTATCCTGCAAACTCTTAACATGCGTACAAAACATCACTATCCATCGCAAGCATGCTGCTTCACATAATCGGAGATTTTTAAGTCCTCATTGCATCTTCAAATTGCCGCAGGATTAGCATTGAGAGTTTCTCGTGGGCTTCTTTGCTCCTTATCCAGAAAGACAAAACTCCCCCTATCTTAACAGCTCGCTGGTCGAGCGAATACTGACTAGTAACCGAGGAGCAAGTATCGAGCGGTGCGAGCACCGTGCCAACGCGACCACCGGAGACAGCCGAAGTGGCGCGAGCGTATGCGAAGCGGACTCTAGGTCAGGTCACGCGAGTCAATCGCCGAGGTCGTTAACATCGGGAGAGAGAGACAGAGAGACAGGCCTTAAGATGTGGGTGTACGTCGAGCGAACGAACGGCGAACGAACGGCGAACGCAAAAATAAGCTTATTCTGTAACTCTCGACGATGTATCATGTTTCGCGAACAAATCAGACGCAGGTCAGACGCAGGTGCAGCACCAGCGAGCGCTCCGTTTGCATTTTGTTGTGGCGTAAACATTTTCTGAATTTTAACAGCGCAAATTTGCATGCTCGCTGTTCATTTGTTATCGCAGCTCGTATGCGTTTGCTCGGGTATGCGCCCATGTTTGCGCGAAGCTGTATGTATGTCTTACACGCGCACGTGCACGCTACCCCCTTTGTACCCAAAGTGTACAGAGAGCAGCAATTTCGAAGCACTCCGACAGACTTTTTCAGTCTGTTCTATTTTAATACGTTCCCGCAAATTTCGCTTATCGTATTTAAAAAAATATGAGTTGTCATGCCGCTAGCAAAATTTTGTAGTTGCGGCTCAAAAGAGATGAGCACTTTAATGTGCCTGTACACGGCCCTTTTCAAGAAATTTTATTATCGCGGGGCAGAATAGCGTGCGGACAGATGCGATTTTTATTTCCGCGATGGTAAAACTTTTCCGCTCGCCGCTCTTTCGGCGCGCCGCGCCGTTAATTTCCAGTTTCAATTTTCGAGGCTGAATTATATCGGCTTCTTGTCCCCGCGTGCTGATGACAGAAAAAAAATGACGATCGTAATTCAAACAGAATTAAGTTTCTTTCGTTACCGACCGCTAATTCTCACCCCCGAGGTAACCAGACAGCTTCTGTTGCCTGGCGGGATCAACAATGGTGCGAATTCTGCCAGCTAGATTTAATTTCTTTTCTATTTGATTTAAGATACAATGTGTGCGGTAATTTTCAAATATCTTTTTTAAAATCTTCTTTATATGGGGGAAAATTAAATTTAGGCGGTCAGTTTCTTCAAAAGAGTTCATAAAAATATATCATTTTGTCCGTTTCACGCCCATAAACTCCCTTCAATATCAATTCAATGCATTCTTGAAAAAACGAATGCAATTAAATTTAGTTTCATGCATCTTTCCCTCAATTTTGTGGAATAAACTTTTTCTGCTTGTCTGAGCGTGTTACGTACGGACAATAAAGTACAAAATTGCACAAATGCGATTCCTTTAACATCTCGCAGTCGCGAAAAGGACTAAGCCCAAGTGAAAGCAATTGCTATTGTAACTTTTTTGTGTCGTTCATGCTTTTCTGACATCGCAAGCTCGATCGATTGTTCGGCGAAGCGAGTCTGGCGAAGTGGCTCTGATTAAGTGGCGCCATTAGGGGATGGTACTTGAAAAACGAACATAATCATTAGTAACCGAAGCAGTTTCCGGCGCTCTCCGTAATAACCGGCTTGCACGCGATCGTAATTATTATTTGCGGCTTATGTCGGCTCACTTTCAACGCGGATCGGCTTTAATCGAAATGGTGGCCTATCTACCCATCTTCCAGCCAGAATTAGCATTGTCTCTTCGTGACTCCAAAAAAGTTGAAAAACAAACGCATCTTGCATGGTAATACCATGCACAGTATTTTTCTAGTTCCTTTATTTATAGTGATATACTTATTATTATCATGTAATATTTATTTCTTGCCTATCGGAGACTCGAAAACGGCAATTAAAAATGAGAGTTGAACAGGCGATGAGAGTGAAGTACGTCTGTATCGCTGATGCACACGTGAAAGGCAATGTATAAAAGCTGCAGAATGGAGGCCACACCCTGCCTGGTAAGGTCGGCGGGATGTTTGGCGGTAGCGTGGTGGTGAGGAAAGGAAGAGGAGAAATGCGGCGAGAGGGAGGAAGGGCAGAGTAATATCTCGCGTTGTAAAATCCACCCGCGTGAAAAACAACCCGGCCATTGCTATACCATTTACTGCTTGATAGGTGGTAGCACGCTGTAAGCTCTGCCTTTTCTCCGCGAATGACATAGATGACCATCCCCTTCCTTCCCTTTTCTATATCATTTCATCTTTCTCTGTCCTTCCAGTCTCCGTCGCCTCCGATTCCTCTCCGACTAGTTTCTCGCGGTTTCTTTCAAGTCGTTTCTGGATGTTCGTTGACATCTAATAGTCCCTATTGGATTCCATTTGAATCTATCTTTTTTCATAGTCTAGTTTATCTTCCTTTTCATCTTCATTGCTGTTGCATGATTTATTTTTAAATCTACGTACAATTTATTTTATATTAATTTTTAATCTTTATTTATTAATTCTATAGTTTCTATTAATTTCAGTTTTTAGGTTTTTTTCAGTATTTTAGTTATTTTGATTTTTCTGACAATTCTTTATTTTTTCTGAATTTATTTTAATTTATAAGGTAATCTATTTGGTCTAGACTTCATTAGTTTCTTTGCCCTCCGAATCTTTCAATTCGTCGTAAATTTCTTTTCGCCATCTCGTTCTAGCAAATCGATTCCAATCTTTATCAAATTCTCAATCTCTTTCAATCAGAACTCTATTGTAGTTCCTATTAAACTTCCACTGGATCTTCCTTTTATTATCCAATCTGTTTTATTGACTAATCGTGCTCATTAATACGATGAATTCAGATCAGCCATTAAATTGAAGTTTTTTGTGTGACTATTATTGGGAAATGGATACAGGGATGATAAGTAAGAACATTGGGGATTATTATAAAACAAGACACGCGACGAGGAAGAAAGAGGATGGTAAATACAGTAAGAATGGTCCAGCTGGACTAGCTCTCGGAAAGTGCAGCCATTGTTGCTGTACCAAGGGGCGGCTAAAGCTAAAATAAGTGTTCTTAGAATTTCTCGGGGCCAACACTGAGAAAAAATGTAACTGGAACGCGCCAAGAGGGGTAAAAGCACTTGCAGCAATACGCCGTGTTCCCCTTAAATCAAATTAATTAACTCCTCCGGACCTTCCTTATAGCGCTGAAGTAAGATGTGGCCTGACGGAACTTGCCGGCTAAAATTTCTTACGTGTTTTAACGGCAAGTCCGATCTTTGTTTGCGCACGTAAATGAGCGATTTGCAGATTATCGCGAATAAATGTATCAAATTCCATTGTACTTTAATTATCTCGCAATTACTTTAATAGGGATTTTTTATCCTAACTTCTGTTATAATACACAGTTGAAAAATTTGTGTTAAATTTAACAGATATCACATGTCCCAAACGGTCCACATAAAGTTTTGTGTTAATTTAACATAATATGGATATGTTAAATGGTGACACTAATATTATGTTAATATTTTAACCCAAAATGAATACAAACTGCGAAGTAATTTGAAATAAATTTTGTGTAAAATCAACATATTTTTAATGATAAAATTAACTTGAAAAAAAGGTTTTACGTACATCTTTACTCTCAACATAGTTTTCTGTAAATTTTAACAGATACAACTTGTCACTAATAATACGGAACATATCTATTGTGTAAAAGTAAAAATAGGTGCACAATGTGTGATTTTTACACTTTTTTTTAGTTGTTTTACAAATTTAACACTTGAGTTGAATTAACACAACAGCAACATGTTAATTTAACACATGAATGTGTGAAATATTTAACACAAAAATGTTAACCGGCATATTTTTTAACAAGAAAACACAAATTTCCAACTGTGTATATTCACTTTAATGATAAATCCGCACTAAAATTCGCACGCACAAAATTGAAAAATATTTTTTACTTTACTGCAAAAATAATTAAAATTTCATGACAGTTAATTTAACTTTTTATAATGAAATGTTACGCGTATTTAACACACGTGTAAAACAAAGATGATATTTTCGGATAAATTTAATGTGGAACCTTCTGTCTGCTTTTCTTCTTATTTGTAACACATTTATTTGTCTATACAATTTATCATGGCCTGTGCATTAATCCGCGGTTGCGTCTTATCAAATCCAAAACAGGCTAATGAAATTGGGCGAGCGGACGCGTTACGACGTCCTTAATTTCCGACCGAGGTAACGCAGGGCGGCGGGACCAACGGAAACGAGATGCTGTTGAAACTTAAACACCCGGCTTATATAATACCTGAAAGTACAAAACGGTCTTGCCGCGTGTTACGTTCCTTCCGATTGAAATATTTCTTCGATGAAAATTTCCTTCGCTAAAAAGTTTCTGAATAATAGAAAAATTATTAACAAGTGGTACACAGAACGTTAAAAGTGGAATTTGTCTCTTTTTCCAATATTTTATTACATTTGAGAATTGTCGGATTTATTGGACTCTTGTTAATGCAATTAATCGTATATATGTAAATCAGAGGATAATGATAAAAAATATGCAGAATGTACGCCAACTATCAATTTTAAACATTAAATAAAAACCAATGGATTTATAATTACCAAATATGAAGTTCAAACCATTTTATTTTCAATGTTAATTGATGATTTTTATGAGTTATCATGAAAATAAACGAAGTAATTCAGTCATCTAAAATTTGAATAAAAATATATTAAAGAGTTGAAATATTTGTTGAATAATAGCGAGTGAAAGCTATAAAGTTTTGGAGCGTATCTGGAAAATTAGCGCTTAGAAATATTGCTTTTTGATGCGCTTCCGTGTGCATTCAGGTTGAACGAAAGCTGCAAGCTCGGCTACTCAATTCTATCTCTCTCTCATCTATTCATGAGACGGTTTCGTGACGCGACATTCTTTCAGTGAATTTCGCTTAGGCGCACCTTCTTCTTTTTTGTATCTGCGTTTGCATTCGGTTTAGAAGCAACGTTAATCGTTATTTTCTTCAATTCTATCGACGAAATGAATCGCCGCATATTGTAATATTTCCTGTGCTAAACGCTTTGTTTTTTGTTTGTTCCGAAATTTTAATAATCGCCGGCTTTTGCCAAATTTGCAATGTTTTATCTGACAGTAATAAGCACAAAGGTGCGTTTCTACCCTGTGAATGTCAAAGCTGCGCTTAAAAGCTTAAACCGGATAATCCCTTAATCGCATTTTTCATGCAATTTATTTTGAATTAGCTTTGTCAGATAAAAAAGGATTCGCAATTTTCTGGGGAAAAGATCTCCCGTGGAAATTACTAACATGGCACGTGCGTCCGATGCAAAACGACGATAGCGCATCTACGAAGGGGCGGCTTGCCATTAATTACCCCTGATGCACGCGATATTGACTCCCCCGGTGCTGCCTAAATGAATGCAAGCGAAGGATGCAGCTGCCGCCACCGAGAAAAATGTGACGTCGTGAAAATTCCCGGTGCAGTTTTCCTTTTTTGTTTGCACGAGTATAAATCATCTTGGCTGCTCAAACTGCGTCTTATGCCGCGTTCGCGTATCCGCGAAGTATCTTCCCGCGTGCGTGTGTCTTCATCGCGAATGAAATTTCGTACGAAGTAACAATGTATATATACCTAGTCATAATGGTCCCCCGAAAAATTCGCAATGAATAAAACAAAAGTTTCTCGAGAATTTAGCATCGCAGTTCCTCTCTACGATGAAGAGCACTCTCGATTTGTTTCAAGCGGAACTGAAAACGTCCGCACGGAAATTCCTTCAGTGCCAATAGCGCGGATGAAAATTCGCGGCTGCTTGAAAACGGAGATCGCGGATGCGAAAAAAATTAACGGATAAACACAATCACGCAGAAATGAAAAATTAAAAAAAAAGTTCCGCGCAACGACGAGAATAAAACCAAGCGCGAATATTTCGTGCTGCGAATGCCTTGTTACATTCGCGAATTAAAATCTACGCTGTTGTGACGATCAATATAGGCGAACAATAAACACGTATTTTCCCTTGGGTCTTCTCCGCCCTACTGCCCCACCCCCTCGGCTCTTTTGGAATAATCATTTTCCAAATTTTCTGTTAGGATCGCAGCAGAAAACACGATTTCCTCTTTCGCGTACAGAAACTTTTGCCATAAATTTCGCATGGAGCCAGGCGAAAGTAACGTCTTTTTTGTTTCCGGTTTCAGGCAACCATCGCCGAGTTCCGGTACGACGGGCACGTCGACGATATCGTCAACTACCGGCGAGGATGACGCGACGCAGAGCACCGGGATATATCCGGTGGGCGTCGCAGCAGCGTCATCGACTACGGCGATAGCAACGTCGGTGACGACAGCATCGACGACCATACCGCAAGCTACCTCCAGCGTCGCCATTGGTACCGGAAGTGTGAGCGTCGCCAGGAGCGTCTCCGCGCCGTGCGCCCCACGACCGGTCGTCCAGGTCAGCAGCTCGTCGGCGAGCGCCTCGGCGACACAACGGCCGAGACTGAGGAGGAATCAGAGCCGCACCGAGGCTATCCGGAAGTGAGTACGAGATGCATTTGGAGCATTACGACAGTACGATCTTATTCTTAGACAAGACATTTGAATAAATGTATAACATATTATTAATATAGATAATAATTATTTATTAATTATTAATTAATAAATAATTAATAAATTTATAATTAATAAATTATTATTAATAATAATTATAAATATAAATAACAATAAGATTGGTTAATTTTAATTGGCGAATTTCAATATAATTATCAAATCAATACAATGGTAAAAGCGGTCTTTACATTCTTTATCAATGCAGTAATTTTGTGTATAATATTATTAATTTTATTTTTAAAATTTGAGTTCATTTGTACGAATTTGATTAATTATGGAATCTTGTTAAATTTTGCAGCTACATCAGACGCGAGACGGCACAGTTCTTCGGGGTCGACGAGGAATCGGAGGCTTTGGAGAAGCAAAGATGGCTGGACCGACGGCGACGCATGGCATCGAGGAAGTACGGCGCGCTGGTAGCGGAACACCGGCCGCCGGATCCGGACATCACTAAGGACGTACCCGACACGAGTGAGACACCGGAAGTGAGTGCATTGCGCCTCTAAAGATACGAGCTACATGTGACGCAAATGTGATGACATACTCGATGATAATTGAGACGTTGAGACGTGTAATAGCAGGCTATAATGATCTGAGAAATACTATAATATATTGGTAGATTATATTCGAGATTTTTACATAAATTTTAATATCCACAGGGTGTCACGCTCAGACGATGGCAGCAACCAGTACGGAGGAAAGATTCAGTGGCGAGGATGACGCTATCGGGCCTTCATTACATCGTCGAAGTGAGTCTTTGTTTCATTTGTGCTATCTTTAATGTGTTAGTTGTATTGAAATCTTCCTTGATTATTTCTTGCTTTCGCAAAACATTATAATGTGTTTAACAAATTAGTTATTCGAAGATATCATTCATAGTAATGGAACAGCATTTCGTTATACAGATAATTTTACTAACAGTATCATAATTTTTAAATCTGTCAAACACATTATGGATTATGTATACGATTTATCATACTGTCTAATTTGTTTCTAATATAATTAATTAAAACTTTTGTTAATTACTCGATTCGTTAAATATCTTTTAATTGGACATATTTGAAACTTAAAGATTTAATTCCATTAATTTGGCTTGCTCGATCAATGATCCGTGTGCTTATAATCTTATCTTTTCTTTGTCAGCGTCTTCACAAAGTCTTGATAAATTCGATTAATCTACGGATGAATTTATCAGGCTTTGTAGACGAATCGCACGATGTAATTAGCCAGTCATGCGCTCTACCTTCGCTGAATTATGTTACATTAGCCTTAAAGTTTATATTAGCCAAAGTAGAGTAATTCCAGTCATAAAAGTGGCGCGACCCGCGCGCTCGTTGCTCCATTACGTAACTTTGGTTTTAGTTTATGTCAGAGGAGGGCTTATTTCCGGTCGCGCTAACTTTGCGCTCGCTGTGCAAAGATAAAATTTTACCTTCGAATAACCCAGCTATTTTATAATTTGCGCGATTATTTTGCTGTTTATTTTAAATTGTACTGTTTATATGATATTTGGCGAAAATAGCTGAATAATGATGCTTCTGCAAATTGGATGAAACTGTTGGATTAGTTTTATCCAACAGTTTCTTTCTTTCTTCAGTTTTCTTCAGCTATCGTCTAACATTATATAATAGTCTTTACTGTATGCAGTTAAATAACGTATAGATAATGATAAATTGATTTATTTAATAATTTAACAGTTGTCAAACTAATTTATTAATTTTCGATAAGATTTGTGTTTTAAGCGCTAAGTACTTTAATTGGCTATGTGAACGGCCACCGTATTACATGTAGGCATTGTGCAATGCTTCTCCCTGTACTGCAGGCTGTCGACCATATTTCAAAACTTACCACTTAACTCGAACAAGCAGGACAACACAGGGTAGCGTGTATCGTCCGAGAAATGTGTGTCTTTCACATACACGATGGCCCATTAAAATATTTTACGTACGAAGATATCATCGCTAGAAAATATCGCGTCGATTTCAAGTTTAACAGAATGGTTGCTTGCAACTAATTTTGTCGATTATGTAATCGACTGTTCAGAATTTGATTTTTCTTTTTCTCGACACTATAAAATTATTGTGTAAAGGTGCTTTTTCATGCTGACGCTCGACGCTCATTTTTAGCGTCAAAACAGGTCACGTGATCAAATCGCGCCAATAGTGCGCCAATAGATTCAGCGTCGAATTTCCAGCGTCGACGTTCCAGTGTCGACGTTCAACGCTGCTTTTCAGCGTCACATTAGCACGTGAATGTTAGGTTACAGTATTTACTGGTATATTTCTTAACACACTCATTAGAACTGAATTATTGTGTATAATATCATTTTCGTAATTAACATATCGTTTTTGATAATTAATAATGAAAATTTTTTATCTTTTCCATATTTCTTTCACTTTCGTTTTAATCAATTGACGCTGTTTTTTCTGCTACCTTGACGCTTGAAGCTGAAATCATTCGACTTCTTTTCTCTGACGCTAGCGTCAATGTGATGTCACGTGACGACGCTCGACGCTGCTTTTCAGCGTCTCATGAATTTGCACCTTAAGAACGAAATTTTGTAGAAATTTCTAAGTTTTGCAAATGTTTCATTTTATGCATACACGTACGTACATACACGTACACACATACATATCTGTTTACACTATTTAATGAGCATACATTATAATTATTCCAATTATATACGTATTATTCTAATTCTTTATTATTATAATATTAGAATTACAATATTATTATATTATAATACGAAAAAATTAATATTTAAAGCAACGTGCTAAGGTCGTTGCTTCGCCCTTTTTCAGCACCGCGAGAAATTCTTCCGCCAAAAATTCTTTGCGCCATTGTCGCTTACGAAAGTTTATCTTGCAAAGCTGTACCCCATTTTGCGATATCATATCTGCATATCTACATATCTACATAATAACCGTGTATAGAAGCACTCTGCGAAACGGTGCAGCTGCAGCAGATGCATGTGCACGCCTCCACGTTGCTGCATTCTGATTAAAGTAACACCGATGTTACTTAATAATGGGGTTTATTAGTTTCGCGCTAATAAATGGTCGCCGCTGTCTCCTTATTACGCGGCGCTGCGCGTTCAGCTCGGACCATGTAAATTTTAATAAAAACTCGCGTGTAACGCGTGCGCCACCCGCGCCGACCGCCATTAATTATATCCCTTCAGCGGGACGCATGCAGGCCGAGTAAAGCGAGTTACGAGGGTAATCTACTCCCTTCGTTACGTTGCCCTAAGATTTAAAACACTTCGTTACACGCGACAGACATGACGCGTGCCTATCCTTCTCTCTTCTCGCACTCGCTCTCCCATCTTCTTTTTAATTTCGCGAAAACGGCGAATTACGCGAGGTGCTGCATCTACACGACCGATAAATAAGATCGCTCTTCTTCTTCCTCTTCAGACGGGAAGTAAGGGATTTCTTCTCAAGATATTTCTTTAATTTCAGTACTTTGTACGAATAAAAATCGTCTTTAGATTTTAAATATGTTCGACTGGAGGAAGTTCTAAAACTCGAATGATTAATCAAGTCTTCGATTTAATTACATTTATATTGTACATGAATATATCGATACGATATATTCATGTACAATATCGAGAGGATATATATGTATCGTATTTATCGTTTTTGAACTATTTAATAACGTATAAAAATTGTTTTACAAAAAATGATAAAAAGAAAAGTATTTAGTCGAACTTTATATCGAATAAATAAAAGTATTGAGACTCATTTATCAAATTTCGGTAATGCTATAAGTTGAGTAGAATCGGAATCGACATACTGACGCATTAGTTATCCGGAAATGCCAATGTGATGCATCCGTCGACAGAGTCGTTATTACTAGATTATGTAAATCTGTGTTTAATTATATGCTCGCGAAAGGATGAATTTTCCAATGAATACTCATTACGTGTGTTGATCGATATTGATGACGAGCCAATAACGTAATTCAATAATAACGCCGATGCGGATTAATAAAGCGTTGAATTATTGTCGATTGTTATCACAAATCCTTTATACAATACACATATGTGTCTTGTCATTTCTTGAATGTTTTTCACAACTTCACGCTTATATTTATTGTATTATTTATTAGGAATGTAATCCAATCTTTTGCATTAAAAAATGTTAATAACGCATTAATATAATATTTAGTTAATCTTTTGTGTTATATTACTTTGTTTTAGGAAAGCAGATATAAATTATAAATGAAAAATCTATTGAATTAAAATCTGAGTTTTAGATATATTTTTCATCATGTGTAAACACAGATATTAAGAGGTACTAATGTAATATAATTAAAATTGAAATACATTGAATCTCTCTCTTTTTATCAATGTAATTTTATTTCATGGAATGTCAATGTTTAAATATCTCATATTTTCATGTTAAATGCAATTTACATCACGTAAAGATGCTTGAATATAAATGAAGAATGTGAACACGAAATACCATGATAATACATCTGTTAAAGCGAAAATTACTACAGCTCTTTAATATCTGACGAAATCTAATTTCATACACGGTTTGCGAGAATTAACATTCAACACGTTTATTGTTCCATATTTAGCTCAGCCAATTGGATCGTCGTGACATACTTCACGATCGTCATTCTCGCAATTAAAGCGTGTATTTTGAGAAATGTGTCACTTGTTTTAGGTAATTGGAAATCTATAATATTTCATTATCGCTTCAGCCTAGTGTAACCGATTAAAATCCGCCTCTACAAAAAATTATAACATTACTTAGTGTCTCCAAATGTTTTCACATTTTTCACATTTTTAGTATATTGGAATATTTTTTAATTTTATCATCTTTCTTTTCCTAAAAAAACATTTAATATGCTTTTATTTATTAATACCAGAAATTTTTAAAACATTTTCACAGAAATTTACAAACATTTAAAACCTCACACATAAAAATACTTATTAATATTATAATCAAGGGGCTCATTAATTGTAATACCTCTGTTTGATCCGGAACATCCCTGAAACGCATAGAACTCGCTTGACGAAGACGTCTCGTTATCCGAAGACCACGACCGCCGAAGAAACAATATTGGCGAAAGTTGGTAACTTAAACTGCGGTTTAACGCGGCAAGTTTTACGAAGTTTCGAAGGGATAGCGGGAAGCGCAGTCTGCCAGCTAGCTTGCACTTACTACTGGCTGCTGGTAGCAGCTAGTAGTAGCAGGTGCCAACCGGTGGGCGACCAGTCGAACAAGAGCCACGCGTGAGTGTGCTTTCGACAGCTTCGACAGTTTATTAGCGGTATCGCGGGGCCGTAACTGGGGCGTGGCGCAGTTGGTGCTTGTCACGAAAGTTTAAGGACATCGATTTCTGATGTGTGCCCCCTTTCTTTCTCCGCCGTCATCGGGGCGTAGGAAAATGAACGCGATGACCGCACGTCGTGTCCCCCGGTGTTAGATATCACGAATCTCTAGTACTAATATGAAATCTTTTGGAATTGTATAATTTTTTCAGATTTCTAAATTTAAATTTTCAAATCTCTAAATTCACTCACTTTTCAGAAAATGCTATTTATATTACTCACGAAGAAAAGAACTGTATAAAGCGATTGTATGAGTAACAATCGTTTCATGGCAATTTTCTTCATTTCTTCTTGCGAGAAATGTTGCGGCGGCTGTTATCTATCTTAGAAAAATTGACGCTTTTTGCAGAAGCTATACTTGATAAAAGTAATTTTGTATTGGATATTTATTATATTTATTATAATTGTACTAAGTTGAAAAATGTTTGTTTCCAGTCGTTAACCAGCAGGCAGCGTCCTCGCGAGCGTGTGCAGTCGCGTCTGGAGTCGCGCAGTTTTCCACCGAGCACGATCGCGTATCTGTCGAGAACAGAGGCAGTGTCGTATCCTGACAACGGTCAAGATGAGGAGGAATCTTTCTTCGAAAGGCCCCCGCCGCCTCCGCCGCCTCTTCCGCCGCCACCGTCATCTCAGCAATCGCAGCAGACGCAAATCGATCAAGCTACAAGTGGACTGGTCAAGGACGAAGAGGTCAGCACCAAGATCGTGGATATTCTCAGCACGACTCAACAGGATCGCGAAGCGGCTATTTCTGAAGATTTGGTCGAGTAAGTTTTCACGAGAGAATTTTTAAATGTCAGACAGTTAAGAAAATTGTGATTGTAAATTAAATTGTATTTTATCGAAATTATTGGGAAAAATTAGAATTGTTAAAGGTTTGAATGTTTTATAAATTGTTAGATATAATTGAGAGTATTTAAGTAGCAAAATGTTGGATATTTTTGTACAGATTCGCACAGCAGAAGGATGATAGGACAACGGTCGACGGACAAGCCAGGCGACCCCGTTCGATCATGAGGGACCACTATATTTCCAGGTGAGAATTCGTTCAATATCGAATCTTAGCTAATCCGTTTATCAGAAAAAGAAACGTCACTATTTCTTAAAATATTATATCATAAAAGTGTTAATTAAATTTTTTGAATTAACGTAGTTATTAAAACGAAATTAAGAATCACAATATAAGGAGAGTAATATTTAATATTAATGAGTAGCACGCTATTTTCCGCACAGTTTTATAAGTTAGAAATAATGTTTTCTCGTAAAAACACTTTGACATTTCAAATTGCATTACATTTGCCTTGAAAAGTAGCAAAACCCGTTTAATATCCAAGCGAAAATAAATTGCAAAATAGATTTGTTGTTGGCCAAGAAACTCTGGCAAGCGTGCATAACGAGAAAGAGATTACAGAAAGACAAGTTGGAGTAGGTCGAAGTACGACGCGCCCCCGACGGAGGGTACGAAGGTGCCGCAAGAAGAGGGTGTGACTCTTCGAAGGGAAGTGACCGGAGGCACGAGGATCTCCCGCACCACGATTGATCGTGTCTTCGACAACAGCAATCGGCGACGATATGGGATGGGCATTGTCGGTCGCTTCTTCGGGTATACATTCATGTATCTTAATTCAGTTTTCATTGCTACGATTAATTAAATTAAATTACATTTTATGCTGAAATAAAGTGCTTCATGAATACTTAAAGATTTCTTCATTTTCTTTATTATTTCAGACGATCTTTTCGGAAAAGCGTCGCGCACAAACCGGATATAAAGAAGCAGCTGGACGACTTCGAAGATCATCGGCCGTATTTCACGTACTGGATCACTACCGTGCAAGTGTTAATTCTGATAATATCCTTGGCATGCTATGGATTTGGTCCTGTTGGAATGGACATCAACCATCGATCCGGGCTGGTGAGTAGATAGAAACTGCAACTTATTATTAAATCCAATCATAAGTGATATATTCGCGAAATATTTTCAAAAATTGTTGAGAATCTTATCGTTAAAGCTGTCGGAAATCATTTGTCGAGATTGAATCTAATATCTCGGTGTATTACTGAAAAAGAAATAAGGGTCGAAATGTGTTTAGGTTCTCGTGACGAGTCTGTCACTGCAACAAGTCGACTATCAAGAACCCGCGAACTTCTGGCTGGGTCCTAGAGCAGCGGATCTAATTCATTTGGGCGCCAAATTCGCGCCCTGTATGCGCCGAGATATCAAGATCTTAAAGGAAATTGACGTCTGGCGAGAAAGAGAACGGGACACCGCCTGCTGTATCAGGAACGACGATTCCGGCTGCGTTCAGTCCAGCAAAGCAGATTGCTCTGTGAGTGTTTTGATTTCTGTGCAAAATATTGCTACAAATGTAAATAAAATAATAATGTAATATATTTTGCACTTATATGATATAATATCTCTCTCTTACTGACATTTTGCAGCTTCTATCTTGCCTATAATATTTCGCTGACTTTTCACATCCATGTGTGTTTATGTTAACGTAATTTTCTTCCATGCGTGCCAATAGGTCCGGGGATTAAGGTCTACTGTTACGGTAAATCACGTAAAACTTTACTTTAACTCTCTAGCTGGAAGCGCTTAACAACTTTTAGCTTTTACTGCACGTTATATATAACATTGCATGTTATAAAAAAATATAATATAATATAAAATATAATATAAAAATGTATATTTCTAAGAAATGTGCATTCGTTCATCCAGGCACTATGTTCTCCCAATAGTTGTCCGCGTATATGTGTCTAATGGCGATCTGTATATAACAGAAAGTCGCGAAACTCATTGTTCATGGTAACTTTTAATTATACAATCGGGATTATTCGCAGAATACAATTTCGACCTGGAAGAAATGGAAACACGGGGCCAGCGGGCCTGGCGGTCGCATTAGTGGATCAGTATGTGGGCTGGATCCAAAATTCTGCGATGCTCCAGCAAGCATTGCGCCTTACGAGTGGCCAGACGACATCACCAAATGGCCGATTTGCCGGAAGACTGCCTTCAATCAACGCTTCAGGTAAGATTTGATTTAATTGATCTTGACTATCAACGAATTCTTTGAAACGGAGATAATAGAATATCGTATAAACGATCCGCTTGCCAAAGCAAGGAAAGTGAAGACTAATGAGGATTAATGAAGAACATCATGATTTCTTTCTATTTTTTTTTATTTCGTATATTTCATGTTTATTGTTCGTGAAGTTTTGCGTTATAGTATTATTGCGTGTTATTTGCAAATTATTAAGCATTATCTATTATTTTATATTATTTATAAATAAAATTACAAAGATTTATAATACGATATATGATATAATAATGGTCAGGCGCGTTATATCTATGGGAACTGATGATTGATCATAAAGTTTAGATTTATTTGGTGAAAATCAAGATTAACTTATTTCAAATATTTTTTTCTTTAAAAAAAAAACTGAGAAATTCTTGACAGTAAAAACGGGAGTCAGCAAGGGAACTTTCCCATCGGCCGCTACAATAAAATGGCGGAGCACATGGTGTGCGAAGTAATCGGCCATCCGTGCTGTATCGGGATTCACGGGATGTGTCGGATCACCACGAAAGAATACTGTGATTTTGTCCACGGTTACTTCCACGAGGAAGCGTCGCTATGCTCGCAGGTGGAGTGTCTGCACGATGTCTGCGGTATGATACCATTCTTGCATCCGGAATGGCCGGACCAGTTCTACAGGCTCTTTACCACCATCTTTCTTCATGCCGGGTAATAATTCAATAAATAATCAACGAGCAGACAAATTCATTTATTATATATATTATATTATCGACTTATTTATTTTAGTATTTATAGATTCATTCAAAGAAATATCCAATTTATTCGTCTCAATGAGTTAATAAGAAAAATAATATGAATTTATTATTCTGATAAACTTATTTCAAGAAAGACAAACTATAATTTGTATTTCTCCTGATAAAAATCTAATGTTAACTATTTTACCGTAATTGATTCTAAAGAAATAAGCTCTATTCGTTTATCTCACTGAATCGGCATTGCAGAATCGTCCATTTGGCAATTACGTTGCTGATCCAGTATTTTCTGATGAGGGACTTGGAAAAGTTGACGGGATCTTTGCGCATCGCTTTGATCTATTTTACCGGTGCTCTTGCTGGGAATTTGGCCAGTGCGATCTTCGTCCCTTACAGGGCAGAAGTAAGTTTTTAAGTTTCATATTAATATTGAATTTTGCCTATAATACATCGTATTAACTATTAAAATTTATTTCCTAATTTTATTTCATGAAAATCTAACGTTTTTTTAGTCTTTTGCAATAATTAATTTTGTTCTTTTTATCAACGCAATTTTCTTACATAATTATTTTAAAACAAATCTTATTGTCAAGTTTATTGTTTCTAATGTTATTTAAGAATTGTGATATTTTATATTTCTATTTGTACAGGTCGGTCCAGCCGGCGCGCACTTTGCGTTGCTGGCCACGTTGGTGGTCGAAGTGCTGCACTGTTGGCCGATGCTGAAGCATCCTCGGCGCGCACTGTCCAAGTTGATCCTAATCCTGTTGGTGCTATTGGCGCTGGGTATCCTGCCATGGGTGGATAATTATGCGCATCTATTCGGCTTCATCTTCGGCTTCCTGGCGGCCTACGCACTGATGCCGTTCATCTCGTTCGGCCATTACGATCGCAGACGAAAGATCCTGCTGATCTGGGTCTGCTTGATCCTGATCGTAGGCCTGTTTGCCCTATTGCTCGCCCTCTTCTACAATGTGCCGGTGTACGAGTGTGAGGTGTGCAAACTGTTCAACTGCGTGCCGTTCACCCGCGACTTTTGCGCCTCCCAAAACATCAATTTGAAACGGGAGGAGCCGGTATGACATACGGGGCCGCGGTTCACAGTCGGGCGCGAAGTTGTTCCGTTCGGCCCCCGATCTCACGCTCTTCATCATCGCGCACACCACCACGATCCACTATTACTGTTCGCAACGCTCGTCCTGGCGACGCTCCTCGTCGACTCCCGAAGCCGCGTCCGAAGTCGCAACGTCGGCCGAGATTGATCGAAGAACTTTTTCATTTCAGGGATAATTGAAGCTCAAAATCTTTATGATCATCGAGATCTCTGATGTACGAAGTTAGAAGAAATCCTTCGGAAATTAATTGAACGACAAATGTTTTGAATTTTTGATGAAGTTTTGAAGAAAAAAGTAGAAGTTTTTTTATTTTTAAGGAAGGTAAAGAATTCAGGGAAGAGTTTTTGCATTTCTTAAGAGGCTGGAAGAAGATGAATAAACATTGGGAGAAAAATTGGGAAATCAAAAGGGAACATGTGCATTTTTGAAAAGATCGTTAAAAGGAACTTCTTGAAGTTTTGAAGAAGCAAAATGATCCAAAAAAGATTTTAGGTTCTCAAGTTGAAAGAAGATTGAGAGAATGAGATGAATATTTTTTTTTAATTTTTGATCGTAGGAAAATCTGCAAGAAAGGAATTTTATATTTTTGAAAAAAGAAAAATAAGGCATCGGAAAAATAACCTTTTTGATAAAGCTAAAGAATTAGCTATTGTGCAATTTTAGAGACATTTCTTGGTCAGTGATCAATTTCTAGTCTATTTAATGATGATCTGGATTGTTGAGCTTTCAAGATTATCCGAGGTTTACGTTTACCTTCAAATTGCAAAATTGTGCAATATAAGCTTTTAAAGTAGAGCCTAAAGCAATTCGCCTAACGGAGGATCTTTTGTGCTTTGAAATTTGGCGACCCGAATGTTTGGTCTTTAAAATTTTTCCGGAATTCCCGACCTGCGTAGATCAGGATCAACGATCGTATTTGGATTGTTCACGTTACTTATAAGAATGATATCATGGTGCGTTCGGAGGACATGGGGGTTTGATAGTGCCTGGATCGAGCGGGTGAAGGTAATGGATCCCGACCGACATTTTCGCTACTGCCAACGAACGTTAGAGAGGAACTCGTGTTCGTCGACGCACGACGATGCCTTAACATTATTAAGTCCCAGCGTAGTAAATGGCTCCCAACGTAAGCTGGCCAGGGCCCAGCGGGCCTTGAGGGAGTCCAGGACTCTAAATCGCCGACGGAGTGTGTAAATATGCGCGGGCCTTGAGTGTCCAGCGAAACGATTAAACGGATGGATGCTCCACGTGACATCCGGGATGTAACGTACCTACGCGAGGGTCCATCGCGGCTTGGCGTGGCAGCATCCATTCCACGGAGGTGTTGATAGGCAGAACGGAGGAGAAACGGGCAGATGTAAATAGGATCAAGTCTTGTTACCGTTGTAAGAACGACCTTAGTAAGCTAACTTTAGGAAGAACCTTGAAAGTGCGCACGTCTTTCGTCTCTGTACGATATAGTCCCCCGCACCTCCGACATCCGGAACTATTGTCTGTGATGGCTTGATCTTGGAGATATTTTTCGTAGCACCGCGATGGCCGTAATGATGATGGCCGCGAGCCTTCCTACAGGAATGACCCGGGGATAATCATCGTCTGGATACCAATTGGTAGCTCGATAAGAGGCGAGGGAAAACTGGAGCCTTAAGCGTTTATGTGTGAAGAGGCAGGATGAAGAGTGTAAGTCTTTTAAAGCACGTATAACACACTTGAAAAACCGCTTCTTTCCGTTTCCTGATGTAATTTCGGGCTTGAACGTGGATATTGAAAATAGAATGAACACGCATTGCTCAACATTTAGAACGACAAGCTGTTTGCCAATTTCTCGTTACCACGTTTCAATTCGAGTAATGCAATTGCCATTATATAATTGTCAATTTTCGGTAAGGTGATTTATTAATCAATTATATCATGTATGACAGGAAGTTCCAACATAATTCGTATCATCTCTTGACAATGCAAATTCTGTCTAATAGCATTGTATTTCAGTATTATCTGTATCAGTTCTATGATACCAATTATAATTACAGTATTAATAATATTATTCATTTCAAACGTAACCAGACTAATCTTATACGATAACTCTAGCAATGTCACTTTAAATAAAACTGGATTTTTACATTAGATTTTGATAATATCTACCGATAATCTTATGAAATTGTAATATAAAACGTAGTACAAAATATGGAATACATGCAATAACACGAGAAACAGCAGGTACTGAAATATCTGATTGGTATCCAGAGGACTGAGTCCTTGTCGAGGATAGGAGGGAAGGGGAGGTCCGAGGCAGAGGAGGCGGAAGGAAAGTGTTAACGATTTAAGGCGAAACGAATCAATTTTTTATAACGGCGTGAAAGAGAGCGAGAGAAAGGGAGGGAGAGAAAGGGTGGCGCGAATATCAGAATTCTTAATCAATTTCGAAGTCTGTAAATATGTATCTGCGGCAATGCGAGGGAATGTATGGGAACGAAAGGAGCGGTGAAAGGAACAAATACACGAAATATATACGCTACGCAATAAGTTTCTTATACCTCTGTGCACATAAAAAATTAAACTTATTGGAATTGTATCGATTTCCGATCTTTTATTTGATTAAATTCATCCTCTGTACACGCATGCGTAAACGAATACTTGGATATTTTATTTTACTGCAAGAGAGAATTGTGCTAAGTCGATTTTTCAATTTTCGTGTCTTTTTCTTATGCAATATTCTTATACATGATTTGTTAATTGTTAATTATTATTACTTAAAATGAAAGGATTATTACTTAAAATTAAAATTTATTATTATTACTTCTCCTTTATCGAATTTTTTACAATTTTTTTAATTAATAAGAGCAATGATGGATTGCGTAACATTTGGAGTGACATTTTACTATTTACCAAAGCATTAAGCGTTACATTACTATGCAAACGCATCAAACCATATAAGCAAATTTGACTTTACGAAATGCAAATGTGACTTTATCAGAGAATGCCAAGCGGATCATCGTACTGACTATTACGATTATCATTTTTACTGCTCGCACATTAAATCGAAACCATGCATTTGAAAACTTTGTGATACACGATTTGATGGTCATACGAGAAGAAAGGTAAGAAAGAATGAGAAGGGAAGCAGAAGAGATGTGTGCATGTGTGCATGCGTGTATGTGTGTGCGTGCGTGCGCGCGCGCGCGCGCGCGGGTGTGTGCTGGGGCGACCCTATTAAACTTTTTTCGTATTATATATATAAATATATAAATATAAATGTATACATACGCGGGTTAAGATGAATCGTCGATGACGAGCAACGTATTGTTATTATTGTAAATGTGTCATATACAAATAATAGCATGCAACACACAATTATACACGAACAGTACACACGAACATATGAACAATCGTATATACACGTACACACGATGGAGATAAATAAATTGAGAACTTTCAATAATTCCATACCGATCACGGCGAGGTGGAATGTCTCGCCTCCCCCAACCCCTCGCGGAGGCGAGAGACAGAAGAGGGCGATTTTTCAAGCCGGTTGGTTGTTGTAGAAATTACAAATTGCGGGCTAATTGCGCGATCGAACTAATTCTGTATAATTAATCTAACATCATTTATTAATCAACTGTCGCTGCAAGACGAAAATAATTCTTTTATGGAATCTATTATGTAGAGTTTCAGAAGTCGCATGCTGTTTCTAAGTTATTAATATTGTAAAAGCTAAATGAGACAAATAACGTTTGTTCAAATCAATAATATTCTATAATTTGTAATATAGTTGGACATAATTTTAACTATCACTTAATTATCGAACAATTACAAGAAAAAAGTTACATTTAAAATAAATGAAATCAGATTTCTCTTTAATTAGATCTGAATTTAGCATAATATGTAAAATGGAAGTTGAATATTCAAAGAGGCAATAAAAGATTGGCGTATGTAAAGAATAATATATGATATCTATTTACGTAAAAGCAAAAGAGACTGCTAAATTTCTGACAAACATTTAGAATGAATTTTTTATACATATTCTGTGTATATTGAAGTTTTAGGAAGCATCTATTCTACAAGAAATTTTGTGATTGAAATTCACATTTTGCAACACTGTGCAATTATTACCGATTAAGTTACTATCTCAACTATATCCAAATGTTTATTATAAAATAATTTATCTTTTATCATGAATTCTCTCTCTCTCTCTCTCTCTCTCTCTCTCTCTCTTTCTCATACGAGACATTATATCACATACACATTTTATATTTTATTAAGCTTTTATAATATTTTGTTTTTGTGTTACGTAGAACAAAGAAAAAGTTTACGTAACATTTTTCCTGAATTAAAGGTTTCAGATCGCGCGGTTAGCTTGCTAGTACATCGCGATGCGGAAAATCACCGCCGCCGCGCGCGCGCGCGCGCGTGCAACCCTTGTAAATAAACGTATGCGTCGAAAATGGACCAAGGATCATAGTGCAGCGTGTAAATCGATCGGCAAGTAGGATCGTAAGTAAAGCTACAATTAATCCTAATTATTATAAAAAGACTCTGCGAAAGATAGGCGAATTCAAAGGAACGCACGCAGACTTTATTTCTGCGAAAGAATCTTCCACTCTTTGAAAGAATTAATTTAATTCCTTATTAGTCAAATTATGTATGTAATTTCGAAGCATTCTAAATGAAATTTTTGCAAACTATATTTCAATGTTTAGTATCTATTAAATTGGTTTACATAATTCGTATTTACATAATTTCTGTCGTAATTGTTTGAAAGTCATTGAAAGATAAAATGTTTTTCAATTTCTCTCTGCAGATGAACAAATTTACATAATAAAATTTACATTACTATCTGAATCAGGAATCCGATATAAATATTACCAGTTTGATTTTGATACTTTAAATGCAATTGCAGAATTAAAAAGGGTTTTGAAAGTTTGCAAAAGTTTTCACGTTAAAACAGTACACTAATATGAAAAATTTCATATTATTTCTCTATCAGCCTGTGATTTCGAAGATTGGCAGTTTGATTTAACATGATGAATTCTTGTTAATCTTTTTTTAATTCGCTTAATTTTTGCGGTGTAAATAAAATAAGCGCCGGCGCGGCGGCGCCGGTTTGTAATTACACTTAAGTAAGGTCGCCTCTTTTATATAAATATTATACATACATTATGTATATATATACATATATACGTATGTATGTATGTATATATACATATACATATATATACAATTTATAAAACATTCCACCACAGCCGCGCGGTATTATTTTTCTGTATCCCTGTATCTATAAAAGCGCGATATAAGTATTAAGAATGGAGTTTAAGAGATATACGACTGTATCGATTAAAATTTAATCGATTTATTAATATTATTTCAATAATTTTTATTATCATCAACGTCATCATCATGGTCATCGTCATTATCGTCACAATTATCCATTACATATAACCATTAACATTAACATAACTGACATTGTTGATACCGTTACGAATACATCATTCTCGGTTTTCACTATAATCATCGGTGCCCTTCGATTACAATTATTATTAATAATCATACCAATACATTGTACTTGTCGCTGTTATATACATACACATATAAATATATAAATATATAAATATATAAATATATAAATATATATATATACGAACGATAAATATTAATTTAATAACAATAAAGAAAACGTGAAACACATCATGTAGTTTTTGTATGGATCAATGATCCTTTCTTTAACCATAATGTCATTAAAATTCGATTCGTTTGTGTCTGATGCAAAAAATCTTTTACTTTTCTTACTTAATTCTTATTCAGATTTACTTAACTGATTGTACTTTATTTACTTTTCTGTTTCTATTTAATTCAAAGTTAACGTACCGTAGTAATTGTTGTTAATCAATTATTGTTACTACTGCAAAGAGTTTACATTCATTCACTGATCGTTTTTAGACACATTTATTCATGATAAATCCCTACGACAAGGCCCATTGCGACAAATTCCGGGGTATCAAGCACATAAGTTGAATACGTATCTCTTTCAACGTCCCATAATTTGCCAAAATCGATTTGCACATTTTGCCATAATTTTTGGACAATCGACATAACGACCACAACTTTGTATCTGAAAACAACAATAAAATAAATTACAAGTTTAAATAACAAGTGAGTTTTTATGCTCATAACAACGCAACCATTAAAATTGTATATATTTTAAATAATAAAATATATTACTAAATATTCATGTAAATATGTTGATTCAGAGATGAATTATCTTAAAGTTACTTTATTTTTTAAGTTATTTGGATATATGAATACTATAAATTAAATTTAGAAGAAAGACAATGTACATCAAGTATTAAAGCGACTTTTTACTTATAAAGTATATATATAAATATGTGTAATTATCGCATTTATTTAATTGTTCAACAAATTACCGGTCATAGTTTTTTTTGTAAATTATATCACGCACTTCTGCCGACATTTGTTGGCAAATTCGCATGCAGACTTCAGGTTGGTATTTTAGATTAGTTAAATAATTTTGCATTACATCCATCAAGATTTTATCAGTAACTTCACAGTTAAAGGGATTATAAGATTTAAGACGGTAAGTATTATGGTATCTTGGAATCTGAAAAATATAATAAGTATATATATTAATATTTTTAATAATTTTAAATATTTTTAATTTTTAAATATCATATTAAATATCATATATCGTATAAGTTATAAGTACAATATATAAAAATAATTATAAGCTACAAGAGTTATAACTATAAAATTAGCGTTGTTTATTATTATTTTAATAATATTTTATTATATGTATTTATTTTTTATAAATAAAATTATATGAAATTTACTTTTATATTTCTTAATATACAATATGTTTATTTTAATACAATAAGTTTCATATACCTTTAAACCGCTTTTGGTTCTACGAAAAAGCAAGCTACCTTTGTGTAATGCTACAATGGAGATACTACTAAGAAGCGTTCTTGATGATTGAATGGATTTATTAATCACAGACCATGCTACTTTTGATGTGGATTTCTGCGCTGGTAAATAAAAGCAATTTTATAAATTATCATTTATAATTATCATTTATAACTATTATTATTAGTTTTAATAATTATATATATACTATTTTTACAATCAAGAATCTTTTCAATTTTTGATATTATTACGATCTAATTTATACAGGCTCACTTGTATTCATATTTATTTTGGTTTCATATAAAATATTGAAAATATTGAATTATTAAAATATTGAAAAATATAAAATATTGAAAGAAAATTCATTAAAAAATATTGTATAATGTATATTATATATCAAATAACTGCCATGAATATGGCAATTAATATGACTGCCAAAATTATTATTAATAATCAATTCTTCTGTTTCTTTCTCTTGAAAATTGCCGCATTTATATCTGCGATTGCAATTTTTTAAGATATTCTATTCTATTTAAACATATATTTAATATTTATAAGCAAAACTGGATACGTAAACGAATTTAAATAATTTAAATTTATTGTGATATTTTTGGATGAAGAAATGAGTTGTAATAATTGAATACGAAAATGTTCAGAGAATTCAGAATCATCACTTTAATATATATATATCAAGGTCAAAGTCGGAAATACGTTCTCTGCTCTGAACTTATTTAATATTAATACTCCAATTTTTTGCTTTTATAAATGGCAGCTCGTAGAGGGCGCCAAAAGCGCTGGTCACGTGAAATGCACGGGAGTTTAGTGACTCCGATGTCCGATGTCCGATCGCGACAGTGTATTTGTATTTGTATCAGGCTGCGTCTCTGAAAGGTTTATTGTTATTATTGCCGCGCGTTTGTTGGTTTTCTGGATTAGGCGCAATTATCGCAATTAGGCGATAATAATGAGTGACGATGATCGAGATATTGACATTGAAAGCGATGTAAGTGACGAATGGAGTCACGAAGTTTGCGGAAAACGCGCTTCTAACCAAACTTCTGCTTTTAGGACGGTGAGGATTCCGATTCTAGGTTAAGACATTCCAACAACACACAGTGTTACTCTCAAGTGAGTTGTTCTCAATAATGTATATGTATGTATTTAACTAGATCAAGCATTCCTGTAGAATCCTGAAGTTGACATTTGACAGAAGAAACTACGTTCAACTGTCTCCTTGTAATCAGTGTTTATTTGCAAGAAACACCCTCAGGTTGCGCTAGCATACACATTGACTGTCAAGAAAAATGTCAAAAAATCTGCCAGTGTGTGATGGTGTATTCTTGGACGAAGGAAGAGAACGTAGGACAACTTTTTCACATAATCTAGTCGCCCTTCAGGGCGAATGCTTGATCTTATTCTTGCAATCAGTATTTATGTTGTATCTAATTTCAAAGTACTGATGCACCAGAGACGGAGTCACGTTTATCAAATATGATAACATTGTTCACTTTCACATGAAATTTGTTTAATGCTTGCAATTATTTAATTGTCAACGTTTTAGAGATATCTTTATAGTTTTAATTAAAATCAAAGCAAGTCGTGGTTGAAGTAAAATTCGAGGAAGATATTCTTTGTCTTTTGAATTCCAATTTTGGAATTTGCTAACAATATTCCACAAACATACTTATGTATGTACACTTGCAATGTTAGGCAGAGAAAAGGGCACATCACAATGCTTTAGAGCGAAAGCGCCGTGATCACATCAAGGACAGTTTCTCAAGTCTCCGGGATGCTGTACCGGCTCTGCAAGGAGAAAAAGTCGCGAGTAGAGCGCAAATCCTGAAAAAAGCTGCAGAATATATCCAATTCATGCGACGCAAGAACACGTCTCACCAGCAGGACATCGATGACTTGAAACGGCAAAATAATGTTCTGGAAGCTCAGAGTTTGTACTCCCTTCTTTATATGTTTTTGGGTTGATCGGAAAGTCCATGCGGATTTGCCGGTCTGCCTAATACATAGCTGTACATGAACAATAGTAAGATAAATCGCTGTAACTTAGCTTCTTAAATGACTCATGTTGTGTTATTGACTTTTGTTATTACAAGCAAACGTTTTAAAGAAAGTTATTCCATTCAGCATCGAATAATTAGTCTTTTTGACTTCCAGTAATTTTAAATATCCAATTTATCACGTTTCAATCAAAATTATTGCTTCTTTCCTTCGTTTCTTTGCATACATTAACACGTACTTTACAACAATGCTGTCGATATTCTCATAAGGTCAAGATGAGCTTCAAAATCTCGACGCGAAAAGTTAAAACTTTAATTTGTGAACTCCAACGAAGCAGAAATATTCTTTTCCACAACATTCATTTCTAATAACAAAATTACAATAATTATCCAAGTTAAGTTATAGCGATTTGTCCTGTATACGTAAAATGGGAATGCGCAAAGAGGATGATTCTTCCTAATACAGTTATACGAACAGTTCGTACACTGGAGAAGGCAAAGGTCACCGACAACTACGCTTCTGAGACGTGTGAGGTGACCATCAAATCCGAACCTGTGGGTATGGGCACTTACAACGACACCGAGTCGGGGTCCTCCGACAGCGAGAGCGGCCGGGCAATACGGCAGCCGAAGAAGCTGAAGGTCGCTGGTCTTCATCATTAAAAGTTTATACATTCTCCTCTTTTTCGATACTTTTATTTTCATATCGTTCTCTCATTATTGTAAGTGATGTAAACTATGTGTGTACTATGTGATCTTATGTAGATAGACAACTAAGAGCAAGCGCGATTAGATCTTTTATCCCGTAGGACATACTTCTATATATATATAAATATATTTGTAATATATAGCGACGATAGCTCTCCGACGATGAGATCAAGAATAACTTGTTCCAGAGACCAATACACGTGAACAAGTCGTGTCGATATGGCGATTATTATGCATAATTAGATGAAAATAAAGAATATGCTTGTTCGATTTTCTATATTTCATTTTATTGCGTGAGAGAGGAACGACTTAATTGAACCGTTGCAAATATATCCACATTTGCTTTGAGATATCATTTATGTTCATACAATTGAATGTATATAATTACTTATTAAGCAATGATAAAAAAACATTATATTGACGTGAATTGCTTGTTTGACGGGTTTGCAATTATTTTATCGGTGTATCTATCCCTGAACTTGCACTTGCAATTTGCTGGAATTGCGCAAAAGTACAAAATGACGCAAGTCATATTTATCTAAATATAATCCGAAGTATATCCCTTCCTATCAGTACTTCAGTATCTTTTCTTACAGCTTACAATCCTTTATTTATGTCTCTCGAAATGAACCTCAGAATCAACATTACTAATACGATTCAATTACATAATTCTAAAATTTGATTACATATCGGTGATGAATGCTCACTTATCAGAGAGATGGCACGTTGGCGCGCTGTAGCAGATACACATGTATAAGATTGGCATACGTAACAACACAACGAAAATGAATCGTTGAACAAACCGCGGGAGATTTGTTAATACGAGATGAGAGGAGACGAGAGATTGATCGTGTTATCGATTTATTGAAGTATGAGTTATTTTACAAACAGGAGATATGACACGATCCTAGAGTCCTGTTTAATGCTTAAACAATTTACTAAGATAAGCAGATGTAGTATATCGATCGCAGGGCAGTTTAGATGCGACCGGCGAACGTGCCAGCCTCGATCTGTCCGTCCCATTTTTCTATCCAGGCGTTTGGACACATCGACTTGTAGACCCTCTTAAAATACTGGCAAGCCTCGTAATTTTCGTTGTGCTTCTTCTTGCATCGATGAAAGTCTACATAGCTCTGGTAACAGTATCTACAGATTATCAGACTGAATTAGAGAGCATTCTCCAAGACTGGTAGTCCTAAATAGTAATAATCAGTGTCATCGTGATGCGACAGGTCTCTGTCATGTTTCCAGATTTGCAAAATTAATCGCGTGTCATCTTTCTCTGAGTTGATTTTATTTGCAAATTTGCATTTTATTTCCGTTACGCTACTTAACATGTAATGCGATTCTCCAGGAAAATGGATAGTAACTGGATAGTAACAACGTGTAAGTAATTGGTGCGCAATCTTGTTTTGCTTCCAAAGATCCAAATTAAGTGTATCAGCGACTTTATCTTGCTTTATTGCTTATTTAACATGTATAAAAATTCGAGAAGAGAAATTGCGAAATATAACAACGATATTGTATTTTATTGTACGAAAATTCGAGAACGTTTCAGGTACCAAGGCGTGATACAGAAAACGAATTATTTCACAACATATTGGTGTTGATCAAGTCTAAATGAAGGCTGATCACTTGAGCCTTACCTGGTCTGGTTCTGGTTAGGGAACCTAGGATCGAACGGTGCCGTTTGCATCGTTTCTGGAGTCAAGTCAGCGATTGAAGTGGTCTTGGTCATGTTTGCGTCGATATAGGACACTGCTTAACAAGTCATAAATTATTTAATCTCTAAACCTCAGCACAGACTCGCATTGCTCGTTTCATCTTCTCTTTCTCTTTCTCGCTCTCTCTCTCTTTCTCTCCCTCGTTCTATCCCCCTTTTTTTCCGCCCACAAATGTAAATTCTACGTTTCTCTCTCGCTCTCGTCCATACGTCTCTCAGAACACACACGCGACACACAGTATATCACAAATGCGTCCGTTTCTCACGGCACTGTCTCCTTTCGTGTCTTTCTCGTTCAGATTTCCGTTTACAGAGGAATCGCGAGGTTCGCGGTGAAAACAAAACGGACGAAAGGTGTCTGCGGAAGTAGCGTCTTCCGAAGCTTTCTTTTATATTTTCTTTTACCAAGGGTAACGTTAACTAACTATAGACGTCTTAGAAGAAAGATAAAGAACCGTAGTACGCAAAGAACGGGCGACGCGGAATGTTCGAGCTATTTGACCAATGGTCGCGTGTTGTCCTCCTCCTGGCAACAAACTTCCCGATACTTTTTCACTTCCGCCATGTAGAGCGACCACGCGTCCTTCGGCTGCTCCACCGTCTGTTCCGTCTTTGGCTTCGCCACCATGCCGGTCTTTAGGATCCTGCCGCCTCTTCTCTTACCTACCATCAGTGGTGGCGGCACCACGGGCTTCTCTTCCAGCACGGAGGTGGTAGGTTTCTGTGCAGTGGGTTGCATTTGCTCCTGCATCTTCTTGAACATCTCCATAAAGCTACCGTCGTTCTTGAAGGCGTTCGGTTGCGGTGCTACGGCCGCTGCCTGATACATCGCCATCCCCGCCCCCTCTCCATGGTCATCCAACGCGTCTGATTCGTACGAGGGTGCCCTGGTGTGGTGCTTGCGGCTCTCTCGGTATCTGTGCCGGTCTCTGCTGCGGTTACGACTGCGGCTTCGTCTCCTGTCCCGCGAGCGGGATCTACCGCGCGATCTCGACCGCGATCTGTCCCTTCTGGAGTACTTTCGCGACCTGTCCCGATCACGATCGCGATCGCGATCGCGATCGCGGTCTCGGTCCTTGTCGTTGGACCTGGACCTTCGGTGGGACCGCACCGGGGACGACCTGGAGCTGCTGCGACGGCGCCTGCGCCGCTCCTGGAGCGGCGAGTCGTTCCGCGAGGATCTACTGCTCCGATGATGATCCGTGGTAGGCGAGGGAGAGCGCCGCGAGCTGACTCTGCCCTTGTGGCCGTCGTGTGTCGATGTGCTGTAACTTGTGCTATACATGGGAGGCGAGGGCGGAGCAGGTGGCGATTTGGTATTCGACCTGGAGCTGCGTTCGTACCGCTTTGAGTCCATCACGTGGCCGGGCCAAACTGAAGGATGGACGTACACGGATACACCTACAAGGATAGAAACTACCTTCCATGAGTACACTGCTCATTCCAGATCCCAGCGCCTTTACTTTGACATTTGGGCTTTTTTTTTAAGTGTGCATTCGCGAGAGACAGGCGGACTTTGAGCGAGAGAGCGTAACGTAGTTAGGTAGCTCGAATAGAAAACGACAAAGGATAACAGACGAGAAAGGGAAAGAGAGAGAGAGAGAAAGAGAAAGAAAGAGCAGATATTTTCATCAATTAAGGCCACGTCGCTTGCGATCACCAAGCCGTGATACAACGACCAGCGTATTCCAGTAATATCATTAGCGCAAATAAACCGAGCATGGTGACCGCATGGCTTACTCTGAGGCAAACTTGAATGCAAGAGACGTTGAAATAATACACAACTTTAGTACAGTGACTTTACTCGCTATCTGTATCATCTATTCGTTTGCGGCGTCACAAGTAGAGGTGCCAAAACAAACAAACAAGATTAAAGCTAGATCGTGGATACAAAACATGGACTTTGACTACCGATCAGATCGTGTGTGGTCGCTAATCGATTTCTCAAACAATTGCTCATTCTTCGGGGGGTAAGAATGGGAAGCTGAGGGAGCTACTACGTGTGCTGTGGGGTTCCACTTGAGGCGTGATGTGCAGGGAAGTACGTTTTCGTAGGATACACAGGCACGGGGGATTGAGACGAGGAACTGGGAGAGGGCAAACACAGAGGGATACGCGAGCCGTCTTTACGACGGCATTCCTCGAGATCTACTACCGAGATGGCGACTACCCTCCTACGGCTATCTGCCCCGCGCGAGCGGACATCGTCTCGTCGAGTGTCTCGCTGGACCATCTAAAATAACGCTAATTATTTGTATGCGTAATACCTTAATCAGCCGTGCTGTCGGAAACAAAATGGCCACTAAGAAACACCGCGCCAGCCGACGAATTCGTTACGTCATGCACGTCGAGGAGAGCTCTCGCGTTTGCGGCAATTTGCGGGCACACGGTCTAGTCACACGTTGTAACATACGAGAGATGTTCCAGCATGATCGTACGGAATTGGTACAATACTGCACGCATGCGTACGACGCGAGCTCCTATTGGTGCTAGATCAGATTGCGATCGAGCAACTTGCTCATCCATCCGCGCGAGCGCTGTTGTAGCCATCGCGAAGCTAGTTACGAGACTACGTAAACCGTGACGTAAGAACGTTGGACGAGAACGAGCGAGCGACCGCTAGATTGCGAATCACTGCGAGTCGGCGAGTGTCGTCAGCGATTATCGATGTTTGGTCGTTCGCGTTTTCCGAGCTGATGCGAGGATGCCTCGTCGTTGTAGGCCGTGTCATTCCACGAGGAAGCCCGATTACGGGCCCACTGACAACGATGACGTCGATCATGCTGCGTAAGCTCCCGGCAAGCCGACGATTTATTACTTTTACGTAATTTGCGACGCGGCTCGATGCGAACGGTGGAACCGGCGTTTGTGCTCCGGTGCGAATCGCGATACGCTTCTTGTTTACATAGCGCTCTGCGCCCGTGGATTTTGCTTCGATTCGTGAATCACGATGTGACGAGTCGAGATACGCGTTCGCAGCTGTACCTGAAATCGGTCGCAGCCCGACGTGCCCGGAATATAATCGACGATGTTCGTCATTGCTGATTCCACTCGGTCTCGGCTACGTGGAGAATGGACGATGAGGTGTGAAGTTTCCCTCTTGCGTGAAGTTTTTCGCTCTAAACTTGCAAATTTGCAGCGCGCCAAGCTCGTCTTTCATCGTAACCGGTGCATAACGAGCTTACTTTTTAAACTGAATTAAAGAAAATTAAATGATTAAATTAAACAATGAATCGACGACTTTGTAATTTATTATTATTTTTCTTAAGTTCGTGAAACCAGCGCGGATTATATTTGCGTGTATTTTACGGGATTCGTTATTGTAATTGCAGCATTATTTACGATTTTTTAATTTATTTTTATTGTATTTTAGTCCACAGAAAAATTAATTTCTCAAGAGGAAGAATATTAGATATTCGTAAATAAAAGATTGTTAAATCGAATGATCGAGCGGACAAAGATACGTAACTACGTAAAAATCCTCGATCGTGCAGGAATAGAATCGATATTAGTTTTTTATAAGAGATTATTTTTAAACGGAATTATAAATGAAGCTACATGTTATGAAAGTCCAATCATCCTGAAGATAATCGATCTTATAACAATTGTTGTAGTATTATCGATGTACGAAATCAATTAAAATAAATTTACTTCTCATTAATTCTTTTTTTCAAAATAAATTAAAACAGAATTTAAAAAATTTTTTAAAAATTAATAGAAATTAAAATTGCTTTTTCCTCTAAATATCACGTGAATATTCGTCTAGCCGCTTAATATTTTCTCGGGAGAGAGTGCCCACGTAAATCTAAATGTGTGAAATTACAAAAATAGCTTGTACGATAGCGCATTATTCTAAGAGGATCGCTTCCTGTTGTGAGAAAATTCCCCAACGATACTCGGCGATAATGTCGAGATAATTACGTTTTCCGGCAGAAACACGCAGTTCCATTAAACGCATCATGTTTGCAGCATACCGCAGCCGTCCAGTCCAACGAGCGAATTGGAGGAGTCTCTTCACGCGATGTCCGATATTTACGGCCAAACACCGCCCAGGACTCGCCTCAGCCGTAAGAAGAAATACATGAAGCAAAAATTCTCGAGCAGGTACACCATCAAGATTGTAAATTAGTTGCTAAATTAAATGCGAGTGATCACTGTGAGTCATCACGGTGAGTCCGGTGTTATCAGCATTGTTTTCAACTTTTGTCATTTATTTTTTTAGCGATCTCAAGTCGACGGAGAAGGAAGCTCAGCCGAACGTGATCGTCCGTAGACGCAACACCCTCGACACCATCATCTTCAACGAAATGTGCGACAAGGCGGACAAGGATTGCGAGGACGAGACGAAGGAGGATGTGAAGGAGTCGGGGAGAAAGTGCAAGAGAAGCTTGAAACTGCTGCGCGGCAACGAAAGGGATTTGAAGCTCGACATAGAGATCGCCAGTTATGATAAATGCTGCGGGAATATCGCGATACCAACGCCGAATCAGATCAAGGTATATAATTATAGCAACGCAGACAAGCTGATGCCAAGAGTTGCGGATCACAAACATGCGACACTTTGTTTCTGTATATTGTGCACATGCTTACTTTTACATTCATTGATTAGATACATTTCTTCGTAAAACTTGAAATTTAATTTAATTATTTTTCGAATTTAATAATTTTTCAAATTTTTGTGAACTTTTCTGCTGCACTCAACTTGCTTGGTGTAGGATCGTTATGAAAGAAAATGTTTTTCGCGCACAGGTCGAAACTAGAAATAGATTTCGCAGTCTACGGTCGAAGCCGGTCGATATGGAGGAGAAGAAAGTTGAGCAGGAAATTAGCGAAGAACAATGCACGGCGGTAATAAATGAAGACAATTTGCTCATGCAGTCACCGAGGATGCGGAGCTTCAAAGAGAGAGAGATATTCTACAATACGTTTGCCTTCTTAATTAAATTGGTGAATACCTTGGATTCCTTCGGATAAAATATTTTTTTAAGTAGCGCCGTGGAGTCTCATAGAAATCTAATATTTTAGAAATATTTTTTGCAGGGGAGCATGGAACGCAATCGTTGTCGTCAAATCAGCCACGAAGAGACCAGATGGCAGAACGAACTGAAAGACCTGATATGGCTGGAATTGCAGGCGCATCACGCGGATCGTAGTCCGATGGCGCAGGATGAATATTTATGCCGCCAACGGGAGGCGGTGAACGGTCTACTCGCAGAAATAATGGAGTACAGGTGAGCAAGAATCTACTCAAAATTTTCGAGCACTTTAAACGAGACGCAAGAAATATTTTTTTCGAGAAATTACTGAGAATAATAATAATATTAAAATTACCGATACTAATCAAAATCAAAAGATCTGAATGGAGCCAGTGAAAGCTCAAAGCGCAGTGATGAGCTCATAAATTCTATTAAAATCTACTTTATCGAAAAACATTTATTAAATCTATATAAATAACATATATCTATTAAACAAAAAAAATCAAAGTAGATAATAGCAATTACGAACCGATAGCCTCAATTATCGCGCCGTAATAAAGGCGACTGTCTTGCTTTTGCTAGATATAATCCAATTGCGGACACGCAAGAGGGAGGCCCAGGTTGCATCAGCCCGGGAGAAGCCCCGTGCGACAGACTTACGAATCTTGGCTTGAGCCCGAGCATCGAGCTAGGCGTGTGTCCTGGTTGCCTCTCCATGTACTGTCGTGCATGCGCTCGCGTCCAACGAGAAGCGTTGGAGCAAGTGGAAGGTCTGCTGGCGCGATTGGAGAGCGCGGAGGCGCTTTATCCGTCGTCTCAGGCTTTCGCGGCTAATTATCCGTTGTACAAGAGCGCCGAGTTCACCGACAAGGTGAAGGCCATGTGCCTGTGGTACAACATGACGAAGCACCATCGATTCAAGTTGCAGATACTGGGCAGACTGCTCATGCTGCACACGTCGCAGAAGAAACAGGAGACTACCGACTCCGGGATCAGGTATCGACAATCCGGAGGCTTTCTAGAATCTTTGATTCCTGCCGCAGCCTGCGGCTGAATCTCATTTGATTTATTCAAATCGGCATTCAGATTGACTGGTGTGTGTATGTGTAGATTTAATGATTATATTTACATGTAATGATCCAGCGAACTAAGAATAGAAATTGGTGGTTTGTTTTGATGGTTCTGTCTTTTCTTGATGCGTGAAACTTCGCGGAAACTTTCGAGACAATCGATTTTCCCTTTCTTAGTTTCTTTCTCTTCTCAGTTCGTCACGGTCGTCTGCTGTCGATACCGACTCTATGGAGCGGCAGTCTGTAGTACGGTTTGAAATACCTCATCAGGATGAGACCTCCAGCCCTTCCGACAGCAATAACAGCAATAATTCTTCGGCTGGAGCTTTGTCACTTGGATCGGCGCCGCATACCCCGGAGATCTCAATCTTGTACTTCGAGGACGAGAGAGTCGACCGACTCGATTTCTACTTGGTCGAATTTGATCGACATGGTTACAGGTATGTCTAATTTTTCTCATTTCTACTTATAAATGATTACAAGTTTTAATGCAAAATAAATAAATAATTATTACAAGTAAATTTTGAAATAATTTACAATAAGTAAATTATGAAACATTATCTGATTTTAGAATATTTTTGTTTGATAATTGTTACACATTAACTTGTATGTCTTTTCTAAATTTCATTGGGGAAGATAAATTTCATCTATATTTTGTATTATGCGAGAAGATCACGTTTAGTTGTTAAAATGCATCTTAACTTTAAAATAACGTAATGTTTGTATTGTAAATGTTTTCTGCCTTCTTCTATCCAAGGACAGTTAATCTAAACTTTACCTAAGATTAGATTAGCTTAAGCTTTTAGAGATCGATTCGCGCGGAAAACAGAGGACGATCTTGATCTTTTACGCGAAGAATATGGGGTAATAAGACGGAAATTACGATATATCTGTAGTACATAAATTAATATAGTGTATGTTAATTCTCATTTTGTATTTCAATTTATTATCAAATAATTCTACGACGCTTACATTTTTACGAAATTTATTATAAAATTTCTGAATTCTGACAATAACAATTTTTATTCGCACGCTCAGAAAATACATCGAGGACGTGTTGAAGACAAGAGGCCTAAGAAAAAGTCTGAATTTCTTGGATCGATTGCACACGTCCGTTCTGAGAAAAGCAAGATTAACTTTGGAGAAAAATGAAGAGGACGAGGAGGGTAATAGTAGCGCGTACGAGGAATACGAAGGTGACAGGGAACTACGTCGGTACGGTGCCTGGAGCCCCGAGGCGAGGGAACTAAATCTGCCATCATATAGGTACGAACTTTTGTTTTTTTTTTTAATTTGTAACATTTGTATTTAAAGTACAAAAGTTTGTCGGGGAATCGAGAGAGTTAATTCTAATTTTGTTCGAAAATCATGTAAATTTAAATTTAATTTAATAATTAAAATTTTTAATTAAATATATTTTAATTGAATATAATTTAATAATTTAAATATTTAATTAAATACATGCATTATTTTCTTTTTAGATCGGCCTTCGTGTTTCTCTCGCGCGTGCCTCTAGATGTGGTACATGAATTTTTGAGGATGAGACTGGAGCAGAAGCCGGAGCAGCCGAGTCCGTTGTCGGTTCGGCAGCTCATGCGGGAGCTTCGCGAGGGTCTCAGGATCGCCTGCATTCATCGTGACCGATTCGCTACGCACTCCCGTGCCGCTGTTGCCAGCGATAACGGCGGCTGCGAGAGTCTATTTGAAGATGATCTCAAGCATTTCGACGAGAGTGTGAGAGCCGTGTTCGAAGTCTATCTAGATTATCTTCAGCAGTGGGTGGACATGGTGCAACACGACAGCTTTCACAAGAATCTCATCATGGATGAGTGGCTGTTTGTCAAGTCCATCGCTGGTGATATAAGCAACGGATACAAGATCGCGAGTGTGAAGTTCTGGTGAGTGGTAAACGTAGGAACAATGACGTGCATCTCATGCAGAAAAAGTCAGACTTATCAAAATAGGTGAAAATGATGCGAGTTCAATTGTCATTAAGTAATCTTTGTATTTTTATTCGTACTGTCATATATTCGATTTATCATTTGAAGATATCTTCCGCAGTGAGATCGCGCGGATGATGATCAAGCAAGTAAACGAATTCCTTATCGACCGACCTCGCGAGATCCGGGAGAACGCGGACGAGAAGGAGGACGATGATGAGCTGTCGTCCAAGTAAGAGAGTTTTTTTCTCTACTTGCTTTGATGCTTTGCGACCGTGCTTTATTGTGCTATGACGAAATGCGATTTCAGGTTTCACCTGATGTTTGTGGGCCGCGAGTGGCAGGGAATGTTCGTCGAGGCCCGGGAGAAGGTCGTGAAGAGCGTCAACCTGGTCAAACATTTGAAATGTGACATCGAGAAGTGGACGATCTTCGATTCGCAGTTGATGGAATCGCTGACACCGTTGAAGGTGGGAATCTTGGACGATTGTTCGAACCGTGAATGAGGAGTCTAAATTTTCTTTTTCTTCTATCTAGGATATAATCCTAGATTTGAGGCGCCGCATCACCTTGGTGATCGAAGACTTCCAGAACGATGCGAATGAGGTGGAGCAGTCGAATACCGAGAGTGAATACCTGACGCCGTTGCGATCGAGGATCCGCGAGATTCTGCATCAGGCTTACAGGATGGGCTTTGACTTCCACAAGGAGATGTACAAACTGTTCTCCTCGGAAGAGAAGGCCGCTCTGGCGCGCGGTCTCGTCTCGTTTGCCCTTCTGTGGATGGAATTCGTGAGAACGCGATGCGAGCGCGGCCGTGGTTTAAGGCCTACTTGGGCGAACCAAGGTCTCGATTTCTTAATGACGATCTGCGAGCCGCACAATACAAAGTACCTGACGGATCAAGAGTTTGAGGAGCTGAAGGCGTGCATGGACCGTTGCATATCTCACGTCATTGGAACCGCTTCAGGTTTCGCAGAAGGTTCGCAGAATAACTTATGAATTTATATATTTATCAGTTTTATCTTTCCATGACCTCTCACTCAATTTTTGTCTGTTATTTTTCACCGTCCAATAATTAAAAAAAAATTTTACGACAACTTTTAAAACTTTCAATCTTTTATCAAATTTTTTCGGGCTGCTTTGTCATTCGTATTTGCAAGACTCTTGTAACTGTGCCATAAATAATGCGAATAATGATTAATTATAATGCGCGTGGACAGGATTAATAAAAAGAGCAAGAATCAATTTTATTTTAATTTGTTTTATCTTTTTAGGCCCTAAATCATTGTCGCGATCGAGAGGTACATCGCCGTGCCACAGCCGCAGCAGGACCACGAGCATCAATTTCTCTCAGAAGTCGCGAGATCCTCTAAAGTCACCCGAGATATTAGGTAACGCGAAGAAGTGCAGCTCGCCGAGCATGATCGATGGGAATCTCGCAGTGATAATAAACACGCCCGAGCGGAACACGCAGAGGCACGAGAGGATCGTCTCTGTCATCAGGAGGGTGGAGAACGAGCTCGACGAGAGGCGGCAGAAGCGTGATCTCATCGGACAGGTCATTGACAGGAAGACGATGGACACGGTTCGCGTCAAGCGGCGGGTCACGTTCACGTGGCAGCGCGGTATCAAAATAGGTATTATAATTGATAAATGTCGACAGATAATGGATTAACATTTATGCACAGATATACAGCATAGTCCTAACACATACATTCGATTTACAGGTCAAGGAAGATTCGGTAAAGTATATACCGTGGTGAACAATCAGACCGGCGAGTTGCTGGCCATGAAGGAGGTGCAGCTGAAACCCGGCGACCATGCAGCGATCAGGAACACCGCCGAGGAACTACAAATATTCGAGGGGATCCAGCACCCGCATTTGGTGCGATATTACGGGCTGGAAATTCGCCGGGTATGACGAGTGAAATATAAAAATTCCATCGTCTTGTAGTGTAATTATGTATTAACTTGCGTCGAATTGTGTATTATGACGCTAAACCTCTCTCGCTTTTACAGAAGGAGATGTTAATTTTCATGGAATTCTGTGCGGAGGGCACTCTCGAGAACCTGGTAGCGGGTAGCGGCAACGGACTGCCGGAATCTTTGGTCCGAAAGTACACTTATCAACTGCTTCTCGCAATAGCGGCATTGCATTCTCACGGAATAGTCCATCGAGACGTCAAAAGTAACTATCCGAACTAACATTGCCTCTAGCTGCGTGACTGCGTGCGAGTTTACTTGCTGCGTAACTGTAGATAAACGTGTCTCTTCCCGCAGCCGCGAATATTTTCCTGACGGACGAAGGCAATTGCCTGAAGCTCGGCGACTTCGGTTGCGCGGTGCAAATTAAGGCGCACATGACGATGCCGGGGGAACTTCATGGCTTCGTAGGCACTCAAGGTTGGTACTCGAATCGTACTTTAACAGTAAAATCTCACGATGTTGGTGCAATCTATTATGCAGTGAATAAAAATGTAATCGTGCGTTTGGAAATGTGAAGAGGAGAATGTTAGAGGAATATATGCCAATAATCGTATTTTTGCGTCAATTTTTAATTATTTTTAAAAATTATTTAAAGCCTACATGGCGCCCGAGGTATTCATGAAGTCTGAGAGCACTGGATACGGCAGAATCGCTGATATCTGGTCGGTGGGTTGCTGCGTCATCGAAATGGCAAGCGGACGACAACCCTGGTCGGATTTCGACTCGAATTATCAAATTATGTTTAAAGTATGTCTAGACTTGTACACTCATATGTATACAGGGTGTCCCGGGTTTTAACCGACAAACTGCGGGAGCATATTCTACTAGTGGAAATAAGAAAAAATTCTTATATCGAGTTTGCTTAGAAATGCTTTATTACAAAGTTATAAACCAATATTGAAAAGAAATATGAGATAAGTAACAACGGAACATAGTGTAGAATTTGGAAGGTCGAAGATGTTTATGTTATGTGTATTCACATGTATTCATGTTCACTATGTTGAAACGATTCAGTATGATTGTTACTTTCACAACAGTAGCTGTTAGATTTCAATCGTCGTGTCAACTAGCAATTACTATCAGAATGCCAAAAGTGTTTTCAAATGAGGAATACACTGATATTCATTTCGTGTATGGGCTCATAATAATCCACATACTACCAGACAAAGAAACTTTCAACACGAATTTCGATGTAATGTTTGGATGGGTATGCTTCATGACCGGCTTATTGGTCCGTTCTTTTTACCTGACCGATTGAACGGAGAATCTTTTCGAAGATTCCTATCAAACGATTTACCAATTTTGATGGAAAATGTGCCACTGCAGTTTCGCCAAAACAACTGGATACAGTTAGACGGTTGTCCATCGCACTATGCTAGACAAGTTAGAAACTGGTTAAATGAACATTATGCTCATAGGTGGATTGGTCGAGGAGGACCGGTTTTCTGGCCTCCAAGATCGCCCGATTTAACGCCTCTTGATTTTTATTTATGGGGAACTTTAAAAAATAAAGTTTACAGTACAGAAGTAATCTCGCTTGAAGATTTAAAGCAACGAATTACTAATTCAGTTACTGAGATGCAACAAAATTTTCAGGAATGTCGTACTGTAACAAATTCTGTACTACGTCGATGTCTAGCTTGTATCGATGTGCAAGGACAACATTTTGAAATGCGTCACTAAATCATTGCGTAGATAATTTTTATTTTTGTGAAAAAATCCGTTGTTACTTATCTCATATTTCTTTTCAATATTGATTTATAACTTTGTAATAAAGCATTTCTAAGCAAGCTCGATATAAGAATTTTTTCTTATTTCCACTAGTAGAATATGCTCCCGCAGTTTGTCGGTTAAAATCCGGGACACCCTGTATATAATAGATAAATGCATCATTATTATATTATTTTCAAATTCGTGCAAGTTTACGAATTAATCTCAGCTTTAGTTCATATACAGGCTTCGAATTTCAAGATAAAAAATTTGCAGTTAGATTTTTCTTATAAACGTTCTTTCTTGAATGAATTAATTTTTTAAACATCATATTTTTCTCTTGTCATCTAACGTGATCCTTTCTTTTCTTCGTGCAAGGTCGGAATGGGACAGATACCAGCTCTTCCGAAGAATCTCTCCGCTGAAGGTATTGACCTGGTGAAGAAATGCCTGCAGCACGATCCGAAGAAAAGATGGCCTGCTGAGTCCCTTCTCTCGCACTCTTTCGTGCGTGGCGAATATGAAGACGTCAATGCTGATTTAACGATGCCGCGTTACTGAGAGCTGCGCCAGAAGATTACCAAGATTGCGGAGTACTAGCCATCAAAAGGTACTAACTGAGTAATTTGATCTCTTGAAAAGACTTTTCGTATTCTCCTGTGGACCTTTCTACAGTGAGAGCAAAGTGAATCTTTGCGCAGAGCACAAGTAATATAATTTGTTCTTCTTTTTTCATGAAAATTTCACGCAATATCTAATCTAGGATATCTATAGGAAAGATCAGTACGATATTTGTGTTTGTTTCTCTTTAGATCGTATCGTACGCATTATTTGAAGAATTGTTGTCTGCCTTTTAGGATATTTCGTATTGAATGTACATATATTTTATTTTACTCTATTCTATCAAGACATTTTATTGAACTTATATCTGTTGACTATCCGAACGTATTTTAGTCGCTAGTGAGTGCAACGTAATACATAAAATAAGGATAAAGATTTTTGTGATCGTGTTATTGTATAGAAGAAGGTTCCAGAGCACACTTTCTTTTAATCACGATTGCAAGATGATGAGGCTAAACGAATAGCATTTTTACATCGGAGGATGACGGAGTTGTTGAGCGTCAAAAGTTGTTACAAGACTGTGAGTTAAGTTTGGTGTACATAGGAGATATGTAAATGATAAGATCTAGTTTTTTACTTGTTTTAGAAGAAACATTTAGTAGGAAAACAAACAATGAACTTAATTACGCATAACAGAAGCGTAGTTGGAGACTTAAAAAAGAGTTATACAAGAGTTTTAATATATCCAAGATTAAAAATATTGTTATGAGTAATAACGCGTCTCCATGAACGATAAATTTTAATTGCTATTGTGATAGTGAGAAGATGAGAAAAATATGCCTTCTGGAACATCATATATTCCTCTCAGATGATTTTGAACTAGTCATATTAGGCTAAATGTGATTCGGCCTGTCGAAGGTTGGGGGCTGCAAACGTGATTAGTTGAGTAATAATAAAGTAGCAGCGTGTACGATCGGTAGCTCGATCGAGTGATAAATATATATTTATAATAAATGTATGTCTATAAATGTATATTTATAAGTACGTATTTGCAATTAGATTTGGCTTTCGGGTTGCAGCCGCGTTTTTAGTTACTTTGATTCCGACGTTTCGGAAAGAAACATCTTAGTCTACTTCATCAGGGAGAGTGTCAGGCTGCTTCTTTCGCGCTCCAATCCGGAAGACAAAGCCAGTTGCAATTATCTGCACTGCGAAAGCCTCAAATATCGTATATATATTTTTTTCTTCATTTTTTATATACAGACAAAGGCAAACGTATACTTATTTTATAGTATATATATTTTTATGAGTAGCATATGTGTAAGTGTATATGTATATATGTATGTATATGCAAACACGCACGTTTTGTAAATACATGTCATGAACGATAGACGTAAGATTTTTCACATTCCGTCAATTTTGCATCTCGCAATCATCATAGAACGTTGTTGGCGTGCTCATATCATCAGCGGTACTACTTCATCTTATATTAAATGTATAATTTTGCTGTAATCATAAAATAGAGGCATTATACTATCTCGTAATACTGTTAATTGTAATAATCATGTAATTATGTATAATACGATAATTATGTATAATACGATTATCGCAATACTGAATAATCCGCACGGAAAATCCTGTAAAATCGTTGCGACGCGGAAAGTTGAGGTACTTTCTAAAATGTAACGTGTTAACTGGCAGCTGTTGAAATCTAGCTGCTCGATTATTAATGAAGCGTGCGTTTGTGATACGTCCATAAATAATTGTATACAACTGTTTCGAAGCTGTTTCGAGAGTGGACTGATTGCTACATGTACCACGAAACAGATATTCTATTTTACATAAAAAAAGAGAAAAACAACGACACTGAGAAGAGAATAAAGTGGGACGAATGTGACGACAATTGGTGTTCCGACGTAGTTTATTTCTGCACGAGGAAACGTACACACGTGATACAACATACTTTGACGTGGATCAATTACTTATGCGGAGGTATGCTGTGTATGCTTTCCGCGCGAACGGAGAGCCGAGTGTACTCTTACGTTCATCTATTCGTTTATCTATCGAACGCTTTACGCACGCAGGTAGTTAAAACTCACGCCGCGATCTTTAATCCTTATCCGAGCGATGCTCGTTGTCGCTTCATCTCCGCAAGAAAGCGAGATGCGTCTTTAATCGACGTTACTTCAATAAAAGTCGATGGTATTATGCTTCAAGCAGAGATAATAATTGTTTTAAAAGACGAGGAAGGGTTGAATATAGTTTCTAGCTACAATACTAAGTGGATCATCAGCCGAGTTGCTCGCATAAGGATTAAAACCAATCACACATGACCCAGCGGCTTGTGCGACCCGCTTCTTGCACAAACCGCGAAGAAATCACTCAGGAAACGTTAGAACATTCAATCTATTATACTACAATAGCAAGTTTGGAACGTTTTCAACGTATTTGCATATGCACCAGATTTTTCCGTTACGGGCTATTGGTTTATGCACACGAGTCATTTAATGCGTGGCGTCAGAAGTATTGCTAGAAATCATGAGTGGTCTTAATTTTCCAGTTCGTGATCGGTCTATCGAACTTCGCACACTTTCAGTTCTCGTACATATTATTATATTCCATTACAATAGAAATTTGGTTTCTTTACATTTTTATACGAAATCGAAGGCAAGAGGAAATGTGAATTCTATTATATGCGGAATCGACAGCCGAGCTTGCAGCTTCTCGTACGAAAGAATCGAGAGACTTCCGATTTGTCGTACGAAAAGTCGGGAAAGGAAGAATATCATTTATTGCACGGGTGTTGAAGGCAAGAATAAGTCAGGAAAAACTGATTCCATGCGATCAGCTAATTAAACGCTAAAGCACGATCTTGTTAGCATCGTGTGAATTAGCTTCCTCTGAATATTTTCGTCTTCCCGATCAGCGCCTAGTTATTTCCTAGCTGCTCAAGATTCCAAGTGCAGACCGAAGAACCGAAAGCTTACTAATGTGTATAATACAATTCACGAATCTCTTATTAAATATCTCAACAACGACGAAAGCGGCTTTCGCGCACAACGATTACGAGTCGTGTTGCGTGAACCACAAAATGCTGCAAAAGAGTTTTTTTCATTTTTTTAATCGTTATATTTTTAGAAGTTCTGTTTAATTTACGACTCACCGAGAGTTGCATGAATTATTTTGAATCCTCATAGTTCCATAAGGCGCATCCTACACTATTAATGCTATTAACATTACTTTTTAACAAATATACATCACTAATTATATATTTATTAATTATATAGTCTTGATTCTTATTATGCTTTATCTCTCTGCGACGCTAACATTAACAGTCTTAACATAGTACAGTTTATAATATATATGCTAGTATAATTAACGCATAGAAACAATATTTCTATAATTTATAATTATAAACACCGATTGCTTATAAAGTTTTGGAGCTATGAGGATTAATCTTTACGTAAATGTCACATAGATTCCATTTAAAACCTAAGGCTAATTGTTGTAATAATTATTTTATTCTCCACAATCGCGAACTGAATGAACGAGTCGATTAATAACCGGAAATTGTTATTTTTAGGAATTTTTCGTCGCGGTTCACGCAAATTCACAACTGACGTCACTCCAAAAACAACGGGTATTTCAACGCATTGATATATTTCTATCCCCTACTTAGAACTCTCGAATAATATCGTACATTATACAATACATTCGTGTAAGCACATTCCTATCGATTCATCAGGATATGCTTTATATCCCGGAATAGAATCGTCGCTACGTTGGCTTTCGCCTGATATGTGTATAGTATTCTTGGCCGCAAAAGTGCGATCACAATAACTTCGCGATATGTATAAGTAGAGTATCTCTAATCGTACTTTCTTTTTCCCTTAAGCTAATTAATAACAGGTTTCTCTCTTTCTCTTAGGTCTAATAGAGAACACTTGCATGTGTCATGCGTGCACAGGGATGCGATTAAAACAGACGAGGGTCGAGATACTTCGATAACGAGTCTCGCATCGGGAAGATGTCGGATAAGTATTAACTTTATACATAACTAATATGTATATGTATATATATATTACATAATTTGTAATTGATATATATTCTTTTTTTATATGATATAATATATTTACTTTCTTTATTTTCTACTTAATAATATAATATATTATGTATTAATATATTATATTATTATAAGTTATAACTATTATATATAATACATTACATTTAAATAAAAATTTGTATAATTAGGAACAAACGTTTCCGAATCTTCGTGCGAATTGGCTGGCGAAGTGCCCTCAATGGTACTTACGGTTTAGTCACACCCTGCATACGCGAGAACATGTATGTACTTTCGAGTGCACGCGTACAATATACACAGATATATATATTTTTTTGTTCGTTTATCTTTCGCCACTCTTCTTTCATTAACAATAACTAACGGAGAGGCGCTGTGCTCGTACTTCTTCGTGATCAATCAATTTTCCCAATAAACTTCTGTAAATGCGCAACTCATGATGTTTCACGACTCATAGAACCGAAAGTTAACGATAACGTGGATAAAATTCTCTCTAAAATCTAGATAAAACGTAGATAAAATTACGAAGAGACGGAACGAGTCTTTAACAAGCGGAAGAGCCAGAACGCGATGAAACTTCGCAGAGCCAATTTGATACGAACAATAAAATTGCTTTAACTGTAACACAACTAAGCGAAGAAATATCAATATCGATACTTACAGTGTTAGAGTATTTCAAACTTAACTTATAAAACTCTCGTTAAAACTTGTTGAAACTTACAATTAGTAATATGTAAAATTCGCTTTCTCGTGATTCTGAATGGTAGGTATTGCACGCTATCATCAATGGTTCTTCAGGCATGTACATTATGAAAAAGTACATTGGAATGTATAGAAATTTTATGCATTCGTAAAAAATTCTTTGTAAAAAATTTGCAATTAATATCAGTGTAATTCATAATATACATTACGTTTTAAATATCAATTAAACAAACAAATTCAACAATAATCTGCTTCCTTGAAGAAGTTGACTAAACTACTTTTGCAGAAAATCAAACTGAGATCTCTCTATGATTCCTCAAGTTTTCGCAAACGTGGATTAAACCAACGCTGCGCTAAAACATCAGTCTGATGCGATTCCATAAAATATGATATAATAACATTAACAAATCCGTCTTACCTGACAACAAGACAACAGGAAAAGACACAGGAGACGGGGGAGACACGCGAAAGTCGCAATGAAGCGATCTTTCGCCATTAGATTTGTACGGAAAATTAATTAAGTGATAAATCACAATGGAATGCGACAAATTGACAAATCCGCGTTACTCATCTCGAACATGCGTCGTCTCCCTTGCGCACATCTGACGATGAAAAGCTTTCCTTGTTTCTGTGTCTCCGGTTTCAGAGTTTTCCCTTAACTGTCTACTTTTTAATTAACTAGAATTGTATTTTAATCAACTAGTATCAAGAGGCATCTAAGAGCTTGTGGCTGTGACGAGGGGCGATTCCTGCTGATCGCCGTTACACGTCGACTAGAGCTATCACGCATTTTCTATCAGTAACAGTAACGTTCCTGTACGAGAGGACGAGGCGAACCCAAAAGCATCGCCTGAATTATCTAAATCGCAGAGCCGAAGAATTGAGGAATTCCTTCTGATTGTTTCAGCGGAATAATAACTTAAACGCTATTCAGTAAAGTTGGATCATCATGCGATAGAACTGGTCTACGAAGATGATTTCAGTTATATGGCGCTGACACGCTCTGATATGTATCGCAGGTGGATATGCAATAAATTTTCCGTAACTTTGAAGAAAAAGCATAGTATGTATATAGAATGTCCCATGTTAACTGTATCATTTTTTTATGGCAGATTCTTTCTTCAGTCAGCTCTTGATTTTTCTTCATGGGAATATCGAGAGAGATTATTGTTTATAACAGCTTTTAATTTTCTAAAAGATGTTTTTATCAATTTAAGATTCAAGTTAAGATTTGTGAGAGTTTATCTAGAATTAAAGGATTTTGGCGTTTATATTTTCTTTTTAGAAAATTAATTCGCGGAAAGCTTATTTCTAATTGAACATTATTTTAAAAAATATGGATGATTGATGGATTGAAGTGAATTAACACTCTAAATTGATTCAAATAAAATAAAAAATCTGTCATTAAAAAATGATGCGGCAGGAATGGGACATCTCGTAGTCTTAAAATGCTAAGTTATCGTTTGGCTCCCTGCATCATATTCCCGTCTGAATAAACAACAGCACGCAGACACCTTAAGCCTATTACGAGCGCAACAATGTCAGCACGACAATAAATGCATCGAGCAATAAATTTATCTAAATTGCAGAAGAACTCTACCTCCTTCATTTGCAAGATCAATACGTATCAGGATTCGGGATCACTAGGACGAATTTAATTTTTAACAGATACGATGCACTTTACTTATTAACATATTTTCGTTGCCACAAATCAACGTAAATATCCATATATAGTATTGAAATTTCAACTAGATGAAATTATATCACGAATTATTACGTATAATTAACATATTAATTACACATGCAATTATTATTATACATTGTGTTAATAATCTCGTTACATGGAAATCTATGGTAGTGATCCCAATTCCTGGCACGTACAGACGGTCGACTACAATATAAGTTGTAGGAAGTAGAAGAATAGCGCGATAGACAGATAGAGCTATACCGTCGACGATCGACCGACTCTTGACAACCGAGTGGTGCGATTCGCCGACCTACCTAAGAATTGGACAAGAGTTTACTGTGCGGGCGCCAACATACGTACGATTGGCCACATTTAGAGTGTTCCTGCGGCAGACGAGTCCCACGCGCTGAAAAATTCCGCCAAATAACGAAATTGTCCATGAAACTCTACATAATTGAACGTCTCTGAAGCAAAGTGATCTCTCAGCTGATCTGTGAAGACATGAGCAACAAGAATAATTAGTGAATACGCGAAGAAAACGGTTCGAGCATCCTTACAATGAGTACTTTTCAAATATCTTCTTTTAAAGCTCAATTTCTTTTTACGATGAAGAAAGATTAGAAATATATGATATTTCTTCTTGCAGAAACCAAGATTTAGTGACATAATCCGTTTCCCATACTCGATCAGAAAAAAACAACTTTTCATGAGCTTCTTCTCTCTGAATTCCTAGGAACGTGAAACAAACACGCGGCAGGAGGGTGATTTTTCCAGCGCACGGGCATAACGCACGCGTAAGAAACTTTACTTGAGTGGACTAAAGATTTAAGACGACCGTTCGATCTACAACACACTCTCCTACTAAACGGCTATCGCTGAAGAATCTTTCAATTCGCTGTAAACGTGAGTGAGACCACGCGAGTGCGCGTATGTATGTATGTGCTTTTGTACGTATTCCCCTAGAAAACGAACAACGAGAGATTCACATCTACTATTAGCTCACGTAAAACGAAGAAACACGTCCTAAGGATTACGAGACAGCTTTCGATGAATTTGCGCGCTTCGACGAAGCCTCTTCTTCTTCTTCTTCATTTTTTTCTTTTGTTACTATGTGTGTCACTAGTATCCATGTCACTACTTTCTCTTCTATATATTCTCTAAAGATTATTATATCAAATCAGTGATATGTTTAACGAATTGTGCGAGAGTTAGTTACATCTAAATCGCTCTGTTTCTCTCTTTCTTCTTTGTGCTACATCTATGCACTCGTTTCCTTCTATCTACACGACGAGTATTCTTTATTGTGCAAGGGTGCTTCGAAAGTTGCGCTCTCTGTTTCGCCTCGTCGTCATTCTCTGGCAACAACATTCAAACTCAAGTAAAATTTACCGTGAAAAGTCTAAATAAAATAACAGGGCTCTTTCTCATTTTGATTACAGTCAGACAATTCTGACGCCGAGATCTTTCAAATCTGATACATGGTAATGAACAATTGAAAATGGACACCTTTTCGCGTTTCGAACCACCCTCGTGCGATCCGCGAAGCTCACGCTCTCCTACTTCGATCGCTCCTATTTCACCGGCGAGAAAAACAAGCGTTCGCGCGGCTCTACGCTGTGACAACGCTACTGCATTTATCGCGTCTATCACTTCTTTGAGTTCTTCAGCATAGCTGCCATGTCCCGCAGGCTCTGCTCCAGCGTTTGCGCGAACTGTATCGCGCTGGTCCGGCCGTCGCTGTGAAATGCTGAGACTGAAAAGACGAAACCGTTCTTCCTCACGTTATACGCACATCCGTAACCGTCCGGCACTACCGGCCCGTATCCGGCGATCACGTCGTTCTTCGTGGTCACCTGCAAGACAAATTTTATTTTAGAAAATTTGACGAGACGGACACGCCAGTGGCAGACACGTAACTCGGATCAGTAGAAGGAAGGAGGACCCTGATCACTGACCTGTGACGTCGAGAGGGCGAAGTGATTAACGATCGCGTAAGCTTCGTCCGTGAAGATTTCCGGGATCTGCTCGCCGGCCTCCTTCGCCGCGTAGCGCAGCCCCATCAGGTGGTTATCGATACCCAGGCCGTATATGTTATCGTTCATCTCCTTGGTCTGCCTCTGCACCGCTAGGTCGAACAGCTCCTTGATCCTTTCCGCCTGGAGAAGTCGAGCCGGAAACAACGCTCAATTGAGTATAACGGGATCCATCTCTTGGCTCTTTTTTTGATACCGAATTACTCACGATGCATAGATCGCGAAATTATGGGTATCAGCGTTTGGAGAGATCATGAAGAAACTTTGTCGATCGAATGGCTGTAATTGAACGGCGTTTCCATTAAACTAAATTCTAAATCAATTTGCTTTTCATTACGGATTATTAATTCGTGAGTTTCTTCATGATATTCCGATCTTATTAAAGAGTGATCTGCTTTTGGTAATATTGAAGCAGTGAAGTAGACGACACTGGCATGAAGATTGTTTGCTTTCGATAGATCGCGGGATCAGAAGCAACATCGAACATGAAGTAACAGGAAGAATAACGAACATCCCTTAAATAGACAGTTCTTGAAAAATGCGTGCTCGATATAAAGTTACATCGAGAGAAAGGCGAAAGAGCAATATTGACGGAAGATATTTTTGCAGAACGATTAAGCTTGCCGATTAAGCGAGAATACAAATCCTTATTGCTGTAAGCGTTTCAGGATGTGCATCAGGGGTGTATCTTCGTGACAGCACGTGACCTCGCTGCGGAGGATCTGAAAATGACGACGGAGAGAGAAAGGAACGGCTGAGACAACACACCGCCAAAGGGGAAACAGCGCGCGGTAAATGAGGAACAACAGCTCGTTGCCGTGGTATTTTCCGAGCGGGGGTGAGCCCGTGTAAGGGAAACGAACGGAATATCCCCGCGGAACTCGCCCGAGGCCTCTCGAGAACCGTGCAAACACTCGATTGCAAAGGAGAGTACGAATGAACCAACAGTGGCCTCGCTTTAATTGATTGCCTTTTCCTCGGCGGGGCGAGGAGAAGATTTTTATTTTTTCTTTCCCTTTCGTGCGTTACTCGATCTCTGCTTATATGCTGCGGATCTTACTTCATTCTTGCTTTTTCCCTTGATTTAGAATTTTTATCTTGTAGCTATTTGTTTTGTGGAAACGCGCGTGAGAGGAGGAAATGTCAATAAGAGGTAAATGTTAAAGAATATTTTAGAGACACTGCCGATACGAAAACGAATGAGAGACACGTATAAGCAACGTTTAGCCAGCACAAGAATATCATACGCGCGTGTATGGCATGTTTTTATACACTGACGTTTGCATGCATCTTGATAAGAATCGGCAAATATGAAAAATAACATGTATGTACATATGTCTATCGATCTGACGTATGACGATATACATATAAAGAATTGCGATCACACATGATACCCACAAATGAAAGACGAAAATATAACAAAACGATGAATTTAGAATAAAAAATTACGTAACTCTTAATAATGTAAGACAAGGGACACATTTTTTATATAAAGAAAGCAGCGTAGATATCAGATCGAAACCTTGTTATAGGAGGATGCATTTGTTGCAAACGGGCAATACGACCAAGCACTCCGAAACTTTTCGTGGCACTGCAAAAAGTCGTATCGTGAGTATGTATAGAGTATTTTTTAAATAATTCCTTTTACAGTAGAAAGACAGAGAGAGAGAGAGAGAGAGAAAAAGAGAGAAAAAGAGAATGAGAGTGGTCAGATTCCTATGCAATAAAAATACTGAAACACAGCAGGACTTTTGAGAGAGAATTTTAATGAACAATATTTTAAATTATTCATATTGTATTGAACTTAATTATTTTATATTATGCTATAGCAATGTCTTGCAAACGCGTACTTTCAGATTAACGTATCCGAAATACCATACTAAGGTTTCTTTGCTAGAACAAATGTTTCCCTTAGTCCCAAATTATCCATAAATAATCGTAAAATACATTACTCATAACAAACTAAATATCGAAAATTTATTTTTCAGCTCGAGGAGAATAGAGCGCGTGAAGCGACATACTTATAGAAGCATACTTATAAACGAAAAAAATAAAGGGTATAAGATATAAATAAATGAAAACGCAGTCTGCTCGGTCTTGTAGCATTGTCGAGTGCGCGGCCGCGCCCTGCATGCGGCTGTACGTTCACAAGAATCGCATAGGAAAAATGCCAAGTTTCAGTTACACTGTAAATGGTGAACTGAACTCTTTTCGGGCTTCCGTCTACGGCGGCGTTGCTCGACTGGCTCATCTGACCCTGAGGGTCGCCTTGGCACATCGCCTTCGCCCACGCCAACGCTTCCGGACTGGCGGCTCGGATGCAGTCGACGCGGCCCATCGCAAACCTCCGGATGCCGGCGCTCTCGTAGGTGGCCACGAGTTTCCCATGGAGCCTGCGAAAAGCACAGTATCGTTCTGATGAGTTGGCAATATAATTTATTAATATCTTGTCGAATCTTGCATATAATAAATAATTAAAATCTGGTAATGTGGAAGGAAAAGGCGCTGTATTAAATTATTTTGTCTATTTCAGACGCAGACTTTTTTATTGATTTAAGATTGTATTTTTCTTTTTAGAACAGGATTGTCAACTTTATATTCAAGAATTTTTATAGAAATGTGTAGAGGTGAATATAAATTGTTATTGCTGGGAAATACTGTATAGCACTCTCAACGTGCTAATCTTCGATATCGATCCGTGGTACTGCTGGTGCGTTTCTATTTCTACCTAGCTGTTGAGTGTTAGTTATGAACAATAATTCCTTCAAACGAATCTTTATTCTTCGAGTAAAGAATGAAGGTAAAATCCATCGCGCTTTCCATATACTTCACCTGAAGTACGTAAGTTGAAGTGCCAGTTGGATGTACGCGTCCGGGCTGACTCTGCAGGTCTTTATGAAGTCCTTCGAATAATCCTCGAACGATAGAATACAGAGGTCCAAGTCTTCTACGAGCCTGGTGGAAGATGAAATTTTCTAATTACGTAAACGCGAATTTAAGCAAAGTGCGACGCGTTCCATAGAGCAAGATATCTATAATAATAACACAATATTTAAAGTAATTTATCTCTATTATATCAACAATCACAGATAAGTGATTGAAATTGAACTCGACTTTTCTTCAGCGATCTTCAAGAATCTGATTTGCTGCGAATTAACGATATGCACGAGTTTCTTCCTCTCTTCTTCTTCTTCCAGATTACTCACGCGTCGAAGTTCGTCATTGCTTCTCTAATGTCGTTCAGACTCTGCTCAGTGAGACTCCACTCCAGCTTTTCGGGGGCTGGTAGATGCGAGGGCACCAGATTCTCGTCGGGTGGTGACATGGAGTCCACCTTCTCCGTGATCTCCTCGAAAGCTGTGAAGATAGCCGGTGCCTCGCCGGCGGAATGCTCGTAAGACAATCCCCACATTCCGTCCTGAAGTAAAGAAATTTATCATGAAAAGAATTATTAAGTTCTTTATGTTCTTTACGTTTTATTCATGTTAGGCACGTGAATAAAACATAAATAACAATTCTAATAATGAGAGTTCTTCTTCTTTTGTAATTTTTTACGTTAGAGTCTAGCAAATAATTTGATAATTGATAATTTGATAATTTAATAATATAAATTTTCAATAGAGCTTAGCAAATAATTTAATAATTTGATAATATAAATTTTCAATAATTGAAAATTGATATTTCATCTATCGACATTTGCAATATTATTATTCAACTCTGTTAATCTGCAATATTATTACATAATTATAGCATTAGCATACCCTTGCAATTGTATCTGTAAATGATGCTGATTGAAAGCACCTCTACAGAAGGTGAACAAAGGCTGCGAACATTTTATCGCGATGGCAGGCAATTAATTGTGGCAGGAAATTAATTAACTGATATAATCATCAACAAAATGCAAAGCACAAAATTCAATTTAAGGTGTTTTCGTAGTCCGCGAAAATATTCCGGCTGGGAAAGGTCAAACATATTATATTTCTTCACCGTGGCGGGATATGAAAGCGATACCGCAACGTCGCGAGCGATTCACGAACGACGATTTCGCCCGTGAACCCTGACATCGATTAAATAGAAGAGTAGTCTTGCGAGCGGAGAGAAAGTGATAAGTGCGATTCGGCTGAGTGCATCTCCGTGGAAAACGCGCGTTGCGCGTTCTATGCCGCGCGAATTGTTAGGTGTTCGATGTCCCCCTCGGTCAAGGGGCCCGTCACCGGAAATCACTGCGTGACGCTATTACTTCGAAACCAACAGCATTATTTCCCATCGTGCGTTTTCCAGCTCGGATAGATTCGATCACGCATCGTTCACCAATCGCACTCTCTCGTGTTCATAATGCCGAGCAGGCTCAGATTTCAATCAATTTTCCAAATTTATTGCATCGTACTATTTTCGCGTCTATAACTCTTCATTTTTTAAATTCATTTTCGCGTCTACATCATTTCCCGTGCCGTTTTTGTCCCAGCTACTTTTATTTTATCGGTCCTCTTCGTTTCCAAATTATTTTTAATTTTAACAGTTCTGTTTCATTAGTTTGTTTTTAGAAGTCTTCTGTCTGAATAATTTTTGGTTTATTTGAGTCGTTTTCGTTTCTGAAAATTTCATTTTATTTCTAACAGTTTTGATTCTATCATTTTTACATTTTCTCTTTTCGAGATTTTTTGCACTCGACGTGCTACGAGTTTCCGTTGGATTGAATTTCCGGCTTACCTTGCCCAAAATGGCATGGACAGTTTTGTCGAACCAGCGATTCGCGCCCAAGTGTCGAGACCCACCGCCGTGAAGAGCGTGATGCAGCACGTTCGCGTAATCCCGATCGCCGATCCATCGATCCTCCTTCCGGATGGGATTGTTGAACGTGGTCGGCAGCACGTCGTCGTCGATGCAGATAACGCAGAGGCAACGCTCCAGCAGCTCCAGATTGTGTCGGTTGCGCTCACCTGGAAATTATGTTTGTGCTTTTGTCAATTCCGATTAGCTTCCACGATATCGCGACTTTCGCAAGCCAGCCGTAGACGTGCATTCGCACGTTACACGCTCCGTTATTAATAATTACATAGAGATACGGCGCAATAATGCAGCGACCCTTCACTGTTGGTGATAATTGGAGGCAAAAACCGAAATAATTGGCGACGTTTGGAAACCCGGTCCCAATTATTTCATTTTAGATCTGTAGATCTCATTCCGGATTCAAAATAGATCGCGATCTACATTTTAATCGGCATCCTCGTGCATCCATCTTAATTTTCGTTCTGCGACGCAGAGTGCAAAAGCGGCCAGAGTCATTTAGTTTTACTTCGGGATGCGAAGACAGTGATCGGACAGTTATGCGACGCATATTTTACAATTTTAATCAGCTTTAATTTTAATTAGTTTCGCTGCACACACGTGTAGCGATATACATGATACAGTATCGTGCGAAACATCAGCGTATCCAGCGATAGGAGATCCACCACGTAGGAACGTAGAACATCGACACATTTTCGTTTTAACGAGAGCCGCGCAGAATCCTCGCCGTTGTCTCCGCGCGGAGACGCCGCTTCCGCCATTAATTAATCAACGGCGGGACGCAGGTTGCCGTTAACTCGTTACTGCGGCCGTTCATTCGATTTGTAGGCGTAGGTAGATAGGTCGTAGGTTCTCCGGTTGAGCAAGGTCGGGTTAGAGAGTTAATAGGAATATTGCGAATATTGGCGAAAGCGGAGAACGCGCGACTGAATAATTATGGCGACAAGCCATCCTCCCCATCGAGGGAGGATGGTGCGTGGCGACGAGGGTTGCCTGAAGACGCGACGCTTAGGTTTTGAGTAACCGCTTCGCTCTAATCGATTGTAGAGCTTGGTGAACAGATTTGCGGTTAACTGATTGATAAAACTTGCAAGACATGTTCATTTTGGTTTTATAAATCAAATTTTGAAACGTGACGTTTGATGTAAGTTGATAGGATATTAATAAGATTCTGTATAGAAATGTAAATGGCTGTATATGACTGTCTATGGTCATATTATATTTGGAACTGGAAACATTAATCGAGTTCTACTATGCAGGAGACATTGAATATTATGAATTATATAACCACATTAACTTCCATCTGTCATAAAAAATTATATAAAAATGGTGAAAATCGATAGAAAGAGAATTTAACGAGATTTAAAGAGATAAAACAAGAGACTAGATTCTTTCTAAGCAAAGTTTAGAAAGTTATCAGAGTTTTCTTCGCTTTAATGCCTGATTGAACATTCAGCTTAATTGTTCTACTAATTATCAAAACCTAAAATCCTAATTAAAAACCGCCTGGATCGCCTGAAATCGACGATATGAGAGTGCCTGGCCGAAGCGCTTAAAGTTCGATGTTCTCTTCGTGCATATCAGGTGTCTACATTCAATGGACATTTCTAAATGGTATACGCACTTTTTACCAGCTCCTCCCGCGCCTTCGCCCAGGCTGGTCGCTTCGCCGTCGTGAGAATTCCAACCGGAGGAGTTCTAGGATCGGCCTTTGTCTCCATGATCCTCAACAATTGCTGGGTCAATTCGTTTTCCGTGATTCGGCCTCGGTCCGACGCTCTCACTGGCACGTTGTAAAACTGCAGCACAAAGTGTATTGAAAAAGGTGCACTTAGCAATACATGTAGCATAGAATATCTTACTATATCGTTCAATGATGATGAAATGTTTTTAATTACTTGATACCAATTAATCGCATCGTGCGTATATGCAAGATTCATAATCAACCGAGTCCTTGATTAATGAAAATAATTAAACAGAAATCAATTAAAAGATACAAAATGTGCTAGTATGACAAACGTGATTATAACTGATGGATGAAAGCGGTTCTCGAGATTTCAAGAGTCAAAGTCGAATATTGCAATCATTCATCGATGATCGCATCAATAATCGCCAACAATTTTGCAACGTGTTTTATTTAAATGTTCCAAATCGATACCTGGTTGTGGTGGGCAACGATGATGTGATCACCGGAGGACGCTCTATCCAGGATGATCTGCTCGTCGCTGTTCACCCCGGGTCGTCGGTAAATCCGGAACATTTGATAATGTTGCGCCATACAAAGCGACTGCATGGTTTTGCCATCCTTGGATTTCATACGCTCGACTTCCAATCCATGTCTGTCCAAAATTAAAAGTATTTTATTTTATGATTTTGATATTGTTTTTTTATGTAATTAGGAGAAACGCACAGAAAATTTCAATTCGACGGAATTTATCTGATAAGATAAAAATTTGTCTCTCTTTTCTAAACTCCCTCTCTTTCTTTCTCTCTTCCTCTGGCGAGCAAACATGAGGAACAAGACCAGTTCGCTATTATATTATATTATTATATTAAGAGAACCAGGGCGGCGGCCTGCCGCGAATTTGCGTCGGTTTTTGAAAGAAAGGAACACTCGCTGCCGTCCCGGCTTATTCCCGCTTATTCCCGTCCGGATGCAGGATACCGAGGATCCTTTGAGCCGCATGTCACGAGAGCGTCCGCTCGTTCTCTCGTCGCCGGGTCCCTTTCCTCTTTATGCTCGCTTTCTATGGATCTTACGACCCGGATTTCCTCGCAGACGTTCCTCTCTAAATTGATTTCAGTGCGGCTTCTTTTTGTCCCCGACGTCGGCGACGAGTCGATCGGCACGTCGCATCTCGTCATGTCGCTTCCGTGCGCCGATCATCAGCTTACGGTGGATGTACACGGTTCATTTGTTCGTTTCAGGCATTTAGAGCACATTGCGTTCAATACGAACATCCAAAAGCTTGCCGATGACGTCCGCTAAGCGAGAGAATCCGATAATCGACGTTTACGAGGAAATAATGACGTCGCGGATTTCCATCATCGTTATCATCCATCAACATGGACTTTCACTGCGGAGCGCACGAGCAAGCTTGTGGAAGATCGTCGCACTGTCTCACCTGTCCAGTAGTTCCTGATAATTAAGGAGCTCGGTGAGGAATCGCGCGAGGAACACCGCCGCCTCCTGCTGGTTCGCAAATCTCTTCGGTTTCGCCGCCAGTCCGGGATTGCTGTTGATCGGCAGAGCAAGCGGACAGGATAGGTACATGTCGTTCAGCCACCATTCCGTCGCCTGCACAAACGATCCATTTATCCACGTTATTGAGAGTATAAATTATTTATTAACTGTACGTCGCACGTGAATTATATAAATAATTATCAATTATATATATAATTGAATGTATAATTCACGTTGTTGATTGCAAATTATACTCAAATACGCGAACGATCATTAATCACTACGCTGACTGTGATCAAGGTTTATGTAATGTGATCAGGTTCACACAGTCAAGCGATGAAGAACAAGAAGATCACGATTGCTATCTGGTCGTAATGCATGATGAAGTGCCGTAAACGATAATTGCATGATAACAATCGTTAATTAGTCAAGATAACGTCGCATGAAAGTAAAGTGGCTAGCAAATAAATAACTAAAATACAGCAGCAGAAATGCATCTGTCAGCGATAGATTACGAGTAGAACGCATTTCGATGGCTGGCGCGAGCGGATGATCATCTTCGCGCGAATGATTTGCGAGACGCGGACGAAGAAGATGCAGTGTCGCGATTGCCTTAAGCTTCCCGATGGTAAATCACTCATCAGGACGGGCGTTATCGCAGCACAATTTGTTATAGTCAATATGAAAGGTAATAAGAATGTCCGATGAATGTCTTAGAGGAAAATCCGGGACGCGTTTTCGAACTTTCAAACGCGCCGTATGAATCGTGTCGCTGTCAGACGCGGGACGCGATTTTATACTTTCACTTTGACGCGCTTTTAATTACGCGTAATTTGTCGCCGTGGCGTTTAACGTCGCGGTAAAGCGACGTGATTTTTCGCACTCGATAATCGGGTATTATCGTCTCGCGGCGCATCATTAAATGCGGATTAAACAATCGAGTTTTGCCGCGCGCCGTGCGCGAAAATCACTCGCTGTCAGAAGAGCGAATCTAAAAGTTTGTAACACGGTCTCATGTAGCGTCATATCTAAATAAATTCTATACGTACAAAGTGTGGAAGAAATCTCGCTGACTTTTACCCCTCACATTTTCTATTTAATTTTCTTTCTGATCATATTTCTTCCCAATTATAGCTTCAACTGGACATCTTTTAAAAGCTCAACTGTTTTCAGATATTTTGGAGATCTAACGTTTCGGAAATTACGGTAGACGATCACGCTGACATCCCTTTAACGGAAGTTCGATCTTAAATCGTCCTAAAGATATATCGTTGAACGTGAAGTCGGCGGCGATGAGACGTTCCGGATCAGATTGCTCTTTAAGCAGCAACTAGGCAGCCATACGTCATACGTATTATATTATACAATTGAACCGTAATTGTATCATCCCACGAAGTACGACTTCTCTCTTTCCCCCTTCACGGTCGATTCTAGGTCAGTGTGACGAAGTCGCCGCAGTCGTGGATCTCGCATGCATGTTTCACGAGGTCCGGCGTTCGCGTCGATACGACGTATCGGGCAGCTCCGACTTCTCGAAACACCTATAGATAGAACTCACGCTCTCAACTTGTCGCGTATTCGCGGAATAGCTGCTATATTTGCGACGAGAGATGACATCGTTTCGCGCGCGCCCCAGAAGATGCCGGCAGGCCTTTTTTTAGATCGTCGATGCACAGTTTCGGCGAACGAAGGCGATTACAGACCTTCTTCTTTACAATGCGCCAGTAGCAATAGTAGGCTTCCTTAATGATGTTCGATAATTTATTATGTATTGCCGTTGTTGTCCAGTCAATTTAGTTAATATTATTATTATTATAAATAAAATAGATAAAATGTTTACGGATGGTTAATAGAATGTTATAACTTCTGATTGTTTGCAGTGTTATTTAACAGAAGCGTATCAATTTGTTCATATTATTGCAGATGCTATTTATAGCGACGCAATGTACAGACAACTCATTCGAGTTGTTGCGAATGTAAATTGCACTCTGAATGCGGAATAATTCTGCGGATCTTCTGCGTCCTCTGGTGAATCTCCGATTTCTGTACTGTGAAAATTTGATGACATTTATAATAATTGAATTTTCCTCGACTGGATTTCCCCGGAGACGGACAAGAACCAACAGGAATTACGTAATTAAGATTGCGATGAGATTGCACGAGGACACGATCGCGATCACGTGCGGTTATCCGATTCTGCGTGTATTCTGAGTTACGTCGTGATTGAACATACGTGTAGTGACATTTTTACGGAATTTCGTAAATTCCCTCATTTGCTTGTTTATTAGGAAACTGCATTTCGCGGAGAGATTAACGACCTGACATTTCGATGCGTCCGACATCCGAGGTACCGAGTCATTACAGCAAACCGCATGCGATGGACACCATAAAAAAAGCTAAATGTTGCCGCACGATTCTGTTACTAATTTTTTTGTTAGTCGACGTGACAATATTACCCAAAGAAAAGACTGATTTCTCTCGGAACATTAATATTTATCTATACGACATCCTTAAATCTTTAAATTCTTATTAGATCATTGACGTTACAAATTACAATCCATACACGCGTCCATCGGAAATTTAAAAAAATTCTCTTTCTGCTTAGGACTCGCAATGCGACATTAGCAGAACTATTCCATTCCTCAGTTTGAATGCGCATCTTCTACAGTGCGGAATTTGGAGTTACGCAAATTTGCGAAGCGTACAACGGAGATGCGTGCCTAACGGAGTGATACCGCGAGAGGGATGCTGTGAGAGGGAGAGAGGACTGCTACATTCAGCCGACGTGGACAGGACTTGTTCGACCGGCGCCAATCCGGTGTCTTTGACGTGCGGATAACCGAGCACGACGATTCTGCCGGGTAAGACCGGGTATGTTTCGACAACGCGTTGCGCCACAAACGCGCACGTGCAATGCTGCGCAACGTGCATGCACAGAAGGATGCGCACGCGGAGGAGCGACGCGGATTCGTCTTCAGCGCGGATGCACGAGACCATTGCACGTGAAACAGCATTTCTTTCGATGCATCTGTAATTGCGGGGTACTCGAAAGGGGAAGAAACTCGCTAATTATCCACTTTCCAAAAGTTGCATTAAGTTGCAACTTGAGGATTCGTCGACTTGTTCAACACTGGCCTCTCCTTACCTCAGCTCGACAAATTATAATAACAACTTAATATGCCCAAAGAACACATACACACATGTTCATAGAGGAAACGCAAATTACTGCGTTTTTACGGAAGAAATTAATACATCGAGACCACTAAAATAAATACTTAAATAACAAACGCGCGTAATCAGATGCATATAAAACTGCACATAAATATAATCTGGCACGTAATTAAAGACGTAATTAAAGTATGAATTAATCATTGTGATAAACGGCTGCTTGTAGTAATAGAGACTCATTTCGAAATAAAGTGGCTTCTGTCAGCTCCTAGTTGTGCCGTTCACGGTCAAGAATGTCTGCCTCTTAAATCGCACAAATAGGCATGTCAGGCGGCTCGCGCGTATAATAATAACTGCTTAACTAATCAGCCCGTCTGGTACACGTAACAACCATGTGCTCGAAAAGATACTTGTGGCGATATTAATGCCTTACGTCACGCAGATCTACGGGTCTCCGCGTGGTTGATGGTGCGCACCCTCGCGAGGAAGCGGCCACGAGTGCCGAGTTCCATCCGCTTCCATCCACTAAAGTCTCCGGGTTCTCGATCTGTTCGACGATAGCGATCGTTCACACTTCCCTATGTGAAAGTAGAGTCGGTGGCGTCTGCAATCCCTCGCAATCACGCGAACAATTACTAGATGCTTAAGTAATTGCGCTCGCGCTTTAGCTCTTCCCGATACTCGTTTTCTAATTAAGGCTCCTGATACGCGAATGCCGGATACGGATTGATTGTTTACCTTGCACAGCAGATCCGATAATTGGTGTTTCATTATGGAAGCGCATTCGGCGCACGTGACACTTTACTCCTCGTTATACAAAAATTAATAACGATTCACAGGGTTGTTAAAAAATATATATAGATATATAACAGACCCAGCAAACACAAAGTAACAGGTAATATACATGTTAGTTATAATTTCCCACTCAACAATGTAATTGTTACATAACACGTATGTTATATTGTATTTATATTAATAAGTGGGAAATTATAACTAACATGTATATTACCTGTTACTTTGTGTTTGCTGGGGATCCATACAGAGAATATAGGACGCAGGCAAATACACAATTACGAGTAAAAGCGGATAATTCTAGAAATTATTTCAAATTAAATTTAAAAACTATATTTATTATAAAAACTATATTAAATTTCGATTAAATTAAAAAAATATATTTTTACATAAAAATAACTGGTACATCTCGACGAGCTTTTGTTGATCGAGTTAGGATCTAACTGCGTCGTTCATCAGTTCACGCTTATACGGGCGGCAGTGGAACAAGATCTGCAGGATCAGCCGGTGACACACGACGTTCCGCTCACGATCAGCTCACGGGATGGATGTTTGCGAAACCGACATTTGGTGCCTCACGGATGCTTGTACGCGCCGTTCTCCACGGCTTAATGAGATACCGGCGCACGTGATCGTTACATTAGAGGATCCTCGTGGAATATGGATTACCCGTCGAATCGCGCTTACGTTAAACGTTGCGCTGACCGTTTTCATCTCCCGCGTCTCGTGCAGCCGCAAAGTGTTTCGTTATAAAATTTCCGCCTGTATTTGTGTGTATGTGTGTGTGTTTGCGCTCCGCACGATGACGATACGCGAGATCTTAACGAGCGCGAACGGAATTACGAGAGACCTACGTCGTCGTTCTCGATGAGGAAACAGTTGGCGCAATAACGTCTCAATGCATTTGATGGACGCTGTTCGCTCATTTATTCGCTGCACCCACGCACGGGTTGTACAGGGTGTTGCAGAGAGGGTTGCCCAGGAATTGTTAACTTTTTAAATCTGGGCGTTCCTGAGATAGTTAATTGCCTGCAGCGGGAATTTCCAGCAAGATCTCTTGCTTGCGGATATATTTTATCCCAGAAACGAGAAACGTTTCTTTTCCTCAAGTTAATGACGAGCGATTTCCGTATCGGAGGTATTTAATTATCCCGACGGGAAAAAAGAAAATGTGATTTACTTCTTTTTTTCTAAAATTATAATCAATCAGTAGTTATAATCGAATTAATGAGAGAAAGAGAGAGAAGATTAATTCCTTTTCAATTATCACACTAATGCGAGAAAGAAGCGAACATTACAAGCGGAAACGAAAAGCAATAGAGAATAATTGCTTTTATTCTTTATTTCGCGGATAAGTGTGTAGTTTTGCGGGATAAATCCCCCTGAGAGAAAGAGAGATAGAGAGAAGGAAAAAAGAGAGAAAATACTTTTCGTTTTTTATCGAAATAGTAACGTATCCACGCTCGCTCGCTTTGCCCTCGCACGCGTCCAAATTACGGGGGCGCGCAACATTATTAATCGTCGCCGGTGTCGCGGAGGGTGCACGGCGTATAATCGAATAATTCTCGTCGGGAATTCGGTTTTATGCCGAAGATGTGTCGGGGGGGAAGGGAGGGCAGACGACGATTTGTTCTGCCGTAGCGAGAATGACGGATGGCGATGACGGAGCCAATTCCGCGGTCGTCCCAAGTTACCGCGAACTTTCGTCCTTTGCCGTGGTCGTTACGAGGCTCTCAAGGGCCGTCCTCGTCCTCCGACTCCTGTCATCTTATCGACGTGTAATCGACTCGTCTACCTTCAACATTTGCGATGTGTGACACGAAGAGCGTCACGGGACACGTGGCAGCCGATGGAACGTTATAATCGTAGCCGAATTGCGGACTCTTCAAGATTAGCTTATTCAATTTGCTTAAGTGAGGGTCTGCTAATTCGATTTTTTAAAAATATTATTGAATCTTGTAGAAAGAGAGAAACAGAGAGCGAGAGAGAGAATATTGTTATTAAAATTAATTTCTATAAAATTATTTGAGAAATATGAACTTGTTATGACAAAGCAGAGGTTTTTCTTATTGCTGCAGGCAAACTTGGAGTGATTTGCTGGTGTACATCTGCATACATCTTCGCGGCGATATAACAGGATAATGACGTGTGGTAATACTATCAGGTAATAGTCTCCGTGACGGTTACGATCTCTCTTTTGTTGCGCTATCGTGTAATCGAAAGGTGTTGCCGGCGCGGAGGCGAACGAGATTATAGGTATCAAGCTATTCGCGATTACGAAATGAGAATTGGAAACTACTGCAGACTTATGATTAACAAGTGAACGGAGTGCCCCGAAAAGTGCTTCTTGCAACGGAATATGCAATGCATTCTTCAACATGCAACTGACGTAATAATTTATAATCAGCATTATTAGTAAGATCACAAAAATATTATAATATTGTACAAAATATTTTATATAGAATTGATCGAAAATTGATGCGATTTATAAAATTTGCAGTTCAATATTGAGAGCATAAATTCCACGTTTTAAACCGTTGCTTCAGAAATATTCAGAATTCAGAATTCGATATATTAATATCGATTATTCGATAGGATTGAAGAAATCGCAAAGAATGCTTCAGTGCCATGGACTGAATTCCGCCTGGAATCCCGCGCGGGGGTGCCTGTGGGGGTGTCAGTGCGAGCTGCAATTCCGGACGCGGCGCTCCGGGAGACATCAACAACCCCCGTCGTTCGGCATTGAAGTTCGGCATTCGAGGGGTGTCAAGTTACGGAGATTTCAACAGAGAAAAGCCGAAACACGAGGCCGTCGAGCTCGAATTCTCTCGGCGCCTCCTCGCTCTTTCCTCGCGCTCGCTCGCACCCTGCTCGTCGACCTGCTCCTCCGCTTCTCGTCCGCGGCCTCCTCCTCATCCTCCCTCATCGTCGGCGCAAACGCGGCGTTATCGACCACCCGGAGCACCGCGACGACACGGCCGGTCGGCCGCGTGTGTCTGGCACGTGTGTGTCCAGCGTGTCTCTCTCATCCGTGAAGAGTAAGTTGCGAGGAAAAAGAGAACGCGTTACTCATAAATTAAATCTTCTGCCCTTTCACGAAGTCCTCAAAGCATCTACGCTTTTGCGCTAACGCAATGCGATAACGTGTACATCTGTTGCCTGATCATATACTGGCTTGACCCAGAAGCTCGTCTGAACTTTGGAAAGGGAAAAGATGAGCTGAGATTTGTAATATTAATGAATCACGTTAATTGATAGCTTATTTGCGAAGAATAGATGTAAAGTGAATGTAGCGATTTGCTCGTTTTACGCTTTCCCCGTATGAAGCTTGAACTTGTTTCATTTCAGTCGAACGAGGAAACTGCTGACACGGTGATAATGAGCAGAACACGTCGGAATTTAACGTGTCGCGAACTTGTCGCAGAGAGAGCGCAGGGGGAAATTTAGCGAGGTCCTGACACTGGTGGGCTCCCTCCGCTCGCGAAACCGCTCATATTTCAGACAACTCGTCGCGAATGTATTATACATAGTGTGTATCGAGTTTCTCGTTCAACGCGATACTTCATTAGCCACGGTGAAAACGCACCGGGTCGGGTCAGGAGGGCTTACGCGCTCTCCAATCGATGGACCTCTCGCTTCTTCCCTTCGATACACGCACACACACACACATACCACGCAAGTAGAGACGAGATGAGCTTCCCTTTGCAACCCCATCGCGTGATCCGCAAATTAAAAAAAAGAGAAAGGCTGAACGCGTAGAAAGTCTCTCTCGCGGATCTCTCGCGGATGGTTGATGCGGTCGATTCAGCCATGAAACTCTTCGCTCGCTGCACTCAGTATACAACAACAAGAAAATAGAAGAAAGAAGGGCAATCAAAAATAGCGCATTATCGAAAATATCATGAAATATCAGTAATGTCAGAATCGGTTCACGGCGATTCTATTTGAAGCCGCATCCTGAATATCCTGAAGATCACTTTTAATGCCGAGCGCTGCGGACGTGCTATTCTCAGATCAATTCGCACAGGAGGAGAACAATCAGCGTCGCATGGGAATAGAACGGCATTTAGCGTGACGTGTTTAGCATTACAGAGGTGCGCTGGGCCTGTAATATCCGCCCGTCAAATTTCCAGAGTTCCCTGAAACCAATACGCGACGACGTCGCGTGTTCAGCAACGGAACGTGAACGCTCAGCAGCCCGAGCAGAAGGCTGTTAATGCTGGGCAGTTCGCGGAGGGTGTTTTTCACTGAAAACGATCATGCTCCTGCAAAGCCGAGGAACGGCGAGGAACGCGTCAGCAACGTTCGTGGCTGCAATTTCCGAAATTGCGTCTGCAATTCCGCCGTAATTCCGGAGTTGGAAGTGCCTCTTGTTCCCCCTTGCGAGCGAGCAATTTTTACTTTCTGCATCATTATTACGCATCATTTTACGAACTGCATCTTCGACGTTATGTGCGATTAGAGATCGCGATCGGAAAATCGATCTCTCCAGTGCGTTGGAAAGCGACGCAACGCGGGATCAGGCGTGCGCAGATATAATTGGGACAATGTTAATTTTCCTTGCCGCATTTCATCAACGTTTGAAATCGCAAGCAGATCAGCCCGAAGGCAATTCTGCGCGACGGTTAAATGCATATACGGTATGCATTGCATCTATTTTGCGCTCGGGATGGATCAACGCTGAATATACGTACGTTTGAATATCTAGTTAATAGCGCGTTACATCGATTGTACGCTAAAGCGCGCGCGCGCGTCTGCATCTGCATTACTTGACCGCGATTCGAACGGCACGGAGTTTGCTTAATTTTCCATCAACAACTCGATTCGTGCCGTCTATTGTCACGGCGGAGCGCGACGTGATTTCATTAAATTCTCCATTAACATTGTATTTTACGCGAACGATATACCGCTTTGCGCTTTGCTGGGTTGCTGAGTGCTTCAATTGACCTGTTTCTTCCAACCCGCAAGCGCTTTGAAATTAATTTCAAAATTAATCAGAGCGTTCTGCTCGGCTTAATTAACCTGACACAGTTTTTATGTGGATAATTGAATATTTAACCGCCGAGTGCAACACTGCGCAAAAACTTTGTCCAAGAGTTTCCAACAAATTCCCCCCCCTCTCTCTCTTTAAAGTTATTTTAAATCATTTATGAAAAAACTAAATTATTTCCACGATAAAGAAATGTACGAAAGAAATTAATATAGACAATATGAAATTTCTCGCAATGTTAATAATAATATACAAGGCATTTTACAAAATACATCTATTCTCCGATGTGAGAAACATCACCACTGTGTATGTCTTCATCTAATGGACCAACAAACGAGGAATAAGCCAAGGCTTTCATTTTCTTATTAGACCTTCATTACGCTTGCAAGTCGTGACGCGTGCAGTCTCTTTCACGAGGAGCCTCGCGAAGTCCCGCACGTACACGGAACGGGAAGCGGGATCGATTCCGAATCCGCTGGAATAGGAAGCCGGATTGCGGAGACCTCGACGAGGAGACTTCGACGGATCGCGTGCACGGGGTATCCGTTGATCCGCGAAGAAAACGAGATCGAGAAACCACGTGACGCGAGGGATTAACTGAGCGTGCGTTCTCAATCTTAGCGACCCCCCGCGGCATCCGAAAATCTCGAATTAATTTTCTTTCCCATCTTCCTTCCTCTTTCTCTCTTTCTCTTTTTCTTCCATCTCGTCCTCTTCTTTTCTTTGTGTGAGGGAGGAAAAACTACATAAGGGAAAGCCCGCAGGGTGTAGTTAGGCCTTAGACGCTTTACGGATTCAGGGAAACTTTCGCTTGCGGATCTTCCGAGCTCGACGCGATACGTAAGTTTCACCATCGAAAACGTGATGGATTTTCCTTGGTTGTTCTTGCATTCGTTATGGTGCTTGCACAGTTTGGAATTAACATATACCGTTAATTACGTAATATTCTTTGTCATTGTCACATCTTCAGACTTCCTTCAATATTTCTTCAGTATTAATATTCTTAAATCGTCGAGAAAAAGAAGATCGAACAGATATAGTTATTTCTTCTTTAAATTGAAGACATCGAAGTTCTATTTCTCCATCTAGTCTTTATTATTTTCAGCAAATTTTGCGAGGAAGAAAGAGAGTTACGTCAATTTCACCATTACGTGATTTCCGACGTGGAGTATTCCAATATGCGAGCGAAAGTAAAAAATGGACAGGCTTGGAAGCTGCAGCTTTCTGTTATTTTAAGAATATGATTTAAAAATCATACGTCAGTGTCATAAATGAAGAATGACGCGTGGATCCTTCCAGCGCGCCGAATACAGCGCTGTTCGATTTCAGCCTCCGTTTTCCCAAGCGACGCGAGATGGGAATCAAGCAGAGAGCTACATTTAACACGAACGCGCCCAGCTGGGATTATTCATCTCTCACACCTCACGTCTCGCATCTCCTCTGCATTATCTTGCATCTGTTCAATCCCGCGGTGCTGGTCCAGGTAAACCACAGATAAACCAAGATAATAGAACGCACCAATGGCATCTATTTACATCGAACAATGAAACTTTTCTTTAATATCCAACAAGCTTTCCCATAATTAATTATACATCTTGATCGCTTCAGAACTGCTCGAGAATCGCGCGAAGCGTCGCTCGTCGCAGCAGCATCTTTCTGCCAACGGGGACACGCACGGCGAACACCATCAATAATGCAGCCGGTCGCATTACATCATATTACATCATACAATGCGGCCGATTTGATGGGAACGCCAACGCGCGCGCCAGAGATAAAACGCTAACAATAAGAAAAGGCAAGACTGTGGAACGTTGCGCGATGCGAGCTGCTTGGTCGATGCGGATCGATCCGGCTCTTTAAGCGGGTCGCAACCTCCAGCGAGTCCGGCCTTTAGGACGAGGTCGCGTGCTGACCCAAATCGGCAGCCTCACCTCGCCTTACCTGTGGTGCGCCATGGCCGCCTCCTCCGGTGCTTCTCTTGCCTGCAATCGTTACCCCGGATTCTGCGCACTCTTGTCGCGGCGCGCCGAGGACACCCTTGCGAGAGGCGAGCCCGCTCGCCTGGCTCGTCTGGATTCTACCCGGCGAACCGGGGGTCAACCCCTCGTTCTTTCACCTGGCCGCGGACGATAACACGCGCCCCCGAGTCGTCGACGTCGGCGTCGCCGTCGGTCGAGACCTCGGTAATGAGTAAAGGTTGATGAATAATTGAGACCATGATTGAGTCGAGCTTCTAGTTTTGTGCATGTTTCAGTTGGGAGAACTTTGCCCTCGAACAGTAATGAAAATACAATACGATAGTTCTGTTGGTTTCCGTAATCTGTCATAGCTAGAAGTATTTTCGGTTTTATTCCGCGTTGTCGCTGGACATTAAATGATATTTGCGTGTATCGTTGATGAAAGATACTGTGGCAATTTATAATCGAGCAAACACATTGCCTCGTGTCGTGGCGCAATTTGGAGTAGCTCTCCAATTCGTTGCACGCATCCAGCCATCGTTGCCCGTTTCCGACGTGATTGCGCCAACCAATTGCGAAAGTAATAACGACTTTTATCTGTTATAAATTTCAACGCGGCATGTTAGCGAGTCGGGATTCTCCCAAAGTTTCATCGTAAAGTGTTTAATTACCGCCGACAACGGAGATCTCGGAAATCTAGGGCCGCAACAATATGCTGCGCGCAACAGGATCGCTGCGCTGTGTGAACAAAATGAAATAATGCCGTGGAAAATCTTTGTTACAGATACAACCGAGGCCTGCCTGCCTGCGAAATGATGAGAAACTAGTTTAAAACTTAGACGAGCGACTTAGGCAGGAAGAGAGAGACACAACTCCCAGTATTTTACATGAAAAAGTCTTTAATGACTTTTCCAAAAATTCCTTTTCAGAAAGATGGCAACTTTTTAAGGAAGCATTTTCTGAGAACGCGTTGTTTCCCATGGCGCTACCATTTCTGGACAACAATAGACGATAATCCTCTTCTTCGTTCTCTCCTGAGGAAACTTTCCTCCGTTAGAATATTCAAGACTCATGGCTGTCTGGATGACTTTTTGGACGGCTTTCCGGCCAAACCTCGTATTCAAGTCCTCCCCCTTCAGCCGAGGGTAGGAGCCGACGCGTGCACGGCGGTTCGCGAAGGCGTGTAAGACCCCCGTAAGTAACCTGCATCGATCCACCTGACCTGCCCTGCCCTGCTGCCGTCGTCCCTTCTTGCATGTACATCCCCGGACTCGAGAAAGAGAGAGACAGAGAGAGACTTTCTCGAGCCGCACGTTCGTTCGTTCGAGAATCGTCGCGTGACCACCGGAGAACGGCATAAACCGAGATTCAGGCTGTGTAATTCACGAAAATTTCAGCCGGCTCCGAGTAATGATACGATCAGAGAGTAACAAATCGTGGCCCTTTAGCTGTCGCAGTAACGACCCATACTTGCAGCGTTTTTACAAAAATAGCTCGGTTATTTTCCTACGTTTGACCCACTTGAAGCTTCTTCTGCCGAAGCTCTTTTACCGCCTCAACCCTCGCATATGTGATCGAAGTGTCATCTTTCAAAAATTCTACTCGCTTTCCTCGTTAGGGAAAATATATTCCTGTCCTTATCATTTTTTGGTATCCTTTCCAGTTCTCCCAGAACGACCTGACAAGAGCAGTCGATCTCGAACTGCTCGTCAAGCCATTTCGAAAATTGCATTTCGGTCTTGTTCCTGGCCCATGTTGAGCTCTCGGAGAGCATTCGATGCGCACGCCACGAGGACCCTTCCTCAAGGACGAGGAAGGGGCTGCCTTGAGACAAGATAGAATTAAAGGTTAATCCCGCGGGGTATATCTACCCCAATAAGAGAGGGAAAGGGAGAGAAAGAGAGAGAGAAAGGGAGGGAACGGAGGGATTTTTCCCTTCGCCGTGTTCCATCGTGTTCTTTCATCTTCCTCTCCTTCGGAGGATAGGAAGGTTTTGTTTTTCACTCCAGACTGGAAGACACCATAAATATTTGCGTTCCTAAGTGCTTCTCTGGAATATAAGAGCAAGCCGCCGTCGAGAAGACGCGGATCTCTCTCGCGCGAACTGACGAATGCTCTTTTACGTGAAAAGACGATTTCCTTGTCTTGATCAGCTTCGCAGGAATGAAGACTGCAGTCATTATCCTTGAAGGATCCTCCTAGAGGTTTTATGCGCGCAACATAAATTTGCTTTCTGAGAATTTTAGTCAAGTTCTGCGATGCAAAATTTACAATCTGTTTATATTTAATTTGCATCGAATCTTATATTAAATTTACGTGTAAAAAGTGTGCCTTTCTAAATATTTAATTAAAAAATTTAGGTTAGTTAGACTTTAAGCACAAAAATCCAAATTAATAAGCTTCTTAAAATTCTTAGCAATTGCTGGGTCGCCGCGTTGGCATATTTTACGTCTTCAACTTCTTCGAATTTAAACTCCCGATTAAATTATTTCGAACATTTTTAATATATACACGGACTTTGTAATACATATGTATACAAATCCACTTTAAGCTCGAATCTCTGCAAAACCATCTCCTCGTTTCGTGCGTCTCCTTTCGAATTAGTTGCGGATTCTTCGGGATCATTCAGTCGTTCACCTCCGCCCCGCATTACTGTCCATTGCGCGCCTTCCAAGCTCCTGGGTGAGATTGGCTTTGTGCACCCCTTATCCGCGTAGGGACGATTTACCCAGCTCGTATCGGGTACATATTATATCGGCCAATTTCGTGTACGACATTCGTTTTGTTCCTGCCGATCGTTCGTGTCTTCCAGGCGTGTTTCCATATCCCGTTTCTTCATTCTCGAGGAATCGAAAGATAACACAAAGAAGGGAACAGAATAAATGAGAACATATTTATAAAAATTTTATCGTACGATTTACTCTCGTTCTTTTTTTATATATTTTACGTGTTTCTCGCCATCGAATTTCTCACATTATTTATTCAAACGTCACTCACCTCCCAGAATTTTTTTAACATTAAATTCTTTTTGTTTTTAATTACAACTGCTTTGTTATTATATTAATTACAATTGCTTAACAGTAATTAGTCCTGAAACAATATTTGACTCGGTTGAAAATGGAACGAGAATCGGAGGAACATGCGTGAAACGCGGGTAATGAGCGACAGTGGTAGTAGTAAGAGGCGAAACGAATAGGACAAACCGCGAGAACGAAAACATCGGATAGGGGTTGTCACCCTTCGAGATCGGCCGTTCGCCGCTGTATCGTCGTAGCGATCCCGCAGACAATCCGTAAGGGCTTAGCGCTGTTTCAACAAGGGATTACCGGCGCGTCCCTAAGCCGGGCGATATGCGATCCACCGTTGCAGGATCCACCCGCGTGCGCCCATCGGGGACAAACATTTAAATTGCCAAGATTACGCGAAGTGGCTGCGTGCTGCTGGTGAAACCGCGACATTGTATCCTGACGGATACGCGAACGGGGATCATCCGCGTCTGGGCGTTTCTTTAAATTAGCTTGGATCTTTTAATTCCCGCTGACTAATAAAAGGGATTATTAATAGTCGTAATTAGCCGTTTAATTTGAATGGGATGGTTTCACGTTCTGCGCGGCATGATGACACGAGAACCGCAAGAGAGGCACAGTCTTGCCACGAGTCTCATCTTAAACCGTGACGAGCATACGTGCTTATCTTCTCCGTACGTGTCTGGCCGGCGGCAATTTATGAACCGCAATACCGCGTATATTATTCTCCGCAATGCATACAGGCGGTCTCAAAAGTTGCGCACTTTCACTTAATGCACGTTTCAACTTGATTACATGCCGCTCGATGGAGACTTGCTTGACGGATAATCGCTTTAAAAGATTTTATGAAGCATTACCCGCGTCATTACTCGCAAGTTTTTAACTTTTTAACGAGCTCTAACACATTAAATCAACATTACATTTATTCAACGATCTTTTTCCAAAGAGAAAGAATTTCAATGCAGCGAACGAGAAACTTCAGTGTCCATTTAAATCCAAAGCCTAATCCGGCTAATCCGATTTCAAAGCAACTCCTCAACTTGCAACCGCAATTGAAAGCAGTGGTAATTGAAAGTGCCGTTGTTCTGGAACATCCTGTATGTTCATCCGCCGCGGTTTTGCGTTGCAGAATCGCGTGCCAGTAATCACGTTCAACCTCGGATATCGTTGACACTTGCTCGCTCGAGAGCGTGAAAGCATTCGTAATCCTCTTAGCCATGTCGAGAACATGGCACACAAGCAATAATTTCGTTTTTCCATTCATTTTTATTTGGACACTGTCAAATTGCTGTTTTGCTGCAAATTCAGTACTCCGAACTCAGTTGCCTGCGATGATCGATCGTGCGCGATGCGATGAAAGGTACCGCAACTACGGAAACTACGGTACCGCAACATCTAATTCTAATGCTAAATCAACGATTGTCATAATTTGTGTCAAAGTTTTATCTATTCCAGTATTATTAGCTATTTTACGAAATTTTTTATTAGAAAAATATTTATTATTTATTATGATTTTGCATTTTCTTATTGTTTAGCAATTTGAACGCTAAAGCTTGCATCACCGGACATATTTAGATGTCGAGACCTCAACAGTTTATCTGATATGGGATTTTCGAGACACAAAGGCGCTCGCGTAAAGGGAAAAATCGTGCAAATGGCTGACGCAGAGGTACACGAGGCACGAGGAGAAGATTAGGTGTACCGTTGGTGTATCGATTCACTGGCGGCTTCAGCTTTATCGGGCGAAGGACTTTTCGCCTGTCGAACGGCGCTTGACACGTCCCGAAATAAGACAAAAAGGAGGCGCGCAGGAATGAAGGAAGCGCAACTAGGATCCTTTGTATCGTCACTCGACGAGAAACATTTTCTTTTTGCGCGAGGTGAGTTCCTCTGTCCTTGTCACACCACTCTTCTCCCTGCCCCCGCTGCCGCAGCGAGCGGAATCGTGGGTGAAACGGCCACCCTCGTTCGCCCCGGTTTTCTCTCCTGTCCGCAGGGATTCATAAGAAAAGTTGCGTACTTTGGCGTGGAAGCGGCCCTCTTTCGAAAAACACCCCTCTTTCACCGACTCGGTTTAGCTTTCGATCCGCTCGTTCGAGTAAACGCTCGGCTTCGTGGGATCAGCCGGTCTCCTCTTCCTCTCTTGTATGTTCCTGCGAGAAAGTTTCTTCCCTCTTCTCTTCGTATCACTTGTCTCGCTCCACGGCAGAGTCTCGTTTCTTACTCGCGGCGAATAAACGCGCTGCTCGCCTGGACTTCGTCGAGTTTCCGCCTCCGCGAGAATTATTGAGAGGGATGATCGTTTGAATTAATTTCTCGCTTGGCGTTCTAACGCTTCCTCAGAATGAGTAGCGCAATACGCAAAGAGCAAATCTTCCCGCGATAATGATCTAAGTTTACGAAACTTGGTGTGCTCTTGCGGGATTCATAATAATCCCCGTTTTTATTTTACTCTCTGATGAGAAATTCTATTTTTGGAATCATTCCCGTGTTCTCTTCGATGTGTCTTATATCTTATATCTCTTCCGAGCCGCAACGATTTTGCGAGGCCGCGAGGGTGACGTTATACACCCCCGAGTTTCCGATGCTCGCGAGCGGAGGCCGTCGCCCGCGCAAGCACGCGAGAGCTTACGGTCATAAAAGTTTATTGCTCTTCCTTCCCGTGGTTCACTCCTTCACGGAGTGTTGCGGGAGCGAGACTTTGTCGCTTCCCCGCGCGAAAGGGGATCCCTCCTGAGTCCGGGACACGCGGCCATTTGCACGTGCTCGCGATATTTTTGTGCTGATATCCACCTGCCTCCGCTCCATCCTATCTCTTTATTCCACCCTCTCGTGTGCCCCCTAGGAGGATACATCTACTTTAACCGCTTTACGCGAGGGGACCGTCGCGTTACTTTCCAGGCATATTCAAATATATACGAATGTATCCGATCGATATGATTTATCAAACGTCAACGAAATACAGGCATTGTGTGCGTGAAATTATGATAATTACGTTAATGCAATAGTAATTTTTGTGTAGAAATCTTCTGGCTGGCGGAAGCGATCATCGCGTGATCGCTCGTTGAAAATGACCAACTTCCGGCCGGCTAATCTCCGCGGGAGAAATCAAGTAACGAATGGTTGCTACGTATATTTACGAATTTATGACACGAACGTGCCGTCTATTTTCTCAAAGCGCCGATTTCTCATCCAAGAATATACCTTAGATTACGATAGACTTTACTACCCCCGCGAGAGGACTCGGAAAACAGGAGGAAGCCTGAAGACTGCAGCTTGCCACCGGAAGTGCCTGCAACTTCGCGAGCTGCGCATTCCATTGAGGTAATTCACTTAATTGCGTCGTAATTGCATCTTCGTCAGGCCAAGTCGCGAACATCGCGAAGCGAGAAACCGAGAACGCGAGAAAGGCCAAGTGTAACCGCTGAGGGGAAGGAGGAGAGGTGAGGGGGAGGATTAAACCCGGGCGTTTGTAATTCGAATTGAATTTATCGCCGCGGAAACTACGAAGCGACGAAGTGACGGACGGATGAACGAACGAACGACGAAGGGGGTGGCTCGCACGGATGAATAATGGAGGCCCCAATGAGATTTTCCAGTTCGCCGCGGGGCACCGTGATATTAGCTTACGGTCGCTATCGCGACTCCGACGTGGTCCCCGGAACGGCGACCGCGAAGCGCACAACCCGACCCGAGGTTTTGGATTCGAGCCACCCTTCTCCTCCTTCCCACCGCCTCTCGTGCTACGCTTTCATACCTTTCTCACCCCCGACGCCGACATCTATTAACGGGGAACAAGCGGAAAGAAATACAAGGATTAAAGGGGATGCGCGGGGTTGGAAGCGATGCATTGTGAGCACAGGTGAGTCGACGGGGTGATGCACGCGTTTTTTGTGAAGGATAATCTTACAGGTTTAATTAAATTTTGTAGAAATTTATTAATTAATTGTTTAGTACTGTTAATAGAAGAGCGTTTACGTTTATATTCCTGTGCCTGCTGGATATGTAATTATGAAAGTTTCAAATTTGAAAACTTTTGTTTGTTAAAACTCATATTTATAGTTGCAACAAAGTCACTTCTTCATTATTAACAAATTCTTACTATTATTACTTTCTATCATTTCTTTAATCTTGTTTACGCCAGAAATTGAGTTACGATTAACGTATATTTGCATAACAAATAACCATAAATTTATATTGCAGATTAAATTCTCATCCCTCGCAAGAAAAGACCACCGAATAATTTCGTTGACGAGTCGCGTGTCCCTGAATTGATCGGCGACCGCTTTTACAAGACGGCGCAAGACGCGTAAATGGATAATGCAGCCGGCATCGATCAGATGAATGAAGAGATAGCGTGAAAGGGAAAGCAAGATCGAAGGAGAACCGGCAATTCGCGCGGCAGCCACCGCCGCTGGCGAGAAAATTGCTTTCAGCTTGGCCTTTCGCGACACTTCGTCCGGGGGAGAGAAGTAGGAGCCGACCCTCCCTTGAAGAAACGAGAAACGAAAATGTATTTCCGGATGTATGCCGGCAAATCGAAAACCCGGACCGGCGATTGTGCGAATGAGTGCCGAACCGTTCGATGGAACCGGTGAATGGTCCGCTCGGCAAAACCAGAGAAATTACGTGGGTGGGCAGGCAGCCGTCAAGGACGCAGTTCTCTCTCGCAGCGAGAAGCGGAAAATGTAGAACAAGAAGCGAGGAAAAGTAAGAGAGATGAAGAGACATCCGTGGGAGACCGCCGCGGGAAGAATTATCGGCCGACGTCCGGCGTGTTTTCCCTCTCGCGAGAGAAATGCGCTCCTCACGATAAAATTGCGGCGCGATCCGCGAGTCTGCTTTGCGATTCAGACGCGTCTCCGGTACATTACGCGAATTGCCTAGGGACGATTTCTACTGCGAATTTGGGAATTCCGAGGAAGTGAAATTTCTTGACGATTTTCAGGGAACATTGTCTCGAAGAATTTTGGAGCGTTTGATATTGTGAAGAGACATAATTTATATCTGTGTATTAAAGCGAATCATTCATCAGAATTCCGTCTTGTTCTTATGGCAACCTTACGCGATACTCCATGTCACCCTTCCTGTCCTCATTCCTTTGGCAATATTTGCATTGTTCCGGTACAGTCTAGGGAGGCGACCCTTACGTCCATCCCTTTTCACCGGTGCTTTGCGCGGGAGAAGAGAGAGACGGGGGAGGAGTGGCGCCTGGGCCCTCGTAAATCCATTTATTTATTTATTTATGTGCTACGGGGGGGGGCCTGGGGCTGACGAGGGGGTGCGACGAGGCTCGGCTTATAGCTGGCGCATGCATCGAACCAGGAATCCCATGGGAGCGCCCCGTACGGGATGAGGGGACGACGGCAAAAGTCACGGGGATACGGCGCGCGGATACTCGACTCCGTCGGCTTCTCAGAGCACTCGCATTCGCGATATATAGGGTGTTTACTTATTTGCACGTTTAACATATGGAACCCTATATTTCCCGTCAAAAAGATGAAATAAGTTGGTGTGCACTACAAGTTTTATTTTCTCGTGACAAAAATAGCCAGAAGCTCATGTTCTCCAATCTCTCGCAGTGTTAAATTAAGAATACGCTTTTGTTTTCTAAATATAGGTATACGTATCATGCTACTATATATTACTCTCAGAAATATATAAAAAATATAGTTAGATTTTTTTAATGTACTAGTACAACACAGGCGCGCGCTATTTTATTTTTCGATATTACTAATGTTTTCGAATAATAATATTCATCTATTATTTATTATATGCACAATTATCACACTCTACCAAATTGTTAACCTCCACGTGAAGACATTTAACACGGCTTTTTTAAGAGTGGATTTGGCATATTGCGAAGAGTTTTCGACGATTGAAAATCCTTAGAAATGAAAAAGTTCTAGCCATTAAAATTGTTTTCTTTTCCGAGGAGTTCTGTGCTATTTATATTGTTATTTGGCATATTGCCTAGAGTTCTCGATGATTTAAAATTCGTTAAATCAATAAATAAAAAAGTTCTAGCCATTTCGATTTGATTTAACACGGCTTTTTTAAGAGTGGATTATTATTAATTAGGAATTTCATAAATGAATTTGATAAAATTCATTTATGAAATTATTAATGATTAGGGAAGAATTTTAAATAATTTTACGGAATATATATGTATAGAGATTCTTCGAAATCTTTACGTCACAAAGATGTAAATGTCCCTCAGGAGTTTCTTTAAAGTCCAAAGTCCTGTACCTCATTATTTGAATCCACATTGTACCCCATACGTGCAGTCTCACTCCCCTCAATACTGCGATCGATAGGACAATAAGTGAACACCCTGTGTAGCGGTAAATTCTCCCGAGGCATCGCGGCTTGAAACGAAAATGGTGTTGCGCCACTTAGAGGATACGCGGAGGGCGTCTCTGTCTTTCTCTTGCTGCTCTCGGTACCCATGACCATGACACAAAGAGTATTTTCTTTTCTTTTCCTTACCACGATGACATAGGACAGTCCCTCGTTTAAAGCGACCGTATTAGGGATTACGCCGTCTGACTCTCGGCTTTACGGAAGAACCGGTGTCTTCCCGGTGACATTACGGAATAGAAAAGTCGATCAGGGCTTACGAAGTTCCTCCGTCGCTTCCGCAAATACAGGAAAGATTCCGAACTTTGCGCAGACGTAGATCGAGCACTACCTTGTGCACTGATAAATGAGCAATGAATCGTTTTATTTTATTCCGCAAGTTTCTTTAGATATTTCAATAGTACTTCAGTAATATCTTCGCTTTTATCATTAATAATATTCCAATAATACAATACATATAGTTTCTTTTAAAGTAGGTCGATATTTAATTGACTCTTCCATCAATTAAATGAAAAAGAATATTTTGATTTACCTACTTTATTCGAATGATTCAAAACACACGCGATGTGTGCATATGACTAATGTTTATGATATTTGCAATATGAAATGTGATCTCTCACCCAGTTGGTCGTCTTCTGTCTACGTTCTAGGAGACGTTGTTGCAGTTTCGGTCCAGGACCCGAGAGGAAGGCCCTCACCAAGCTCCGAGTCCTTTCCAGGTGGTTCGGCGCGACCGCTTCGACCTGCGCCAAGTATTTCTGCAAGGTCGTCTCGAGGTCCGGAACCGGAAGACTCGGTAGAGCTTCCTCCTTCTGCAAATCGAACGAACGGCGGAAATAGGCGATTACTACGAGAAAGAAGTACGAGTTGGCGATTATTACGTTCAATGCTATAAGCGACGAGAGACATGGATTGAATTTCTCGGTTTAAGCGACATTGAGAATATCGTTGCACATTTATTACCTTATCAGTAAAGTGATTTGCTGATAGATGACTCTATTTTTCCCAATAAAATTATTTAAGCCATATTCTTCAAACGAATAGAAAAAGAAAGGAAATAATTAAAATTTTTAATAAAAAATGTTGATTCGTATTTTATGAGGAATAATAAGAGTCTGAGAGGAATATACCCTTAAGAATTTAAGGGTTAGAGACATTACGTGTATTCTTGGTCATTGCACAGTGCAACATCGCCGGAGATGAATACGTGACGTGGAAAACGATGACACAACCGGAAATTGCCGAACGGAAGGGTCGCAGGCGAGTCCTTTTGCGTGTCCTGCTCCCCATGCCGTTCGTGTATTCGTTGCCCTTTGCGGGGACCACGGCGATTGTAAAATAAAGAATCAATCGAGAAACGAAGCGTGCCTCTGGTGAAGTAAGGGCCCTTAAGGCTAGCACGGTTGGTTGAACGGAATCCCCTTTCGCAGGCCTAACAAGACCAACTTTGCGATCCGAACACCCTCGTCCTTCAGCTTGAGTATTTCCGGTGAACTTGTGTGAGTAAGAATGAGAGAGAGACAGAGAGAAAGAGAGAGAAAGAGAGTTACTGTAATGGGCTTTGTTCCCTTTTTCCTACATTTGCGTGTTTATAGACTCATTAGCCGTTGCCCCGACTATTTTGTCGTTTTTTTTGAATAATTCGTTTTCTGATTAACTTTTATGAAATTTTATTTTCTCTCGAATAAGGACATTACCTTGACCGGTTCGCGTAAGAGAATAAATTGACATATGTGTGAAAATAGAAACTCTGCAATCGTTGCTTGCAGTTGGCTATTTCCTCTAGTTTTATTGGATAAGAATAAATCCCAACGTGATTTTTATCGAATTTTCTCGCCAAATAGGTACCAGTAAAATTTAACTGAATAGAACATTAAAAATTAAACGTAACATGTATACTCCGCTCGCAGCTACTTACAGCAGTACAAGTCAACGTACGCTGCCTTGCAGCTTTCGAATAATGTTTCTCAAACCTCCTTCATGAAAACTACCTCTCGCTATCATCCCGATCGATGGAGCTTTCGCAAGTCGGCTTCGACGGAAGAACTCACCGCACAAGTTCTCCATTGACGCGCCGCGATCAAAGGGCCCGATAGAAGACAGTGGTTTCGAGCAGAGCGAGAGGATACACGATTTTGGATACGAAAACGTGTACGCGGAACGAACGCGACCTCCGAAGAAGCCTGAAGACCAGAAAGAGAGAGAGAAGAGGATGAGAGGGGTCGTCGGGGATGTGTAAGGTCGTTAGCGGAGTTTCGAGCGGTGCATAGCAATGAGGCTTGAAAAGGGGGCCGGAAAACCTCCTGGGAATCCGGACACCCGTTATATAGAACGCGGAATGAAACGGAGGGCGTGTGTCGGACTCGTAGACGCGGGAGGGAACCGGGACAACTGACTCATGCCGCACCAGGATAATCGAACTCGTTACGATCAGTTCCCCGGATTCGTTTCGTGTGCGGAATCGCCGATCGTTCCGACCCGCGAGGTATATCGATGTACCGAAACTTGCCGTTACGGTGTACAATCCATCGGACGTAATCGCTTTCGGGTACGTCTTGGAAGTGACCACGGCTCACTCCCTCATGGTAATTCCAGTACGGCACTCTGTATTGGAAGATGAGGGCTGAGAACTGTGCGTGGCGCTTAATTCTGCGACGCATGATCTCGCGCAATGAAGGTTCGAAAGGTATAAGAAAGTAATAAGACAGAGAAATGTTGCATTGTTCATTTATATCATTCGCGATTTTTTGTATCATAAGTTTCACGTTATTATTATTAATATTCCTCATATCTATCGCGATAAATTTTTGGTTATCGCTTTAATGTATTGAATCCGCGTTTGCTGAAGCTACGTGCACCTTGTACAAAATTATGAAAAATGAAAAAAGGGAAGAGAGGGTCACGTGAGTTAACTAAGGTGCGATCAGCCATTGTGCGCGTGGAAGGGTGCTACCGGAATACAAAGAAAAAAAGGAATACGGGAGGGGACACGAAAAAGGGACACGAAGGAGGCGGCAGTCGAAGGGTTGTTACATCCCGTCGAATAATCTCGTCGAGGAGTCAGATCGATAAGAGCGATCGACACGGTTCGCGAAACAAACGCCATCGGGGAGATTGGTCGACTCTCGCGCTCTCCTTATCGATGCAAAACAGCGCGGAGGGTCGTAGCAATTAAGAGATAACAAGGTTTCCTTCCTGCCCCCTCGGCCTACGGCGCCCCTCCAATTAGTAACACCCCCGCAGCCACGGTGTGCTAGACGAACGAAACAAACCAACCGACCTCGTTGCGCACCCCTCGCCGCACGACCGGCCGTTCCACCCCCTCGGGCCGGTTCTCCCCCGCTTTTTCGACCCCTGTTTGCATACCACGACGGTCCACCAGGGACTTCCGCAGTAGATTGCGAGGTGCCGCTCTCTCGTGATGGAAGGTACATATTATCTTATCTGAGATAACTTGAACTTCGCCGAATCTCCTGTGCAATTCCCGCGCCACGACACATTAATTCTTATCTGGAATATGCCGATTCCTGATTGACTAAAATTTGATCAAGTTTTGGTCGCAAGGTATGATATGGACAATATATTTATGATCGATTTCATTCTCATTAAAGACAAATAAGATCAATATCATCAATATAAAAATATCAAGGAAATGTAAAGTGACCATTGGAGAGGTTTCTTTCGCCTAACAAGAGTAGCGAAGTGTACTTTTATACGTTAATGATTGCGTGGATAGTACACTGGATCACTATTTCGAAACAGAAAAATTAGCCGGTTAACGAGACGATAATTCGCTGGAAAATGTGTCGCATCGTGAACTGATTATGCTCCGTTCCGGTGACTCCGGTCACCCATCACTCGGGGATGAAAGGAAAAGAGACGGAGGGTAGGGCAGGGGAAACGGACGGCGGTGGACAGGCAATTATTTCGAATTCAGTACGTTCGAATGGCAGCCACGTCCGATTGATTATTATCGAATCGGGCAAACGAGGGTGCTTGATCGGAGCCAGCCGAGCGTTGTTCGTTGACTTGGATGCTGATTAGTATCGCGCCGGCGTTCGCCATAAACACATGTGCACAATTATTATCGACTCGATTACCAGCGGCAACTACGAATGCTATTTTTATTCACTTAGAGAGCGGCGGAAGTATCTTTCGTACATTCGTGAGATGATTTAAATTGAAACAATAAAGTTAACGAAACTCTCCGTTAAAATATGGATATTGGAAAAAGCTAGAAATCATTTGCTTGTATGATCTATGTAATGTATTTATGACGTATATTATAAATGTAAAGAGCAATTTTACAATTTTGTCGCGTCCGACTTTTCACAATTTTCTTCCCGTCTGTTTTATCTTTCATGCTCTTTTTTCAGGAGAATAAAAAGTTAATAAAATATATCGACATTATCAAAAAACATTTCATTTTTCATCTCAGTTTCTCTGTTGCGATACTGTGAGCGATACAACTCTGATATAATCTCTCGGGAGTTGCCGCTCTCGCTCGCGCCTTAACGAACTGGCCTCCTCCCTTTCGGCGGGGGTTGCACTTCAAGGAGAAAATAAGTTTTTCGGCGACGACGGCGGGACGAAGACAGAAGGGTGAGTGAGAAAGGGAAAGGTGACGAGACGATTGCCGGGGGCACGAAAGTTCGCGCCAATTTCTCCGGAGAAATGACGGCGACGCGATCAAAGTCAGATTACGCGGCGCGGATAAGCGCAATGGAGATTCCGCTCCGCGCAATATTCCTCCGCAATATTCCTCCACAGCTTAAAAAGGAGCGCCGGGGGCGGGTTCGTACCTCCAGCGGCGACTTCCTTAACGCTCCTTCTTTCCTCGTTAGCGCGATTCTCTCGCGCGCTTAATGATGTTTGCCCAGGAAAACGCCGGCGATGAGGCGGGCTAACTACCCCCGCATCCCAACACAGCCCCCTGCGCCAACACAGCTCGGGATTCCTGAGAAGCGCAGTCGGCTGTATTCATACAGGGTGAGACACTCTGAAACTCGGAGAGCTTCGAAGACGCTCTTCCTTCCATCCTCCCAATTCTCGCTAATCTTAACTCAATTCCGCTTTTGATAAAAAGAAGGATTTTAGTTTTATTTTTCAATTCTGGAACTTTTATTTCGGTAAAATTCGGAGATCGTGTATGTTTCAACTCTTTTCAGACATTTACGAGAATCAATTGTCGTACGGTGGAGTTTTCGTGATATGTTTATGCATTGTACGTGACTGGAGTGAAAAATGGTATACATTGGCGTAGAAAAAGTATACTTTTTAAAATTTATAGCAACGCTATGGAGAATTGCAAATTGGTGAGATATGTATGATGCAAAAAAACAGTTAAAATTGTCAGGGCATGGAACGCCGCGTCGCGATGGCTGCCGTCATCGGGTGATGTTCCCAGCGTGTAACACAAACAGCGGCAAACCGAGCAAATTGGCAAACAGTCGGGGATGTGCAACCGTGCGAAGCAATTACGGATTTTGCGTGAACGACGCGCACAAACTCTTTGTGCGTGGGCGAAGGGAGCGGAGAGGGTTTTTCTGCCTCGTCACAGTGGCGTAGCCTATTGAACTTTGCGACAAATCTGGGAGAGTAATCTGATTGCGCTGCAAAACGCAAATAATAGCGAAAAAGCGAGTAAGTTATATTATATTATGAATTCTATTTTTTTTTTAAATACTACTTGTATGTTCAACTTTATCGACATTTGTTATAAACTTCTATGAGATTTGTGTGTTATTTTTGTATTATATTATAAGATTGTAGAATTATAAAATCCTTAATAAAAGTCTCGTGAGAAATATATATTTACATATTCTCTTATTTAAAAATTGTTGTTTATTGTTAATCAAACTTTTTTCCAGAGAAATTACGGTCGTTTACATCTTTATGCGAAACTCTATGAAATTCTACGTGGAAAGTGTTTAAAGGGGATGAGCTGAAGCCGCGTTATTTTCTTTATTTTCTTCAGCGATTGATAACGTGTCTACACCACTGGGGTGAGGCTGAACCTGGTTTGAACCAGGAACGGGCGAACAGTAATTGGAGAGCAAAGCGGGCGGGGATTACGCTCGCGTTTCTAATGAGGCGACCGAGAACTTGACCCCCGTGGAAGAATGCTTCGCACCCTCGAATTTGTCTTCCTGATTTGCGTCAGGTTCAACAACGATGTCGACGACGATGACGATATCAAGGCTAAGCCGCGTCGTACACACCGCGGAATACGCGCGCGATGTCTTCGAAGAAAGCGAGAAAAATTGTGTGCAAAAATAGCGTTCTTCGACATCGCGCAATCTCGTCACGTTACGTTAAAGTCACGCGGATTTGTCCCCTCTTGCCCCGTAGCTTCTCGATTTCATTTATGACTCCCGAGAGTACACTTATTGTTAGAGCGCGTGAATAAGCGAAATGCATGACCTCATTCCTCTATTTAATCTTCTTCTTAAGCACGAGATTGGAAATGCAGAGATAATGCGGAATGATGTTCTTCAAATGAAGTACTCTCAGCTCACAAGCGTCAAGTAAAACACTTGTAAAATATATTTCATCGCGAATTCGCGACTTTGTTCGCGGTGGAAATTCAATCGGCTGTTCTCCGAGCACGAGATTATGCAATAGCAAGATCCTCTTGTTGGCGAGATTGCAAGTGCACGTCTGACCAACGCTTATCCTGATGATGACATGTGCGCGAGAACGCATCCGGCTTCCTTCGGCCGGAAGCATAAATTTCCGTATGATTCAGTTCCGTCGCAGTGTAATTTTGCGAGCAATTAGGAAAGAAAGAAAAGGGAGAGGCGATGCGGAAACGAAAGGGATGGATCGATGAGAGTAACCGTGAGGAAGTTGTTGGATAGCGGTGAAAGGGTCCACCGTTCAATTATCCTGACGCGCGTTTTTATGGCAGCCGGTTTGGCTTACACCATTAGCAACCTGATATTCGATGAGACCCATCGGAGAGACCCTTCCTCGTCGACGGCCCCATCGATGATTTGTTTTCGCTTCGCGCAACTTTAAACGTCTTAAACCACTCGAGCGACCGAGCCGTGCGTCTACGAGACCTTTCTCCGATTTTTCGCGATCGATTCGATCGATAATCATAATCGCGATAAGATTAAAAGTATGATATACATGTAATATCATCAAAAACTCAAAGTAAATAAAGTTGGAATCGATTCTCGAGTTCAGCTACTTTTTCGTATTTATTCTCCGGCAAGTCGAACCTCGCGATCCACCGGAGTCCACCGCCACCCACCCAAGGGGTAGGTGAGGCAAGGGAGATGCAGACGCTGTGAATAGGATGTGCGCTGCCTGTGTACGCGTGTTGCGCGTATTTACGCACGTTCTCGGGGGGTAGCTTTAGAAGTTTGTGCTTAATCACGAAATGGACTCGGATTGGAAATAGCAAACTCGCCTCTCTCGCTCGCTTCGCAGTTTAGTTAGCGACAACTCGCCGCGCGCGCGCTTTGAAGTTCAACGAGCTCCCCGCCCGCCTGTTCCTCCCTCGATCGCGCTTATTAGCGAAAATGGATCGACTGTGTCGCATGAACATCTCGAGAACGTCGTCGTGGTAGTTTGTACACTTACCGAACACCGCTTATCGCAAGAGCGGAAGCAGCATGCTATTACGAACATCAACGAGCTCTTTGACCCCGAAGAGCGTTTTGCATTCCGCGCTCCAATTTACTACCGGAGCTTATTGCTAATCTCGGATTGCCTTTAATGTTGTAATTAACTTACTAGTACTAATTTCCGCGAAATCAGTGAAGGAATCTGATCTAAAGCGACGCAGCTCCAGGATTGTTACTAACGGTAATAGATGTTTTTTGGTATTATCTTGGTTTTTTATTCAGTGAGATTAATTTAATTTTCCTTTTTTTTAAATTTAAATTGCTCGCTCTATAATAATAAATAATAAAATATGATTAAATACAAAGAGCATGATAAATACAAGAAATTTAAAGTAATATATAATCACATATAGGTAGTTTTATATCGAGTTGTATCGAGTACGCAGTTTGATCTCATTCGTCTAAAAACAGAATTTGTCAGCCAATGTGCGAATCGATCGGTCAATTTCACACTCATCTGTTATCGCTACTACGTCTTCTGCATTCGTCCATCATGCCGATGAATCTTTGATGCAATTCCGTCGACAGGTCGCGAGTCCGTCGAATCACGTCCGCTCGCCGCGCCGGCGGAAAAACTCAGTCATCGCGGATAATGGGCCGGAGTGCGTGTATACGCGTGTCATAATAGAGCGGGTAGCGAATGGCAGATGGCACGTGACTCACGCGTGTGCGCCACCCTTAGCGCACGATTCGTAAATAAATTAGCCGCTATCGGATCTCGCGATAACGCGAGATATTTATGAGCGTCTCGTGACGATGCGCTTCTTAAGAAAGCGTCGCGTTTCAATTGGAACGCTTGAATTTAATAGAGTGTCGATATTGTTACTCTCACGCGAGCGTATCACTCGATATTTTCCTCAATATCGATTCGCGCAGGAAATTATTAATGCATCTTATAACGCGCACCTGAAGTAGCATAAATAGTGTGTCTGCATACGTGTGTATGTGTGCGCGTATATCATGTGTGTAACATGCATTACAGTAATGGAATAATTCTTGAAACAAATTCGTGTACATTACACGCTGCAGCGCGTAAATAAGTTACACGCGCATTGGAGCATTTATTATGTTCCAGAAATACTATTTCAAAGCGCTGCATTATTCATAGGGAATTAAACGGCAAAAATCAAATTCATCATATTGGAAAGGGTCCATCTTATCAAAGTTTAAATACCCCTTTATTATAAATACTGGAGCATATCAGGTATTTAGGTACCATCAATGCTTACATCGAGACCGAGGACGTCGCATGCCCCCTTTTCATCCCTGCTCGCAGGTAGGGCCGACCGCTCGACCGCGTTTAATGCAATATAGGGGATCGGACGGGGGCATCGCGGGCGCACTCAGGTAGAATAAGTGGACTTGCGGCTCGCCGCTCGACGCCAACCGACGCTCGAACCCCCTTCTTGCGCCCCCTCGACGCGTGTCGCGATCCCGATCTTGACGGAGTGCCGCTCGGAGCCGGATTGCGATCTAAAAGCGGATAGTTTTCAAAGTAATCGGAGTTTTTATTTCTGCTCAGCTCAGCATTTTGTCTTATCGTGGATTTATCGGGCGCGTTTAATCCTGCGAGGATTAATCGGGCGCGAAATGTCAGAGAGAACGACGAATTCGATTGAACTGTTAACGAGCGATCGAGCGATCGGGTGGACCGCGAGGATCGCTTTGCGCGCTTCTCACGTGAGGATTAATTGACGCCTCCTGGGTGTGGTAACACCTGGTTTTGCCGATCGATACCTCGCAACCCCCGGAGTGGCCACGCAACCCACCCGCGCATTCACATCTCCCCCTACGCTCTTTCATGTACTTTCGGATAGAGTAACGGACCGAGTTGGAATCGTCTGTTTTTCTCCTTCTTGCCGAAAGAGGCGCCGCAATCAAAGACGCCGCGACGGGAAACGAAAATCCAATATAAAAGCAATATCGGAAGTGACGAGCCGCGAATGTATATCGTTCTCTCTCACGACTAACTTTCTACCCTTCTTCTTCTTCTTCTTTTCCTGCTCTTCGCTTCGTGTGAAAGTAATTTCCTTATGGGCGTTTGGAATTTCAACGATAACTGCCTCAGCGAATGGATAATCATCGATGTAGCGCGTAAAAATTCTCAAATTTATAGACTCTCATCTCTCGTTGGACATTAAACATATACTATGTCCAATTTCCTTTTCTTTTTTCACATCAAAGCATGCTGAACATTTCCTGAAATAAAAATATACAGAAATATTTGGGAACTGTAGCCGATTTTTAAAAAATTTTTGAAAATTTTCCTGATTTTAAAAAAATTAAAATCAATTCTTTTTTGAGAGCTTTTTTTGCGAAGTATCTTGTGAATAGCGTTACTGAACAATCTAATTTGACGTAAAACTGCTTTAACTTTTTCGTTTTATGCTTGAAATCTAGCGTGCTTTTGAAAGCATCATGCAAATCGATTTTGTCGTGTTTGCTTTCGGTGCAGCAGTGGCAGCTGAAAATTGCATCGAGCGTGTAATTCGTGACGTTTGTAGTTTTAGTGCAGGTTTTCAGACACATGATATGCGCGCTCGCCTCGAAAATTGGATGGCATGGAAACTACACACACAACGCTATGGGAAACACGTACACGAGTCGCGTGGGCGCGATAAAGTGTAACACCTGAGTGCGAACTTGACACCGAAGCGGAGGGCAACCGCCCTTATATTTAACGACGACCGGGTGAAAAGTTGCTAGATAGATACTCAACCTTATTGAATGATCCATAGTTGACGGCCGGGATTACCGTAATTTCTGTGGATGACACCTGTGACGCGCGAACGATCATTTATTAAAAACAACATATATACAGACACATCAAAATAGTCGGACAGTACTTGCCGCTATATTTATGGTGCACTAAAAATAAAACTAGATAGAAATTTGCGCAACGCGTTAAATTCTGATCAAATACGGTATTTACAGCGTAAATGCCACGATAAATGCAGCTCTCTAACTTTATCACCTGGTATTTTTATTTTTTAGAAGTTTTAGAATTTTTAGAATAAAGTTTTTAAAATTTTCTTTCTCGTTTAGAATACTAGATGGATTTTTATTTTGCATGTGCATTGCATGACGAATCACGAAAAATATTCTTTCCTCTGTTTTGACAATACTGAACGTGACAAATTCTCAGCTGATAAAGTTAGCTGGAACACTTTGTACATTATGTATGGAATAACTACGTCTGGTGTACAGCACACGCGTCTTATCTTTCGCGTTTATATTAACATTCGTGCGTGGGACTTCTCCTGAGCGAAGTTTCCCTTAAGGGAACTACGAGGAAAGTTTTCCGCAGGAGGGACCTGCCGGTGAACTTTCCTTGAGCGATTTTCCCCATCCAAGATTTTCTCTCGCCGTTTCTACATCCGCATTCGTTACTTTTCTGCCGGTCATCGCGCTTTCAGTCATGAATTCGTTCTAGTGGAATTCGTTATCCTAATAGATACGCGGACGTACTCGTCCAGTTTTGCTTGCAATATTGCATTAGTGTAGCTCAAAGTCCGCGCAGTATTTTCCAAATAAATCGGCCATGCTTTCCGACTCGTCGGAATTATTAAATTCCCGTTTCACGAGTTGCATATCTTGAATTTATGAAAGATTGAAAAATAACATGGAAACATGAAAAAGATAAAGAAATAAAGGAAACAGCTTTAACAATTGTTCATTTTCAAATGACATTTTATAAATGCTTTTAAAACAGACTTGAAACGTTTCTCTGGCTGCTATGAATTTTTTTTACGAGAAAATAGAAAAATATATCCGATAAGCGCAATGTGCACTTTGAGTATATCAAAAAATACGTAATTAAAAAATGAAATTCTCACCGCAACATCCGCAAATGCAAATAAAGTTATGATTTTTTTCTATCATCAACCAACTGCAATATGATTAGCATATCATCAATTATCACAAATTCGCACGTCACTCATACTTATCCTCCCATTCGTTTCTACGGTTACACGAATACTAAATTAGTTAGAAAGTAAAACGGGAAACGAAGGAAAGATGTCGCATTTTCGCGAGGTCGTCGGGTCTCTCGAGCGAAAGTGATACATCCCGTAAGTGCAAAATTTGCATCTCTCTCCCCTGCGGCACGGCGGTGGGCAGGTGAGACTTTCGCGCGAGCGCCTCTTTCCGTAATCCATGCCGGAGGCCCCACACCCCCCGCGCCGCCTCGGGGGCACGGCTGTGATCTTCTCGCGTGTTGGAAATGTAAATCAAACCGAGGCCGCACACCCTCGCCGCGCATCTTCGCCCCGAGCGAGGAGTATGTAAATGACACGGCTCCGTGCCAGATACGATCTCGTTACCAGCGCGACAGGCGCGAGCCAGGGGATGAAGTCGAAAGGGAGAATTTATTGCATGTGGATCAACGCTCATGCCGAGTCCACGCGCGCGGATCTCAAGAATCGAGATCGAATGACACGCTCGCGCGACGAACGTGATCAAATTCGAACGAACATTTCTTCTCGGAAATGCAGAAGCGATTCCCTTTGAGTCCAATTTGTTTTTTCGCTCGCCATTTTCGTGCGTGTCTCGAAATTGCGCGACGCGATTCTCGCATCTCGCTCTCAGCATTTCGAAATTTGCAGCATCCGCTTTTATTTGAGAGTGCAAGAGCGCCTCTCGCAATTATTATCGTGCGCGTTTGACATTTGACCTCTGCTTTTTGATGTCTGGGCGATTTATAGAAAAAGGTTTCACGTATGAGAGTCTTGTCATGTGTAAGTTACGATATATCGACGAACAAGGATGACGAAAGCGTATCGATGCTGCCCGGTAGACACGAATTGCAATTGCGTCACACTGCAATTGCGTCACACTGCAATTCCGTGATTTATCCATCTAACGCAGTAGGCGTGTGTGATACTCGAGGCCGTAAATTTCGGGGACACAATCGGTGACACGAATTGTGTCGAGATGCAAATTTATATTTATGCATTGCACATACGACCTCATTTTCGCGCTGTGACATTACAGAAGTCGGCGGTGGCAATCTCATAATTTTGCGGATGCAAAATTCGCATCGCAAATTTTCACGAACACGAGAGAAACCATGTTATTTCTGTCAATCTATTCGCTATCAAGAAATAAAACAGAATAATTAAAAAAAAGCAAAGTGCTACTAAAAATAATAAGAAGAAATGAAGATATGCAGTGTTCACATTTAATTAATAATGTACAATTTGTTTCCTTAAATTTCATTTTTGTTTAAACAATGCCTAGAAATTTAAATCCAGAAATTACTATGACAATTTTCTTCTTTTTCAGAATGTTCTACGATGTCCCTGTAACTCTCTCCAGAACTTGACGATCACGGCAAGTTGGCCCTTCTCGGCGTATCTCGTCGCAGTGTGGCAAATAAAGATCGTCGCTTTAGCGGGGCTTTGTTGATAAAGGACGAACAAAGTGGTGACTTACCGCGGCAGGACACGGCGAGCTGTCCCTGGAGAGACTGCCGAGAGTCACCAGTAAGCGACGCGGGGCCCCCAACACCGAGTCTCGCCATCCCTCTGCAAGAAGCAAGAAACGAAATTGCATTATACATCGATGGACGTTTCTCATCCGTCGTGCAATGTGCCATCTGCTTCCTCACGGAGTGGCTCGATACATGACCGAACGTTTCGCATCTGACAGAAGAGCGACATTCCGGTGAAGCGCATCCGTAGATTTTTAAAGCGGAACCTTCGAGTGGGAGTAGAAGAAATAATGCTCTTACTAAAGATACATTTTGCAATTGTCACCAATATTAAATATATAAGTTATAATATATAGTATAAGATAAAGCTTTTATAGCAGAAGAGTGTAATTTCAAGTTTCACATTTTTGTTTTACATTATGCTATAGAAAGTTGATTTTATGTATAGAAAGCTTAGAAACTTTATGCTTTGCACATACACAGCGAGTTTCTTATAGTATTATATATTTTTTACATTCTTCAGTAATATATTAGAAAACATTTATGTAATTCTAATCAGATACGCTCTCACTTAAGTCTCTTCTTCTTTCTACTTGAAGATTAAAGAAATATAGTATACTCTTTAATGTCGCCCTCGGGCTGGTCATAATCACAAGCTACCGTCGTTGTAGGCGATAACGCGCAAATGAATCGCGGTCACGTAGCCGGGAAGGACTTGAATTAAGGACAATCATGTCTCGAAGTCGTAATATCGCGCGGCCAAATTCTGCCATCTAAATCCGGTTTCAGCGCCGCCCTTAATACAAACGAGGCAAAGCGATCTGTCATCGGGCCGTTTAATGAAAATCGCGCCTATATCTTAGGGCCATCCGGCTTAAGACGGAGAAGATGGCATGACAGAGATGATGGCAAGTCAGAGAACGAAAGAGAGAGGAAGAAGGAGACAGAGAGTGACTCCAAGGTGGAGGTTGAACGCTTAATCCAGCAATATGAGACTCCCCTGTGGGCTTACCTCGTAACTTACCCTCGGGTAACCACATTATTCTGCGAACATATACAGTATCGTATCATACATTATGTCGCGAATTTCTGTTAAAATTTACGTTGGAAGAACAAAAGTCCGAATAAAATAAGGAAGAAAACGCAAACTGAAGGTTCGTGGAAACACACGTCGCGAGTTTGTGCGTAACTGAGGTTCACGTAATTCGTAAAAATGATCCAAATAAAATAAGGAAGCAAACATAGAAAAATATCGCGAATTTGCTGAGATTTACTGTGGAAAATCATCCAAATAAAGAGACAAAATGAAGGATGGTAAAAATAAAAATCTACATTTTTATCTTGGCTGTACGGCACGCTTTATGCAATAAGAAAAAAATATGACGAATGTATCGCCGTTTATTTATTTATTCAAAATGATAAATGACTCTCTTCCCCTGAAAGCGGTCCCGAAAAATTCCACGGGCGAATGCACCATTATTATACGTAATAATAATAAAGTTACGCAGCCCAACCTCGGCCGGAGAAGAACGGGATGCGACTGGTGCGCAGCCACTAACCGGCCGCCGGATTAATAAATCTCAATTACGCGAGTTAATGCAGAGGGTAATTCTCTCCCCTAGGCCTCGCGCAGGCAGCCCCGGATGCGAGGGTGAAGGTATTTCTATCGCGCATTGTTGCCGGGACAATGACGCCGGCGATTCCGTCGCGCTTGTAAACCCGTCGTTCTTGAAACTTGTACTACCGTACACCAGCGATCCTCCGTGACATTAACCCTTACGCGATGCCAATCAGTTTGCGCTTCAATTCGCCCAAATCCATTTTTCTGAAGACCGTCGATCGTCGATCAATGGACCTAACACAAAAAATCTAATAAATCTAGCTACCTAAGGTATTCAATAAGTATGCAATGTTCTTCCGCTTGCTAATTTTATGAAAAATTTAAATAAATTTCCCTGAATAAAAATATCGACCATTACATCGACAAACTTATAGCTACTGTATCAGCAACTATGACATCTCTGTCACAGCATGTACTATAAATCAGAAGCGACATGAGCCGAATCGCCGCGGAGGGAGGACGAGAATTCGTGGCGCATTCAGAACAGAATTCGGGGAACGTCTTCCTCGTCAAGGCCTGAAACTCCAAACCCTGGATCTGTCTCGAGGGATCGAGAAGGCCGCTTTCAAGCATCAAGCATCTCGACACCGTCATCGCTAGTGAGCACACGAGCGAGCGGGCCAGTCAGCCAGCTGAATACAAATACGCCTCTCGTTTGCGCGTCGAATTAAACCGAAATAAATCATAAATATTAAACGAGGCTTTCAGTCGCGGGATTACGAGGGGTCGTGGGGCGCGTCCCCATCCTCTGGTACCCCCGAGATGGGCGGAAATTGCGCGCCCTACCTTCCCTCCGGGGCATCCCTGCACTAGGGAATTTCAATGACAATAGGCTTGATGCGCCCGTCGACGCGCATTTTGTGCACCTTCTGCATCATCCCACTCTTGAAGAAGGGTCTGCTGGTCTTCCAGGTAGTGGCGAGACGAGAGTACGTGCTTCCGAGGACGAGAACACTTGACCTTGCCCAAGATCTTCGGTTGGCCGAGCAGTGGTTTGGTTTGGAACCGCCACTGAAGCCGCGGCAGTCTCGTAATGTCAAGTGGATTTTGGTTTAACCGGAAATTCCGGTCCGGGATTTATAATGTCCATCGGAGGACGGACAATGTCGAAAATGGGAGAGCTTCCTTCTGTGCAGTTCCGCCAACGAGGAACTCTTGAACTGGTTTACGCTGAAGTTTCAATTCCGAAAGGATCGCGAGAGACCATGAAGAAAGTTATGAGGAGGAGCGTTATTGAAATGCCAGAGTTTCTGATCTCGTTTCGCGACGAGTTACAAAACTTTCGGAAGTGGATTAAAACTCGCTTCGTAAAAGTACAGCGAGATTACCATATTGCGCGCTTTTATTGATATCTGCGTGGGGAATGGCACGCGCATTACGCTCGTACTTACTTTACCGTTCACGTTAAATAAGAAGGCACTCGTTCTTAACTTTCCCAGCTTTATTATTTGAGATAACAAGAGAGAGGACTATGATTCTTCACGTGAAAAGGAAACCGAATTCGCATAAAAGAAGGAAGATATTATTTCTGTACATCTTTATTTTCACAGAAAGTATATACAGCGCGCTCGGAAATTATACTGGAAAAGCAGTAATTCGAGATGTACAGTCACGCTCAACATTCAACAAGGATAGAGGAATAAATTGAGACTCCTAACGCGCTGCATCAATCATTGCCCGTTCGCCCAGAGAGCTACTACTACAATACATCAACAAAATATATAAAAGTTGCTTTATCCGAAATGCACTCAACACACAGTCGAATGAGAGACAGAGAAAGGTTCGACAGAAACATATTACAATAATACCATTCTGTTTTGCGTGCGATTATTCCAACTGAGATAAAATGTGCATATGCATTTGTTACGCACTGTACAATTCTCTCTCGTGATGGCTGCATACATGGTTTTGCGATTAAAGTTAGAAGACACATTTGGAAAGTAAAGCCACACCTATATCTCACGACAAAAGTTCTGTCTTTTTGGATTCAGTTATTCTTCTTCCTTTGTACGTCATTCGGTAACGACGAAATGCGCGGCCATCGTGCCGCAACATGCGAAGAAGTCCGACTTCCTCCAAGTTTTCCCCGTGCTTTCCCGGAAGTTGGAAAAGCTGCGACCGTTGCCGAGGGAAAATCGATGGCCGTTTCGGCCGAATCCTCATTCCGATCCCGCAGGAACGAAATGGCTTGATTAACTGACGACGCGTCGTTACTGCGGCCACCCTGCCGGTCTGCTGCTATTACCACCCGTAAGGGTGGACCAGACTTAAGGGGTGCCCCGGGCAAGAGAGAGACGGCTGGGACGGCGCGCCCCCTTCGCCCTCGCTTTATTCGCCTACGTGCTGCGATCACGTTCGTGGTTTTTTCCTCTCCCTTTCCCCGATAAAAAGCCTTTCTCACCGCGAGGGATGCGTTCGGAGCCAGTGGAGGTCCATTGCGGAAGAAAATGATGCACCATTCTTCCATCTGGCCTGAAGTTCGAAGTCCAAAATGGCAGCACTTAGGAATAGCACAAGGAATTTTTATGGCGCTCGAACGATCCGACGGAACTAATCGAGTTCTTCGTTTCATCAGTTTACCCATCGAATAGATCGCCACTGCAGCATTCGAGGTGTTCAGCATCAAAACTGAGTAAAATCCCATACACAAAACCGACTTTTTCGAGAAGTCCGAGGGAATATTGTAATGCGTTTCTCGCTCTTCATCGCGGTTCTTTATTTCGCGCGTCCACGTGCTTCGTAAACGGCTCGTAAACATTTTTATTATCGTCGCTCGCGCTCGGATTAAACGATAAAATCGCTCATCTCGAGCGATGGAATGGTCGACTTAGAATCGATATAATTGCAGTGAGTTCAGAGCCCTACAGACTCAGGGAAACAATTTACATTTTGAACAATGTGCAGGGGAAATATCATGCTATCAATCTACATTGATATCAATAATTAATATTTATAAAAAAATTATTTCTATTATTATAGAACACATGTATCGGTTTAGATCACTCGAAAAGTAGCTCGATCGAGAATCGCTCGTCTTCTCGAGTGAGCTTTGTCATTAAGCGCAACGTGGAAGGACAACGATCCTCAACGATGAAGATGATCTTCTCTCAAGACGACAAAGATCGCCCTTTCCCTTTCGCTCGAGTAAACTCAACCGGTCGCGCAGCATATGGGGGAAGCGCTAATGCCGTTTTATGGGCCGGCTGATACCCATAACGCAACATGGTACCCCGTGATGACGGTACCAGCTCGCGGGAAGACGTACGCGAGGGCGGAAACCTTATTGTCGTCGTCGTCATAGTCGTCGAGAATTGCCGTTGTGGGTCGAATAATGCGCCTCGCCGTGACGCTTTACGTTATTCATAAGGCGGGTTGTCCGCATTTACGGACGCTTTTGACGGTACGACGCGGGGCGGCAAGAGTCGCAGTGTGATATCGAATATTAACGGTAATCCGTTTCTTTTGCACGTCAAGTGTGCACGACACGGTAGGAGATTTCTGTCAAGATGGTGCAAGTAGTTTGAGATGCAAAATTAACGCTCCTTGTGAAACGTCGGTCAGCTATCAGCAAGAATTTACGGCTCGCTGATAATCACGAGCAAATGTTTGTTAGCAGCAACGCTTGTCAGGTACGTACATGTTTATTCAGGTAGTAAAGCAAATTGCAGAATCATGTTCGCCGCATGTCGACCTCCTTTGACCAATATAATCAATATTGCCAATGGAGTAATTTGCTCATAATGGTAAGATGATGTTACAACACTGATTACAGAATATCAAGGAAGATTATATATTTATTTACGCATGATCTTGTACGCTCATATATTTTTGCAATACATTACAATTTTTGAGATATGTAGACTTTATATTTTCATACATTTATTATTTACAGATATTTTTCGTTTTTCTTTTAATGCTTAAAAAGTACGTAAAGAAAGTAATTTAGACTTGTTTTCATATGGAATTATTAATCAAGAGTTTTTTATACTCGATATGTCATGAATATTATTTGGATGCTCATGAAACTGACCTTGATACCCACTCCCTAGTCATAAATTGCGACTCCATCATCCCTTAAGTTCAATTGCTTAATAAGCATGCCCGCCTTGGAGCACTCGTCTCCTTTTGATCAGAACGTGAAAGCGACGTGAGACAAAGACGGCACTCGCGGGAGTCTTTTTCTTAAAATTCAAAGGAACAGCAATCACACGTGTCCCGCCGTTAAGGGAGGCAAGCGAGGTGAAAGGGAGCCAAGAAGAAGGGTGGGAACAGGCGGAGGGCGTAAAGGAGATAGATAAGGGAACACGCGGAGGGCAAAGGGAACGAAAAGGAGAAAGCTTGAGTGAGATTTTCAGACAAAGGCCGGGGTGTTCGAGTAGTTGCTCGCGGCATTGTTGCCCTTTACCCTCCCGCAACCGGCCGCAAGCACGAAGGGATTGCCGACCCTCGCGCGGACGACGCAGGAAACACTTTGCCGCACGAACCGGAAGTGCGGTCGTTTGCCGCTTCCCGAGAGATCCGCGCCGTGTGCGCACTTCCTGGTTATTTCAGCTCGTTCGTTTAGCAAGCGATTCTCGTAATTCGACCGAATTACCGGATATTCCGGAAAATGCCTCGCTCGTTTTTCAGGTCAGACACGATGGGATATCTGATAACTTTTACTCATATGCGGAATTTTAATGAAAATTGCTTTCGTTAAAGTAACAGGACACTATATATATTAGTGAGATAATATTTTTATTGGACGAATTTGAAATTACAGTTCCCTGATGTCAAGTTCTTGATTGTGTATTCATATCGTTGTCATCATGTCATTGCTTATGCGACATGTTACGGATGTCATCCGAATTGAATAATATAAGTGACAACCTCATGCACCGCTTATGACTCAGTCGTGTCTCGCGTAGTCGAGAGGCACGCATCATTCAACGTGACGTCGCTTCGAGAGACTTTAATACGCTGTTACGACTTGTGCACGAAGTCGTGCGCTATCTCGTGCGGTCGTAAACGTGGTTTTAGTTCGCTCAAGTGGATCGGGAAGAATGAAGAACGCGCAGGTGCGTTCGACGTACGTCCACCACACGCTACTCCACCACACATGCTTGGGAAATACTATACCTATTCAAAACTATCTTTCGTTCTGTCAAATATTTTGTCAAACTTGTAAGATTGATCAGCCGACAATCGAGTTGATCGATTTGGTCGGATCTCGCAACGGAAACAATGTCCCCGTTTCCGCAACAACGCACTGGCCACATCGCGCGAGGTACTCGCACGAGAAGCGACAAACGGAGGGTGGAATGGGGTGAGGGGCTGAGAGGGACGACCGCTCGAGATCCGTCGGCTCATTTTTCTCGGGCGATGTACCAATTTCTTTTCTCCTCTGTCTTCCAGCCGTTCCCCCTGCCCCCTGTCCCCGGTGCTAGGGACACGATCTCATTTTATCTCCTCGACCCCTTACACGATCCGCGTTTGTTACGGAGCACCCCCGTCCGCATCGCCGCCCCCTGGTCGTCTCTCATCCTCTCTGTCTCTCTTAGAGGGTGACTGGCCTCAGGGTGACCGACGGCAGATAGAGCACGCGAGTCGCGGCGCACCAAAGGGGATACTTGTACAGGCCCCGTATCCGACTAGAAGTGGATCTCGAAGGGGTGAGAACCTCCCTTCGTCCCTGTGCCCTCTTGCACCACCATACTCTCCGTCAGTGACGACGGTTTTCGCGAACTTTAGATTGGCGTGTCAGGTGCACTGTTTCGAAGAGCCACTTTGAAGACGTCGAAGAACGGGGGTTGCTGTCGGACATCTTGAATGAGCAGCGTGAAGAATGCATCAGTTTGGAGTTTGAACGAGCTGTTACGACGAATCGTTTTGTGATGTCGGCGTCGCGCAGATCGGTTAATTTTATTCGGTGAAAAACACAGATGCGAACGTTTTTAAAGTTGTTCCTTTGCTCTTAAGTATGCACATCTATCAACGCCCTTGCATTATGAGAAACGCGCAAACTTTAGATTGCAGCGTCGTTATTTCTCAGACTCCCGGTCTTTCCAGATTTTCTGCGGGAGACTTATTGTCTCGTAATAAATATAGGTGTATATACAAAAGAAACACTCATTTCGATTTTTTTATCTAAGAAATATACCGTGCAGTTTAATCCTGCAAAAGAAAAAAAATGAACGTATTGTCTAAATAAAATAAAAAATGGAATATCAAGCTTTTGACGAAGTAACTTTTATTGATCAAAAGTCGATATCAGAGTCACATATACTTGTTTTATCTTTAAAAAATATTTTTCCGATTTTATTTTTGAAGAGAAAATTCGGGCTTTTAACTTTATTTAAAACACACAATGACGATAAGTCTACCAAAATATCAACCTGATAAATTTATATCTCTCTTTCGTCCAAAAATGTTTTTCTTCGCATGCGGATTCTTCCGTTTTCGGATCCTGCTCGATGATAATTTTCCGATCGCACCGAGGTATCGACGGCGGTATCACGAGACGAAGATCTGCGATCCAGGAGAGGGATGCATTATTTATATCGCACGACGACACGTCGAGCGCGATATATCTTCGGGGTGTAGACGGGGTGCGAGAAACGGCTCTCCGTCCCGTTCGCGATCTCTCACTCTCGTTCTTTCTCTCTTTCTCTCTCACTTCCGGACTCTCGTGTCGTGGCTGTCCCCCAAGTTGTCGGCCCCGTAAGAGTTATACAAGGTATTAGCGCGGAAAACAGATGTACGCATGGAGAGGCCGACGTGTCTCTCACTTTCTCTTTCTCTCTTTCTCTCTCTTTCACCCTTCCTGTGGACCGACAATTTGTCACAACGCGCACCCCCGCCCTCCTCAGTGTATCCTCCACTCTTCGAAGGTCCTTCGTGGGCCGGCGTGTGATACGATCGCGCTTGATAAATCATGCGATAAACTAGCGTTATTATCGGCCGCACGGTGCAGCATCCCTATCTGGATCTTCTTTTTTTCGTCTGGCTGTGTGGGAGGAACCGCAGATACCGGCTCTCGATGGGGTTATCCGGGGAGAATGGGAAAGATCCCTGAGACGGTGAACGACGCACGCGAGGCGTGCCGAAGGAAATTTATTGCCGAGATAAGAGGGTCCGGCGTAAAACGCGCGTGAAAACGGGTCCGGTAACTTGCGCTGCCGGAAATGCCGGTAGCGATGTGAGGCATTTCGCTCTTCTGGATGGTCTTCTGGAGAGCACCCCCGGGTCGGCGACGATCGTCGTGTCTGCCATCCAGCGCAAATTTATCCGGGATTCCGCCCCCTATTTACACTTCCGAAACTTAATTCACGAAAAGTTTTTTTTTTGTAACAATTTATTCTCTGAAGCATTTTCGCTTTAGGAAATTGACTCCGTAAAGTGGGTAAGAGAGATATTAAACCGGCCACGTGTGCTCCCATTATTTCTGATGGCAATCCATTTATGATAACATCGTAATGTCATAAATCATAATATAACGTCGTGAATATACCATAAATAAATTATGTATTCGATTGTAGAAACACGCTGAAGAATTCTTGAAAAGTTCTACTTACATTATGATAAAATGTGATAAAATTAAAATAATACGAAAAGTTTATTATAAAAATAAAATTAAAACTAAATAGAACGTGATACTCGAGCTGAAAATCAAGTTAAATATCATTATGCTCCTAATTTGCTTTTCCTGATGAAACTAAAGTGCGAACCGAAGTATGATAACAATCCAGGCAAATTTCTAGAATGCATTAATGATTTCCAGTGTCGATGACGGTGGCTCGTTTGTCTCGTTAATGATTCTCGAAATCGCTGACGATACCGACAACGATGTTGCGGCCGGCACCGACAGAGAGAAGGAGAAAGGAGAGAGCTGATAATCCCTAAATCCGATTATTCGCCTCATCGGTCCTCGACGCAACACCGGCGTGGCACCCTCCGCGTTCAATCAATGTTTCTTTTGCCACCGTGAACGCCTATGGTGACTCGGCCTCTTTCTCCGGCCGGCTTTCATCTCCCGTACTCAACCGAACAGTTGACGGGAATCCTTTGGCTATCGCGGGTAAGAAAATGCACTTTTCGAAGTTCTAAATTTAAATCGGCGCTGATTCAGCACCTACACGTGCGCTTCCGAAGTATAACGCTCACGTATATTTCCCAGATTAGTTCACCCTAAATGTGGATCGCGCTCCAGATACGTTAAATGTCACTGGGTCTGACCGAGCCTGCGTTTGAACGCGCAGTGTACAATAAATCGACATGAAATTACCGTTAATTGTACATATGGCTGTCCCATTTCTCGATGATCGTAGCTAATTGCATCATTTTGCACGCCTTTCGTAAATTATTCATAATTGATCGACTTTCGTGGGTACACAATTAATGTTCTATTTCGTTAATCATCCTGGCGACATAATATCTTGCGTAATATATCGTCCGCGTATTTTTCGAGCGTATTAATCTGGAAGGATACAGTAATGGTACAATAATGATACTCGGATTTTATTTGGAGGCATGATCGCTCTTGCAGTTGAGTACTATACGATGACAACATGCGCGAAGCTTTCCCATGCACAGCTCCGGCTGAAGACAAATGGCAGCGGAGTTCACATTCTAGATCCCGTCCTGAATTTCGACTACAGCGGTCGCTGCGGGATCATTAATTAGCAAGCATTAACAGTCGGTCACTAACGATAGGCACACGTATCGGCATGATAAATTACTTTATACCCGGGGGAGGTACGTAATGACGGCTGTATGGTACCCGATGTACGTGTAACGCGATTATGTCAGGGAATCCTCCCTCCCTCACCTTTCTCCGTTACGTTTGGCGTAATTTCGAAATAAATAATAAAATAAAATCGAGATATTCGAAGCGCGATAAGTTTGATAAAATATTCTGTTAGGATACTTTTCGAATTCAATTATCGAACTGTTTAATCTTTAAGATGTCTTAAAGTCTAAAGATGTTTAAATCTTGAAGATCTTTAAGATTGTAATAGTATAACATTCTATAAAGAAAATAGGAAAAGCATTAATGTATAATACGTCTCTCGTTATCCACCAAATTCGTGATATTCCAACGTCATAATTGCACGCTAATAAAACTCGTCCTCGGAACTTCTCGACGCGTTCCAAGACTGCGGAGCGTAAACTCGCGCTCAACAAGTTAGGCTAAATGACTTAATCTTAAAGCACTGACACCCGACACGGATCCACGTCGAGCGGGCGTACACCCTTATGCCTTTCTTCGCACCCTCCTGGAATTCGTAGCTGTCGTTTCGAATCTCGTCGAGAAGTCTCGAAGGGACTACTGTCAATTAATCGTGCCTGGCCAATGTCGAAGGGTCGCGGGCCCGGATAAGGAGCGAGAGGGGGCAAGGACGTGAAGGCGCCAGAACCTAATCGAATTCGGTGTGAACCACCCCCGTCCCCGATCACCTCCGACGTAATGTCCAGCATCCTGTGAATCCGATTTGTCGGCTCGTTTGCCGCTTTGGAGGCGCACTTTCACGAGATATTCTTGGACGCACTCCTACTCAGGGACTCTTGAATCATCGTTAGTCTTCGTTAATATCTGCCGACTCATCAATTGACATTTTGACGGTAAATATTAATTTACTAGAAAGCGATAGTCCATTAAAAAGTCCATATCGCGATTTGAGAAGGCAAAATAAAGTTAAAATAAGGTATTGAGCGCATATCACGTTTTGTGATAAAATATGATAAAATTGTGTAATATATTCTTGATGTATCTTCTGTGAGAACGGTAAACGATATGTATATAACGGTTGTTTGAGTTTAGTATCTTGTCAATATCATATTTATCATTTCTCACTTCTATCGACACACAAAAACTGACGGCAAAATTATTTGGTTTTGTTACTGTAACAGATATGCGAATAGCGCTCATGAATGTTAGTTTAAATCTTGTTTGAAAAGTGTCAGAAAGTGTCGTAACTGTAAATCGTGTTTTGCAGTGTATCATCGTGCATTTTTAATAAATATGCTCTTTTTATAACGTCATTTTATTTTCAAAATTCAACCTCACGGTCCGTTAAAATCTTCAAGAATTTCGTTGAAATCTCCGAAAATACAATACTGCTTGGTCATTACTAAGGACATTTTCAGAACAAAGAAGTCCACGTGAACATTTAAACGTGAAATTTCTTAACAAGCAAGGTAAAGCTTCCATCTGCAAATATACTAAAGAATATATGATATTTAGACACTTTTATGAGGAGAGAGAGAATGGAAGGAATCGATATTCGCGTCTTAAAAGCGCACAACGTCGACGTGTCAACTTTAATCTAGGACAGCCTTGCGATCTGGGACACGTAAAGATCTGAGTAGCTGATTATATACGCGACCGTCGAGTCGTATATACATGACTTATGTAACTCTTAAAATAAACGATGTAACGATGTACCGTAGCAAGTAATTGAAATTATTCTACAATGAATTATTCTCTGACATAAAGTGCTTCAAATAATCACGTAACATAATCAAATAAATAAAGCAAAGAAAGCGTATATATTTTTGTTCTATCAATTCACTCCCGATAGCTGTGAAAACTGTTCACTGCTAATCGCATTTTTATTTTTCTCATAGAGATAGTTATAATAAATCTTTCTCTATTAAAATATGCATAAAATTGAATATCTTTTTATCTTTATACTTTAATTTTTATGATTTTACAAAATTAGATATCTTAGTAATTTTATTTTACAAGAATTAGTTTCTTCAATATATAGAAAATACATTATATCTAAAATATAGTACAATTTTATCTAAAATTCGATAAATATCTGTCTTTCTTTCTATCTATATACACTTGCAATTTATTATAAGTGGAATTTTCTAACATCTCTTCCTAAACAGTCGCAAATCGATAATTTAGATTTATATTTTTTTAAAAGACAATCATTGCAATTTTTTACAAGAGACATCGACAAATGTGTCCATTCTTCGCATCAGTGACGTGCATTAAAATCGATTACTGTACTATAATACAAGGTAAATTTATTCTTTACGAGATATCACAGCCAACAGTGAACTTCGCTGCAATCGTCGCAACTTTTTCCCGAGTTAGCAAGATTCACGTTGACGTAATTACCCACCGAACTCTACTCACGCACGTGCGGAACGTGTCTGGTGATGTTCCTCGTCTGCTCGCCCGCGTATCCCCGTTCGATTAATCGATACCTCGAGGGCGCACGGCGGCGTTATCGATGCGGCGCGTACTCGTTGCGGCGCGCGATCGATATCTGCGGAATAACGTGCCGCGGGTCAGTCGTTACCAGGGGATCACTCGGTACAGTCGTTGGAAGGGGATGGATGCATCTCCACCCCTCCCCGAGGCATCTCGCTCGCCCGGCCGCACGGTGTACCCCATACACCCACCCTTCTCAGCTGCACCCTAATATAAATATTATTACACTTTGATGGGGTTAGGGTGACACTAGAGAGCCCCCGCAGACATCCCCTATGGATCGCTCGTCATCGTCTTGTGCGCGCGCGCGCTCGTTTCTCTGCTTCTCGCTTTTTCATTAGGCCCGAATTCCGAACGGCGCGTGCCGCGCGTTCTTAAGGGCTTAAAACCCCCTGTTCCTCTCTTTCGCCCTTCTCCTCACCCCCTCCTATCGTTACTTCGTTCTGGTCAACCCTTTGCAGCATCCCGCGATGATATGATACCAGGGTGTAAGTCGTTCTCGTTACTTTTCTCCCAAGCGTGTCGCGGAGAGCGAACGAAGAGAGGATAAGCGATCGCATTACGCTCTTGATGCCGCGCGAAAGGGATTTACGATGAATTCGTGATTGACATTTGCATCCCTTTCTCCCTCCGCACCCCTTCCTCTTGTCGATCGATTTCTCTCCGGATGAAAGAGAGATGCTTTTGTCATCGGTTGCTCTTATGCGAGAGCGAGTGTCGCGATGATGCAATTTTACGTTCCACGATTGGAAAATTCTCTCTCACGAGCGCTGAGCGAGATATTTCCGTTTTGATTAATATTTTAAGAGCGCTGGGAATTGTCTGTTAGAAGTTTAAAATTTGTATAATTGTATTGTATGAATATTTGATAGAAATTAGCTTCATACACAAAGAGAACAAGTTAACGATGTGTCGAGATGGTATCAAGTGCAACACATGGTATCCTTCGGTAACAATGACATCTTTAATAACCGGTTCAACAACATTACAGTGTCATAGGATTTCAGTTACATACGCATTTCGAATTACTTGGTTTTTCATCAGTTAAATATACATACATACATGCGTGTCTTTATGTATAATTATTAGAATCGCGAATGTGTGTGTGTGTATGTTTGTGTGTACAGTGTCCATCTGTCTATGTATGTATATGTCATCTCCTGTACATATATGTACCTGTAAATGTACGTGTATAAGTGTACGTCAGTGTATATGCATGCTGTGTGTACGCGCAAAGTGCGAATGTATTGCAGTTAAATTATGCTACGCTTACGGATTAATCTCGAGATGCACGATCAACTCCTCGTCGCGCACGAATAATTACGCATTATGCACGGATAACTGGATATACATAACTTTGGTGGCTATTTCTCCCCTCCGCACTCCGTTAAAGATATATGCTCGCGTGTCGCACGCTCCGTCATCGAGCTGGAGATCGTCGAGATCCCCAGCTCTTCTCTCTCTCTCTCTCTCTCTCTCTCTCTCTCTCTCTCTCTCTCTCTCTCTCTCTCTCTCGCTCGCTCGCTCGCAACACTTGGGAATCAGATACACGCGGGTTACCAGGTGAGAAAAATATTGTTGAGAAACTAGCGCCCGTGTTCGTGCTCCAAACGTCGCTCACGACCATGCTGAGCAAGGCCTTGTAACACGCAGGACATCATCGCATAGACTATTACTCTTAAAAATCAATAAAATATATAATAATTTTTACAGTCGAGCTCGGTACCTTGAATCTTTTCCAAGCAGAGGAGAAACAACGATCCACCCATCCGCGTATCTGTCTAAGCTAATTATCTACAAATTATTCGATACCGTGTTTTATAGAAATCTTTACAACAGAGAACTTACAACTGACTTAACAGAGAAATTCTCGCCGTTTTCACTGTTTCCTGACTTAATTGCAACGTATGGTAGAATCGTCAAAACTTAACGAAATTCGTGAGAACGGCGAGTCTTTCGAGTTGGTCGTACGCGCGATAACTGAGGATTTCAAGAGCAAAGTAAAATTAGCCACGCTGCTTTCTTCAAAATGTATTCTTAAGAATGCAAAACGATTTCTCCTTCGAACAAATTCACCCAATAACAATCGTAAAATTGTTAATATAATGCAAAGCGTAACTGATCTCGTTTTGAGAAAAAAACACGTTCCCGTTTCGCTTTTAAGATCCTCAGGTTCTGCACACAAACCGGGGGTATCAGAAGCGTACACCTTTGCCCAGCACTGGCCTTTAGTCCCAGGAGATGGGAAAAAGGAAAAGGGATTTTATACTCACGTACTGTCGCTTTCACAACACTCACCAATGATATGATACAAGTAGGCAAGATATATACCGGGTGTCCCACAACTGCTGCCACTACATCAATCACTATCATCGCGACTACTAGAAGTCAGAAGACGAAAAGAGCAATGCATGTTTCAATGTTCTCAAGGGACTTTCGCAATATTTGAGATATGATTACAATTAAAAATGTAATAAATTTCATATGCAATGAAAACAGAAGATTAATTATCTTCTTTATTAAATTTTAAGCGGATTTTTTTCAAAATCTCTATTGAGAATTCTAATTGTAGATTTTACTTCTTAAAAATATTGAAGCGAATTGGAGCACTCGTGATTGAATTGAGTGACGATAATTTTGAGACACCCAATATGTGACGCATTGCGTAGAAAGGGAAAGGAAGATACCTTCTTCCTTTCCATTTCACGCACGCATAATATAGTGTATTTACAAGAGACAAAAGAAGCTACTATATAATTTTTCATATGATATACGTGTATGTATAACCGCAGTGCACCGATGCAACGCCTCGCCGATAATTATCGCGTATTCTTTGGTACGTAACACTTTCGACTTTGCTACTCTCGAAAGAGAACGCTCGGGTAACCATTGTACATATCAAATGTAATGCATAAATACGAATATAATGCAAAGATAAAATTAAAGAAAGAAATTGCATGGTGCATCGTAAAGAGAATCACAAAGAGACGCGCGATAAAAAAATATATTATACGAAACGTAATATCCATTTATACAATAAGTATATAATAAATAAATAAATACATTTAATTAAATCGACTAGACAAGTCAAAGGCTCATACAAGGCTCAACCTTGGAATCTACGGGTCGAAAACGACATTGCGGGTTATTTGCGGGTTAAGAGCAGGGAAATTATCGTTAATTCCATAATGACATACCAGCGACACAAACGCGCCGTACGAAGCGTCTCGATTATGCTAAAACATCGGCTTTCGCGGTGAATCCGCCACGAGCGCGGAATCGCGGCGGTAATTATCGGCGTGCCACGCGCTACCGTTACGATAAAGTACTTAACGTTAGAGGCCAGCTCGTATATAGAAACGAAATGCGCCGTCGCGGAGATAAAACGCGCTCCACTCTCCCTCGCAGCTACAAAACGAAACGCGTATAGCCTACGTTTAGGTACATGTGTATAGCGGGTCTCTAATAGAAAGTGTGTCTACGTTAGGTCGGGTGATGCACACTCGCGTTGAATCTTTTTGCGGGAGAGCTTTACGATATTCTTGTCCATGCCGCGAGCCCCGCGGCAGGATGGGGATTAAAAATTTGCGAAGTTCAGGCACTGTTAACTCAAAGCAGTCGCGAGGCCGGGCCTCGAGCCGATCCGCCGCGACGTCATCGGATGGCGAGCGGTCATCCCGAGGTCCGGTCGCGAGCGAAGCGGATTCTCCCTGACGAGTGAGGAGCAACCCTCCTCTCATCATCATTATCCTTTTCGCGCCCTTCATGCTAATCGACGATGACGAACGATGCCGATCGCGCGCGAGCGCGCGGGTGTGCTCGTTAATGATTAACTCATTTGCTTTGCGTTTCTCGTGGCGTCTTCTAGTATTGACGAGTAGGTACGAATGTGTACTGTGCACTCGGCCGTGAAGCTTGGCGGGTTGTCGACAAGGAAAATCGCGCAGGCAGACCCGCGCCCGTGACGGTGAAGTCCGCTCGCGACGGTCCCCGCGAAACCGCGCGGTCGAGTCAGTCTCCGACACACGATTAAGAGATTCGACATATTTACATGTACATATAGAAATATGCGTACGTTAGAGTCTACGTGTAGATTATTATGCAGATTTCGCGCGCGATTATCCCCGCGCGAACCAAATCGACAAGGTTCCGAGAACGAAATACCTCTACAATTAGAAAAGTAATCTCATAAAAATACAGATATGTTCACTTTGTCGCGCTTTGGTACTGGTATTGCTCCATTATTGCGGCAAAGTACTCGATCGGACTGAAAGGAGATGTAGAGTCTCGCATTGAAGCGCGAGGAAAATCAGAAAGAATTTTCTTGAAATACTGATTATATTTGAGTTCTTGAAGTTGCGGTCAATTTATCAATTTGTACTTATTATATTTAACAAAATAGAAGATATATTCTCTCAGAATTCTAACAACAATTTATATAATATTTACATAATATAAATATTTATATAATATTTACTTGATACATACGCATACGCGCATATGGATAAATATAATTATACGAGAGACGTCGTCTGGTATTTTGTTAAAACAATGAAGATGTCTTGCTTTTCAGCAAAAACGTGAAATAGAGATGAATGGAGTAGGAAACAAATTTTGAACATTAAAAATTATTTAAACAGAAAAGTCTTTAATAGGCTTCACCATCTGTCTTTCATAACAACATTTATAATAATTATTTATAATAATTAAAATTCCGCTATCGTAGTAGAAGATTTTATTCATAACATGAAACGTACGTCAAGCAACAATTTTAGAATGCGCACATGTGTAAAAGTCTGAAATTCTAATAATTAAAAACAGCTTTTGCAGTCTTAGTTTAATTACTGAAGTGATGTATTCCCGATTTTTCCTTTGTAATGGAATTTATTCGTGCAGGTCGGAGCAGGGACAAGTACTTTGCCAATACAGAGCGGTACGCGGGGCGAGTCTCGACCACCCTCGTCACACTCCTCCTATACAGTCTCCTACTTAACTTAAAGCCTTATCCTAGATTCCTGATTAGTCTTAACTAGTGATATGCTATTTCCGTTCAGCAATAAAACGATCTTCAACGAAAAACAATAAAAACCGAAAACTTGCCCGGCGGCAATCCGCGAGCGAAGGTCCTTGCTGACCGGAAGCCTTCCTCGCGGTCGTGAATCCTTCTTTCCCTTTCAACTTTCCCACAACGTCGACTCTTCACCTGAAGAACGTTGTTTTTTTTCTTTTCTCCGTAGCACCAGTCACATCTCCCGTTTTCTCTCACTCTAATTTTATTTCGATGTTGCGACTAATTTTGTTTCCCTCGCGGTCCTTATCTCTGTTGAAGATCTGCAGTCTGCATAAATACTGTCACTTTACTCCTACAACGTCACATCCTCTGCTAGCGTCAGAACTCGGTGTTCGCGTTGCCATTTCTCACCTTTCCTTTCTTCTTCTCGTTCTCGCGACTCGTACTACACACTTGCGAAACCTCGAACAGATCCCAGGACCGTCAGGATTCACCGCTTTCACGGAGCAACAGTCCGTGGAATTTCTCAGGGAATCACTCTGGAAGTCGTTGCCTCTGTCTGTCACCCCCGACTAGTACCGGTATATTTTGAGTACGATCGAGATCTAGCGGATGCTGATACGATCGACGATCCCCCAGGCAATCTCTCTCTTTCCTTCTTTCTCCTTTTCCGCCTTTCTTTCGTCTTTTCAATCTAGCGTCCCGATCACCCGCTCCTGAAGTCTCGCCGACCTGCCGCCCTACGACGACTCTGTCGATTCTCTGCTGATAAGTGGAAGCCTGTCTCGAAGACTCTCGAACGCACTCCCGAGCGAAAGGACATGCCTGCCTTCCAATCGATCGCGATCGTCAAACAATCGAGCGACAACCGGCGATGGCTGATCGCTCTTAGTACATGCCTTGCCTGAAAGGATTACTATCCCCGGCTGGCCGCTGCTGATCCACTTCCGGTCTTCTGAAAGGGTTCACGTCGACTTGCGGTCCCCTCTGCTCCTGAACGTGATCAGCGGGGTAATTTCTTTGCTGACCATAGCCAGCCTGCTGATTATAAACTGGCGGTTGTTCGACAGGTTGATTGTAGCCCATCGCGTTCTGCGCACCATAACCGACGTGCTGATCATAGCCGTGCTGTGTCGTTTGGTAATTCTGATCGTAGCCTTGATCGATGTTGGTCTCCATGCGCGTCTGGTTCAGATGGTTACCAATCTCGCCGGTTATTGGCCGCTGCTCCTGTAGAACGTAGGTCTGGTATTCCTTATCGGGTGGGTCTTGCATCAGGATGTTTGCCTCGTCCTGGAACGGCTTGAAGTCGTAGATGTGCCGCAGGTAGTAGAGCATGGGCGCGTACAGTAGGTTCGAGAAGGCGATGCCGATGTTCAGAGCTGTGAATCCAATCGCCTCGACCACGCCGCCGGCAATGATTGGCCCGACTGCGTATGCCACGCTATACGAGATATCGGCAATCGCGTAGATGCTGCCGTACACCGACACGTACCTGACATCCACTAGGTAGCCGAGCGTGGGCAACAGGGCGGTGTCAATGAGCGCGATGCCAAAGCAAATACCGCACAGCGGTATCATCAGCACTTTGTACGAGTTGGCGAATGGTATGATAAAGCAGCAGAGACCTTCGAGCGCGAGTCCACCCGCCGCCATCAGCCACTGGTACTGCGGGTATTGCTTGGCCATCTTCACGGTAATCACCACGCCGAACACGTGCGGGAAGAAAGCTGGCAACCAGACCATGCCGATCTTCCAGTTGTCGTGCGTCATCGTGTCCTCCATCCACAACGAGATGGTCGGCTCGAGAAAGGCAAGCGCAACGTTAGACATCATCAAGGCTCCTGCGCAGACGGCGATGTACGGGTCCATCAGCAGCCGCCAGATCGGTATCGTGGGTTTGGCCTCGCGATGGCAATCGCGCAACTGCTCCTTTAACGGTTTCATCACTAGCAACAGCATAAAGCCATCCGCCAAGCTGACGAATGCTAGTATCAGGAATGGCACCTCCTTACCGGCGAACTGATACAGTGCACCGCCGAATGGAGGCGCGACCAGGCAACCGAAACTGATGAACGCCAGGGCGATGCCAAGCGCTTTCGAGCGCTCGGACTCCTCAGTGAAGCGATCGGCAATCATGGCGAGACCGGCAGTGTCGGCGAACGCGGAGCCCACTCCCTGCAGGCTGCGCGCAAAGAATAACACCCCATAGCTCTTACCGCACGCGAACACGCTTGTCGACAGGAACATGATGCACAGCCCAATCATCATGGGGACGTCGTAGCCGATCCGATCGATCAACGCGCCCGAGAACGGGTTCACCATTAGTTGCACGATTGCCTTAGACGCGAACAGCACTCCCGTAGCGGAGTCTTGGCCATGATGACCCGGGGGACCGGTGACGTTGGTCGTTTCCTCAACCGGGCCAAACGCGCCGACGTACTGCAGATAGTCTGGTATGATCGGCACTATCACCATGTACAGCATGTTGTCCAGCAACAGCGCAATGCAGACGATGATCAGGACCAGCTTGCGCTGAGCCTTAGGCTCCTGCAGCTTCGTCCAGATGATCTCCTTGAGCTCGCCAAACTGCATATTCAGTATCGGTATCGTCGTCATGGTGGCGGCAGTAGGTGATGGTCGCGGAGCGACCGCTGCTTCTTCCCGTGTTCTGTGTCTGTGTTTAGTGCGAGGGACTAATCGCGGTCACCAGTCGTGCGACCTCGGGAAGCGAGCGTGACGAGGAGTTCGTCGCGATTGGGGCGGCGCGCATCAGGCCGGGCCGGGGGTAACCTACAACAGATCACCGAGTTGGCACGATTAGCACGCGGTGGATGCTAGACTCGCGTTCGCGTTCACGATCCGCGTCTGCGATCCGCGTACACGCCGGTGCCGCGTAGCTCCTCCGCGATCGTGATCGTCGTCGATCGCAGCGCGATACGCGTCTGGAGAAGCAACGAGAGAAGGGATTTTTGGGGGAAAAATGGTTGCTGGACAGAAGACAAGAAGACAGGGGAGCCCTGACCCGGCCTGATCAGCGCAAAGCGGTTTCAACAAGACCCCGACCCAAACCTCATGCCCCGACCTCGCGAGGTTGTCGTTGCAGAAACGCACACTCGCTTCTCTTATCCATTTTTCTCACTTGTTTTCTGTTTGGCTTGCTTCCCCGCACGTACGGAAAAGAACGCGACACCGGATAGAGGCTCCCCCACGGTATAAGAGATCGACTCTGTATACCCGAGACTGGTATATCGCGCATCGCGTTACGGCGGAGATAAAAACAGCACGGAAAAGCACCGAGGAAACAAGAGGGTCGACGCGTGTTACAAGACATTGTCAGTGGGGTTGCCGCTAATCACTTTGAGAATGTTGCTGCCACAGAGATGTATCCCCGTGCTAATGACGATATTGCTGTCCGAGTTGTTTGTCGAGTCGTCAGTCTCCGTGAAACGATGACCAATTACACGAAAAATAAAACAGGAAACTATGTTGCGTCTTTCCAGACTTAGCAACAAAAAGATAATATTTAAATGGTATATTTTCAACAGTTTGATTAAGAAATTATTATTTTATTAAGAATGAGATTTTTCGATATTAGAAATTACTTTATGATAAACATTGTTTTTCGAATACGTGTATTTTAACTTTATCTTTGAAATTATCTGCTTTTTTTAATCGTTTATCAAGTACAAAATGTGATAAAAAATGGCACACACAGCTTCTATGAAATTATTCTTTAAAGACTCAATGAAGTAACAGCTCTAGGAAATTTCCGAAAGAGCTAACAATCGTGGAGAGAAACCATATTCTATGCAGTGATGGAAAAAGTTTGTAAGTGCATTTTCTATTAATTGCACTTACCGACTTGTCCCGTCCATAGTTCAACGATCCGAATTAAAAATCTATTTCAATCTGTTTGTTATTATTTCTCTCGAGAGGTAAAATCTTTGTTTAACGATGTACTTTAAAGTTACCTCTCGATTATCCGCCTGCTCTGTTATTATTCTGATTTATCAAAACCTTTCGCGAAGAGAAAAACATGTACCCCGATCAAGTAAATTACTCTATAATAAGTGCGAGTTAACATTTTTTACCCGAGAACTAAGGCAACCGGATCAATGGTTCTCGCGCATCTGCAAAATGGCGCCTGTCGATCGTCATCATCGTCATCGCTCGTTAATGACGCAACTTGATAAATAGACGAACTCGACCACGGCGGATGAGCGAGCCTTCTCAAGATAGTGTATGCTACGATTAACGACGCCGCGCACGAGAAAAGGATTCACCGACTCACCGGAGTTGCTGACGAACTTCTGCTTGAGGGAACTGGCAAGGCGTTGGGGGCCCGCCAAGGTCGGAAGACCGGCGAGCAGGCCGCTCAGAGTCGAGGCGACGTCTGATCCGTCCTCGTCCTTCGAGTCATTCACCGACTCCTTGGCTCCACGCGTCCCTGGGCCCTCCACCTTTTCAGCCGAGTGTCACAACCGAGCCTGCAAGCAGTCATGCATTTTCCGACCGGTTAAAATTTGTGGACAGTGTTGAGCAAACTCGCTTATCGTTCTGCAAAGAAGCAGCTGAAGAAGAAGAATCAAGGATCATGGAAGGCCAGTTAAATTCAGTTTAATTCGGTTAGCTAAATTTGCAAAGTACGTTTCGGATCAGCAGATCCAGGGTAGCGTCATCTCCGATGAATATGCAATATCGGAGATCTAGGTCAGGCGTCACTAATCTGATGAAGACAATTAAAGATTGAAAACAACGTGATCCAGTAGCTACAGCTGTTTTCTCTCGCGGAAAGCTGATCAGAATATTGGCCATAGTAGGGTTATTAAGGCGATTGCAAATTCCTAAACTGAGTTACACTCCCAAATGCGATGTGTCCCCTTTGGGGAGGAAGTGACGCGTCGTTTGAGGGCGGGACAGAGTCCGTCGACCTTCGAGTTAAAATTCATCGTCAAACATATTTTTAACCCGCGAGGCACATCGCGCAACGTTTGTACTCTACATATTCATGTCTTCTCGTACGGTCGACACAATTTTTGCTAACCTTTCTATTATCTTATGTACGCGTTACCAATGGGCAAGTTAAATTTAGAGTTTCTGCATCTATCTATATCATCTGAGTCTCCTATACCGAGCATTTGAGGAAGACCGGGCATTATACACGTGTGTAACTTCCCAAGGTAATTTTTTACTCCCCCTCGCCGCATCGCAATATAGTTATTTGATAGCCACGTGTTATTTCGTTCCCCGTTGTTTGCAGGGAGTGCAGCAATATCTCTTATTACCCGCGTCGCTCTTGTAAACTACAAATTTCAACGGGGAACTTCAGGATTCCCTCGGCGCTCGGTTGAACCACATTATGCAACGCCACTCGCGAGCAGCGTTCTCCGTTGGAGAATGTGAGTCGGAAGCGAAAACGCCATGCTGCTTTTTCGAGACTCTAATTATCTATCATTTTTTAGCGCTAAACAGATATGAATTTGCATAACATAGTACAATCATTTTCTGCAATTCACGATCAATGACGTCTTTAACTTTTCTTATAATCCCCAGTCTAAAATGTCAGATTGAAAATAAGGTAGCATTATTGACATCACAAATTGCGGCAAAGTTAGATATAAATAAATGTGAGAGAAAAGATATAGCGACAATGTGGTTATTTCAAATAACGGCTTCATAAATTGAGACATATTCTAGATAAGCATTGCAGGTTTTACGCAAATATTATTTAGTTTATTATTTCAAGTGTCATTTGAGCAAACAAGATAGAATAAAGCGTGAAGATAAATCGTGTAGCTATACGCCGAAAGTAGAATGTATCTCCTTGTGCGTCACATCTGAGGAATTCTATTATATTACATTACAACAATAACATCTACATCTGCTTGGACCTAAAGTCAGGAACAATCTTGAGTCAGGAGCAATCATGAAATTATCAAAAGGGCAACTATATTGGAAATCTTGTCAATGTATGACGTGTATGACGCAATCATTACCACCATCGTTTTGCCGCAACCTTTCTCGACTCAACCCGAGTGTCAGAATAAGAAGACAACCTTTAACTACTCAATGAACATCAAAATGGATGGAGAAAGAACACTGATGAACATACAGGATCCCAGTTTGAGTCATTGTACCGAAAATCACTGATTCCTGGCAGACGTCTCTGTGAGTCGCGCACCAGAGGACCCCCGCAGGCGACAGCAAACGCGCACGCACCGTTCAAATCTTCTTAAGGGATGAAGAGGATGAAGACGGACAGAACGAAGCAGAGGAGCAAGGTGTACGAGATGCGCAGGCAGGAAACAGGAAACGAGATCTCGGTCGGAATACTTACTAAGACCGAAGAGGGCTCCCGATGGCAGGGGCGTCTCGGCGTGTCTCTCCGTCGGGGTGGCTTTGGAACGTCTGCCCTCCGAGTCCTCCCCGCCACCGGGTCGCCGCGGCGCCCTCTCTTGCCGTCGTCGTCATCGTCGGCGGCGGCGAGCTCCCCGTGTAAGGCGCGGCAGGGCGCAGCCGCGGCTAGTAGGACCCAGGGATTGGCGGCGGTACGACTATGCGTCAGCCCCCAAACCCTCCACCATCGATGGTACGTGGTGGCGGCGGCGGCGGCGGCACCCGCCGCCGCGTTCTCCGAGGGAGAGTGACGGGGATGGCAAGGGTGGCCACACACGGCCGAGAGGGTGCAGGCAGGGAGGGCGAGACCAGGTATAACGACGACGGTCGATGCTGCGCGGTATTTCTGGCGTCAGGTCGATATCGGCCTCACCTGTGCGTGGCGACCGACGAGCCGCCCTCGCCGCTCACCTCGAGCTAGCGGGCGAAGGGGTTCTCGAGCGCGTGCTGCCGCGCGTTTCACCCCCCGGACAGTGCTCGTCAACCGGCGGCGCCTGTTCGTCGTCATCTGGATCAGGTGGACCTGATCTGATAAGGGTAGTAAGGGTGAGAGGTCTCGAGACGCTGCCTTGAACGGCGACACGGTCGCAAGCACGGTTGCGCTCGCAGGTTTTCATGAGATATCATCACCGTGCTTTCTTCCTCTGATCCTCGTTTACTGGACTTGATCCGGAGCAAGGATTACATAGTAGAAGTTCGCTGGCACTCGGCGCGAAGACCGAGCTTGACAATGCGATTCGATACATGGCGGAGATCGCGATATCACTCCGCTGGAATAATGGGCGGAATTTCTCCGTTACGCGCTAGTGCAGAGCTCCTCATCATATTTAGATACTGAATTTCGAGATCGAGCAGTAGTTGGCGAGGAGTTCGCGCTCGTTTGTTCTGAGTGAAATTGTAACTGACAACGTACATACGGCTAAATCAGATTTTACTTCATTATACAGCAGATGGTTAATACTGAAATATAACTATATTGACCCTGTAACATTTCATATGGAATGCCGCATTGAAGTCTCTATCCTCTTCTTTCCTTTCCGTGCTAATACGAAATACTAGAGGAACATGGCAAAATTAAGATTGCCATGAATCTTAATGAGAATCAAAATGAGATTTTTCCTTAACAAAGTATTGAATGAAAATTGCAAAGTTAATTCCAAATTTATTGAAAATTATTCTCTACTTTTTTTTTTATTTTTTATTTTATATTATCTGCTGCCTACTTTTGTGTTCTCTCTTATTTTTTCTTTTATTACCTATTTTCTTTTTTGCTCTCTTATATCATGCAAGATGTGAAAAAGATCTGGCAAATTTACGACAGGCACAACGATTTTTTTCTCTCGCGACTTCCAAGATTGATCTTAAAAGATTTTTATTCTCTCTCACATTTCTGAAGAACATGGAGGAAGGACACGGAGGCAAAGTCAATGGTAGCCAAGTGGCTACGCACGAGCGGGTTGAGAATCAGTAACGTTCGAGAGGGGGATGCGAGAGGTCAAAAGTCGGGTGACCGAGACTGCGTAACAGGTTCGTGCTGCTGGACTTGCTCAACTCCTGCGTAAACCGATCCATTTTCATTATCGTAGATAAAGTCAAAGGTATTTTTATATCGGAGCACGCATTACTTCGTATATACTCGCGGATATCAATATAAAAAATATCGTGTCTCTTACACGAGTGCGTTATTTTTAAAAGAATTGCATTATTTTTAAACAAACTACGTCAGTTATTTTTACATTTTCCAATTTTCTCTGATCTTTATTTCCAGAGTTGAATTCTATACAGAAATACAGAAATACTAAAAGAAATAATTTTGGAATCAGATCAGAACTTCCTACAGAAAAGCCAGCTCAATACAATCTAGAATCACGTGACTTACTTGCGACTAAAAGATGCAAAATATAACAACTACATACATATCATCAGCAAATTTCAACTTTCTAATGTAAACTTTATTGCGCTGCGTGTGATTGTTAATATGAGTTTGATATGTCTGAAGAAACAAGAACTGTTGAAGGTGGTAGAGCATCCTCATTAAAGATTACAAACACGAGAGGGGATTGAATCTTTTTAACAACTTTCAGCATGAATACGCCATCGGGGTTTCTTACCCGCGCGCGGGAGACCTATGCGCGTCTATTGAAGTTTCCCATATCGAACACGAGGCTCCAACTCTATAGCTGAGGAACCTCTCGAGAAATTCTACAAAGACGCAGCATGAGCGCGCCGCTATCTGTCATTATTATAATATTACTTAGCATTCATTGCCACCATTATTCCCCACGCGCAACCGTAGATTCTCCAGAACACGTTCTTCAAATAAATAATGAAGACAATTAAATACGAAGTACGATCGCGTGCACCCCGAGTAGCTGCGTTTTCCACAATTTCGAGCGGAGGCGTTTCACGCCAGGCGGAACGTAATAATTTTAATACAGCGGATTGTTGGACGGGAAGGAGCAGCGCAAGATGCAGGACGTTAAATTTAACGTTACGGGCGGTGTTCAACGTCTCGCTACAGTAGAATTTATAGGCAATCGTAGGTGAACGTAGAAATTCGCTGGGGATTAATACCGTGGCGATGCCGAACCACCACCCTTAGCTTATGGCGCCATCGCCCTTCACGCTACGCGGCAGGCACCGTTGCCTGAACGAGCGGATGTTAAATTAAGGCTGTTCCTGACGTCGGGTCGTTATGCCACTTGCGCTCTCGAAGTGTCGTTAAACGATGTTGCCAGATACAACGCGCAACTATGAGCAGGATAACCACCGAATGAATTAATAAGTGAAAATCCAGTTTTCTCCTCTGTCGACAGGCAAAAGAGACAGGTTGAATCAGCATAATTTAACTTGCTACAAAATATATGTCTATAGGACACTTGCTGTATTTATCTTACTGTTATCGTTTTTCTTCTATTTTTCGACCTCTTTCGATCGCACGATATCCACGTTAACTACCTGATTCGTGTCTTTTCGGGACCAAAAATAGATATCGATCAGCCCAGCCAGCTGTTGACCCAGCGGGGCAACGTTACACGTGGACACATTCGTACGTTCTTGTCCCGTCGACCATAGTGACCGCGAAGAGCACTCGATCCATGTCGCAGCGGTGCAACCGCGCAAAGAGCGAGGCTGTCACGTTTTCCCATTTATCGTGTACTTTCGCGCGAGTGCGACTCCTATTTTGCGGCTAAACTCTGGATGCGGGACGGGCGGACAGACAAACGTACGGGCGGACAGATGCTGAAACGATCCCCAGCCCCGATCGTCCCATTAACGTTTCTTCGAGAGCGTGAAAGGGACGCCGCGTTCGCCTGACAGCTCCGCTTTTCCGAATCGGAGCGACTTGGGATTGGCGGTCACGACGCTCGGATTCGCGACGCCCCGTTTCTGCGGCGTGAGAACGACAGCAGGATACAAAGCGGGTGCCGCAGACCAGGTAGGGTGAGATGTATGGCCCGTGATGGCTCGGACGGCTCGACGCCCGATGTTCTTGGCGTCTCGCAGCTATTACGTGATGCATAATACGGCGAGGTAACGCAAATTGGATCTCATTGCGCAAACGGTCGCGATTATATTTCTGTTGAGATATGAACGTGTACAAGATGCATTGGAATACCTCTTTCATACTTGCATCTTGGGATATATATTGCGCATTAGTGCAATACGTGAATCGGTACGAGCATGCAATCGGTATGCAGTTCCTCGTTAATCGTTATATTAATCGTTTTTACAACGCTCGGATTCCCTCTGACGCCGCGTGCTCAAGTCAACGTAATTTCTTTAACGAACGGCCATTTGGGAAGCTCGAAGTGGCGTGTTGCAAGCTGGCGAACTTCCTCGCAACGTCTTAATATGGCGATGAATAATTACGCAGCGCGCGTACGTGAACGCGTGACGAGTCACGTCCAAAGTTGCACAAGTCTACGCGATGTGGGCAATAGAAGAATAGGAGATAAAACGAGGGGTACAAATGAGCGAGTTGAATGATATATGGACTACCGTCGTTACATAATAATGTCTGTAACGAATGCATTGTCCAATCATGTTGCGCGTCAAAGAGATTCTCGCAAATCTATTTTCGATGCGGTATTGAGAAAGATCGAGATATTGAAATATCTCTTGTATCGTATCGCGTATTGATGTGAAATATAAGAGAAATATGTGTATAACAGTAAAATTAATAACGTAATTTAATAATAATAATATAATACCATCAATAATAATGTAATAATGGATAATAACTAATACATAAATAATAATTAATACATGATATGATTATTAAAATAAAAATTGCAAAAAATATAGATACATTTGCTTTACGGGTCACACGCTTCCGCAAAGTCCACGAAGCAGAAACGGGAGATATTTCGTGGCAACGGAATCCTCGTAAAAGCGGAGGCTCACGTCTCCCGGACGCGTTCATCCGTAATTACGAAAATGCGTGTACGTGCGTACGGATCGCGGCACGTTCCAGGTCGCGGAGTCGCGGCCGGGACTTGGCGGCCGACGCGATGGAGAGAAAAAAAAAGAAGCGGGAAGAAAAGAAAGCAGAAAGAGGAATCGGTACGCGCCGAGAGGAAAGTATCCGACGAGGAAGAGTCGGCGACTGGAATATCAAGCGAACGGCCCGTGTAATTCGGTTCTGTACGATCGAGTTCACAGAGCTCCCGGCTGGCGGGGGCGGCCGGGCGCCAAATCTCTCGCAAAATCTCGTTAGAGACAAAAGAGTCGCAGGAAATAAAATCCTGCCGGATTTCAGCAACCGGCATAGAACCGGTGGCGGGGTATTGTGAAATACCAACGTCTCTCTCTCTCTCTATCTATCTGTCTCTACCTCTCTTTCTTTCTTTCTCTCTCTGAGCGTTCGCGGTTTATAATGCTTCTACCATTGTACGCGATACCTAGGTCCGAAGTCGCAAGGCGAAACGGCGGGCAGCAGCGCGCGTCAAAGAAGAGTGTGATTCTCGCTTTGAGGATCGAATAAATAATGGCGAATAAAATATCAAATTGTTACGGAAGTATTTAACGCGGAGGTATCCAGCTCACAGGATGTTGGACGTAAAAGTCGAACAAAGAACACAACAGTTAGCTGAAGCTCCTTCGAGAGAGAGGGAGAGACATTAAACTTGACTCGGAAAGTTGGAGCACCCCGCATACGAGAAATAAAGCGAGTAATATTTTTTAATTATAACCATGTAAAGTTGGCTCTCACTTGTTGAACTTTGTTCGTGGGAATTACACGGAATATACGTTTCTCTTCCGCGTAGCCGTGGCATTATATCGTCGTAAAGGATGCTTCATCTCCGTAGTAGCTCGTTAGAATCGGATTGTCGGTCAGCCGCGCTTGGACGCGATTGGACTCCCGGCTGTTTAATAGCCGGTTAAAAACGGATTGCGGAACCCAGACGGGTTGCGGAACTCGCGTTTCGAGAGGACTTTGTTGCAACTTGCGCGCGAACGCACCAAGTGTCATTAGCATAGGAGAATTCGCGAGACGGACAGCTTGCAAGCGCGTCTGCAGGGGAATCAGTGCACGTGCTCGTAACATCCGTCCACCGTGCAACGCTAATATCGTAAAGTGTTTACTTGCGCCGCATTTGCGACACTATTATGCTTGCTAGCGGACACCTGTCACGAGAGGAAGCGACGCGTGACAGAAAATCGGAACATGTAATTTCGTAAAAATAGTTAATGAATTTGTCAGTCCAAGCAATTGGAAACGCTTTGCTTGAGAACAGAATTCAAACATTGATACACACAAACTTTTCCGATTAAATGATTGCTTTTTCGAGAACAACTATAATACATTAATACTAATTGTAAGGATAATTTTAATAATAAGTTTATTATATTAACAAAATAATTATTTTTAAATATTTTATTTCTGTTTTTAATTTAATTTTTAATATTTTTAATAACACGATCTGTACAATTGCTTGAATTTAGAATCCATTTTTGAAAAATAATTTCCTTCAAGTTACAATCTAAAAAACCATCATCTTTCAATCTAAAAGACATCATTTTATTAGGCATCACAAATGGTGCGTGATTTTTATATCTTGAAAATTTATTTGATCATCATCATCATTCGCAGAAGTCTTAAACAATGTCTTTCTACGATGTTTCAACAAACGTTAGATTAATTCAGCGCGCGTGAACAAGGTCGAAGCTCTTTCTTGACAACGAGCGTCAAGATCGTTCCCGGCCTTCGCGTGGATGCAACAGCGGTAGATCGCGCCAGCCAATGGCGACGGCGGCGTGCGCAAGAGACGACGTACACCTGACGTGTACGCGAACACTTATGGGAATCCGGGTGAGGTAAGACTCGCGCAAGACGGAATGGGGAGCCAGGTGGGCGCAACACAGAAGAGCATAAATCGCGCAATAGACATGCTGAGTTCGTCCGTGAGCTCGCCCACGTCGCGTTTCCCTCCTCTACCCCCTTTCCGTTTAGCCCGCGAGGTGCAATTAAAAACTGCGAAACGCGCGCCCGAGCCCGCGTTCTGCTCTCGTGTGCTCGTGGCATAAAAATGGAGGGCGCGCACCCGGAGCGGAAAGAAAAATAGGCCGACTAGCGTGACGATTGCGCGTGAGAACGACGAGCGAAACGTGCGCTGTTAATCTTCGTCCTCGACGGAAACAGTCGCGCGGAAATCTCCGTTTCTGTCGTTGCCACTTACTTATACGTACAACGTACGTCACTTTCCTTTTCTTCGTCTTCTCTCCGGAACATCGTTAACGCCTTTTCTCTTTCTCTTTCCCTCTCTCCGCCTTCTCTCTCAAAATTAACATCTTGCTTACCGCTGCACGTTTTACTCTCGTTTTTAATAGACTAATCACAAACCTTCCCTACTTAATCTTCGACGTATGTACTTCGTGCAAGCTTCTTAAGGCATGTTTCAAGTAATCTTGAGAAGCCTTCTTTCAACAAGTTGACCTCGTTTCTTATAGACCGATTTACATATATTTCCATGTCACTTATGTGATTAATGCGATTACATGCAGAGTCGGATATTTTTTAATAGAAAAACTTAAAGAAATTTGCATGTAACATTGTAGAAGGTTTTTCTAGCTATCTATGTATCGCGCAATGTGTCAGCATTATTCGGGCGCTATAACGTCTTCCTGAAAAATATGTTTGCGCGCCTATACAAGCGACATAGAAATACTGCATATTCATGAGTTTAACGTATCAGTTATCCGCGAAATATCAAAGGGCTCGTGAGCCTTGATAAGAAACCCAAGGTTGATAAGTTCATAGATCCAACCACTCCAAGATGGCGAGATCTGAGTGAGGCAATAAATCACAGTAACGATACGGAAATGTGGAGTCTTTAAAGAGGTAAAAATAATCCCGAGATCGGGAGAGAACGATCCCGCAAAGTTAATGTTCTATCTCTGAGCGGGAGAATAATCCTGAGAAACGCCAGTCAATGTTCCCGAGCCCATTAAAAAGGTACCAGACAGAAAATCGTTCTCGTATATCCGGCAGCCGCCCCTCGTCGTGCCACCCGCGCGATTCTCACCCACGCCACTGCCATCGCGCCGGCTCGCGACGGGGGAGCAAGGGGGTTTACCAGCCCCCGAAGGAAAGGGAGGGCACCGCGTCACGGAGGGGGATGAAACGGGTCCCTCTGTTTGATCCGCAAACACTGTAATTGCCTGGAATATTATATTAGGTACGCCGTTGCGGATGACGACGGACGAGGAGTGGATGCGCCTCCGCGCGCGCGAAGGGGTGGTTAGGGCCCTGAGGGGGGCTTGGCTGGAACAAAGGGGAACGACGGGGTAGGAACGGCGGCAGCCCTCCGAACGGTAGAGAATGCAAACCGGAACAATAATTTATTTTTGGCCTGCCTCGTAGAAGAAGGGGAAACCGTCTGGCCGTGGCAGGTATGTATTAACCTTCATCCTCCATTTGCGGGTCACTCCCGTTCAAATGAGAGAAGAATTACGCTGAAACAAAGTCCGAAGCACCGCGATTATCATTGATCGAATAATGCTGCAGAGGCTTCTTTGATCCTTTGAGAAGCACTCGTCCGTTATATCTTCAAGTACTTATACGTTTATGATGTCTCGCTTTGAGTAGTACATTTTGAAGTTAATTTGTTTCGCATAAAACTGAAAGGACTGACATGTTATTTATCGCGGTATAACTGATGTGACATGATACTGAAAACCGCGTATTGGACGTTACGGTAAAAATTATTTATAACAAAAAAATATTTTTGCAAAAGTTGATTTTTTATATTTATGCATGCGTATTAATAAACTTTTTACTTCTTTTAGGATTTTAAAATATCTTTATTTTTTAACTTAAGTGTTTTTCCTTTACTTTTCATGTTAATCTCTTGCATCTTTGAATTATCAATATCTTTTAAACGTTGAAATCCGTGAATACTTAATTATCTTATCGGCTGCTTTGAGAATTTCCCATTCACAACTTCGTTGCTATGAGCGAACGAGATTTGCATAAATTGAAAGATAAATTTAGAACGATGAGCGTTGAAAGCAGGAGAGAAGCGGAACACGGGCAAAGGAATAATCGGGAGAAGAATGAGGTTTGCTCGCACGAATTGAAATCTCCAGAGATGGGCGTTGCTTTTACTCCGTTACGTTTCCGTGTTCGTCTCGCTCATTGTTTCCGCACAGCCATGAAAATTAGCGAGATTACCATTTATCTCGCTCTTCTCCTTGCTTTAAGTGCACTTGTGAAAGGATCGAGATACCGCGATTATCGTGCAAACCCAAACGATGTTTTACGCATTTTTTGAGAATAATATTCATATCAGCAAGCTACATGAGAGAATTGGCAAAATAAAATCTTATATAAAGCTAACTTATAAAATATCACAATGATGACAAAAGAGCGAAATCGTCGAATATATTGTATAATTTAACACAGACATGATGTCGAATACATACATAAGTCAGATTTATGAAAGAATTATGAGTATTAAAATAGTAATAATGTAATAAACATACGCGCAATGTATAAATATGATATGTAATATATTATCATTTATATCTTCTTCTTTTATTTATTTCTTCTATATGTTTTAAGCATAAAGATGTCAGAATACAATATTTGACATCCTGCACGTAGTTTCACTCCTAAATTAAATGCAATTGCAGAATACTGCAAAATATTCTCTTTTGCATGTTCTTGTGAATCATTGTACTTCGCGTCCTTGGGATTCACGCAACGTCCGAGACGAACACATATCGTCTGCATTGAACGTGCTGCACCACGAATAGGTGAACTGCCAATGGTGCACAATTACGGAATTTCAGGCGGGCTCTGAAGTCGTGCATTGTCGCGCACGAAAAATCGGTTGCCAGCGCAATTATGCCGGCTTCGCCGTTCCGCCGGCGCCGGTAAAGAAAACGCCACGAGTGTTGCACATTGCGCGCGTTTGTCCCGCGCGCGGAATCGTAATCACCAACTAACCGGTTAATGGCATTTACGTAAGTGCGTCTCTCGACGATTCGCAAACAACGGTTTCATCGTGCAAACAGCCGAGCCCGCTTGACGAAGTGCGAACGAAGCGTCGACAGCTGGAGAAAGCGAGAGAAAGAGATACGACGCCGGTTCTCTCTAACGAAAGCGAATACCAAAATGTTCAACTGGACTGATAATAAATTTCGAGTTTCATTAATATCTTTAATATTTAATTCCATTAAAACGTAAATATTCAAAAGTTTTACCGCATTTTAAAAGTATTAATAGGTGTTAATGAAAAAATCGATCGCTTTTATGAATTTATGAAAACATAAAATTACCGTAGTTAAATATATAGAAATTTATATTTTTAAAGCAGATATTACACAGTACTATTACTTATTATTGTACTTATATTACTATTATACTTATTATTATACTATTAATATAATAAAATTGATATAATACATTAGTTTAATTATACTTATAATTAATTCTTATTTTTGCAAACCTGGTAAAGAATACCAGTGCCGAGTCTAATATCATATGTCTACACCGTTGATTTCATAGCACTTCATACTTCACAATCACGGTGTCGTCCAAGACATGAGCGCTCGAAGACAACTCGTGCATAGATGATCGCCGAGATATAAAGTCGTAGGGTATGCGCGATGTAAATCCGTGGTGACCGTGGCCTGCGCTCGCGGAATCGATTAGCTCTGGCCTTAAAACAGAACGCAAACATTTCGCTTAAGAATATAACGCGCGATCCCGTTCGCGCCGATCGATCTCGTCGTCGGCTAGTGGAAAGCAGCGACGTGAGAGCGCGACGCGGAAAACGAGCAAGTCCTGGAGTCCGATCACGTGACCTCCGTAATTCCTCGGGGATGACTCGGGAATGACAACGAAAAAAACTCTTCGGCCGAGTTGAGAAAGCGCGAGCGGACCACAAGAAAATCCCCGAGAGTATCCGTCGTAAATAAAGGATGTAACGCTTACGTGCAGTTACGGAATGATCCGGTAATGAAAAATTCCGAAGGACAATTTTGAATCGATGAAGCTGCGGATCTAGAACAAGAAGTATATTTCGACTGACCTCCGGATTCAATGAATCAGTAAAATGATATAAATTTCCTATTAATAAAAATTATTTCCATTCGTTATCGTGTAAGTATTTTTTATGTCGTGCATTAAAAAGTTGAAATTAAAATGGAATTAACTTTATATTTCCCGGACGATGATAATCAACGGGAAGTGCACGTGATTTGATGTGCGTTTTGTGCTTATTTATACCATCATAATATCGGAGAATGGGGAAGAAAATCTTAAATTTCTTTTCCACCCCCTCTGACAATTTTTTTATTAAAAATTTATATCGGTTACAATATTAGCCAAGAAACTGAAATATATTACGGAATGTTATTTCACTGTAATACTACCAGAATCATCGAACGCACTCGAGAAACTCGAGAGTCCGCTCCTTTGAGGATTCAATGCGACGGTTGCAGCATTATCGTGCGGACCCTGAAGACACATAGCTTTCCGGGTGGGTGCTTCTACAATTCCAACATCGCGATGCATTATCGTGTGTCATAGCGGGCTCGGTGTTGATTCGCCATTAGTCACCCGCTAATACGTGAGCGTTAAGGGGGGAGCCTGCTTTAGAACGTTGAAAATAAGGTATAATTTTACGAATTTTTTTGGAGAAACTATACAGCGGATCATTATAAAACTTTGATGCATTTATTAGTACATGTTTAAAGATAAAAAAATTATTTTTTGATTTGAATATATCGCCTGTAGAGGTCGTCCTGGAGGCATTGTAAATTGGTGAGCATTCTCCTGCCTCCAAATTTCATCCAAACTGAAAAATTGAAATATTTTCTTGTTATTTATGAATTCCCATCGTCGATGAACCTTTAATATTCATAAAAACATTAAGTTAAACAATTATTTTTCATGAAAAAGTTCAAAAACTTTGCCTAAAAATCGTACTTTTGTGTTCTAAGCTCCACCATTTTGGCACTTTTAAACTTTTTTCTTCTCTCTTTGGTTCATCGACGATGGGAATTCATAAATAACGAGAACATATTTCAATTTTTCAGTTTAGACGAAATTTGGAGGCAGGAGAATGCTCACCAATTTGCAATGCCGGTGACGCGGCTGCACTAAGATTTCTCCAGGACGACCTCTACAAGCGATATATTCAAATCAAAAAATAATTTTTTTATCTTTAAACATGTACTAATAAATGCATAAAAGTTTTATAATGATCCGCTGTATAGTTTCTCCAAAAACAATTCGTAAAATATACCTTATTTTCAGCGTTCTAAAGCAGGCTCCCCCTTAAGCGAGTCCGCGACGATTTAGCGATTCGAGCATATAAATTTTCACCGACTCGTCTCTCGATCGTGATACCGGCTTCTTTGTTCCTCTTTTTCCTCGCGATGCCAGAGCACGCGCGCGCAACTAATTAACCGCAGTGTATATACTCTATTTGGCGGCGCGTAAGAGAAAGCAGCCGTCGAAATGAATCATTAACTTCGATCTTAGGCTCGATTTCTGCGAGCGCGCGTTACACAAGCGTCGTAGACGTAAACAGGGACTTTGCCGAGGTTTTGCGTGAATCACGAACGTGGAAACCATTCTGTGACGCCGAATCTTATGGGGTATTCGGAAATACATACTCATCGGAAACTCGAATTAAAATTTTCGACAATCTACTCATTAATCGAAATTTCATTTTGGAAAGATCTACCGTGAGTCTTGCGCTGTTGCAATTTTCGAAAACCTTTTGTGCATATAATATTAAATAATGTTGAAATTGCACTGGAAAGTTTTGTTATTTGTCGTAATTACCTAATAATTACATAACATTTGATTATTGATTTGACTATTCCAGCAATTTTATATTTGTTTGAGGTTGTCTTGTTTTATCACTTGATGATTACGTAACTTCGATTCTTTTGACAGTTCAAACGAAACCGAAGGTGTTTATGGCATTCATCAAAAGAAGTATAGAAAGTTACTTTACACCATCGCGGTTCGGGAATATCGTGAAACTGCTAGCCGGAAGTACTTAGCCTCGGCCGAATATGCTTCGAGGGTCTATTTTGAAGGCGAAACCGAAGACTGGAGAGACTTTTATTATGCCTGACGTATCGTCGAGGAACACAAAGGTCACTTAGCGCATTCCTGGCGAGAGGTATCCAATTATGTAAAAAAGAGAGATGAGTTTTGCATCTTCAACCATGCGGAGACGATATCCGCGTGAATTCTTGCAAAATTCATGCGCAATTGCGAAAAAATCGAATCCTGGGGTCCTACATTGTGCGTCCAGCTCTTCCTCTTTTATAGTCCTTAATGGCCGTTTTCTGTTGCGTCGTACTGCTCATTCCAGCTTTCATTTTTCTACGTTACCCCGTTATGTGCATCCGCGTACGAAAATTACCGTTCTTGCGTAATTTCGCTTACGTGTCGGTCCCTCCACGTGAATAGATTAGTCCCGCGGCGGCGAAACGCGCGCTACTTTGGCATTAAACAACCGGAATAACACACCCCCAACATTGTCCGGGAAAGATATCAGAGAGTGGTCTCTAGGCAGACGTTAAACCGATTTATGTCACGTGAAAATTCACGCATTGGTGGATTTTTTACATTTCATATCGAACTCGAGGAAGGAGCTTCGCCCGGGATTCATTTTCCGAGTTGACACACGTCAGTCTGAATGAAAAATAAGATATACGGTAAATTATGAAGTCGATTTGAGCGGAATGGCGGGTAACAAGGTTAAATCGTGCCTCGCGTGATGCCGTGTCCCGAATGAGACCCGTTTACGGGAACACAATGCCGCGACAACTTGAATCTGTTGGCCATGTTGGAGCACGTAAACGAATGTGAGAAGAATCGGCGCGGTCGTCGATGTAGCGGCGGTGTCGATCCGACGTCGACGCTATTTTTGTACATTCGATATGAATTGTGTACGAAATATAAATCGCAAGGATTGAATAGCGTCTAGCGTGACTGCGCCATTGAGCACAGCGAAATGTTGTCAAATTTATAACTCATAGAGAGCAACATGGGAATTAATTCACTCGCTTGCATTTTAGTTGGGGCCGGCTAGCAAAACACGTTACGTAATACTGCATCCGCATACACCCGGGTATTACTCATTTAATTCCGCAAAACTCATTTTACTTAATTGCAGCTCATCTTGTCGTAAAGCGTGTTTCTTTTTTCCACTGTGTTTCCACATGGCTGTACACTTTCCTCTATTAGTACGTACATAATATAAATTATCACTATATAAATAATAATACTTTTTATTACTTTAATATAAATTATGCTATTATATTACTCCGATGTAACTTGGATGTAACAACAATTTTATTCACAAATGTTTAGACCAATTTAACACGAATTTCGTTCAGCGAAATGTCGAAAAAAATTGATATTAGTACCAATATGACGTCGACATCATTTTTGACTACTAGATTCTCCGACTTGAAGTCTTCTACTTTAAACAAAAAATATGTCAGCCATGCAGAGACACGAGGGAAAAGATCCTGCAACGCGACTGCGGATCAGAATTGCTCATGAAGGACGCCTGGCTCACTTGCGTCGATCCGTGCAAGGAACCGTTTGGCTGTGCGGACGAAGTCGCGTGACCGTTGCGTGTCGCGAATGAAGTCTCCCGCGTAATTCCAGAGGCCATGGTACTTGCGGCGTGAGATCGAGTCAGTGAGGGCTGCGCGCGCGCTCGTGAGGGTGAGGGTGAGAGGAGGGTCACGGAGAGGGATCGATGCGGTTCGGCGGGATACCGTGCATCCTGCAGACGACCCGTCAGGCCTCCCTCCGCGTCCTCCGTGTGCCTGCCGGTCTCCGCAGCGAGCCCGCTTTTCGGAGGCACCGTCGCGCCCTTCCGCATATCCTCTGCCGCTCGCCACCCTCGCCGCCCCCGCTGTCGCGTGCTAGGGACGGGGAGAGAGGAGAGTGGTTTTATTGATCTCGCGTAACCACGCCTTTCACCCTCGCACGCCACGCCCACGTCTACCTTCACCCCCTCTGACGACCGTTCTCCGTCGATCGGAGACCGGAGTCGAGCGGAACTCGTGCGGTGCACCCTGGATGTACCCCGCCGCCACCCCCACGCCGCACCCCAGCGCCGCGCGACGTAGTTATGAAATTCACCCTCTTCCTCCCCCAGCCTCGACGTAATTCGGGCACGTTACACCGGCGACCCGAGCCCTCCGACACACTCGCGAACCGCTCGCTTAGACACGCCGCTCGACCTGTGACGTCAATACTTGACCGTCTTGTCGTTCGTCGTGTAGGACTTTCGGGGATTCGGAAGGAATAAATTTTCAGGCCTGTGTAAGAGGAAGAGCTTCTGTCCGCCGTTCGCTGACGATAAATTGGGTATGAGACATGAGAAATCGAGGGTAATGTTTGTTCAGTAGTTTCCGTGTGTGAGTATTCTCCATACTCACAAGCGATAGAGGAATCGCGGATCTGGTATTTGTGAATGAGTGAATTGAATTATTAATGAAATAAAAGTTCAGTAAAATTTAAAACCGAGTAAACTTGATCGTTTCAAGTCTCTGTGTATTTTTCTGTGAACCCGACTGCAGAAATAGATATAGATGCGACAATATAAGAAATACAATTCTCCCCTTCCACGGCATCACCTGTCGTATTTATTCGTTCATCGCGCCATGCCGAAAGATAAGAATCCTACGCAGCACTTCGCTCGTTATCCCCTCTCTTTATCACGTCTTAAATCTTTCAGAACGATAAAGTCTGATATTGTTGTCGCTTCATCGTCCGTTTGTACACGGAAGATACACGGGGGAATGATATGATCCTAATAAAATATTATCTCCGAGGATCACCGAGGTGTTTTCGCGCGCGCTGCGAATAAAGTGAGCGAGCCACACGTATTTTCTATCAGTTTCCACGTCAGTGGAAATACGCGAATAACAGCACGTAACGTCGCATGGCTATATATGAAAAGTCGCATGCTATTTATATCGCGGAGTGAAACTTCTCGGCAGTGCTGAAGTTACGCCATACGTGCTCTGTCCCATAGACAGGAATCAGTATTACACTGGCGTCACCCTTTTGTAATTGATGCTACCCGCGTCTATTTTTATCGGCGTCTAGCCCACTGTGCCATTTTTCCACGCAAAGTGCAATCCACGTGCGCGATTCGCATTCCTTTCTGCCAATCCGGATACAGTTGCGTTCCGTATTAACTCCAAAGTATGCCAAACATCCCTGTCTATCAGCATTTCTAAATTGCGAGGCACTTTGTAAGAAATTACTCTATGTTATCAATATGCAAGATATTGTAATAATAAAACATTCTCACAGTTCCCTATCATCCGTTCGATCTTGTGCCGTAAGATGAATGCGTTCACAGGAAACCGTCCGTTAATGACACTTGACGTCTGATGCGATAAGCCAATCCCGACGGCATCATTAGTCACAGGTGCAAATGATTTTTCCCGCATTGCCTCCAGATAGGAAAAGGATACGTTTCTCTTGCCTCGTATCGTGGAGCAATCTTTGTCAACGTCAAACCAACATATCCACGATCACACGGATCTGTCTTCTATTATCATCCGAAGAGCTCTTCTTGCGAATATCGATCTATTACAAGGTCGGTCGACCGTAGGAACTTGTACAACATGCATATTCGTGATCCTCCATTGATCATTTATCAGATAATGGGTCGCCAATATTAATAATCCAACGACACATTTTTACGAAACGTGAATTCGCTAATTGCGGATGACGTAAATTCGAGGACGTGAATAATTGACGAGAAGGGTCGATATCTTCGCATGACCTTTGCGATACGTTACAGCGCGTGAATGAACACTCCTCTTGTTCCCGAAAAACTGATAACTTTGAAATTCCATTGTTGCCTCAGATAGATATTTTCATTTTAGATCAATCTTCAATTTATTACAAATCTTAATGTTTTTATATTCTCGGCAATTTAATACTGACATCCTCGGCAATTTAATATTGACTCGGTAGTAAAACAACAGAGGTAGTAGTCAATCTTTCCGGATTAAGATAAACTGCATGTAAACATCATCATATACCCGGAAACATCACTGTAACAGGAACGGATGCATTTTCATGTCATTACACGGAGAAGCCGCTGCATCGACATGGACATCACTGTCTTCGTCACGGACTGTATTTGTATTTGCGATCAATTATCAAGTATGCTTTCACTAATCGATCTTCAGGTATCGATGGGTTTTCGCCCGGAGAAAGTCATGTCGAAGTCTTAGAATTGGTAAATAGTCGCGTCTCTTGGCGCACTGGCTTCTTACGTGAACAAACAGGGCGAGTGCAGGAAGGCATTTATCGGGAACGATGCAAAGATCTTTCGTTATTTGCCTTCTTCGTTACATTACATCGCGTGACACCGTATTCAGAAATTCCATAAAATCCATGAAAAAAGAAAAATATATTTTGCATATCCAGACATTTTATTTTCGTATCATCATGTATCATTCTTATTTTTACAGGGACTTATCTGCTTCCATTTATCATTTGCATCTCACATCTATAAAGATTTATCCCTCACTATTATTATAAAATTAGCCAATGGGGTAATCTCAACGTCAAGGGGCATTCATAGCCGTAGGCACGGTATCTGGATTGAAGCCGCGCGACATTTCATCGGCGAAGAAATTCCGACGAGACGCTCATCTCGGACGCATCCCCCGAGAAACGTAGAGTCAGGTTTCACCGTAATACCGCCGTGAATCCGCGGAATCTGCTTCAGCTTACGTGAGATTTGGCAGACATAAATGGAATCTCGACTCGCGAGCGTTCATTTCTCGGTGCGGCTCTCGTCGCGATACCACGCGCAACACAATGTAATCTTAATGCTCGATCTGCTTCATGCACCATGTCGATGAAACTATCTTGCCGCGTGAGGATCCTTTAAACCTGACGCAGGTGCAAACATTATCCTCAAACAAACTCGCGAAAGCTACTCGCGGATTTTGTACACGTGTGTGCGTTGGATTTCATATATCTTCCATTTCATAATTAGTTGTCTGCATATATAAAAGTCACGTAGAAATGGAACTTGCTGATTAACAGGGCTCACTAATTAACAAATGAATGATTCATCTCTCATTACATTAATCCCGAAAGCATTTTATTATCCTCATATTTGTATTTTTGACGGTTTGATTGATTCATGTATTATAATTATCATGTATTATAAGTATCATTATAATTATAGTACTATAATTAATAATTTAAACTGACTGCACATTAATCTATCGAATCTACATCAATTCCGTATTGGATTCCAAACGAAAGAATCATTTATCGAATGTAACAAATCAATGCTGGTTAATTAATAGTTGCAGTTATTCATCAATAATTCCAATTATTCGAGTCCAGTCAAATCCACGTGGAACGGCGTTGTGATTAAGATGTCCGCGGCAATCAAGCAATCACATCGCGCAAGAAGCAATGGTGTGAACCTCGACGGTTTCCGTCGTCGACCCTTAGAGGCCTTTCTGATGCGAGCCGCGACGGACGTCCAACCGATGCAAAGGCGCCTCGTTAGCTGCGCTTCCTGACGCTCGGTGCCTTTGACAGCCCTACACGAACGTGCTTCTTGTACCTGCGTCAGCGAAAGAAAGTAACCGACGACGTTTACTCGTACGACCTGCCTAAGTGAAAGCACAGGCGCATTCGTTTACCGGGTTTTATAGTCACCATTTTATAGTTTACCGCGAGGTCCAGCGTTTTCACGCGCGATGCGTTGCGCCGCGTCGAGATCCGGCGTTTTTCTCGCGTGATATAGGATATCCGGTGCAACCGCTGCGGATTCGAGAGTTCCGTGTGCGTGGCGCATTACTCAGCATCACAGCGCACATTTTGCAGGCAATGTTGTTACAAATAAATTACGTAACAATTGAAATATCCTGCTACCTTTTTTCCTGGGAAGAAGCATCTAGCGAGGAATAAATATGAATTTATTGCGCGATTATAATCGTCATTAATAATAATAGCTTGCATCGTTTTTTAAATTCCAGTTCCTTTCTGCTATTGAAAAAAATTGATTTCACATTCGTGGAACGTATCTCTTTGCAATCTAAAGTAAATTTACAGTTGCAATTAATTGCATAACTCAGAGAAAGTCATAGAAAACGATGTTAATTAATAAATTAAGCAATTTCTTAAAGAAACGCGAGTTTGTCACACTGTAGCTTGTCTCGGCGATTCAATAGCTCGTGAGTGTCGGCTGTGAGAAGCATACATACGTGTAGATGCGCACGGTACGTGACATCGAGGTGCACCAGTTCATTAAAGATGCGACGCTCGAGAGAAATTTCCTTTCTGCTGTCTCTCTTCGGACAGATACGGAAACGTGCTGTGTATCAGCTCTTCGTGATCCCGGGACGGTCATAAATATAGCGACGATAATGTGCAGGCGTAACCGCAACTACCGGGAGCGACCTTTTGCACTTGCCGCTATTTTCACGTTAAAGCCAGTTTTTATGTCTTTCAATAACTATTTTATATAATCGCCAGTCATGATAATTATAATATTATAAAATTTGTTTAAAAAAGTTTGGAAATAATTCAGAAATAAATTATTAATATTAACAATTGCAATATTATAAGGCGATAAATTTATTATGAACAGATATGAAAGAAATTTTTTGAAAAAATCTATCTTTACTATCTTTCCAAGAGAGAGAGAGAGAGAGAGAGAGAGAGAGAGAACAAGTCAGTAATTTCATTTGGTTTTATCGCGTGGCTGCTATCTTGGCTATCTCGACCTCTCCGGCTGTCTTGCGCGGGATCATCAATCTATCTCCGACTTTCCGGTGAGCCTCCGAAGCGAGAAGCCTCGGCCCGTAGGCTGACAATCTCACCGAGCGATTACGGAACCCGCGTGGACGCACGACGGACGGACGGACGACGGTAACCGTGAAATCTCAGGACGATCATAATTATGACTTTCCTCTCGACGCGCGGGATATCGCAATGTCACCGACAACAGTCTTCGACATTCTCCGTTTTGCGCGTCCACGTGTGTGGCTGCGCGCGTAGACGCATCGAAAGTGTGTCTTTGGCGCATGTAGTCTCTATCTTGCAAGATGCATTAATATTAATGCTTTTCTAATGTCCACCCTGACAGTTGACACTGATAATAATATTAATATTAATAGATATTAATGTTGTAAATTTCGATGTTTTAAATCTACATAATAGTGCGGAAAGAGCTATAGAAACTTGATCATTATATAAAACTTTGATGTTAATAAAATAATAAAATGTTATATTATAACATTTTATTATTTATTATATATTATAAATTAATATTTACCGATACTAATCCAAGTCCAAGACCAAGTCGACTATCACTAATGAATTCAATGAGACGCGTACTTTATCATAACTTTTAATTAGAGTCAAGTATCCTTCATAATAAAGTGACGTGTAGAATTCCGAGAAAGATAACATCTTGCTGACCCATCTATCTCGAAAGATGGATCATCGTGGGACAACGTACATGTACAAACAATTATTAAGAAGCGGAGGCACAGAGAAAGAAGACAGAGAACTAATTGTGTGCTACTAAAATAGGAGAAGTCGCGATTACGCTGGCGCATGTACTTGACGAGCTGCATGATGCAGCCTGCATCAAGTGTACTCATGAGTACTGTGTCACATGGTCTGCGAGAGCCGCTCGTAGTGCGCGCGATCGATAATCGGATCGATACCACCACGTGTAGCAAATGAATTAATTGTGAACCTGTCGCCTACTGACGGCGCAGTTCTAGGTTGTCCCGATGTGTGTAACCCTCCCCATGTAGATCATGTCTCGGCCGAGCGAGAAGGGGGAACCATGAACGGGGAACGGGACGAGGGAGGAAGGTCGACGTACATCAAGTTATTTCGAGTTGCTTCGCTCATCCACCTGAATAAATCATGTCTTCGCTCTCCGAGGGTCCCGTGACGGTTATTATGACGGGAGGCCGACCTTTCGGATTAATTGCCCGTGATGTGAAGTGGGGGGAGCGGGAGCAAGAGGACCCACTCGACTCACGTCGACGTCGCGGCAGGCGTTGCGAAAGGACGCTCGTACACATTGAGGAACCCAAAGAAGAAGATTTAGATATACGAGAAAAAAGGGAGGTGCTCGTAGAAATTGTATGGCCACGGGGAGAATTAAAACTGCGAAGATACAAGTCCCAGGTAGCGAAGAAACTACCCAAGTATCCTTCTTGTCAAGCAAAAGATACGAGATCTAAATATAAATAATTTAATATTTATTTCTTGTGTTTCCACGTTCAATTTTACTGAATTTAATTTTTTTATTTCAGTGCGGAATCAATATCTGTTTTTTTAGTACACATAATTGTAGACGAGGTGTTTCGTTCTTTGATTGTCAGCTGTACAGATCCTTGAACTATTGGATTCCTTCTCTGTCCTCGAACGAATAAATGTATGAACGAGATCCGTAGAGTAAGAGGCGGCCTTGATAAATTTCGAACACAAAGATCGGATCAGGTTTTTATCGATCATTTTATTGATCTCGAATCTCCATGCGAGATGCAATGACTGACTCAAAAGAATCCTCGGGTTGAAATGAAATGTTCGCGATGTCTAAAAAAAACTGTACATTACGACACTTTCAAGCGTATAGCGTTTAAGAGACACGAGTAACCGATGATAACTGAAGGTCTGCGGTGATTGAATAATCATCATTCGTCACTTGGGATCTTGTTCTCGCGCAGAACGTACGCTAAGTATACGCATGCAAACTATTTTTTATTACAACAATATTTATGTGAGAGAATTTCTCCCCCTTTCCCTTTTCAACAAATGGAGTTTGCAATAAATGGAAATTACTTAGAATTCTTAAATTACTTAAAAAGTCCTGCCTTTTTTAGGAATTATCTGCAGATTTACGTAGTTTCGCAGTAACACGTTACACGGCAGTCACTCGGCGTTTATACGAAAGTCGCGTAGTTTTACGAAACCCGGAAACATTGCTGTTTAACACATTTACAGTTTAGCCGAGATAATTGAACGTTAATCATAGTGATCCGAATGGCGGAAGGCCTGCTCCTGCTAAATGCCACCTTCTTTTGCTTCACGCCGCTTCCTTAAGAGCAAAAATGTTACGCCATCGCGGGGAAATAGGTACCTCGTCGAGATTGCGCCTAATTATGTGTTACGGTAATGCATTGTTATTACACGCATATTAATTATCGCGCGTGTACATATGCATTACTCGCTGAAAGAATATTGTCTTGAAAGATTCATTATGCAGAACGCGAGAGTGAAGCACCGTGGATGTACGCCTTATGCTTAGCTTTATGCTTAACGCTCATTCTTCATGCCTTTATTCTTGACTACGCATTTCATTAATCATTTTTAAGTTTTATCGTTTTTGAATAAATTACATCAAACTACACGCATTTCATAAATAATATTTAAGTTTTATCGTTTTTGAATAAGTTACATCTCACAATAATTGTAAACAAATTATAGAATAATATAAAATTATATAAAATATAATAATAATATAAAAATATATGTATAAGAGCAGAATATTTCTGTTTATATTAATTAATACAAGTAGGTTTCACTGGAGAAACTTCGTCGCCGAGAAATCTATACCCAAACAGATAGACAAAGAATTACACACACATAGAAGAAGAAGAATGTGTGTGTTGTGTCTGAAATTACTGATGAGTTTGATGATTCTGCATGATTTTAGCCTCGAGGGGAATTTTGTTCTTAGCTGCAAACATACGTATCATACGATATTCAATTTTTTCTGTTTTCCCGATTCGGGTCAAGCGGAATCGACCGCCAATCGATACGCGCCATCTGGCCGAGGCGTTGATGACGAGCTTAGACATGGTGCGACACATGAATGAACGGCATTATAAATCACAAGGTACGCGAATAGAAATAACAATGACAGCACGTATATCGGACTATGAAAATATAACAAACTCGTCAAGCAAAAATCAATTAACTTTGCGGATTGGCAAATCTTTTAATTCGCCGAAACGAGAATCCACGGAACGGAAATAGGTAGTCGTAATACTATTTGAGCAAAAACAGAAGCTATCATCTACGCCGATGAAATATGCTTTTTTCGCGTCTGCCAGTTTGTTGCAACAATTAATGAGAAACGTGAAGAATCGCGAAATGCTAAAGTAGACAGACAGGAAAAAAGACATTATAGAATCCAACTGCTATATTGAACCAAAAAATTCTATTTTCAGTTTTCTGATGAAGCCAAAAAAATTCTATTCTATTATCCAAACGCGATTAATCGCATTCGTCATTGAAGCATATTTTAAAATCGATTATAGATGCTTCCAAGATCGTATTCAGGTATGAATACTCATTGCAAACATATCTGGTCGCAGACAGTGCAATACATATGCACAGCCAATTAGAAACATATCTATGTAGAAAAAAAGAGTAGCATTCATGCGCGCGGGTGCTTTCATCATCGACGCTCATTACGCGTCGCGTTCGCGTTGCGCACTGCCGACCGATATTTCGATATCTCGATATCTGGACATGCCGCGTTCCAGACTCCCAGGCCGGAAAAATGAATGAACATAGACGGCTATGTTGAAGTGGATCAATCAAACAGGTGTGCCGATCCCTCGCGGCGTGTCATAACGATCCGCGACGATCCGTTGTGAAACGCCGTCGGGGGCCCCCCATGCGCGGGGGGGGGTGACGAGGGGCAAGAAAATCGCTCGGCTCCGCACGAGAGCGTATCGCACGCCAATGTAATAATGATGATCCCTTTAATCAATTAGCTCGACGGCGCAGTGAAGTGAGGCAACAACCGCCGCGCTCCTCGAAGACGATGATGCACCACCGCTGCGCTCGCGCGCGCGGCGCGGCCATACAAAATGGTGGCCACTCGCTACCACGGATATTAATTATCTAGGGCACAGAGATGCGCTCGCGTACAATGCGCTCCGCGATCGCGGAGACGAAGGAGGGCGACGGCGAACGTGACTTTCGCTTTTCTTACTGTAAGTTTCTGCCGGTCCCCGTCCGCACGAACCCGTCGGCAAACTGCATCGCGGTTTTGTCCCCTCGTTCTCCCCTCCGAGGGCCCCCCCTCGGAGTGTGTGCGCTCGCGCGGTTGTTGCATTCGCGGCGTCGCGGCATCGCGGCGTGTCTAAACTGCTGGAAAAACTGCGCAGCGGCGCTTTCCTCTTGGCGAGGAGAGAACGAGAGTGTTGCACTTGCAAAATACTTGTGCCAACAAGGAAGCACGCGGCCGCGGCGCGCAGCGCGGCCTCTCTCGATTACCGAAAGATGCGTTTGCGTCACGATCTCGCGCGTATCTCCCGCATATCTTCGCGGGTGCGCGCGCGGAGGGAAAACCTGTCATTGATGATGCGTCGATGTCGATGCGACCCACATTTTCCCGGGGACTCGCGGAACTTAATCCCGATGTTGAGGACGCTGAAGCTGATCCAAGTACATTTAGGTGGCTGCGAACGTCTCGATCGCAAGCTGGTCCGGCTGAAATTTGCGAATTGTTAAGAACTTATTATACACCAGCGAAATATTTCGCGACACTCGGGACATTGCTTAACAAAGAAAACGTGCCAGAGAATACGAGAATCAATCGGCGGTTCTCAATCGCAGAACGCCACGATGCGGCGTAGATAAATGACGGCGAAAAAAGTCACTCGAGGCAATAGTGCGCTTTCTTGGAACGCATTGAATAGCCGTTCTGTAATTTCGCGCGGCCGTAGAAACCGTTCGCCGCCGAGCCCGCATGCAAATCGGATCCAACGAGAGTGCGGGATCCTCGATGTAGGATCGCCAGATCGAGAGATTTAATTCAGCACCTCTCGAAGGATCCCGTAGAGGGAGAGAGGGAGGCAGAGAAGTGCAGTTGGTCATGATCAGTTGTAATTACAGCTGCTCCTGTCAATTAACGGCCGAGGCGCGAGATGAGAAAAAGAGATAGATTTTAGTCTTCAATTTGAACGTTTGCATGATATCATCAATGACGCATCAGTATGTTATAATGTTAAAGAAAACAAAAGAAGTTACGTACACGAGAAAATTTTATCGCGCGTCACAATTTATTTTTATTATTTAAAAAAAGTAACGAGAAATATAAATTGGAAAAGTTCTATCCGATTATATAACTTATATAATATAATTATTGCAGTAGCTTAACTTTACTGTAAACATAATGAAGCCTGTTAGATTGCAACGCATTTTTCTTTCGGAAAGAAGCGTGCGAGAGGAATGCACCCGCTGGTTACTGTCGATGGATGATCGATTGATCGTCGCGCAGTAACACAGTGGATCCCACATTTTTGCGGCATCCGCAATGTCGCAATGATCAATCAACTGGCAGATCGGGAACCGGGCCAACGATTCCTATTACCGCAATGTGTCGTAGCAGACACAGGCGCATCTCGTGCCGTGCGCTCGCGTTATTGCTACATGAGCAATAATAAATCGTCGATTTAGCAACACGGCAGTTCTTTCAGCAACAACCGGTGAGAGCACCGTAGGTGTCAGGACCGTTTCGTGAACTTCGCGCTCGCGGAGATTCCTCTCTCGGCGTGACTCGTCTGTCACGCGCGCTAATTGAATCGATCACCGATGATTGAGGCGACGATCGACAGTTTACAAATCTCGTATCGTTAATATATCTGCGATTTATACATTTTGCATATTTTACGACACGTACTTACGTTTCCAATTGATTCGAAGACAGGATTACGACGTCGTTAAATAAAGCGCGTAATCAAACTTTAATATAACAATCTTAAATGCGATCTTAAATGGTGGAACAAAAATGTTCTCATCTTTGATAGGAATGAATATGAAAATATCACATATTTATTTCCTAAGTATCATACACACACATACACAACTTTGACTTACATACGAATAAATGCGAGACATTACTAAACTAGGAACGTCTCGAGCATTCTGCCGCCGGGTATACATTTCATAACTTATTAGTTTGCTATTTTATTAATCACCATTTCGTGACGACACACGCGTTAATCTTCGCGCATAACAAGCAAACACGACTCGGTTCGGGTTCTCCTCTCGTCAACTTGTTTCGCGTGTGCTATTAAGCTATTATACTTCGGCCGTGACGCGCGATATTGCGCCTCCGCTCGGATAACGAGCAACGGAGTGGAGCCCAAATTACGAACTGCCGCTATTACAAATTATTATTGATTGTATTATATGTGTTGCGCCATTCGCGTTTAAAGCGATGAGCGTACCCGCTGCGCTTACGCGACTCGTAAAATCGTTTCGCTTGTTCGCGAAGGTGGAATTATTATAAGAACCTGGACGAAAGTACCCCATCGTGTACATTTTATTAAGATTATTAAATTTTCCCTGAACCAAAGTGTAATCTAAGACCCTATTAAATATTTTTAACGATCGTGTCAGCTATTTGTTAAATAAAACGTACATATTTAGCTATAAAGTCGATCTGCTTTCTTCTTCAAGTATTACTCAATTTTGAACCGGGACGAATATTGACGACGTTAGCGGGGATATGTTTATATCTTGTGTTGATTTAGTTATCGAGTTCCTGGTGTATGGGTGTGCTCCACGAGTGAAGCTGCGCGTGCGGCGAATAACGAGCGGGCAATTTTCGATCGCACGTTACCCGCCTACTGATGGTCCCCAATAGACTCGCGTTTTGGAGAAAGGAAGTCTCGGCGAGGAGTGACGCTGAAGATTTTCGAAACCTCGCTTGCGGGAGTTCGGTTCCTGAAATGAGCGGCTCATAGCGCACCCAGCTTGCGTTGCACCGTCCTCGTAAATCAATGACTTGTACTAATTTCATCGACTCGTTATTTAACACGTGATATTCATCGCACGTGCCTTATCATGCGTGCGAGACACTTTTACTCAAACTATTACTCAAGAATACCCAAGAAAGGATACGAGACTTTCTATCCTCGCGATGCGCAAGGAGGATTACAGGACTTTTACGGCCACAGCCATTCACTGTGAGTCGTCACACAAATCACAGCGATTTACCGCACTTTTCTGCTGTCCGTGCTTTATTAAAATTGCAGCTCACTCGTCGGAGTTTCTCGCTCGAGTATCTTGCGTCTCTTCGATCTTGCGACGTCCCCGTTCCGAGGAGCGAGCCGATCGATCCCACGAAGTGGAACGTTTTATTTCTCATCTGTCCGAATCGTGAAGCCACTTGGCGCACGTGTTTCGCGCGTCGACAGTCTCAGCTGATGCTGTATCACTCTCGATGATCGCTCTGCTCCATCAGAGCCAGATGACAGCAAGGCCGATCATAGCGTGCTGGCCGGCGCGCGTAAGATTTCTCGCTGAGAAGAGGACGCCAAGCTCCTCGCGAGAGAACGTTCGCCCGCGCGAATGGCGAAAAAAGGGCCGCCTCTTCTCTCATTAACGGCCTGACCAGGGTCAACCGCGGGCACAGGGCATCGCCAATCCTTCCAGTGGTCCTTCGATTCCCCACCGCGTGCGATTCCTCGCGCGGTATCCGTTCGTCCATCCGTGTCCTCTTCGTCCCTTACGTCGCACACCCACCTCCGCAGTTCCCCCCGGGGTCTCACCTGGCCGGTAGCATCCTCCTGCACTCCCGGCGAGGACTTTCTCCGAAAGACGAGCGACTATATAAGCGAGATGCACACTGTTTGAAGCACGTTAGACGAAATCGCACGGGTGCGTCGAGAACAGGCCGCGTCGCCGTCGCGTCTCGAGCGTATCTGTTTCCTTTCGTTTCAATTTCCGTGTCATCATCACGCTTACTGCACTACGCGACGGTACCTGAGAGCGAGAAAGAAAGGAGAAGCCCGCGAGGAACGCAAAGGGCTAAATTCGTGCGTGTGCGACCCGGCACCGAGGGACTCTATCCACGAGGGTTCGACCGCTGGCCCAACCATGAGGCCCGCGAGAAATTGGGTCCCCCTGGCGACCGCGCTGGCCGCGACGGCTCTACTCTTGAGGCCCATTCACGCTGAAGGTGAGAGGAAAAAGGGAAAAGCCGGGAATATTCAAATTAATTTCTTATGTCTCGTGAACTAAAATTGCTGCTAAAATTTTCCGAATTAAAGTAAATTCCAATTTTGACTTTGAGGCTTCCGCGGCTATCAGTTTCGTCAGTAGTGGTGACTTCCAATGGATACCACGTTCCTTGACAACTTTGTGCCGACGTTTCGCAAATATTATAGTTTGCATCATCAGGGCTGGTATCGGAGCAATGTTTGCGCAACGTCGGCACAAAGTTGTCAAGGAACGCGGTATCCATCCGGAAGCCATTACTAAATTCCATAATCTTTGTTTATCGTTCATAATATATGCAAAAAAGTTGAAAGTACCAGCAGAATTTTAAACATTCTGATCAAGGGAAAGAGTTCTCAGCTTCCTGTAATATGGAGCAAACAACAGTAGTAGAATTAATTCTGCACTGGAAGGGAAAACATTTTAATATTTAATTTATGAGATCAACTTATTTTTCGTATTATCGGTGATTTTCATACTAATCATTTACTGTTACCGTGTTAATATTCTCCACGACAATAAAAGCAACATTAAAATATCCGGTATTATTTCATACGAGACAAAGTTTTGCATCAACAATTTCGAGCAGGATAAAGATTTTTTTCACCACCGACATTTATATAATGTTAAAACGTCACAGCGTATGTATTCTCTCTTCTCGTCCACTTTTTTAATATATTGTACATTTAATTCATCGTTACACAAGAACCACACTGCAGTATCATTTTTATTAGAAAACACAAGGTACGATATTAGGACAGTATTATGAGGAACGTGTGCCATACTTTAATGCTTCGGTCAACACTAATTTCACGGCTAACGCCTGCATTACGCGACATGCCCGTCACGTAATATTTTTGCGCGACTAAATTAGTGCCGGGACCAATTTGAGCGACCGGGTACCTCGGAGAATTTATTAGAAAGTTCGCCAGGACATTAAGTATAATAATCTTCCTTCGCGATATGCTTTATACCTTATTCTTGCACGGATAATAAATGAAGATCACGCGATGATTCGGATCGAGATTTTACAATTGGGATCAGATTTTATTAAGATTGTGAGAGTTGCGCATTGAATGTTATTCACAAAATAATTCACAGAATGTTAATTATTCAAGATAATTTGAAAAGGTAACTTCCTTTCGATATTATCTTCCTCTTATGCGTTCGCATAAGACGGTTACGGTTAGGATAAAACAGAAGTTAATTATTATTAAATAGCGACGCGCGAGAGATTAGATTCTTCGCATCGCTCTTGACACTTCTCGAGCGTAAATATAATATCTTTATTAAATTTTCTTATTAGATACACCAAAGAATGCGGATTAGAACGTTTCGCGAAGCAATTGCGTCTCGGATCGATGTGAGGCTTCGATAAAGTTCAAGCTATTTTGTGGCGTGCTATTTTACGTATAAGTTTCACACGAAGCGATATCAATTAAGTACTCGTGATAAAAAAAAACAGGCAATCTCTCGCTATTCAAATAGAGACGTTCAATATCGCGGACCGTGATTATCGTATAATTTGATCTCTCTTTCCACCCTCAGTAAATTTACTTAATTCCTCCAACGACCACGTTACTTCTTTCGCAGTCGCCTTCTAGAAGTAGTGCAGACGAATTTGTGAAATCGGAACGCGCGAAAAAGTAGAAACCGTGCGCGCCGAGCCTGAAATAGTCGAGCATTAGGGCGATGTGAGTTATCGGACCGACATCTTTTAGCAAATTGCGCGTAGCGTGTAAAATCAGTATATAAATCAGGTCGCTATCGGTTGCGATCTAGCGTGATTTGAGCTCGAGAACGCGCGTGTTAAGCCGAAACTTCGTCGGCACTCTTGCACGTCGCGATTGTCTCGGTCTCGTTAACACGTGTAATAAACGCCTCCCGCGCACCATTGTCGCGGGCCATTGTTGGAGCCGCGCTTGTATTACAAATTATCACAAAGCGTCGTCGCTCCCGTGAGAATCAACGAAACGCGCTCATTTAACGCGCGCGGCCGTACCGTCAAAACGCTGAAATAAACGCGGAAGGAAACGAGGACTGCGCACTGGCAACTTCTGATCACAATTCGTTTTGTCTCGTTTCATTTTGTGTGCCCCTATCTCACGTTTTACGTGTCATTCTGTACTCTACTCTAAAATAAAATATTTCCCCGCGTTTCCTATTCGCGTTTACGCTTTTAGTCCACGTCGTCCAACTTTCATTCGCCCGTCATTCGATCCGTTATCGATCCGTTATCGATCGTTATCGTATATTCCAGCGTTATTCAAGTCGGCAAAGTTCGCAAATTGTATGGTCCTCTTGAAATTGTGGCGGAAACCAATAAAATGCCATTTTTCATGCAAGATTGAATCGGATATCTCCGTCCGTGCACAATTGATGGGATACGGGAGAGAAGTGCAAATAGCAACCAGCGAATTGCTAATTCGGGATTGATTGACACGCTCGGTCGGCCTGTCACTCGGTGGCCTTAGTTGGCGATTGCCGACCCGGTCATAAATGATACCGGCGATGAATCGCCGCTTCAATCCTCGCGGTGAAGCGTCACGCTCGCGCGATAAATCAATCGGACGCGCGACGTTCGCGTTCTGGCGCATCAGCCGCGCGAAGAAAGCGAGCGTGACTCAATCGGCGTTAATGCACGTAAAAAATTCAACACACGCGATTATCATGAAAATTGCGTCGGTGTCGTGAAACGGCTAAGCGTTTGTCGAACGTAAATCGTTCGCTCGCGACACGTCGAATCAGCCGATATCGATGATCGCGTGAATGGGTGAAGTTTCGTTCGATAAAAAATTATGGTCACGGTCTGATTACGCTCTCGTAGCCAGTTGTGCTGCACGATGCGATTTATTAGAGCATTCTTCGCGATACGAGCACTTCATTTTCCGATTTGCCCGAGCGAGTGATTCCCTTTCGCCCGTGAAACGCGTACACGTCACGTGCTTTGCGAATCGAAGTGCGATTTCGGAAACGCGGCTATAAATAAATAACGGTCCTTCAGACCGACACGGACAACTTGCCGGATATCTATGACAACATAATAAGACCCACGTAAATAGACTGGCATTGTGCTGTTGACTTTCATTGCTTGCGGATGTGTCTTCTGTGTTCGATTTGACTTTTAATGTTCATTTGTTACGCTAGAAAGAATTTTTTACCTTTTACTTTGCGACATAATTGCTTCGATGTTTATCTATTATTTATCTGTGAACTTTTTGTACTATGTGACATGTAAGTTTTCAATATTTTCAAATTTTATCAGCGTATATTTTACCTTTGCATTAGTAACACTGTTTAACACTATTTGTATTCAATTTGTACAGAGCGAGTTAATGTCTGATTGTATTAATATCACCTGAGGAGGACCCGAACCAAGAGTCGAAACGTTGTAATTTGATCAAATATATCGCCAGTTAAGGCCGAATAACTTAACTTTCCATCCGTGTTTGTTCTTTTCTTATAAATAAGTATATTTCAGTTGTTTTGATCATGAAAATATAATGTCGATACGGTTTTACTTGTCTGATTTTACCACGTTACCACTTTGACAATTTGAGCTAACAACTTTTTTATAGAAGAGCTTTTATTTATTTTAATTGAAGTCTCACATCAGTCAACGTAAAACGACATTTGATTAAGCTGTAAATAGAATTTTATTGATGAAGCATTATCGTGAAACGAACTCAGATATCTCTCTATAAATTTCTACAGAAGGAGAAAACGAAGTTTTCTAATTCCTACTTTGTGCTACCACTAACTTCGCGATTGCTAGGAAGCCGCGTAAATGCTGCCGTCAAAGTCCCATGCTCACCGTTCTGTCGCTATCAACGATGCCGCAAACAATAAATGATTTGCATTAGCGGTAATTTCGCCGAGATATTGCGAATAATAAAAAGTCCCCAGTAATGCAAGAAAGTAAAAGTTCTCAGGAAGTGTGCGCGTCGAAGAGTAGACAATTGAAGAATAGCAATTTCTGAGGAAGATTAGCGCAACATTCTTCTGTAATATCAATAAAAGTAATCGAATTTTTAGCCGACGTTAAAGCATAAAAGGCGGTTTACGTATCCGCTAAGAATATTTGCTAGAGATGAGATCCTAATTCGAGGATTATCATTTGCAGCGCCAGTTTCGGGCAGCTACCTGCCTCCGTCGACCAGTTACGGCACGCCTAACTTAGGTGGCGGCGGTGGCGGCGGTTATTCCGGCGGTGGCGGTGGCAGTGGCGGTGGCGGCTATTCCGGCGGAGGCGGTGGCGGTTATTCCGGCGGAGGCGGAGGCGGTTACTCTGGTGGCGGCGGAGGCGGAATATCGTCGAGCTATGGTGCGCCACCGTCTTCCAGCTACGGAGCACCACCCTCTTCGACCTACGGAGCACCGTCCGGCGGTGGCGGTGGCGGAGGTTTCGGCGGCGGCGGCGGAGGTTTCGGTGGCGGTGGAGTATCGACGAGCTATGGTGCGCCACCGTCCTCCAGCTACGGAGCCCCATCTCGTCCTTCTGGTAGCTACGGGGCACCCTCACGTCCGTCTTCCTCTTATGGAGCACCTTCCAGCGGAGGCGGTGGCGGGTTTGGTGGCAGCGGTGGCTTTGGCGGCGGCGGTTTCGGCGGCGGTAAACCATCCACAAGCTATGGTGCACCTTCGAGCAGACCCTCGTCAACGTATGGTGCACCATCCGGTGGAGGCGGTTTTGGTGGTGGCGGTAGTTTTGGCGGCGGCGGTTTCGGCGGCGGAGCACCATCGTCAAGCTACGGAGCGCCTTCTTCGAGCTATAGTGCACCCTCTTCGAGCTACGGGGCACCGCGTGGCGGTGGCGGAGGTGGAGGTGGAGGCAGACCGTCGAGCAGCTATGGAGCACCTAGCGGCGGCGGCGGTGGCGGTTATTCGGGTGGTGGTGGTGGTAGTTTCGGCGGAGGTGGATACTCCGGCGGATCAGTGTCCTCCACGTATGGTGCACCATCGGGAGGTGGCGGCGGTGGATACTCAGGTGGTGGCGGTGGATATTCCGGCGGTGGTGGCGGTGGATATTCCGGCGGCGGTGGCGGTGGATATTCCGGCGGCGGCGGCGGATATTCCGGTGGCGGCGGCGGATATTCCGGCGGCGGCGGCGGATACTCCGGTGGCGGCGGCGGGTAAGATTAAAAAATTGTAATAATCAGATATGATGCTTCGAGTATAAAATATTAAAATAAATATAAATAATAGAATAATAAGATAAGTATAAAATAAGATATATAAAATAATAAGGTAAAAGAATGGACTCTTTTTTTCAATATCGATTCTAACCGGTTTTGTTTTGTTTCATTAAAAAATGATCGCGTCGCGTCGCGTCGCGTTAACTGCTCATGCATTCTTCAGATGATCGATTTTAACATGTGCCCTAGACCTCTTCGTATTACTTCGATCTTTCATTCGTATCGGTTGAAACCTAATTTATCTAAAGTGAAATTCTCTATTACCAGGATAAATTATTCAATTTGTAATTCGAGAAACATTATTGATTTGTGCTTTGTGACGCCAAATTTAAACGTCCTCTTAAATTTAAGTTTTAGCTTTCTTCTCGCGATGTTTCATTGTTTTACTGTAATTATTTTTCACTAACATTATTATTGAAAAGAAAATTTGTTGTGTCTGTCTGTGTTTTTTATTTCTTAATTATCTATATTTTTACATTTAACTATCAGACATGCCTCATGGTTCTTCTTATTGTCTTCAGCGGTTACTCCGGAGGTGGCGGCGGCGGAGGTGGACAGAGCTACGCCAGCAATGGAGGATACCAATACTAATCCAGATACGTGTTCACACGTGGCGAAACAATCTCCGTGCTCAGTCACGTCGGCTTCCCATCAGGTTTCCCAAATCGGATGGCATAAACCAGATCTGTTACAACAAGATTCATCAATGCTATCGATCGACTCTGCATACCATGCGTTATCACGAAGCGGGCTTCTGTGGTTCTTGATAGGCTCAGTTCTGATCGAAAAGTGTCTTTGATGGACATGGTTATCCAGATGTCTCAGATGTGGTGGTGGACAACTGAAGAGACTAAAGCATCTCATCGTTATCATCAGACTTGCCCTGAATAACTGTACAGACAATCGCGCGAAACCTTGGTGTCCCCCTTGGAGGACATGTTCATCTGACGGAATAGCCAACGGGAAATGCGCGCGAAAATCGTTCGCCGCGTCGTAAATTTGCGAAATTTTTGCGCTAAGGATTTAACAACGACAGGTTCTTAGTCGGAAAAATTGTGAGCGAGAAAAAAAATACTCGCCGAATGAATGATATCAGTTTTATGTTTTTTTTTCTTTTTTTTCTTTTTTAATGTGTTATCGTACGCTTCCACGCGCTTCCACGGGAAAGCGAGTGCTCGTGAAGTTTTCCGTCGATATCAGAAGATACGTAAGCAAAGCGAAAAGGAAGGAAAATGTATAAGACAAGGAAACTCAATTCCACATTCGGAGCCTGTAATTTATTTATTTTGTAAAGACGCTTTTTGTACTAATAATAAAACTGCTGTACGCTAATAAGGAATCTGATCGAGTTGATTTATTACCACTCCTTTTTCAATACACGTCGGAAGAGGGAAGAACTAATATTTCTAAGGAATCCAATTTACTTCACACAACAAACGTGTTTAATCATCATTAATTAATTATAAAACAAACCTAGAATTTACATCATTCCAACATTTCTTCCTTATAGCTTCTTTCTTTAAAGCTTTCATCACGCAATCATCTTTCTCAATTCCTGTCCCTTAAAATCCTCTTCAAGTTTTACGGCTAATCTTATCAATTAAGTCATCATCTTTTTCTCTCTTTCTAATGGAATAAATGGAATAACACAAGAAAAACCTGAAGGGATGCTCGGTCCTTCGTACAACGGGGCGAAGACGACGAGCGAAGCGGAGGAGCTCGACATAAGGTTAGTCGGTCGACGCGAGTGGACGGTCGATTTATCGATTCCCACGCCTCGGATACTGGGAACGCATGAATAACTAAGAGCTCTCTTTCTATTCCTGCCGTTAAACGTCTAAAAGTGCATATCGATATCGAGGGCTCCGTGGCCACCTCGATTCCTTGAGAGCGGGACGTGTCCCATATATTGCGTGCCCTCCGCCAGATTGGAACGTACGATCGAGATACGTGCAGCCGCTATGATGTCCATGGTGCTGAAAGATTGATGTTGCAAAGTTGGACGATCCATAAATATCAAGTTCGCTAAAACTTCGCAGTCCTGTTATTAACGTTGCGTCGCACATCTAGCATTAAGATACTTAAGATTGATAAAGATGATATATAAAACATTTATCTGTTAAAGAGAACTCGATATAATTCAATGAAGAAATGTCTTATATTATTTTTGCAGCAATTACCTAAACAATGTTTCTATAATTGGATATTGCGCTCCGTTCAACAGATTAATCTGAGTTGATTGCAGATTTTTCCTTTCAAATGCCTTCTTCTCCTTGAAAATTTAAATCTTCGTAACTTATTCGTTCTTCTCTTTGTACCTCTCAACTCCATGTACCTCTCAATATTCCAAATATCAGAGTTCACGCTCTTTAAAGAGTGTAAGGATAAGATAAGAATAAAAGTATAAGAAGCAACATCAGCGCGTTATTCAAGGTTGCTAAAAAAACTTTAACGTATTCTAAAATTATTATTCATACGACGATCTTATTCTATATCTAGTTTATTCTGAAATACGTGCACACCTACACACATACACGCGCGCGCAATCCTAAAGTGTTGAGTTGGAAAATTCAAACGCAAAACTTATTGTCTTAAGAATTAGTACAAAGTTTCGATTTTGCTAAAAAAGTCCGCATAGATTTTCTTGTCAACCCAATAGTTGTTATATTCTACTCAAGTGTAAAACGCTTAAGCTCACCTTACCTGCTTTTACGCGGTCTCCTAAGACGCCATTGCAAAATCGCCGCTTTCCAGCGTTGTCTTCGAACTAGATAAGCCGACTTTACTTTAGATCGAGTTCGAAGAGGCAACAAGTTCCAGTGGCACCTTGAAAACTATCTTGCGAGTCGTCGTAACTGCAAAACTACATACTTGCTCTGGTACTATAAAAACTTACGTCGCGATCTGGAGTGCACGTGGAATAAGAACTGCCGTCGAAACTCGTCGTTTTTATACACCGTTTATTTTTAACATTTACAATCAACATCTCTTTTTTTTCGTTTGTCAATTATACACGTATAATGTCATAATATACAGTAACGCTTCTGCAATACATATACATGAATATACTCTCCCGGACGAGGCAGGGACACGGGGAAGGGGGATGGGCTGAATTTCTTTTGGGATCTGCTTTATACATGATTAATAAATACTCTATTCTTAGGTAGTCACCCCGTGCGTTTGTTTGGGGACGCGTAACATCAGGTGTATGCCGCATTTTGGTCTCCAAGCGGAAAAGTAATCGACGATTCGCTGGGTTGGAGATCGTCCTCGTTCTTAGCTTTTATTGAGCCGCGCGTGCTCGCATTTACCTATGTCTCGTTTCTTCTTCTTGCTTGCTTTTATTATCGTACAGGATATTGGCTGCTGAGTCGCGCGATTCCATTTCGCGGCGAAACGACGTCGCTCCGTGGGCAAGAACAAAGCCCAGAAGTGCGCGAGTTCTTTCAAGATTAATCCAATTCTTTTGCTAATACGTTAAGAATATAAGAAAAAGTTTTCGTATTTTATTTTATTTTACGAGCACCTGGATGATAAATTAGGTATTCATGCATTTATCATGTAACAAAAAACGTTTTATTAGCATAATTACACATAATTGTTAGATTTTTATATCGGGGAGAAAGGAAATGCTCAAGAAAACGTTTCACGTCCCTACGCCTTGTCTCCGCGACTTGAATCTTGAGAATCGCCAACTTTAAGTAATCTAGAATATAAATTGATGCGACGTTAACGGATTTTCAAGACTCGACTCGCGACCGCAACGAACCAAGTACTTGCGCACTTACGGATCAAGGGGAGGACATTCGCGGCTGATAAGGGCGCGCGAGTGACCTCTCTCGCCCCGTTTTCAAAGAGCGACGAACACGTTCGCCTCTCAAAGGATGCATAATATATTAATATATTGTATATACATATGTGTCTCATATATATAGAATTAGCTTATATTACGCGCCATCTCATCTCCGCGCCTTAGACTAATCACCTAATATACAATAGAGCACACTTTATGATATGTATAGGTTTCTCGTTGCGTCGTTGATTACAACGTTACGTTGATTGATATGTAAATGATATGTGGCCGTCTTACGGGATAGTCCCGTAAGCTACAAATATCTACTTAGTTTCTATCGCGTTCTCAACACGCGACACCTCCTCCCTCAAATGCATACAAAAGAAGCGGTGGGAACTGCCTAACGCTCGACTGTTAATCAATCTCATTTGTCGAAGCACAATTATCAAACAGTCAAGTATAATAAATGCGACAACGCATCCCGAAATAATGCCCGTTTGGATAAGATCGATGTGCGAATGAATCTATGCTTGGTAATTAGTAAAATCTACTTCCTTCCTCATTTATATCATTACAATAATCTAATGAGCGTAGAAAGAAATGCTGAAAGACGAATGCAAAGGCAATATGGAGATCGAGAGAGGCGCGAGGATGCAAGAACTCAAGATATCAAGGAACCGAGGACTCACATCCCGCCGGTCGTTGAAGAATTCTCATCGACAGCGTAAGAATCTAAGAGTGCAAGGCCTGAAGATTCCATGTGGGTTCGAGCGTTCAAAGCTATCATCTAATAATTGGATATTCGAGAGCCCGTTCAAGGTCCTTATCCCATCGACATTTAGAATGAACTTTCAAGTTTCAAGTTTCTGTAATCCGGAACATCGAGCTTCGAGAACATTCAATGTGGACTTCGATTGATCGAGAGACTTTTATTCGAAAAACTTGTCTCGGAAAAGCCGCGAGAGTGTACATACAAAAATAAATGATCCACGGTACTTTCGTTTGTGACACTTTCCCGGCGTTCCCATGCAGTGCGAGAAGCCAGCGGTCTTCGCACGCGGTTCATCGCACCGTGATTAGCTTCGACAGAAATATAATAAGGGTAATGATGGCGCGCGCGCGTTGTCCACGAGCGTCTCGAATTAACTAACCGGCCCGCTCGTCATCGTCTCTAATATCCGAGTGAAAGTTCGCCGAGCTTAATGATGGATGAACGCGGGCGGAAATGCACGAAGAGAGACGCGGGCGAGCTCTTCGGCAAGCGCGTTGCAGCGCGTCTCTTCGCGCGAGAGCATCCTCCTCCGCTCCGTCCGCGTCCTCCGTCGCCCGCGTAATTTCACCTGGAGCCTCGGAGCTCAGCGAGCGGGTAACACGTAGGCGCGCGAAACCGGAAACGGCCAATGACTTCCGGCCAATCGCGAAAGATCCGGAAGGATCCAGGCGCGGTCGGGAGAACGCCTCGATTCCGTTGCGTAACGGAAGAGAGGCTCGCAGACGAGCGCGATCGCGAAAACAAAGAGAGCCTTCCGAATTCGGTTCACTTCGGAAAATTGAATTGTCAATTATTTTCACTGCTGACTAGATCTCGGCAAGTGCGTGAAAAAGAGATATTACATATCCGTAATATCTTTTAATTTAAAATGTTTTTTCCTAAAATTGATAATACATATAAATATAAAGTAAATAAAATTATTAACATTTTAGATAATTTAGAATAGGTTTGTTTATAGAGTTAACAAAGAGGAAACTTTTACCGTATACGCGGATTACTGCGTCGTTAAAATTTAAAAAGCCCCTTAGTTCGTAACATTTGGATTATAAATATGTTCTTCTTTCTTTTTAATATTAAATTATGTAAGAGTTTCGCCCAACGTTATAATTGATAGCATTGATATTAAAATTCTCTGATATTTTAAACATATAAGAATTCTCTATATACTTTTATATCTACTACATATCTATAAAAGTAGATGCATGAATTAACACATTTTACACATTTAAGAATTTAACACGGAAGCAAATCTGACCATGAATCCATGAATAAATTAACAAATGAGCAGAAATTTCTGACCATGAATCCATGAATGAATTAACAAATAAGCGGAAATTTCTGACCATCGGTCGTTATTCACTCAGCAATGTGAATGGAAATTACGATTTTACAAACAATAACTCTTCAACGAACGAAAAATGCTTTAACTTAATCGCGTTGCATGCGTGGGAATTACAAAGTCAGACGCTTGTCACAATTCATCTCGGGTGAATAGGAACTAAGTACAAAATCGTTCTACAATTTATGAAATTATCTAAAGTATCTCATTCCGTCACCGCGGCAACGTCGCGTCGAGATTCGGGAAACGAGTTCTCGTGAGTGCGTTCGCCGAAATTCTGCAAAAGAAAAGTCCAAAAGAAAAGTGCCAGGACGCCGGCGAATGGCGGCAGATGGCAAAATCACGCGAAAACTGTCGAAATTTGAATTTGAGGTCCAACTCAAACAATCGCGCGTAATAATCTTCAAAAATATGTCTTTCTTCTTTAATCTTATAACTTAACATTGCTTTTTTTATCTTAGCGCATTACGTTTATTTTAATACTCTCCGATTGCGTATCAAAGTCTCATGAAAATTATTAAGTTTTAGGTCTCGAAAGACGAGAACTTCACCGTCCGCCACTGACGCCGACGTCGATTCTCAAAGTGCGGCGTTTTCATGATCCATTTTGGCGGCAAATAATGATACAATACATGAGCAATATATAATGAGCGTAATATTATGTATTTTCCTAGGCGTTTATGCGTATTGCGTAGCTTCCTCACGGGGGGGATCGGCGCTATATTTTATTTTATATATATATATATATGCATGTATGTGTGTGAACGACGCGTAACAAACAGATCCCCAAAAAATTAACAATGACGGCGATAACTCGTACCTGCGATATTAACACCTATGGATTTAGTCTTCTGGTGTATGTATATAACGTATATTCGTAGGTATAATAATTTATATATAGAGAGAGACAGAGTGATCTAAGCTTTTTTTCCTCGTAATTCCCTAAGTCACTCATCTCTCTTTCTCTCGTTTCTTTTACTGCACTTTTACTGCTCATGATTATATCATACATTTTTATATATATACTATATGATAAACACAACGGACCAGCGCTACGAACGATCTGCCTGGTTAACGCTCTGCGACTCACGTTTCACACTCGAACGATGTGACGAGCGTTATCGTGTCTAAAAAACATCTAAACTAGGAATATGTAAATTTTCTGCAAATATGCAAGTATTATCTTCCTGCAAATAATTTGTTATGTTAATCAACATGCTAATTGATGTGGTTGTTCTCTCGCACTTTTTACATCAATATCTTATCAAGAGAACATTATAAAAAATATATTCAGATTTCTCCGTTTAGATTCTGTAAAAGAAACTCTGACGTATAATTGTTCAAGATGAAAGGCTAATCATGATAAAACGGGACGTCGCACGTGAGTCGCAAAGAAGCTAAATTTCTCTACGGCTAAACACGAGCGACCATCATCATCATCATCATCATCCTCCGGTGCCACTCGATTCTACACACGTCGCATTTATACACGTGTTTCTAAATGCTAATACGTGTAAATGGATATGTTTCGCATACGTGTACGTGTTAGTGTGTGCGTACCTCGTGTGTTCTTGTACGTTCGACTGGATGAAACGAGGGAAGAACGACGATCGATCGCAAGTACAAAAGCTTCGTTTTACCTCTTCTCCTGACACCGACACGGACACCCGACATTACGACGCACGGCAACTAATTATAGCACAAACTAATTGCACAGCGATAAAGGAGGATGGATGGGGTCTTTCTTTCGTCTTGAAGGAGTGACCGATTGATATGCATATTTATCGTCAGTCAATATATCAATATAATTATATAATTTTGAGAACAATATAATTTATCATTATTATTTGATTATTAATAGAAATATTAGAGAGTCAATATCTTTTACTATTGCATTCTTTCATAACATTCTTGATATCTAGATTGACGATGAATATAAATCATTCATGTGCCTCCTTCTATATTCCTCATGCGCCCTTGATGCTAAATATAACAGTCTGATTCTTCCACACGTCCTCTTTTCTTCAATCTCTTTATTTTATTCATTTTTATATATGTTTATATACTTTATATATGTCTTTATATTATTCGTCCAAATTTTAAATTAGACGGAGATTGTTGTATTTAGCATGAAACGCGGAGCAACGATTCGAAGGATGTTTCGGAGGCATCGCGTACCCTTTCCGTCTATCTAATTTCACAATTTCGAAACACGTGCATTGTTGTGAAGCTCCGAGTTTCGATCCCGCTGGGGTAACGCTTTTGACATTAAACGAGAATCAAAGTTGCATTATCCGAAAAGGTCAGGGATTGCAGTAGACCACGTAGACCTCAGCGACGACAAATCTCCTTTGTCGTTGCAGCGACTGATGTATGCAAAGTCAAGAGAGAATACGCGATACGCCTACGATATTCCGCGCATAATCCCGCATGAACGCTAACACGTTGGCCGCTCGATCTAATTAATTTTTAACGAAGAAGCCGCCGCCGATCGATCGTGCGGGAACCCCTCGACGGGAACCCCCACGATCACCGTCGATTTTCTCAGATCAGGCAGATCGTTCGCACTTCGTACGCCCTCAAGCAGCTTCGTTAAACTCTAAATATATATATATATATATAATATCTCTTCTCTTGTATGTATTATATGTATATATATATGTATATATATACCTATCATATATACCTATCATATATACTTCTCCAAAAAGAAAACAAGGAGATCACTAGGCCTAATTGGCGGTGCGGGATAGGGACGCCCGGCCCGAATACGCCTGAAGCTCCGACTTCCGGTTTGAAAACACTACGCTTATCCCCTTGTTACCGCTCGCGCCTGCTTCCCGGCTATCTTTATATTTCTCTCTCTCTCTTATTTTTCTCTTATCTTTTCTTCATTTTGTCATTGTCTATCACTTCTCCCATGTGAACAGAAACACGACGGGAGCACGAACGCGAGCGGACGCGGGCAGGTACTGATCGTTACACGGGCACCAGCAGCGTGCAACATACACACACGTATACAGGCACATACACACGTACACAGATACACCCGCGCACGCACGCACGCACATACACACGTACACACGCACACAAGTACGAAAGAAACTTCGTTTCGGACTTACCGCAGGCCACCGCATTGTTGGCTCGTCTTGGAGCTTCGTGGTCGTAGAGCGGGTAGGAAAAAGAAAAGCGTACCGGAAATACACTGAGGAGGATTTACGCAACGAGCCGGGAAAGTCGGAAAGTCGGTTAACACTAGAACGAACCCCCGAGATAGATAATTTGCTGCGCCACTGATAATTTCGATCATCTACGGTAATCGCGGTAATTATCCTCGTAATTCTCGGGGACGCGTGTCACTAGAGAAAGCAATGCTAGAGCTAGAGATACGCGATAATGGGCGCCGCGTCGATAGCGATTACGCTCGAGATGTGGAAACGATGCGGAAAAGCAAGTACATTGGACGTTCTAGTATTAACTGTCGTCCAGCAAGATTTCAGAATAGCGCTCAACAAATGACCTCAGTAAGCAAAAATTCTATTAACAGTAAAATATATATCTGTCAGTTATATATGAACAACACAATTAATAACGTGACAATCAAATGTCAGTAAAATTAACGCGCCAATAAAATCTTTCAACAAATACGTAAAACGTATGCAGAACAATCGTTGATCGCGTTCATCGGGAACTCGCGGCACCGGAAGTCTCTCTTTCGAAAGAGAGAAAAAGAACAGCGAACAGCGATTTTAATCGAAAAGATCTCGCTGAGGAAAGCTGACCGGAAACGGGGTTCCTCCGACGAAAGAAACCTGAATGTCTCACTGAACGAAACGTCCGGAAAGATAACGACGGAAACCAGGAAGAAGAAGATCGACGAGGGGGTCACAGGAGAGAAGGAACGAAAGAGAGGGGCCCACACCGCCGCACTTATTGTTGGTCACAGCATGCGATCACGGAACCGGGAATTAGAACGCGGTGCTGGATTGCGGTTGTCGGGTCGCACCGCCGGGCACGTGGGGTACCATGTGCCCTCCGGTGCCACCGACGCCGCCGCCACCGCCGCCACTGCTGACGACGCCGTCTGGAGCACCCCCGATCATCGTGCATCCCGGCTCCATGTCGTAGTCCGGCTCGAGTGCAGGGTTCACTCGGCCGTTGGATTCGTCCTTACTGCCGTACAGTCTGCCGACGCCGGCGGCCAGGACGGCCATCTGCTCGCCTTCGGCCGGGTCCGGGCCGACCCGCTCGACGTCCTCCGGGATGTTCACCACGCACCTGAAGACGTCGTAGCCCGGCGCGAGCCGTCCGTTCAGGAAGGCGTATTGCGTGCCGTACGACACGCCGACCAAAGTCACCAGCGACATCAGCATCGCCATCGTCCTGAACGGGAACATCTGTGTCGCGGTCTCCGCATTATAGCCTGGGAAGTGGATCAGCGCGGGCAGGCCCAGCATCGGCTCACCACCGCTGATCCGCACCAGGAAGGCGATTATGTACGCTGATAGGCTGCCGTAGGTGTTGCAGTAGTCCTTGAAGTGCACCACCATCAGCAGCTGCGGGAACAGGATCACGTAGACGAGGTCTGAGCACATCGACCAGAGGCCGTAGATCGAAGGTATCGTGAGGGCCATCACGGTGCTCAGCACGCCGACCACGCCAATCCCCGCTCGCATCACCCAGATGATCTCCATCTCCGACGCCTACACATGAGATGCGAGAATCGCACACCTACGTAGGTCAGTATCGTCGTCGGGGGTGGACGAAGATAAGAGAACAAACTCACGAAATTCGTATACGGATAATTCATCAGAAAATACGAAGAAAAGAATAAAATTAAAAGAATAAAAGTAATAATACTTTTCATGAATAATTAACGTATTGTTGCACGACCAATATTAAAAAAGTATCAAGAAATTGACGAATTTAACAAACAATGAGAACAGTAGAGTTGCCTAGAAAATCAATTTTTATCGTGACGTTCATCTTGATGCAAGAGTTTTACAAAGAGCTTGTTACACAAAGACTTCCCCCTTCCCCAATTGCATATGAAGAGAGTAGAGAGATATGCTTCGACACGCTCAACTCTCTCGAGTCGAGAGACTTCGCCGCGCGCATAAATGCACGGAGGAGAACGCAGCGAGAGACAAGAGCAGCTAATGAACAAGGAAGAATGCGCATAATGAACTCACCCGCTGACGGAAGATCAATTTGTAAATGTTTCTAGCAAACATCGAACTAGCAGAGAGGATGCTGCTGTCCGCAGAAGACATCACGGCCGCCGATACCGCTCCCAACCCGAAGAAGGAGACGAAGTCCGGCGTCAGATGTTGCAAGACCAGCGGCAAAATCATGCTGGTCTCTTGCTCCGTGAAGGGATAGGGACCGGTGTATCCCGTCTCGTTCCAAGCTGCAACACAGAAATGGCGTTTCTGCAAAGACTCACGAAAACCCTTCCTTCAATTCGCGCTTTTGCATCGAATATTAAAACATAATTTTCCTGCTAATGAAAGCATGATTGCGTGATAAATTAATTGTATCGCTTGACATATTAATATCTATCAAGTTACGTTATGCAAGCATTAAGTAATTATGCTTCACTGCTCCGTCGTGTTAGATAAATATATACATGACGTAATTAAAACTATATCTATCCTCTACGCAACAGAGCGTTCATCCGTTAATCCACTTTCTATCCCCGTGCCGCATATCATCTATCGTGCCACGTATTGTCATTCTTTCTTCAGTACCACACCCATGATCGTGATGCGGAGCTCAATGTTTCTTCCTCTTTCTCTCGTCGCTCTCGTGTCTCCACGCACGTGTCCGAGATCATTTCGCAATGATCGCATGCTGTACACACGCCGTATGCACATTAGAGTTAATACAGTTAGAATAACACGTACAGCACTTTCTAAAGCTTGCTTCCGTCGCTTCAATTTATCACCGCGATATCACTGCTCGCGTCTATTCGCGTTTCTTTGTTCAGTCCTCACGTCCGTAATCGCGTAATTCGATTTCTCGTTCTCTCACTTGCTCTCTCTTCTTGCCGTCCGCATGTTCGGGATCCTCCCGCGACATACCGACGCAGGATGTCGAATTAGTTCCGGCGACGTGATCGCACGTTTGCGTTACAGCGGCCGCGTCACATTACGACCCTCGCCCTTGTGAGGCTACGCCACATGGCGGGGTCCCACGCTATTGTACACGCCGCGGGGCACCGAGGCACCCCTCGATTGCCCGCGCCCTTCGCGACCATCCCCTTGGCTCGCCGCCGTGGTGCCGCTTGTAAATACCAGCAGTTCTCTCTTTGTCGCGCCACCAAATGTCAAGTAGCCTTCGAGCGCGAGGAGAAGCGTGGGACGACGGGCAACCGACGGGTTCTAATTCGATCCTGTCGTACGGGGGGTGAAGGAGACTCACAGAAGGGGCGCGTTACTGCACCCTCGAGCGAGACGGAGACGATCTCGGGGGTGGAGCGGACGCAACGCGAAAGAGACTCGTTTTATTATTAATGTACACGAATTGGACCCTTTCCCATTGCAAGAACAAGTCCTCGAGGCACTTTCTTTGAGAGAAAGCGAAAAGCGCTGTCTCTTACGCAGAACTAACTTCGCGCGTTTTATGATTCTCCAAAAAATTTATGTACGTATTCTATTCGAATATGTTGTACATTTAATTTTAATATTGTACAATAATTTTAATATTTTAATATAATAATGTATTTATGCGTGAATGAATATAAAATTACTTGAACGTTTTAAGTTGCTTTTAAATTTAAAGATATGAAGAAATATGAAGAATAAAATTTAGATATCTTCAATGGAGAAAAGTATAACGTAAAGCTGTTATTTAGTTTATAATGAATGAACGGGTTTCCGCTTTGATTGATTAATCTATAATTAAATTTGCAGTACTCACGTGTTGCCTTGGCGATTGCACCAATCAGAACGGGAGGAATAGCCATGAGGATGCAACCCATAGCGGCAACGTAACTCAATATCTGTGCCCTGCCCGCGGTTTTCGAGGAGAGGACGCGTTGGAAGTACACTTGCCAAGGTATGCCGCCGAATACCAAAAGTAAACCGTAATCCAAATAAAACCAGTACTCGTCGGGACTCACTTTGCCGATCCAGTCAACGTCCATGGAACTGAGAGACTCCACCTTCGGATTGGCCCAAGCGAACGGAATACACATCCACTATAGACAAAATCATCATGTTGCCTTTTATAAATGCGTTGCACATACAAGAGTATAATATCAATTTACATCAATATTCTCGGTAATTTTAATCAGTTGATACTGTGAGAAGACTTTCTGAATGTCAGCTGATGCAAATTATTCTTTCCACCATCTATCAACCACCAAAAGAGAACCATCTCGGTTTATCTTTGAAAGTGATTATCTTTCAAAGGTCTCTGATTTTATCGCGATTAATCACAGTTAATGGACGACGGTCTCATTCTGGAGGGACGAGTTTGCATTGAAAACGACGAAGGAAAGTTGTACAAAGCTTAAAACGGAGGCATCGTGAATGCGAAGTGAGAGTACCAGCTAATTAATAAAACGCAATTTGTATTACAGCAAAACGTACCTGGATGTATTCTTATATACATCAATGTATTATATGTTAAATAAAAAATATCTAGAATTATATATATTGATAATTTCTTTTAGTAATGAACATAATTACATATTACAAGAAAATTATAAATTTATATCTGATTTCTCTCTTTCTTTCTCATTAGAAAATATAAATTTGACAAGCATACAAATTTTACACGTTTTTTCCCTTACACAAATTTTTTAACGCCAATGAAGTAACTTGTGATTTGCCAGAAATATCTAACAAGATAGGATCTCTTTGAACAGTGGAGTTTTAAAGTGGAGTTTCCTTTGTAACGGAAGCCTCACTGATAGAGTTTCACACAAATAGTCTCACACGATAACGTTCTTCCGGGAAGTGGGTCACTACCTATATATCACCGAGTATAAATTTGGTAATACAAACGCTCGCAGTAGCGGGGCTGCGATATCGATTACCATCATATTGTACCAGAGATTCGTCCAACCGTACAGGATCGCTTCAGCGGTGCAACGTAATGTAACTTTATTTTTTCACTCTATTTTCCAAGTTCAAACGAATAGATTGTACTTCAACGAAAACAAATTCGATAAAAAGAAATTTTACTTATGAACTGAAGACAATCCTTATTACAATTGCGAGCACGCGAATCCGAACTTACCAGACCGATAAATATGCAAAAGAGCTGAATGACGTCAGTGTAAGCGACGGAGTAGAGACCGCCGAAGAGGGTGTAGAAAACCGCGATGCAGGCACTCAGGATGACAGAAGTGCCTTGATCCATGTCGATGATGACCGCCAGCGTGGCGCCGAGGGCCGCGAGGATGCCCGCCGCCCAGAAGACCTCACCGCACAGAGCAGGCAAAAAGAGGAGGCCACCCATGCGCTCCCCGAACGCGTCTTGAAGTGGATCCAACATCGTAACGTACCCCTGCTGTCGCATCTTGTTCGCGAAGAATATACCACCTGTGACAGAGAAATCGAAGCGAAAATAGACCATTAATATGTATCTATTTATATCACGATGATCGAAAGTGAAAATAATTTCATTAAACGTATGGAGTGATTCATAACTCACACAGACACTAAAAAATGAATAAACTATATAATTCTTAGAGAGATGAAAAGTCTTTGTTTTTCTAGAGAATTTACCTCGTTAGATAAGAGTTAAAATTGTCGAATGTACATAGGCATGTGCATAGGGGTGCTCGGAAAATTCACGACTCCTTTACTGGATATTTTAGCAGCGTTTAGACGCAAAACTTTATATTAATTAAATTCTTAATGCAGAGTTTTGTGTTTCAAGATGGCTAAGGAAGTTCACGTGGACTTTCTATTCAATCCAACATATTTGCATCTTAATTGAAAATATCTTAATAGATTAATTATTCTACTTGAACCGGAAAAAACTGCTAAATTAAATAAAGAAGCGGGGGTGTTCAATGTCAATCTATAATTTGGAAAAGATTTCGAAGTTCAAGTTTCAAGAAACAAATGTCCAACAATTTCTTCTCGTAACATTGCTGGATCATTCATGGACATATGAATAGCTTCTCAGCGCGAAGCTATACCTTCAATGGACGACTTATAGCGACGTTTATTCTTTGTCGAGAGGTCGTTCGGTCGCGCGCGAGACATTGGTAACAAAGTTATTGCCTTTGTATACGCGGGTGCCGATAGCGAGCACTCTGCCGGCTGTCTATTATATTACAGGAATTCTATTGTCGGCCGTTCTAGCGTCTACGTTTGATCATAAGAAGCTAGCCTAACATGGTCTAGCGAATGCCGCACCATCGACCGGCGATCGATTGAGTAGCATCTTTTCTTCACCGGTCTTTGCTGCCGCGGACGCACGATTACGAAGTTCGCTATCCGCCCGGCTGATTAAGACTGAACTTACACAAGTCGCTTGAAGAAAAAAAGTTTCGACCAATTTGTCATCCTGCACATTCGTGCGTCTTCCGCCGCCGATGCGCGTTATTAATATTTCCTGCTAGACCGATTTTGGCGAATAACTTTCAAAACGAACAATAAATTGCTGAAGGATGTCGAGGATTGTAATTTAAAAAAAAAAGATCTACGATGCCTTTCACCAGTTTGAAATTATTCACGCGATGCGAATCTTTATAAAAACATTTTTCGGATTTTTATTGCTAATTATTAAGAATTTGTATCATTAAAGAAAAATGTAATATTATAAAATTAATGATAAAAAAATGATTATTGAAGAAATAAGAAATAAAATTGAAAAAATAAAAAGCAACGCAATGTAGTTGAGGACTTACCGAAGACCAGACTCAGGGCGTATCCAAAGGGCGCCTGGCACCAGATCAGGCCCCTCGTATAGATCGCCTCGGCGGTGCCGTTGATGTAACCGCCACCGACCCAGGTCGCCGTCATTGTGAATATTCCGACGAAGAGGCCTATCGAGCGGCCAGCCAGCATGACTTCTTCTTCGGAGTCGTTTCCCGCCTCCTTCTTCCTGGCCGCCCATATTCCTACGCCCAGGATCAGCAGGTAGAACAGAACGATCGAGATCACCCCAGCGATGTTGATCATCTTCGAGGAGTAAAGGTCCACCGGCGCGAATTCGAGCTGACGGAGACGTAGGTCCGAGAAGTTCGGCGGTCGATCCGCTTTCGGATCGTCCGGATATCTGAATGCAATTTTGAAGAAATTCTCTATTGTACTTTGAATTTTATTCTTACTGGATAATTCAGAAAAATATTGCAATTTTTAAACTCTCAGCTACGATACTTGAGAAATAATGGTGATATAACATTACCTATTATCTACTAGAGTGCATGATAAACAGGTAAAGAAAAACGATATATAGAGAGGGAGAGAAAGAGAGAGTAAATAGATAAGAATAAATAAGAAGCGGTAAAAGCGCTCGATCGATATTACGAGTCAGAAAAAAGATTAATGAGTGTCCTTCGGTAATTATTAATAAAATATACCCTTTAATCATAAAACGCATCCTGTTAACAGCAATCCATCGTCTTAATTAAACTTCGCGAACTTTACAAGAATTGATCTTGCGAGCGTGACATTTTTTCTCCCCAAGATGCGACATTTTCTTAGCTGTGTATGCCAGTGTGCTTAAAGTATAGAAAAAATTATTCTAGCACGCAGATTCTTCGTCCGCTGCGGTCGACGGTGCTAATGTCACCGTGGAGATGCAAAAACTTCGATGTGGGTTTTACAAAGAACTTATCAATTTCGCGTAGAGTGTATTAAAGTCTTCCGCTTGATTAACGCCGTAGCCGTCACGCTCGCGCCCAACAAGTGCAGTTAAGCGCAAATATTATGCTCTACCCGAGGGGCACTTAAATCGCCCGACCGAGCTCACCCTCTGATCCTATTAGGCGCGGTTTACCCGAGTCGCGTCGCATGCAGCCCAGCTCAAAAAAAAAGTGTAGCTTCGACTAATACAAATATGAATCGCGCGCTTAGGACAAAAAAAACTGCAATTCTCTTATCTTGAGGAAAAATATAATTTGGACACAGAATCATAACGTGTTGCATAAATTATTAATTGTAAGTGCATCAAATTTGAATCTACTCAAGTTCCCTTTCTAGCTGAGAGTTATTTTTCACGGGGCACATGATCTTTTTTTCTTTCATATCAGATGATGATAGCGACCAAAATAATAATGGTCGAAAAGAAGAACTTGTTCTTCTGCATTTTCGAAGCTACCAAAATCGTTTCACACAGATTAAAGAATAAGAATTTTATATTGCAAGAAAATGAAGCTATATGCCCCGGCCGCGGGAGGGACCGGGGACGCGTGGCTGTATGAAAGGGGATGCGACATGTACCTCTGAAATCCCCGCGAGGTACAATCACGCAACAGCGGGGGGCAACCTCACACGGGCACCGGCGGCATGGCCTGATGACGATGCTTCCAGACGACCGACGACGACGTTGGATTGGGGTTTGGGGGACAGCAGTCGCCCCACCGGAGCGAGGTCTTCTGGGAGGGGCTATTCCTTGTCCTAAACGCGAGGCCGCCCATGGGCGCTGATGGCCATCGATTTTCACCCAACTCACTGAGCCTGCTGCTTCCCTGCCTGCCTGGTTTCTTCGTTCCCACCTCCCCTCGTTGCCTGCCTCCTGCGCCCACGGCACCGGGACCGATCGCGGGGATCAGCACGGTTCTTCACCTGGAAGAATCAAGACTACGTGCCGTCAGGGTACTCGACGCGAAGCAACGACCAATTACCGAGGGGGATTACCGAGCACGAGGATTTAAGACGAACAGATTTATTCAATATTTTGAACACTATTCTTTACTTCAGATTGAATTTTAATGAAACAGTAATACTAAATTGATTAAAAGGAAAGTTGTTATTATCGTTATTTTCTGATCAAACAAGTTTTTAATTTTTCAATTGACAATATCCATATTGGATTTATCATAATCTTATCTAATCTGTGATGATACATTTAAAGCTCATAAATAATATACGAGTATTTCCTAATTCTAGAAAGAGGTGAACAATCGGAGAGGCAAGGATTAAAATTGATTGACACTGATTGCTTTCCGAATTTATAATACTTGTCACTTTTCTCTGTATTGAGTTATATGACAGAAAAAATTTTTAAATTTAAAAAATACTCTTTTTAACATAATTTTTAAAACTTTTAACATAAATACGATATTTTTAAAATTGATTGCGATAATACTGTGACAAAAAGCAAAATGTATTTTGAGCATCTATCACTGCAATAAATTGTGCAACAATCAAATAAAACACGAATGATACAAAGGAGAAACTTTAACATTTCCTTCCACTGAATTTCGCTTCAGAGTAACGATCGAAATTCTTTTGCTCAGAATCACTAATCACAAAAAGATACTATAAATGACGACTACTTACAAGTGACTGCTTTTTGTTTCCTATAAACTTTTCCGATTCAGCAACCCGCAACGACCATGACTACTTCATTGTACGTGGGACCAGTTACCAGCGCGGTCGATGCGGCGACGACTATGGGGTACCAGCGGCCGAATCGGAGGATCACCGGCGACGAAGACGGATATAATCAGTTTCGCGTACAAGCGGAGAAAGTGCAGTCACCGGTCCCGGAAGGGGGTGAGCGACGGACCGCGGGACGAGCCGGGACCGGAGTGTCAGACGGACCGGCGTGTCGTCGTCGTCCTCGTTGTCGTCCTTGTCCACGTCCTCGTCGTTGCGGTCGTGATCGTCGCCGTCGCCGTCGCCGTCGTCGTCGTCGTCGTCGTCGTCGTCGTCGGAACGACGCTGCCGGAACGTGCCGTCGTCCCGTACAGTCGCGGAGGCCACCACGTACTGAGGCAGTCGACCGTCCGCCGTCCCGCGAGGACCAACGACGACGACGACGACGACGACGACGACGGAGGGAGGGCACCGGCGCGATATTGATTCCATCCCCGTGACGTCACAGCGCGGCGTCGCGCGGGGGTGCGCAGCAACCCCGGCGTCGGCTCCTCTCTCTCTCTCTTTCGCTCCCTTCCGCGCGTCATTCTCCGCGCGCGGAGACCCCCCGCGTCCCGCCGCGTACCTGCTACCAGTCCCGTTCACCCCTTAGCCTACCCTCCTCGTCATTTACCCCTCCGACAACTAAAAACCCCCGCCGGAGGCGAAGCGGGGGGCGTGGACTACCGGCTCAAGCTGGCTGCCGCGAGTCTGCGCCCCCGATCGCGACTCGCGAGGAAGATCGACCCCTCCCGCCCTCTCTTCTATCTTGTCATCCTCTTCAATGCTGTTCTTCCCTCTCACCCTTTCGCGCGGCGAAACGGATGAGCGGAAATTCGGCGGGGTTGACGCGAGCGGAGTCGGGACCGTTCAGGAGATGAAGCGCCGGTACTAATGTCGCTTTTTTCGAGTGCGTTATTTCCTGGCGAACACGGCGAGTCGCATCGGTCGATCTTCACCGCGAGGAATCGAGCGAAACCTGGCGTCTGAAGTCTCTCTAACACTACTGTCTCACGTAATACTCGGGGGTACCCTGAAATCATTACTCGTCAATCATCGATTACGATCCTCTGACGTGAATGTAATACCTCGTTAACTCGAACAGATATCTTCTTAACGGATTTCGTTACCAAAGTTTTGCTGACAGAAAGAAAATGGTTTCAACTTTGTCATAGGATTATCCGCTGAAGATTCCACCCTCGGGCTGTAGATTCCACTCCTACGGCTGACGTTTGTAGTAACATTTTGGATTCTCCAGGTGTGCGGACGCGTGGGCGCAAGTCGGTGGAGGTGGTAGGCCGAAGTGGGACGAGTGGTTGGAGAACGTATCGGTAGAAAGGCTCACGACCCAACGGTCGGATCGATCACTCCGAAAAACGTACGCCCGGACGTACAGATCGCTACGGTTAACCAAGTGGGCGAAAATTAATGCGTTTTTGATGAAGCCGCGATCCAATTGTTATTTTAAGGGGATGTATTCGGACGGCGACATTTCGCAGAAACGGGAACAGAAATTGGATTTTAAGCAGAATGTGAATGTATTCACGGAATGAATATCACGTGTAGAATTGTAAAATAAGGTTTGGGAAATACGATACGTCGCGTCGGTACTTAATTATTTCTCTGTAAAATAGACACATGCGCGCAGCGAAATATCGCGCGCAAACTTCACGGTCTGTTTTGCGATTACCAAAATTATAAATGAACATTTTGTGGATTTAATACTTAATGCAGCATAAAACTTGTATAACATCATAATGTACTGTAATAATATAATAATAAAATACTGCAAATGTAAAACGCGTTTGATCAAATAAACCTTTACAATATTTGTCATTTGTTTCTCGCTTGTTATTTCCTTTTAAGATAGATTCTTAATCTTTGTTTTATCGGTTTGCTATCAATTTCCTTGCAACATCAAGTAGCAGTAGCACGATTATCGTATTTCGTAGAAATCTCATTACCCTGCCTAGATTAGAAAATCTACTTAAGCATCGTACCCCCTGAAGAACTTATGAAACTTTGAGTTTGCCAATGTATTCCGCACGAATGCCAGGAATAACGCGCGAGTATCATAGCGTTAACAATGCTGACGTCAAAAGTGAGGAGACTGAAGGAAAACCTATTAATGGCTGAATAATAGTAGCGTTTGTTATAAGTCAATAGAAAGCGCAGCCGACAATATGGGTTATCTCGGAATAGTATGACAAATGAAAATTATATAATACGACGGAAATAATCTGGATTGGGAGATCAAAGAGGCAAGAAATACAAGAATATGTTTTCTGGCTTGTTCTCTCTTTCTAGTTTTAGTTTGTGGTCAATATCGTTTCGAATCCAATTTTCGCCTAGCTGGAAGTTGTAATATTTCTTCTCACCTTGCATTTTATCCATTCGTATAACAACATAAAATTAAATTTTACTCTGCATCTTATACTACAATAATAGTTTGTATTATATTAGTTACTTTCTATTAGTAAAAAATATTCGAGATACATTATAAAACGTTAGTAGTTTAGGAAAAGTAAAGATATTTTTCACAATGTAAATGTACAATTAATAAACGCTCAAGCTGGCTGCTGCCAACAAGGTACACAGTTTGCATTTTGCCGGGTGTCGCACTTGCCGGTATTCTAAAAAGAAAGATGTAAGTATCACAAAAATGAAAAAATAAAAAGGAAAATAAAATAAAATAAAATAAAATACAAGGAGACTCGATCAGAGAAAAATATCAAAGAGACTGAACTCTCATAACTTACGTAAAATAAATTCCTTTCATCAGATTCTCTCGAATCATCCAACTTTACAAAGACCACGCGCTCGCGTGAAGCGAGCGGTATCGCGAGCGATCGCGCGACATACGCATAGGGGTGGCGGATTAAAAGAACGACGACTGGTCTCGAGTGGGTTCATACGACCCCGACGTCCCGCTCGTCACGAAGTCAAGCACCGACGTCCGCGGAGGACCGGTGAATTGAAATTCGCCCGCGTGGTCACGTGTCAGGTGAAGCACCCGAGTAACGACGATATGTGCACGTGCACCCGTCGCACATCTCGTAACCGGATACGACAAAACGGGGGAGCAACTGTTATCGAAGGGTGGCCCGAGGTCGCGAGGTCCTAGGCCACGTGACGCACTTGTGGCTCTCAAAACAGGGTGCCGTGTTCCGGAACAAGATCGATTCGCGGCCCTTCTTTCTTCCCCGTGTATTGCACTTCCGTCGTTATTATGGCGAGACAAACTACCCCATAACGCAGAAAACACCCTAACTTCTGAGTATTAATTTAGGGCCCATTAGATGAAATCTTGAATTGGAAATATCAATTACTTTGATTACAAAAAGAGTGTTTTGGACAATATTAATTTCTTGATTTGATGATAAAGGCACACGTCATTTTTATTTCAGTTACTGCCTGACAAGAAAAAATAAATAATAATAATAATAATAGGATAACAATTATTTGCCACTAATATGGCAGTAGTAATTAAACTAAAAAATCCGAGAAGATACCAGGAAATATGTTGAAGCCACATTTTGCATAATTTCTTAGTGAGCAGCAAACCCTGTGACGTGATTTATGTCGAAGATTAAAAAAGGGGTAATTCAGAATTTCTCTTGCGACCGAATGGATTGAAACTTCTAACGTAATGTTGTACAAGTATCTTCACATCAATGTGTCATTTCGATAAATGATCTAGTAGCCGGGAAGCATTTACAAAACCTACTGCATGTGTTGTGAACATTACCGCGCACAAGAACGGGGGGCTGTAATGAGACATCGCGTCACGAGAGGACGACGAAGATGAATGAAATTGCCCCTGCCGCTCTTCGCATCGCGGGGTGGAAGTAGGAGGACGATCGATGCAGCGGGTGGATTTTCGCGTGATGTGCACTACTTCGGACAATCTGTGAAAATACCGTGAGAACCGCGACGCATTTCAACGTGCAACATAAACTGGAGGATACAAGAGGCAACCTGGCGAGAATTTCCGTCGGCGAATGGAACCGTAATCCCTCGCAAGGTTTATTAACACGCGAGTGTGAACGTGAAGAAATGGAAAACTTAAAAATTAACGAATCACTTATTCGCGCGAGTCGTATCTTGCTGATGCATTACTTTTGAAATCAGAAATAAATTTCTGAGTGTTTCTGAGCGAGAATTTGAAATTAATTTTGAGACATGAGCTCAAAATGTAAACTGTATATACAAATGTACCGAGGCAGATTTTGATTACATTTCAAATTTTTATTTTAAACACACGTTTTCCACGCAAGGAGAGTATGCAAAAGTTTATAAAGACGCACTTGCTCAAAATTGCATGTAAAAGTTGAAATTTACTTAAAGAATGTATTTAATTGAAATGAAATTTAATTAATTTTATTATATTCATTTTCTCGAACGGCAAAATTTCACGGGAGACTTCGATGCTTACCTTATTGAAGACTAAATCTCCCGGACACGCGACAGTGCGAGGACCAGATTCCTCGCATATGATGTACTGCAAGCAGTCCAGTGGATAAGGCAAAGTGACCGGGGTATCGCCGTCAGTTTTTGTAGCTGGACATTTTGGGGTTCGACATTGAGGAGACAGGGATTCCTCGGAGTCTCCTGGCTGAGGGAGTGGTGGTCCAGCGACGACGAAAGCGATGATCAAACAGAACACCAGCGCGGACTTCATCATCTTTCTTATTTCTGCAATCAATCATTTTATACAACATCTACTGACGTAAATTATAAAGTATAATATTTTATTTCGTACAAATAAAATAGTGTAACGCAAAATGTACGCGCGACGTCAGGAATGTTTGTATTTCATTAGCAATTTCTGAGTTATTAGCTAAGTTAATTGCTCAGTTATTCAGGAGTTCAGGAAGTTTATGTAGATATATATTGCGCGAATACCATTATATAGATATACAAAAAGTTAGGTTCTCATCTATATTTCTATCTAGAGTCAAGAATGAAGCTACATACAAAAGAAACACGCGCATTGTTGGTAGCGCTCGCTAAATATTACATGCAGCATATTACTTTATGAAGATAAATTGTTAAAAATAGAAAAATATACGTTCTGTTAGAGAAGATTCTCTACTCTTTTTATACGAGCAAGTACAATCAACCCTCGTCACACATTTTCTCTTGGCATTCTAATCTCCGGTAGAGTATGTAGCATGAGGTAAACCTAAACTTTCTAGCCGCCTAAATTATTCCTCACCAGCGAATTGTACGTGCTGGTGAAGCCTAATGTGCGTGCGCTCCGACAATTCCTATCATCTAAAATATAGCCGCTTCTACTTCTTCAAAATACGCGTTGCAACCGATGCTTTAAATGCAAGTATGCTATTAACGTTCGCTTAAGTTTTCGCAGTGTATATTTCGCTTTGTATATTTCAAGGAATTTTAGTTTCAATTTTTATTTAACTTACATAAAAACTTGGTTTGAAAACTATAACCCAATTAATAACGATGCTGCAAAATAAATTTTATGGCACCATATCTGTTAACGGATTAATAGAACGACAGATTAATAGAATCAAAGACTTTAAAATCTCACCTTGCCGGAGATGCGACTCCAAGTTGTCGAAAATGAAGATTACCGCGATCTATGCGGCGTTCGGCCTTCTTATACCTCCCGACTCCCTGGATACAGAAAGCAAGTTTAGAATCCGGATAAATTCGTGTGAGGGTCAAAGATCGATGCACGAATTAACGTTAGTGAAGGAAAAAAAGAAGCTCTCCTTCTCCACAAACCTGGTCCGACGGGTTTCATAATTCATGTAAGCAAAATACACGCTCTCGCAAAGGTGTCTCTTTTAAACATGAGAATCTTTTGTTCTCTCTGCGACAAGTATAATCCCGAACTGGAAAGTCCACACTTGCAGATCCATATACGAAAGAAAAGATTTCCGAGACACCGTATATAGAAACGTTCCACGAGTTATTTTCCACGAGCTATATATTTAACTCTTTAAGTTAATATGTAAGTTTTGTATTCATAAACAGGTTGAACGACGATATTTGAGACACCACACGTGTGTTTCTTACTCAATCTGGAGATTATTCCAGTTCACCTTGGCCTTAAACTTATAACGAAGAGAATATCATTGCTTCAAGTGAGCGATGAGTTTAATTAATATTAATATTAATTAATATTAATTAATATATCATGATTATTTTTATTAAATAACATTTTATTTATAAAATGTTATTATTATTTGCATTTTATCATATTAAATTTTACATAACATTGTTTTTTCTTAAAAATTCTCTGGATTAATTTTGATATTACGTTTAACCAAAAGAAATACAAGTAAATATAAAAAGTTTAAAAAATTAAATATGTAAATGTAAAAAAATAAAGTATTAAAAATTAGATTCCTGAAACACTGTTACAATGTTATAATGTAAACATGGACTTGAAACTTTCAATAATGCTTAATAAAATTAAAATTAAAATTAATATTTTGTTTGCTTCGCAATACATGCTACAATATGTTAATAACAGAAAGAAAATATTTGCAGATTCTAAACTCGCAAAACCGGATTTCTCGTATCCTTCAAAAGAACGGAGTTTTTCTGTTCTCTTGAAGTAGATACAAAGCGCGCAGAAATGCTCGGTAGTCGATTTCGAACGAGCCACCTCTTTCGATGGAGAAGCATTTATGTACGGCGTCTAGTTCTCTGTTGGTGATAAGCTCCAACATCCGCCTAACCGACAGTGCCTTCATTAATTGCTCCTTGGAAACGGTGCCGATATTTTCTTTATCGTAGTTCTGCACGAAACAATAATTAACGAATCTTTCCTTTTCTTTCTTTATAACATGCAAAAAACTAACAGCTCTATGCTTTGAATGTATAGTATATGCATGCTATGATTTATTAACGATACACTGAGAAAAATTTCCATCGAATAACCGATTAAATAATTTCCGATTGTTAATCTTGTCGTATATTTGTCCGTTTATTACTATGTAATTGACTATCCGATTAGATATTTTTCCCAGAGTATATTCATACCTTGAAGAGCTCCTCCAGATTCGGACTCTGCACTTCGCACAGTTTATCCATCGCGATTTCCACTGTTTTACGTTCGTCGAAGTCAAGGAAGGTCCTGCTGCTCGCTTCGGAGGGCACATGCTGCACGGGAAGGAAGAGTGGAGCCCTTTCCAGACCGCCAGTGGCTACGGCTTCTTCCACGGTTGTTGCGAATCTCACGTACTCGACGAAGTCGGGTCTTCGGGAAGAAACAAGATCGTGATGAGATTACGAACACAGAATAAAGCAGGAAGTACAGCCCTCTTCGCACCCGACGACGAGCAGTTCTGGTAAAGATTTAAACAAAGAAGAAGGAAAGCGTTTTGTACGAAAGAGACAAGAAATGCAAGGAACACGAGTCATAATTTAATAAATACAGCCACCTGTTCGTGCCATCTGTTTGCGACTTTTGCATGGAATATTATTTTCTTCCTTTCTGTTTCAATTTTTAATATTAATCATCATAATGTCTCGTACCTCAGTGCTGCCTGAAAGATCTTCACGATCGTGTCTACTTCCGCGGGCGTCAAGTTGCAACGCAGCTGATCCAGACTCCTGACAAAATCTGGCTTTGTGATCACAAGATGATTATTCCTGTCGAATTGCTTCATGAATTCGAGCACCTACGTGTAAAATCAGCGAATTAATTCTTAAACACGACTGATCCTGTCTTCCCATCAATGAAGGAGACGAACGGATCATTGCGACGAATTACTTTGATCCTTTCGCGCACGACTTTGGCCTTAATTTTAGCCAAGATCAATACGATGTTGGTTTCGTCATCGCGAGGTTCAGAGGGTGGCTTTTCGGCGTTCAGTCTCTTCTTTTCCTCCAACATTCGATGATACAAAGGTTCCGCGATCAGTCGAGCCTCCAATTCCTGCAGGAATCGATTATAATCGAAGCCTAGATCGTCGTTGTATCTTCGTTCCAGTGCGAACACTTCCTCCGGAGACAAAAGTATGATCGCCGTGACGAGCACCTGTCTCAATTGAGCTCGCGACACGTGACCGCGATTGTGCCTTAAACAGATACAATTGTTTAGCGTAGGAAACTGCGTGAATCGATTTACAAAATTAATAATGATACTTTATTGCTATTAGCAATATATTTTATATATTGATATATTTTTAATCGAATAAGTGAATAATTAATTAAATTACTTTGAGATAGTAATATTTGTGAAGAGATTTAAATTCTCTTTAAGATATTGTAATTTTATTTAACTTTTAATTTTATTATAAGGTATAATATATCGTACCTTATAATCACGAATAATCATAAATATATATTACAATTATATATCATAATGTGGCATTTAATACAATAATTTAGAAATAACATACTTGTCATGATTTTTGAAAAATTTCTTCAGGAAAATCCGCCTCTCTTCGACTCGCTGTCTTACTCTCCGCAAAACATCCTCGCAAAGCTCCCTCGTATCTTCCGGTTCGCATCGCCAATTCGGTGCGCCACTTCGAGGAAGTTCAGCTATTTCCTGAGGTGGCGACTCCACCCTGAGATTTGGCAGCTTGTCAAGTCCCTTCACGGTGAAGACTAAGGAAGAATACACAATAAATAAACAAATCAACATAATTTGCATTTCTTATCGCACCTCGATCTATATCGTCCATGAACGTGCGCCAGCACACGCGATCAGGATCACTTGGGTCCCTATAAAGTGCGATCACAGTATCGATTTCCGGTTCGACCAGCCACAAACGGCCCAGGGACGATATTTGAAGCGCGTCCAGCGCTCTTCGGAATTGCGAGACGGTCACTCGGCTGGTATTCAGATAGTCGAAATCCTGCAACAATTCATGAGTTCCTTAATTGCGGGTAAATCGTTACGGTCGTACATCAGGTTTGCGCGCGATAACACAGCGGCGCGAGATAATCATCGAGGCCGAGTCATTGCACGCGATAGTACATCGATTCGCCCTCCGGGACACGTGAAGTTTCAGTCACGATATAACGCTGGCTGATCCACGAACGCATTTGATTAATTAATTCGGGGTAACTTCAGTGTAATCTTATAATCTTATAATTAGTAACTCGTGCAATCGCGCGATATTATTAGATAAAAGTTTCGCGACTTTCGAATAATTATGCAAATCAGGCGAGCAAGAACTCGATCGCACTTTAAGCTCTTATTTGCTCGACTTTCATTATTGTTTTATATAAATCAACTCTGTATAATTATTTTATAGCAACTATTTTGCAAATAAATAATTACAACCTTGAAGAACTCGTGAATCCGTATTCGTTGCTCGAGGATGTGCCTCTGGATGCGTTTGATAACTTCCAACGTGGGCATCGTGTCTCTCGCCGGTTCCATCACTGGATGGAACACCGTTTGCCTACCAAATATTTGACTGGGTCTTACTTTGCCTATTTCCGGTCGTGGTAGTTTCGGCAGCTCGGCTGTGATGATCCGACCGGGAAACTGATCGAGCAGTTCCTGCAAAATGCAAAATCCTAACAAACTAAATTACGCTTTCGCAGATACATAGCACATGCTGAAGAAAGACTAATTTTACACATTTTACTTAAGTGACAAACTATAAAATCACGAGAGAAAGATTTTAAGGGGAGCAGTACCCCACTGAGATCCACCATTCCATGCTCCTCCAAGTAGCATTGGACCTCGTCGATTGCCTTCAGGAATGCCACGTAATTCACGGTGTAAGCATTCCTGGCAAACCTTTTCACGAGCAGACGAAACTCCTCGGCACCGAGGACGATGCCCAGAAATTTTAAAATCCGACCGAAATGCGCGATGGTGACCGCGCCGACATTCTTTGAAATCTGCAAAGTATTTCTCCGATTAAATGAAGGCTATCATTTATTTTTCCTCCATATTTATTTTTCATGTTTATTTGTTGTATTTATAAGTTACATGTTTTATATAACAGAATATACCAGCTCGTAATCTTGAAAATACGGGCGCAATGTAATTTTCCTCTTGTTTATCAGTACAGCGAGCTGAGTGATTATCAGATTTATTTTTCGCGTTTCTGTGCCGCTCAAAATATTTACGCGCAGCGGATCTTCCCATTCCAAACCAGTCACGAGAGACTTGTTTTTTGTAAAATCAGGAACTATGGAAGATATAGCAAACATATTTTGCGAATTTGCATGTTACACTTGACATTTAAGAAAAGAATTATGTTTAAATAATTTTAAAGTTTAGAATTTTAACAGAAAATCGTTACATTTATTACGTAACATTATGAAATAAGCATAACTACACGAAAGATTTCTTAAAAATATATATTATATTGTAAATGTTGTTTATACCGCTGTCGTGAATAACTTCGCAAAATTGCGAATAAAAAATTCGACCGTCCTGAATCCGAAAATAGTCCGTCAGATCGCAAATTTCTTTATCTGATAAACCGATCACGCCTTTCAATGGTCCGGCCAAGACGGAAATAAATTTGGATTCTGCGGATTTAATAATGATTATACACGTGTCTTAATTAGAGCAAGCCGTAATACAATGACGATATAAGATAAATATATATCTGCTCACAAAGATATTAGTAAATGTTATTGCATCCACACAATTCAATTTTGGAACTTTCATTTTACTAATAAGTTATTTTACTATTTAATATCTAGTTATAGTTTAGTATTTAATAGTTAAACGTTCGAATTTCGAAAAAATGTGGTTATAATTAAGAAAAATTTGCATATCTTGAAACTTGCAAAACTGATTGTTCATCAAACGGATAATTATACCTGATATTAAACAGTGCTTGTCAGGAACCAAAGGTTTATAGTACTCCCACAAATCAAGCCCGACGCGAAATACGGCAGCTCGTATTTTATTACAGGTACGCCAGACATCCTGCAGCTTTAGAACCTGAAATCATCCAGCTGTTTGTTAGAACATATTGGTACAAACGTCCAGTACAAAATCAAGACCTTTTACTTCTCACAAATCACACGGAAGAATTTATACCTTCTGTTTTTCCGGCATTTGTAAAATTTTATGAAAGTTCTCCTGAGGATCTCATCAAAATTTTATGCAACGCTAAAATTGGTTAGGTTAGGCGAACTGAGCATAAATTCGCGAAAATTTTATTATAAAAATGACAAAAATCGATCGCGATGGAATAATATGCATAGACAGTTAAAGAAATAGATTGACGAATATTTTCTTTTATCGTTGAAATAAGTAACGAGGATTACAGTTTTAGAAGTATTTTATAATCATTTTATGCATTTTTAATATTAACAAAGTAATATTGAAAAATAATGTACAAATTGTTTGTATAAATTGTGATTTAAAGAGTATCTCTTTCTTGTGCTCTGTTATCTATTATAATTACTTAAAGTAGATTATATTAAACATAAAATACACAAAATGTTATATAATTTTTATATAGCAATAATGAAAGAATATAATTTTGTTCAAAAATCAAGTTTTACCAAATCTCATCGCTGCCTGTTGAGTTGATTAACTCATTTTTCAAGTTAAGACAGTAGAGGCTCGTAGCGGAGTTTACTGGAACTAATTTCTGCGACTTGCTATGAGACTCACGAATCTGCAGTTGTAAGAATGCAGTTCGAGCAAACTCTAATAGATGACGCAACAATTCCAAATTTTATTTAAGGCGCACATGCATTGCAATTGTATAACATTAAAAATCATCTAATTTATAATATTTAAAATACAATATTTTTTATTATAATATTATAATAAAATATATCGTATTTTGGAGCATTTGTAGCGCTAGTGGACCGCTTCTTATACATTGTGCTTTGAATGCTCCTGATTCCCTTCACGCAGTACATTCCTGCATATGGTGGAGTATGTATGGTTTTGTTATGCTTGTCTTATTTCCAAGAGAAAAATTCTTTGAATACGTCGTGCCGGCAGATATTTTGTGGCAATATAAATTTGTTTATCCGCATATTTATTTGTTCTTTTCTCACAAATAGGTAAGAAATATTTCGCAGCGGTTGGCTCAGGTTAATAATTGGATTAAACTTATTAATAAGACTATTAAAATAACATTCGTAGACGCATATAGCATATTTTTGCGATCACTGAAATGTATATACGTTTGCGGCATACTCATAAATTTTTCGTAATTGATACTCGTTCGATGTTGTGTTCAAAAACTTGTCGAGTTTCCTTTACGTCGAATCCATATATGTATTGCCATCCACTTTATTTCAGAATAGAATGTTTCATTTGTTAAGAACCCCGAGACGTTTCCAATGTGGCAGAAACTGTATAATGTTCTAACATTACCAATGGAGACTAAAGTGACCAGTAAAACCAGCAGCCTGAAGGCTCTGCTGCTACGAGCATGGCGAGAGCGCTGGACCGATTTAAAGTGGGGTATTAATATCAAAACGGTGAGCGATCTAGCGTCTCAATTTGTCGATCAACATCTTCGCCCTGTTTTCTATAACGACACAATTTCTCAGATTCTTCCGAGAGGAGTGAGCGGTGATGTATATAATTTAGCAGACTGTATATTGCAACAAGCGTTAGTAGGACTAGGACCCAATCAATTAGTGCTGTCGTATCTAAAACATTCGTTAAGTTCACAGGTTTGTTTGCTACGTAGATACACTTTGTACGTGAATTAAATGAACGTGTCAGATTCACGTTTAACATTATTCCACAGTTGGTATCGTACGCGGCAGTATTACAGCGAATAAGCAAGTACGACGCTTTCCACAAGCCCCACTGCATCGTCAGTCTACTGGAGTTCTTGGAGTCCATACAAGTCGGCATCACGTGTCGCGGCAAGCCAGAGGAGGATCTCCTAGCCGCGGCGGTGCTGTCCATTGTTCATTGGTTGTTGCAATGTTACTTGCACACACTGACGAAGGCACCTCAGAGCAACCCGCTTGCTCCGCATCCCAGTGAGCTTATCGACAAACCCGCCAGTATTTTACAGCAGATGCTGAATTCGGACTTCCTGTGCGCGATGATGTATCTGGCCAAGTACGACGACAAAGGTAATCGCGATGTCTTTTAAGGTTTACACGAAAACGCAATCAGTACCACTCACGTTTCTCCGTAATCCTCTAGACTTGTACGTAGAAGTAGTGAAGAAATGCCAAGAGATAGAGACACTGTTGAAGACGAGCACCCAGAAGTCCGTGGTGCCGATAGAGGATTCCCTGAAGAAGCTGTGCAATCTCGAGATCGAGACTTTCTGCCCCGAGAAAACTAAAATGGAGTCCATCACCCATTGTCTGCAGCCGCTCTTCGCCGTTCAGGTGTTACTGAATCCCAGCACCGAAACGACCGTGTTCGTTAACCAACTGCTGATGGTGCAACGACTGAAGAGCTACACGAACGCGCGGCTCTATTGCGAGATCATTCGCGCCTGCTTCATGTGCCTGCACAACGTAACGGGAACATTCAAGGAGTCGCAGTGGGGAACCTTTACGTTTCTCAAGGTGCCTCTCATACTCAAGGAGTTGCACGCGGCTAGTCTGAGTGGTGAGTGAGAGAGAAAAGACCTCTCTAAGCGTTTTCAAGGGCTCAATTTCATAGCTGATCGTTCGCACTGTCGTAGCTGACGAGAAATTCGAGTACTCGCAAGATATTCTGGACGCGTTTGAGCTGCTGCTCCAGTTCACGCCTCTGCTCGACATTATGGACACTACGTGCTCGTGCAATTGCGTGGAGTGCCTGTTGGACGAGTTGCAGAAGGTGAACCTCGTCACGGAGAAGCAGGCGAAGCAAATAAGCAGTAGGAGGTGACGTATGCACGGACGAACTAGCTTCTCGCTCTTGTTCAGGATTTATATTCCCGATTTTCGCGCGATCGTTGCAGGGAGGGAGCGACACCAGCTTTGCAAAGGTCAGAACTCTCGAGCACTCCGACGTCGTCGATCCCGAAAGTCATTACACGCGCGGAACCAACACTGGCTGGGATCTTGAAGACGTTGAATGCCGATTACTCAAAGATCCAAGAGCCTTTGCTGAAGATACTGTATCAAGTCCTCACGGGAAACAGCTTCGAGTTAATGCTGGCGGTAGCAACCGCGGAGGGAAAGTTGAAGACCTTCGTTACCAAGCTCATCAAGTTCAACGAGTGTAGTAAGCAGATCAACGAACCAGTGCCTGATAAAACGGCGGCAACGAGGGCAATGTTGTTCGACGTATCGTTCCTGATGCTGTGTTCTATCGTACAAACCTACGGCTCCGACGTAAGTTTCGACGTTGACTCGCATTCGAATTTTATTTCTATTTAATTAAAAAAAAAACAATTTATTTAACCCTTAGAGGGCCGGGATTTGTCCAGTGAAATTTGAAATTTTTTAACGTAAAATTTATGCATATATGCAACCTATAGGTTCCGTAAAGTTCCCAAGTTCGTACCTGGCCCATATATGGGCCAGTCCGGCCTCGAACGGTTTGGCAAATATTCAAAATTTTCAGATTTTAAATCTTAGTGTTTCTAAGGGTTTTTGATATCGCTAATCACGATTTTAAGATCAGATTATCGCAATTTTACATAGGAACAGTGTTGCCAACTTAAATAAGCCTAAATGAATAATAACAGTTACATGCATGTATAAAACTTTCTTTGGCGTTATCCAAAGCTAATTGCATGGACACAGAAAGTTTTGTAGCTCCTTTTTTATTTTATAGTTTTATATATACCTATATATGCACATTAAACAGTTATTTATCTTGTAGCCACTATAGTGGCCCATATAGGGGCCACCCCGGCCCTCTAAGGGTTAAAGAACCACATAAATCAACTGAACTTTGAGATGCACTTTGAGATTATATTCCGTATTGATCTTCGACTTTCAGGTTGTTCTGGAGGAAGGCGGAGACTCGTTCTTCGAGCAGTGGGTGCGCGAATGCATGCCGGAACGGAACAAACCCAAATCACCGCAGAGAATGTTGCATAGCCTCGATCCGGCACGCGTGGACGCTCTGCTGGCACAGATCAACTCGCCGGATCCCGACTTCAAGTCGAGCAACCTGAAATGGCACGTGATGTGCCAATCGGCGATGGGCGCGGTGAAGGAGCTGCTCTTCGCATGGGAGAGCGGTGTGTTAGGCGCGGGCGATGTTAAACGGGCGCTGGATGGCTTGCGTGCAGCAGCGTGTTGCCTGCCAGTCTGCGCTGCCGCCTGGCTGTGCGCATACATGAGCATCACGCATCAAGACGCTCTGCTGAAGCCGATGAACATGGTCCAGCACTTCCTGACGCCATTACCCGGCGACGAGATGCCGAATAATCTTAAAGAGAGGTACTCGTGCATAGAATGACGCGTGAAATAAATATAAAATTACTGAGATGTACCTTATCAATAAAGAAATAATTTTCTGTCCCTTTCCAGGTCCAGTCTGATGTTCCAGATTATTCGGAAGATGCAATACAACGTACATCCGCCTACGCAGTCGAAAACGAAGGTGTTCTCGATGTCGCACAGGTTACTACAATGTTCTCCAAAGACGAGTTATCGCGTTCCTCCGTTGAATTCTCGTTGATTTCACGAGGTTCTTGTACATTTTCAGTATTATATCGCGGCAGCCAATACTGGAGCAGCTGGAGTCTGTCTGGCAAAACATAAATCAACGTGGATGGATCAACATACAGGCCACGCAATCGTTGGAGTCTTTATTGAATACTGGCGGCTCATTGTGGTTCGTGACGAACATAGTCAAGGAGGTGCTAAAATATCGCTACCAAGAGGAACTGGATCAAGCTGTGGACCTGGCTTTCGCCGTTTTCCATCTCGACATAGAGAACTGCACTATAGATCTCATCAATCATATAATACCGCAATATCTACACAACTCATTGCAGTAAGTAGCATCCATCCATTACATTTAGATTTACATAAGCAGGTATAAAATAATGTAAATTTCTCGTTACGCAGGAGCGATGAATTGGTGGAACCACAATCGTCTATCTTGGCGAAATTGTGCGTGTACTGCATATTCTCCACTCTCGAGTACAACAACTCGAATCCGTATCGCGGGAACAACCGCAAGCGCGTGCGACGCGATTTGGACGTTGACGAGTTGGACGCGCTCGGTGTTCCGAACAAACTTCTGCGACTGAACGAGACGAGTGATAGCGTTCCCTTGTTCGGCTCGCAAAGCCCTCAAGCGCAGGGTTCGAGCAACGGACAGATGTCGGTGGTCCTAAGAGATCCTCTGATGACAGCGTTGAACAATCTGTTCACCATATTCGCCCTACTCGCCGGTAGGGACGGCGAGGTGTCCCAGCAGACACACTTCATACTCCAGTTCTTGCGACTCATGGTGCAGTGCGGGAAGGACAGAACTCGTATCGTGCTGCAAGGAATGCCGCAAACGCTGGTGCGGTATTCATTACAATGAAAGACCCTCTTTTAGTTTCCAATTATGCACTTTAGCTTTCAGCTATGCAAAAAATTTACATCAAATTTTTTGATAAGACTCACACTGGAGAGGCTCAGCTGTCGTATTTTACAGTTCGTGCATTTATTTTCAGGTGCCCTGTCTTCTCAAAGCGTTACCCGAACTGTTCACCACTGATATACTGCTAAGGTTGTACGACATACAATCTGCGACCGGGCGCAAGACAACTGCGCGGGACTTGTGCATGCTGCGGAATATTAATCTGAAACCGACTAAGTAACAACGCGAGCGTGACGCGGAGCATAACGTCGTTTCGCACACGCACTCCGTTATTTCCGAATGAACGTACTGTAGATATACGCACAAAATTATTTATAATAATATATACATATGCGAAACTATGGAACGAACTTTCAGTATGCACTGCTATATTAGCAGGACAGCTGTTGCTCGATTTAGTTAGAAGCACCTTAAATGCCTCAACAGTAATATTGAAGCTGGTATGAATGTGACAATATTTTGTGTCAATACATGTCTGTTAAATCTTTCAATTTATCAGACTGATACTCCCGACATAAACATCGTTCGAAAATTGTGTGAAAAGTTAATTACATTATTATTTGACGGTTTATCATACCTGTTAATTCGCGGGATTAAAGATACAGTACAATATGTTTATAATTTATGCAATCTACTTTAAACTCTGCGAATACTTGTCACGTGTTTATGTATAAAACTAGTTGTATGTATTTGTCAAAGAAGACGTGCCAAGTAAATTTTGCAGTGGAACTATTTGAAGTATCTAACGTACATAGAGATATAATGTCGTAGTGTGCAGAGTATGCCTCTGCATTAAGGAATTACTGGAATTTTTTAAGACTTATATTTTTGTAAATAAAGACTGTTTTTACGACCACAGGAATTATTATCTAAAATATTTTATGTAAATTTCAATGATATTATACGTATCCATAATTTACTTTGAGAATGCATATTAATAAAAATTTAGGTTGTAATATTTTTTTGGAAAATTACTAAAAGCGGGATCTTTGCAAGAACTATTTTATTTGATATAATTCATATATATATATATATATATTTGAAATTGTCAGGTCACTTATAGATAAGAGCTATTAATCAGGTGTTTTTCTCTTTTTCCGCCTCTTAACGAGAACTCTCGCGTATCAGATCCCTACACACAAATTACTTAAACGATAATTTACTTACAGTCGAATGAAATACGCTAAAAGGGAACCTAAAGTGCGGCTTTACATTACACTGACGTGTGCATTGACAAATAGTGCGCCGTATGTAAAAACTACGGATAATGTAACAAACGTACACGATAAGAGGCGGGTCATTCAAGTATATAAAAGTCGCTTAGAGCTTACACGTAATTTCGTCTTACCGTGCTGTACATGTCTGAAAAGATGTAATATGTATAGCAATATCATCTTATATAGACTATAAATACTATCCCTCCTATCGTCTAACGTGTATCTTTGTCCTCTTCCTAACAAAGTGTTCCAATCCTAACTAATTGTTTCGAATGACAGTATTACATAGTATACAATAATCCAACGAGTGAGAGAACTAATAAGATTATATCAAAATGATCGCAATCTTAATCGTTTTTTCACTCTTCGGGAGCGTGATTTTTAGGCCGGATATAGTGGATTTTTACAACCACGGATGCCACGAGGGGTCCATCCTGCAAAGATTGTCATGACTGTTGGCGGCGGCGACCAAGGTGCTGACCTTGCTGTCGACACCGTCGAAATTCGCCAAGGTGTTCAGTCTTGTGACGATGGCGCTGACCGCGCGGGTTACCATCGTTATCAGGAGCTCGCCTTTCGGGTCGGTCGGTGCTTGTGACGTGCCCTCTGCGTCCTCCTTTCTCTTATGATCCGCGATTACCTCGTCCCGCAGTATCGTACGGAGTATGGCGTGCACTTGGAACGATGGTTGCACCAGACAACGCGCCGTAGCGATTGTACTAGCGGTCAACGGTCCGCAAACTCCTGCAGAAATAGAGCATATTTTAATGTAAAAAACCTGTATTTGTAACTAGATATTTTTCCAACAATAGACTGTATCTCATTACTCATCACTGACCTGTAGCTGTAAGAAATTCGAGGATGTTGGGCGTTAGGCGGAAGGGTACCGGTCTGTTGGCGTCCAACTCCCCTGATGTGTCGTCGATATCGAATTTGAAGTATGCGATATTGATCAAGCCGGAGTCCTGATGTATATACATCATATCGGGATTGAGTCGCGTTAGATGAAGTACATATTCAGCAAAACAGTTTAGAGACAACTGCAATGTGAACTGAAAATAGAAAGACAAAGATGTAAGACACAACGATCATAGTTCCATATCGATTTTTTTTGTTCCTCTTTATTTCTTTTCAACGCTCGATAAATCAAAGATCATTTTTTCCTCGTTTCCTCCTTTTGTCAATAATAATAAAAAGACATTTAGAAATAAATGATATACAGTAAGATGTAAAATACATACTATTTTTCGAAATGTCCAGTAATCCGTAGCGCCAGGGAATGCCTTCACTGCCCAATTCTTGAGCATGGACTTGGAAACCATTGAAGTTTCCACTTCCTTCAGAATATCCCGTAGCACTTGATGGCTGGCCTGCGCGCCTCGCGCTTGTACTGCCGCCAGTTTCTCGTAATACCTGGCGATAGGCGCGTCGTGTTCAATTCCCGACTTGGCGCAACCCTGCTTGTAAATGTCCAGCAGGGAAACCACTGCCGGATTGTCCTCTACGAGTCTCATCTGTGGTGACACTGCGACTAATCGGGGCACGGTGAAATGGAGGAATCTGCGCGAAGTTTCCTTCTGTTTGCTCAGGTAATGATTCAACATGCGTAACAGCTGAAGTAAACGTTCCTCACGTCTCGCGTCGCCCAAACCAGCATCGTTTACTACTAGATATGGATAAAGACGGCCGTTGTGGCCACGAATGCGCAATCTCCTGGCAGCTGTATTGTAACGTTGAACGACTTCGACGCGTGGCATAAATCTCGCTATCTTCACGGAATAATGCGAGTGCTGAGACAAAGAAATTTCGAAAAATATTAGTAAAATAAATAACTTTCCGATCGTAACAAACTTAAAAATGTACCTTTCATTATTTAAATAATAATAATAAAACTATGAATGTTAAATATAAATATTTCTTACCCTAGGTATTAAAAATTCACCAGGTAACTCAATTTCAGCTGTTTTTAAGCTGAAGTTACTCAAGAAACGGCACTTTTCTTCAATTAGGAAGGATCTATGGGACAACGTACGAATTTATTAGTGAAATCTCTTTTAAAAATTCGTGCATAGGAAGACAGTGGAAAAATAAACATTACTTTGGCAGCTGCTTCGTTTTTTCCTCGAGAATCTTTATCCACTTTTTCAATTTGTTGATCAAGTTGTGCAGCAATCTGGCTCCAGGCACAGTAAAGTCGAAGTCGCTCGTAAACTGTCCTTTCATCTTTTGGAAGACGGGGTCCTGCACGGTGGCTTGCGCTCTACGTGCCAAGGACTCCGATGCCGCCGAACCAAACGTGCTCATATTTTGCGAGGAAGATATGTTTTCTGCACACCGTAAAATATTTACTTTAGGAACTTGGTTCTACTCTTATTTAATCTTCACTTTATCATAAAACAAATCGCTTTACCAATTCCAATACCAAAAGTCGATACAAGTTTCTTCACGAAATTCAATGTGTGCGGCGTGATAGTAGCGTCGCTGACGGCACCACGGTTTTCAAATGCTATTGCGTAACATTTCGCTAGTCCCTGCCTTAATTGTCTCAGAACTTCCTCATACCATGTCTCCCTTAGCCAAACCATCTAAAACATAAAATTATAATGTTATTTCTAACGATATCCTAGAATGTTAAAATTTAAAGATATGTAAGAATAAAAATACTGCTCGAACCAACCTGATCAACGATACCCTCCAAACTAGACAAGATAGTGGGGTGAATATCTCGTTGCAAGTGCATGATCTTTGAACATCTCCACATTGGAGGTGTGGCACGAACTGTATGACCAGTTTCCGGCCCCTGCTCCCTAGCCTGCTGCGAAGGCACATTGCCTGATACACCGGGACCTCGATCTTCGACACCGTCTTGACTTTTCCCTGCTGCCAATTCATTGCTCTTGTACCGTTCTCTCTGTTCTATCTTTAATGACAGATACAGAGTACGTATGGAGAAATAGACGGCTTGTGGAAACATACGACCAACTTGACTTAATAAATTCAGTATTATATTGCCATCGTAACGAACCAGGTACATCATTAATTGCGGTACCCAGGGTAACCACTGAATTGCTGGCACACCTACAGCGTACTTTTCTACGGTATCAATAAGAGATGATTTATCGTCGTCGTATGTAAGTAACCATAGAATTTTGGCGATATATTTCCTGGATTTGGTTTCGTTCTGATGGCGACAGGCGTGCAAAAAGCAGATGAGAGTATTCACGCCGAAGGAAATCTGTCGAGGATCGCGTATAAAGATATTTTCAAGATAGTCGCCCCACAAGGCCCAAGCTTTCACCAGAGTATCGTGAAGCTGTGTCGCGGTAGAGAACGCCTTGTTGGCATCGTCCGAGCGGCCGAGTTGCGAAAGGAGCAGACCTTTCAACGCGTAAAATTCAGAGATCATTTCCTTCGTAAAATAACTCATGTTCGTTGATTCGAGTACGTTCAGAGCATCCTGCAATTCGGTCTGTCCACCCATCGTTGACATCTGCAGGTAACATTTTACCTGTTGTCGTATCTTCTGAAAGCAATCTACCATCGGCACGCTCGTAGGGATCGAATAGATTTTAGCCAGCGATTCTAAGCACACTCCACTAAGAGACTGCTTTCTCGCAATCTTGCCGAAATGAATGATTGCTTGCATCGATGCATGTACACCGAGCAAGGAATGGTTGGTCGTTTGATCCTGCTGCGAATCGTAGTGGTTGGAGATGAAATTGTAGTGATGTTGTCGCCAGGCAAAAATGTCCGACCAGTGACTGAGATCGTCAGCTATCACGGGTAATCGATTACGCCATGTCTTTACGATAGCTTTCATATCGTGCAAGGATGTACTTCTGCCATGAAGTAATCCTTGATGTATTTGTAACGCTTCCTGAAGCTCCATAATCTGTTGTGCAGCCTGCAGCAGCGGTAAATGGACGTGACTAACGATACGTGGCAGTCGACGCCATTCACGCATACAAAGACCAGACGCAAGCTCCACATAACGTTCGACTGCGGTCAGATGTTGATCCTCGCTGTTACAAAGGGCTAAGTATCCACGGTATAAATTGATCTATAAAAATATACAAAATTAATCAGAAAAAACATACTGTAAAACATCCACTTATGAGAACCGAGAAATTAAAGCAAAAAATAAAGCTTTTGTCTTCATCTTGGAAATATATTATTATTATATCGTAAATACGTATACGTATATTTAAATACATACCTTCCAGGCCATTTCTTTTGGACAATTATGTTCGACCTGCGCGAGAGCTTCCTTCATTACCGTCCAATTAGGGATACGCCACGCACTTTCCAAGACAAGAAAGTAGTTTTTGTATTTCGGATGACTACCCAGTTCCATTAGCGTGTCCCACTGATTGAGTTGCATCGATACACGTTCCCAATGCTCTTCCCAGACCAACATTTCCTTATTGTAATGGTAAGGCGCCGGATTAGGTATATATTCCTGTCGAAATTTGTTCATGCAAACGTCATATGCACCTTGAGCCTGCTCGAAAAATCCCTGCTGCTCCAACGCGATCGCATGCAGTGTCTCTTTGTATTGAGGTGGCCTTTTCTGCCAAAGGCCCGACCACATGTCTTCCTCGCGTAGCATCGAATACATTTCCGAGAGCATGTTCATCAGCTCATAGTGGGCACTGAGACCCTCGACTTGTTCAGAATCGAAGCAATCAGGCTCACGCCTGCTCTTTGCTTGACTCGCGTTATCGTCACTTTCCAAGGCCATTTGCTCCAAGCTTAGCGTTATCCGGTGCCATATGTTGTGCGATTTGCCTAAGTATTTCATCACAGGTGTAGCTATCGATACCGGTGGATTGCAGTGAAACAGTGCCTCTAAAAAGGTACCAAGAGCACTCGGATGACAGTCCTTTTGGATGACGTGCGCGCCACTGGCGACGAATGGCACTACTTCTCTCTTTATAGCGTTGAAAAAAGGTTCCTCCACGATGGACCATATTCGTGGATACATGTTCAACCAAACACTTTCCGCCAAGCCTGTGTCCATGTGACACAGTTGGGCAATCGCCAGCAACAGTCGTTCCGTTTTGACCTTTTTCACATCCTCCATAAAGCGACCCTGCTTTTTGATCAATTGCTCCAAGGTGGGCTTCTCGATGATCTCCTCACTGACTGTGGGATCCGATATAGAAAAATTAGACATCCAGGCATCCATATCGAGCAATGTCTCCTTCACCTCTCCTTCAGCTATTTCGACAACATCCTGTGGCTCCTCTTTAATGGGACCGAGACGACAAACAAATAGCTTCTGGTCCCTGTTGTCTTTTTCTACACCATGTGTCATAATAGACCCGACGCCGGGTAGCAAGAGATCCTGATTTGTCATTTGTATTTGAGTGGTATTAACAGCGGTAGTTAACAGCAACTCGATGCATTGCTTAATCCAGTAATGCGGTCCTATATTTTCCCAATTTTGACTAACAATGATGTACAACATACGATCATGCAAAACTTTACTTATCTCCGAATTAAACACCTCGTAAAACTTCATTCTCACTTGCGGCTGGACGCAACGCAAGCCGGCCATGAAGGCCTGCTCCAATTTGCAGGCCAGATCCGACTTGTTCAGGCTCTCGTCGCGATATATATAGTTGACCAATTCCAAAAACTGTCTGTTCAGTTCTAGATCGTCAGGGAAACGTTTTTCCACATACTGCATCAATTTCCCCAGTAGAATCGATTTCTCGCGCAAGCTGGGTGCCTGATTGATGGCGATGGTGGTTTTATTCTTTATCCATTCCTCCAATATCTTTGTGATGGCTTTCATCACTTTGACGTCTTGTGTTTTCTCAATCAAAGTGACCAGGATCGTGCCTATGAATGACTTGCGCATTTCGACGCCCATTACTGCCACGCGATTCTTCACTAAATCTAAGCTGAGAATCAGCAGCTCGCTCGTTACAGGATTCGTCTCAGCTTGCGTCGTGTGCAAGTGTTCTTTCGTCATTCTGTGCAATACTCTCATAAATGGAATTATCAAACGATCGATATAACTGGGATTATTGGTACAGGCCGCTTTAAGCATCATCAGTGTGCCAAACAGAGAACTGGGTGTAGCCGTTGTGGTTTTTTCATACGTAGTTAACCCTTCGGCAATAAATCTGCCTACAGTTGTATACAATGTGTCCAATTCCTCGTACTTGGAAGCTACACTTGAGGCAGTAGGTTCAGCCGGAAAGATAGTCATCAATCGAGATAGTAAACTGTGCACCAGACGAATAATTTTAGTATTGCTACTAGCTATGCAGGCTCCTATACCACGCTGTAATGGTTTAAAGCTCGCGAGTATCTGCTCGCGCTTCATCACGCCCAACAAAAATGTTAGTACTTCCAGGGCTGTGCTAATATTACCGAAATTAGGTTGAGTAGAATCCACACTAGCAAGAACTTTATCGAGGAAGGCTAACTTAAGGTCGCACTGTTCGGCAACCCAGACATCAGGTTTGAGAGCCATTTTGAGCAGATTTACACAACGTCTTGACAATTGCTCGCCTGGATTACCATGAATCGTTGTTACATCATTCACCTGACAAGCCAGACGCAGCAAGAAATTCAAAATGGCATCCGCATGACCTCTCTCAATCGGTTTCGCTGATCCTGGCTCTATTCTTGGTAAAATGAGAGGCACGGGACTGTTGCCGGATGGTACCTGAGAGCTCATTCGCTTACCAGATGAATCCTCGTTAACTGAACGTTTAATATTACTCAATTGTCCAATCACCCTGCCAGTACTAGATTCTGCAGCCTCGGCTTCCTCTTTAATCCTATACAATTCCCATTTTACGATGACTTCCGCCAGTTCGACGGCCAGTCGTCTATGCTCGAGAGTAGAAGTGGGGCTGAAACCCATCCGTTGAATGGAATTCACTATGTGCTGGACTAGATGGTGTCTTACTGGATAGTAGACTTTGTAATGTCTCACAACAAGCTGTAAGATATGGAACAGTTGCTGCATTGAATGACCTTCCTCGACAATGATCTTCTTCGTCCAATGTGTTAGCATGGTATTACCATCTTCCATTCGTACTGGCATCGCTGGTGTCAATATCTCTAACGCCTGTCGTACAACATTACGTGCATCTACAGCATGTGCTTTCAATAAACTATGAAAAACTTGCAGAACAATACGTTTATGAATAGCAAACTTTGCGATAATATGGCTAAGAAGAAGATGACCATGATATCTCGTGGTTGGATCCACGCAATTCTTCCCCAATAGGCAGGGCCAAGCAAATGTCATCAAGCGACGTAGTTTATTCCCCTGTCTCTTATTAGTAACGTCATGAATGTGTTGTGATGCCTGTTCCACTAAGAGACAAGAGAATTGTAACAGAGAGATGCGCACACAGTCAGCGGAACCGAACGGATTGTCCGGATCGATTATTTTGCTAATAAATACCGACACCACATTTTCAGGGTTGTCCTGATACGGCATGGGTGCACCTCCTACTAGTTTAGTACCCTCGCCCCTTTCGAAGCTTACTGCAAAGCAAGGAATGATAATCAGCTGCAACACATTGGCTTTCAACTCTTGCGACATATTGTTGGTGGGAAAATGTTCGACGAAACGGAAGAAAGCGCTTCGCTTCCATTCGACTGTGTATTCTTGTGCCACCGTGTTCTCTAGGAAGTCCCTCAGGAATTGGAAATCTGGGACAAACCGATCACACGTGGCTCGCAACAACTGGAACAGCAAGTCAATATCATTCGGTTGATGACGGAAATAATGCAGCAGGATCTTGACAATGAGCTTCGGTTCTTTCCAGTGACAATATTCGACGCCCTCGACCTTCTTGTGCATCACCTGATAATCATCGTTGCACCAAATCTGTTTGAGAGCGGCTACCAATTGATTCTGCGTGGATAACCACTGCTCGTCGAATCTGATAAGTATGGAAATTATTTTGATTGCGCAATACTGCAACTCGCTTTTTTCCATATGAGTTAGATTAGAGTTCGTTTGAGAATGCGCAAGTAACATTGTAACAAGCCTCGTTGTACTGTTGTGCAAAATGTCTCGTAAAGGTTTACCGTCCTTGTGTTTGATAAGATATTCCAAGTATCTGCTCCACTGTTGATCTTTGATGCAGTTGTCATGCAAAAATAGATTGAGCGTTTCCATCGGATAACGAAGAAGGAATTTCATCAAGGGTGCTCGGAAAGGACTGGATAGTTCTACCAACAGCGATTTCTCAGCTTGGAGTACGAGTCTAGTGAGCAACTCGACGAATTTCGGACTTGCCGATGGAATCAAGTGATATATGCCTATGATAATGGTAATTTTTTGTTCGTTTTCGCCGGACTTCGATATGCCTTTATGAGTTTGAACTAGATTGTCCAGGAGTTTCTTGACATGTTGTAATAATTGCTCACACAAGGTAATGCTGAAGGTGCTTGGGAAAAGTTGTGTCAGATACGATAATCTTCTAACACAATTCAAGCTGAGATTTCTATGGTCACCCAATGTGAGCAACATTGGTCGCATAATTGAATGCACCATTTCCATGTCCATCTGATAACCGGCGATAAACGTTTTCATGCACTCGAAAGCGGTTTCCTGTAGCTCGGCATTAAACTTTTCCAGAGCTTTATAAAGAACTGCGAATATCTTCTCTCGAAAGCCTACGATGTAGTGGCAGGCAGCGAGTGCACGTAACGCCGATTTCCTCAGGGGCATTAAATTAGTAACAGATTTGTAACACGCTAATTTACTAAGAGCCGCCTCGTCTGCTTCGCAGAGAGTTAATAGTTCTTGAAAGAATACCTTGTGCTCCCCGACAGACAAGTCGACCGTGAATAGACGTGGATTCAACGTCGTGCAAAATGTATTTCCATCCATTAAGCCAATCTGCGCAGTAACTGACTGATGTCTCAAGAGATGTTTCCTAGGTGGTATCATATCTGCAAGTACTTCCTTATGTGGTTCCATCACCTCCGTTACTGATTTGTTTTGTATTTCGGCGAGTTGGCGCAACGAAGCCATGGCCTGTTCACGCACGATCGTGTGTGGCGATGTCACCTGCTTGACCAACTCGCGAGTAACTTCATACAGGCTCTTATTCTGTGCTTCTATTAATTCCGCATTACCTTCTGGGATGACAGGCTTAACACAGACTCGTAGCATCTTTTCCAGATTATCTTTCGCCATGTCGATAGCACCGTTTGAGACTTCATCGGTTAGATCCATCATCACAAATATAAGAGCTTTCAGGAAAACAAATAAATGATTCAGGACCCATTTGGTAGCCATTCGTTCAAAGAGGAACTTAATCGCAATACAGCCACCTAACTTAGCGTACCAGGCGCGTTCGTAGCACAATGAGCACATTCTGTCCGCTAGATATTCCATGAAGGGCAACTGGCAAGCTCGTTCCTTCGAGCCTAAAATGTTCGTGGCAGTGTCCAATATTAACACAAGCGCCAAGTAGCCCGATCTGTACAGCTCCCTCTCATCATGAGCCATTATGACAGTGATGGCATCAATTAACACAAGCGGATCTTGTCCTTGCATGCGGACATCTCGTTCTGCCCAAGAAAACAGGCCAGCTTGTTGCGCTATAGCAATCATAGTGTAGTGTCTCACGACGGAAATAACGGTATCGAGCACCATTGGTCTCAATTCCTTTACCTCTGCAGCGATAAACATACCGGTCAACGCGGTTTGTTGTACATTTCGTGCGACAATATCGGGGCACTTGTAATGAGATTCCTGGTGATGTGGTATCTCGCCGTCCTTAAAACTCGGATGACTGAACAAGCTATACCATAGATCAGCACTGTCCGTCTCTAATCTCATGGACGCCGCTAAGTAGCAGTATATGACCTCCCAACACTGCTTACGATAGAACAGATCTGTTGTGCTGGACTTCAATGCGTTAAACGCGGTTTCAAGTACTTTTTCTATCGGCAAATCAATTGGCTGAGAAGCTCCTTGGAAGTGAACGACTACAGTGGGTGAGTTGGTCTCGCGGTCGTTGTATTCCAATTTCTGAGGCTCAATCATCATCTTCCTATTACCACCGCCAAATTTGCCAAGGACTCTGAAAGCTACGTGAGCCTGATCGGTAGAATTGTGTAACGTTCTCCACAAGGCTTGCATTAGATCAGCACGTACCGGTTGTATGTGCTCGTACAAAAAGTCCGGCTGAAGATTATCAACGCATAATTCAAGTGTACGAAGCCCTTGGCTCACTAAACAGTAACTGCCGTTCAGAGCGGAAACCAAAGGATCCATCAACATAGGCAGATATGGTAAAAGCGAACTGAGGCGTACAGGCACAGTTAAACATAATTCGACAAAAAGATCTTTCATGTGTTGCCTGTGCAGGCCAGACTGTAATCTGTTGAGTCCTTCCAACATGTTAGGCAGTAAAGGTAAAAATTCTTGATACAACAGATCATGCGAGCCACCACCTATAGAGCGAAATAACGCTCGTAAGAGCAGAAAATAATTGTACGGCTCCTTCGCAGACATTGCGAGCTCCATGGCGCGATTGACAATTTGATTCAAATGCGGTCTCAACATGTGTTCATTTTCCGCTGGGAATAATGAGACGCTGCCGAACACGAGCTTGAACAGTCGCAGGTACAGGTTACTTCGTTCAACGTTACAGCCCATGTCGCTCATGCGTTCTAAGAGATATTCCACCAATATCGTCGCGAAGGTGGAGGAAATGGTGGGACTAGATAAGAAAGCGCTACCAATAATCTGTAAAGCGCAATTCTTAAAAATCCTTTCAACCATGTAATCTATCGACATAGAGAATATCTCCTGGAATGTCTGAGGATTCATCTGCGTAAATACGTTGCCGAAAAGCTCCAACACTTCTTTTTCTTCGCGTGTTCGTATAGTCTGGGGTTGTGCAGGTCTACCTGATTGCGCAGGTGCGCCAATCGTTGGAGGACCTATCGTATAGATATCCAGGGCTGGCAGCGCCCATTTAACGAGCTGTATGTAAATCAGCGTCTCTTTCGGTTGAAATTGATTCGATTGCAGTACTTCGCTGGTCCTGCTATTAATGCAATTAGATGTAATAGCCTTGGCGCCGTGCACAAGACTTTTCACCAGATTTCTGTAATCGGCCACGTTGTAACTCATCGCTTGGCACGTCGGGAAGCCAAATTTTGATTTTGTCTCTTTTTCCTCGTTTACGTCGGCAATCGCGGGTTTCGCCGCATCTTCCGCAGTTGTAGTTTCCGTTGTAGCAGGTCGCAACTGTTTCGTTTTATTTCGCAGTATCGGGATGTAGATCTTGGCGATGGTTTTAAATTTTAAGACGAAAATTAGAAGTATTCGCATTAACAACTCTCGTCCCTGGCTACTATTTTCGGCATCCGATCTTTGTCGTACGGTGTCCACGAGATTCATTAATAATTTGCAGGACACCATTTGAACGGCGGTGGGTAAAGTCTGGTCAAGTAAATTCTTGCTATACAAATGCACCGCACGCGAAACGTCGGTTAGTGGTAATTGCAGTCGAACATGATGAACGAGATCGGCGAGCGTGGAATAAGCCAGTGGTCTCAAAGCCTCGTGAGCGGTCCAACCGTGTCCGATAAAAATGTCCTCGTTGAAGAAGATCTCCATATGAGGAATGAACTGATTACGTAGCTCGGTTGCAAGTATATGACGAGAAGCAATGACCAATTCTTTCCGCAAATGCGCCACTTCCATAGGGCACAGAGTAAACAAACCTAGAATGCCTTTGACTAACATCGCGCTATTTTGCGATATTACATCCTGATACACTCTTATCACGTATGCGAGAAAAGACAACGTTTTAATTTGCGCGCCCATAAAATCAACGAATACTTCCTTATTGAATCCTGGAGATGCTCGATGTTGCGGACTCGGTTGTAGAGATATGGTTGTTATTACAATCGGAACAAAATCCGATACGTCCTGATGAACGTTCTGTTTGTATAACTGGTTCATCAGCACCACGATTATCGGTAATTCTTGAAGCACTTTGAGGGACAGCACTGCCTTCGGGATTAAATTGTACTGAAAATAATAAGAAATGCTTTCTAATTTTTCCCACTGTTTTTCCATTTACATTATATTTATATTGTTTACCTTTAACTATAATCTATATATAAATAATATAAGATGCTGTAACATTTTATTGTTAAAATGTAAAATATAAAGAGATTACTTACTGTCACGACAGTGCCATCCGCTGCTTTCTTTTCACTTTGTATTGCTGTGATCGTAAACGTTTCTTTCAATAGAGCTTCTATGTTAATTTCTGACAAATCTTTTACTCGTAAAGGAGGACGTGGTTCAAATATTTTCGACAAATTCTTTGGTAATTCGCTATACACTGATTTGACAAATTGGAGGAAGTATTGTATCTAAAGATAAAAGGACAAAAATTTCAGAGTTAACAATATATGAAACAATATATGAAATAATATATAAAGATAGTTTAAAAATATGTGAGACGCGATGATTTATAGAAAAGAGAAATTGTTACTCACTTCTGGATTAAATGTTGGTTTATACTGCTTGTGAAGCTCAATAATGATGCGTAAACAGACTAGCACATTCTCTTCGTTATCCGTTTCTAGCAATTTCGACACCAGAGTCAGAATTTGCCTGACATATGGACGTAAGTATTCAGTATTTGGCAATCTATGTATCATTTCCAGAATCAGTTTTCTGACTTGTTGAATGTTGTATTCCGATATAAAGTGTGGCTCCCCTTCTTGCAATATCTTCAGAAAGATCTTCATCATGTGATCGAGGAACCCCGGATATTGTGACGAAGTTATAATTATCTGCAAAAATTAATTTTTAAATGCATATACCAATTTCTTTTTGTAAGAAATTAATTAAAAATATCATGGAATTGAAATAATCTTGCTTTTGAAATAATTGAAATAATTTATCCTTACGTACCTCAAAATTTTCCGATAATTCCTGAGCTGCCTTCAGTTTTAGCTCATCCTTTGAAACTGGATCAGCCAGCATCGTCACATATGAACGATAAGTGTTCATTTGCGTTACTGGATCGGGTGCCATTTTGATTGTTACGATAGATTCTTGACAAGTATTATGAATAGTCCATTAGAAAATATCTGTTTAAAAAATCACCGTTTGCAGTATAACAAACATAGTATATGCAAAAGTGCATAAAATCATTTAAACTAAAATTAAGCATAAATTGGATTATCTGCCTCTTATCAATTTTCAAAAGTTTAAAATAGGATCTTGTATATAAGATTACACACACATTTATGTTAATTGTAGTATCAATTAGTTAGATATTAAATAGCTCACTTAATACAATCTACAAGTATTTCACACAAATGTTAAACTATCTACAAGGATATATACATGTCCTAAAATCAATGATTCTTCTTACGCTACGTAAACAAGCCTTAGCAACCCTTTCGTTCAGTGAATCAGAACTCATTTCATTTCTAATATTGTACATGCTTGCATTTCAACAAAATATGTTTTAATCCGTGAACTAACGTAGTAATAATTGTAAGATAACGTAAAATAATAATATGATGCAGATGATACAGAGACACATAAAATAGAACGTTTGAAACACAAAACTGTGCTATAAATTTCATGGAATCCAAGATACTATATTCTTGTTATAAATGTATAAAACATAGGTGACGCAGCACTGGACGTCAGACGTGTCAGTTTTTTGGCGTTGTTGCAAGTGGCAAGATGCAATTTTAATTGACCTCAATTTTCAATCTCAGAGCTGTGTGTGTCGCATTAAGGGATAAAAAAATGGATGAGACAACAATCGACTCGATCTTTTCGGGATCCTTGAAGTCTTTACCACCGGTTAGTTCCAAAATAGTGCGGATATTTACAAGTTCAACATTTACCGGTAAGTTATTAATGCTCGCACTAAGAAGCAAACATAGAAAGATAAGAATAATGGAAAAAGCAATTTGACATTAGAAAACATAAGGAAAATATTGAATTCGCGCGCAAAGTTACGATGTTAAATAATGATCGATATATTTCAGATACAACAATGGAGAGAAATACTTTGATGGCTCAATGTTATCCCAAACTCAAGGATTACTGCAGAGAAAAGCACGGTTTAGAGTTTCAGGTAAAATTTGTTAAATAAGAATAATAATAATGCAACGCAACCCGACAAGTTGTTCACACTCTGATGTATAGCAAAACTATGAATTATATATCTTGACAGAGAAATTGATTTTCACGGTGCCAGGTACCAGGTAATATATACTGTTCGACCTTTTGACATTAATCCGTGATAAAGATCAAATCAAACCTGACACCTACGTTTAAGCATGCATATATCATTACAATTTATATCAAATGTCAGGTGTGACATTTCATCACATAAACTATTGGTACATATTGCTATGTTTTAATGCAATTGATCTTATTATATATATGAGAACTTTTATATATGTATAAGTAAAATGTCTATTAACGTAAGTTAAAATATCGTATATTATTCATGAATATTAATAATATTATTTATTATTAATAAATATTAAAATTTGCCTTACACAATGATTAAATCTCCCTTCACAGGTCGTAGACATGAGATGGGGTGTACGCGATGAAGCCACTGACGATCACATGACTACAGAGTTATGCATGAGAGAAATAGAAAATTGTCAGAGACTGTCCATGGGACCCAATTTCGTTGTTAGTTAAATCAATTACTTGCTCTTAAAAAGTTTAATCGTTCCAAACCAGTTTTTGTTGGAATTTAAAAAATCTTTCGATAACTAATAAATTTATATTTGTGTTTGTAAAACGTAGAGAAATTTCCATGATCAATTGTTAAAGTTATGACAAACACAGATACGCAAGTACTGTTTATCAGTCTATGTTGGATAACAGAAGATGAGAAACTATGTTTAGGTTTTTAAATCAAGGTTTTAATGAGAAAGTAGCTTTATGAAAAAACATCATTGATATAGTATTATAAATGAATATTTTTATACACAGGTATTCCTTGGACAGAAATATGGGTATCGCCCTATACCGACTTATGTCCTCAGTTCGGAATTGGAGATGTTAAGGACGGAACTGGAGAGTCTAGGGATGGACGTTAGCGTTCTGGATAAGTGGTATAAGAAGGACAGCAACGCTGTACCGCCTACAAGCATATTGCAACCGATCTCGTCTATCCTCAAAAATTTTAACAATAAAGTAATCAACTCTCATACACTTAACTTTTCTAATTATATTTTTCTAACGTATTAGTCAATTGATTATTGTGTAATCATCTCTTTCTTACACTTATATTTTTTTTCGTTTAATTTGTATCTTTAAGAGAATACCCAAGCTGCAGCAAGAGGATCAGGCAATCTGGTGGGATACCATGTGCAAAATGCAAAAGTTCTTTAGAAAAGGCGCGCAATCCTTGTTCAATTCTGGAAAGTTTGACAAAGATACGATGCATAACTATTTCATGTCTGGTATGTAATATAAATATCGCTTCTCTTTGCTGATAATTCTTATTGATATATGGACATACTTTTTCGTATCATGTACATGACATCCTATTGCGTTTTGTAAATTTCACTGAAATCACGAATAATAATCAGTAATTTCGAAACAGTGACCGAGCGAGAAGTGATTAATGGCATATTGAATGTTAAAAACACGAAAAACCATTGTCTGGCATATGTGCGATATATAAACAACATCAATTTACAAAATCTGAGGAAAGCCAGTTTGTATATAGATATAGCCAACAGAAGCTTGGACAATGAAGCTTCAAAGTTGTTGGCCGATCTCAGAGATGAGAGAGTAACGAATAAGATCGAGAGCTCAAATTTTCAGAGGTATTCTTCATAAATGGAAATATGCGAAATAAGCGATATTACATCTCGATTACATGACTCATACTTTATAGGTACACGGTGGAATGGATTGGCAGAGAAGGCTTGGATCCTGAAACTCATAGCGAGTATCTCCAGCACTTTATAACTCATTTTTACAAAAACATGATAAAGCTCGTAGATCGTGCAATGAGAAAAGAAGACAGTTCTGCGCAGGGACAGATAATAACTGAGATCTTACAACATTTACATGCTTGTAATAATTCTGTGAAGGTACGAATCATTTGTGATAAACACATTTACGAAAGCGATCGATGAAATCAATCGAATTACTGATTAAGCAATATGTTTCGAATAATGTTTTAAAAATCGCTAATAAACATATCGATATTTCTGATCCCGGTCACGTTCCGTATATTCTGTCGCAGGTATTTTACGGACGCGAGGATACCTTGGAAAGAATAAAAAATTACATGCTAGGTGACAGCGACAAGCCATTAGTGTTGTACGGAGAGGGTGGATGCGGTAAAACCTCCCTCTTAGCGAAAAGCGCGGGTTTAACGAGTAGCAGTTGGCTTGTAGGTAAAAAGCCGATCAGTATAATCCGATTTCTCGGCACTACTCCCGATAGCAGTGCGCTCACACCCACATTGATCTCGATCTGTCAGCAAGTGAGTGCCACTCTTGCATTATTACTCTTTCTTACTCTTTCAAAGGATAGAAACGAAAATTGAGTTCGTTATTGTTCTCAGATCTCATACAATTTTGGATTGTCATTTGAAGACATCCCCGACGACCTAGTACCACTCACAGCCCACTTCAAATATCTCTTGACTCTAGCTAAGATCCAACAGCCCATCCTACTGTTTCTGGATAGCGTTGATCAGTTGACGGGTGTACAGGGTAACAAATTGTCGTGGTTGCCTACGAGATTGCCACCAAATTGCAAGGTAGACATGGATGTAATTATTATACATACAACATCGAACATCTATTCGAGATTTATAGGCTTGGAAATAAGCAAATTAGTTTGTTTGAAAATAGAGAATGTCTCTAATCTTACTCGTTGCTTTAATTCTTCATTGCAATCGACTATCTTAACACTACTAATATTTTAGTGCTTAATGTTTAGGATTTTATTATAGAAGAATCCTAGAAGATTTTACATATGCAATATGTATGATTCACGATCAAATATGTATTTCAGATGATTTTATCATGCGCGGCTGAAGAATCGAACCCGGTGATCTCGAGAGATTATCAGCTGCTGCGCAGGATGATAGATACCGAAGAAAGTTTCATCGAAGTGACTGCTTTGGGTGAAGATCTGGCTATGGACGTGATCAGGTGAAAAAGTTGTCAATGTCAAATTAATCACGGAACATTCCTTTAACATTTTTGCTATCTATTTCTCATTAAACATGATAGTTATACACTACATTTATCGTTGTACATTATTACGAAGATAATTCCTGCAGGATGTGGATGAAAACAGCCAGAAGGGATTTAAACAACTATCAATGGCGTCTGGTGGCGAATGCTATATCAAAATGTTCCCTACCAATCTTCGTCAAACTCGTGTTCGCGGAGATTTGCAGGTGGCGTAGTTACACCAAACCAGCGGATACGCATCTGGCCAGCACGGTAATGGACAGCATAATGATGCTGTTTGAAAGGATCGAGAAACAACACGGCAAGATCTTGGTCTTCCACGCTTTGGCCTACATCACGGCTGCCAAGTCTGGCCTATCAGAATCAGAACTTGAGGATCTGATCTCCTTGGACGACAAAGTCCTGGATGATGTCTATCAGTATCATTTGCCGCCAGTAAGACGTATCCCACCTCTACTCTGGACTAGAATAAGGAACGACCTGCCGAACTACTTGAGTGAGAGAGAGGCGGACGGCGTGAGCGTTCTAAACTGGTACCACAGGCAGTTTAGAGACACTGCTAAAGAAAGATATTTCAAGAACATGAATATGGCTATGTATTTTCACTCCATGATTGCGGACTATTATCTTGGAATCTGGGGCGGTGGTAAACCGAAACCTTTTAAGTACACCGAGATACAGAGACATCGGTAAGCACGATTATTATGACCAATATGATGCTTGTGCCACGCATTTATAATAAAACATTTATTTCAAATCGATCAAAGAATCTACCGCTTGAGACATATTACATTGTGATAATAAGTTTTGTATTATGTTTTGCAGATTTAATTTAACAGACAAAGAAGGTGTAGCGGACAGGAAAGTACCAGAGCAACCCCTTGCGTTTTATTCCAAAGAGGGAACTATTTCGCGATACAATCTGCGAAAGGTAATACTCGAATATTGATAAAAGAATAGTCTAATATTAATTAAAGTAATATTGTAATAAAAATAAATACTACAAATATTTACTATTTCTTCCAAAATTAAAGTTTGGCGAGTTACCATTTCATCTGGTGAGAGCACGACGTTTCAAGGATCTTTTCGCAAATGTGCTATTTAATTATGAATGGCTGCATGCTAAGTTAAGCTCTTGTCCCTTACAAGCTGTGCTTTCCGATTTTGAAGACGCCTGTAACTTCATCGACGACCAAAGTTTAGTGAGGTATACCAGCAAAAACGGACTGAATTTTTTAAATATAGTTTATACAATAGAAAAGTTTATAAAACATATCAATGTTTCTTGATATTTTCTAAATGTCTTTTAGATTTATATCGCCTTTATATCGTGTTTGAATTCTCTATATATATTTAATAATATTTGAAAATAATTCAAAACATCTTTTTAGAGAGCTTATGTTAGTCGCTGATGCTCTAAGACTAGGTGGTGCAATTTTGGGAAATCATCCAGACATGCTCGCGCCGCAATTGATTGGTCGGCTGTTGCCAGAAATTGGTGCAAATGTTAATGTAAGAATGCTACTGCGGGCATGTGATCACGATGGTGTTAAGAATTGCGCTCTACTTCCTCTCTATCACTGCTTGCATACGCCTGGTGGACCATTAAAAGTAATTCATGTGTTTATTCATGTAACAATTATTTTTTTATATTTGTCCAATCCTCTCAGTTAAATTGTCTAACATTTCCGAACTCAAAGTGTTAGAATCATGAAAAATATATCCACGAATTACAATATTTTTTAGTATTCGTTGGAAGGCCATCAGTTTGCAGTATTTGGATTCTGTCTGACATCAGATTACCGCTACATAGTATCGATATCTAATAAGTTCATCACTTGGGATTTGAGTACCAGTGACATGACGAGGGATGTCTACCCTGGTGTGGAGGGTATGATGCAACAATTGGTCCTAAGCCCAGATAACAGATATGCTGCAGCTTCCACAACTAACTCTCAGGTGCTAACATTAATTCTCAGGACTTAACTTGTTAACTAAAGAAGCAAGCAAGGAACTTGGAATTAAAAAAATAATTTAGAAGTTTCTTTCGTATTTGTATAGTTAAAAGAAATTTTATTTATGAAATTTCTTCATTTTTTTACTATACCCCTAACTTAGAAAATATTGAGATCCCAATATATTCGCTAAAAGAAGACCAATTTCAGATTAGTTCAAGAGTAAAAACAAATTGAGGTATTTCATTTTTTCACAGACTGTCGTTCTGAATACTTTGACGAGCGAATTCGTTATCATCGACAATCCTTTATCAAACGAGGATGCAGTATGTGGCGTGCATTTGATGAATCAGTATGCCTTTATCTACGGCAAATTAGGCTGGTGCAGGTTCGACCTGCGAGGAAATTTACTGGACACTCACACCAATCCTGAGGACTCCAACAAATGGCCGATTTTGTGTAAGACACTTTCACGCTCTATACATTTCATGCGTTGCATATTTTTCATTCTTGTACTTTTTACATGCAGACGTAGAATATACGAATCTGGATCACTACAGAATCGTATTCTGGTCAGGCAGCATCGACGACTCACGGATGCTTTTGCATACGTACAAGAAGAAGATATCGTTGGATCCGTTTCAATTTCACAGGTATATTTGTTCACAAAAAAAAAGAAGACACATATTGAGAACGATCACGTTCAAGAGAAGCTTCATAATACATTTTAAAAACTCAATAATGGAAAACTGTTTCAGCGCCATGGTTATGACCAAGGACAAAGGTACTTTGTACGCATGTACGAGCAAAGAAGATTACAAAGTTGTCAAATACAGGAACGATGAGATTTCGTCCTATTGGGAGAAGGTCCACGACATGCCGAGGGCGTACAATGATGACATAGAGTATCTGCTACAATTGAAGCTGGACAGAGAAGAAGAAATGCTGTTAGCGACGACCGGAAACGGATTTATCGTATGGTTCCTGGAGAGTAAAAGCGACGCACACGTACTGATGCTACCGAACGGAGTAAGAAACATTAGTACGCGTATGATGTACTCAAACTCCATCATGGTCAGCGGCACCAAGAATTATGCTGTCGCTGGTGTAAGGTGCGAAGATTGTTTATCACACATTATTACTTTTTTCAGTTTAAATCTTCCTAATCAGCGAGAAAACATGATAACTTCAGAAAGTATTGCGAGATTTGATAATAGGTGCATTACAAGGCAATATTCAATCTACAAAAAAAAACGAAATTATTTTTCGAGATCAAAAAGGGCGAGAATTATGACGCCAAATTAAATTTTAATAAGAAAAACCTTTTCAGTCTTTAGAAAGAAATACTATCCTTATTTGAAAAGTGCTATATGTATTTGAACATTGTGTATAAATAGTAAGGAAAGTAACAACAGTGTAATTTTTTCATAGGAAAAACCTATATGTATGGTCACTCGAGACAACAGATTTGGTGAAAGTACTGGACGCGCACTTTGCGAGGATAATCCAATTGGAAGCGCTGACCATTGGGAATTGGAACAGCGTGGTAACATCGAGCATCGACAGGAGCGTCAAAGTGTGGAATATCAACAACATTTTTGAACAAGTTCACGTTATCGACAGACATGAATTACAAATTGATATGATAAGGTAAATAGCGACAAATTAGGCACCAGTAAACCATTCATTGTTTATCTCCATAGTTTCTCCTAATGTCTACCTTAAAGAGATGCACATGTCCGTTCGACTTACTCTATAAATTACAAAACAGTTTAGCCGAGCAAGGTAACTTGGCCGTTACGGTCACCAGAGATTGCGTGGGCCTTTGGGACTTGCAGACAGGCAAATTAATATCGAAGCTCGCCGATAGCCCATTAGGAGCAATCGTTACACATGCCTGCATTACACAAAATAGCAAGTTAGTCAGGTTTTTTTCTTATTAGTGTTATCAAGTTATGATCGGATCCTTTTATTGATAGCTCGCTGTATATAATAGAACGAGAAAGAATAAGAAACAACTCTTATTTCAGATATATCGTATCGACAGAATCTGGTAACGTTTTGGTATGGAATAGAATTACTGAACAAGTTTTGTTCAAGGAGGAACAACGGAATGTCAAGCAACTGACGCTGATAGAGAACTCGTCGAAGTTTATGGCCGTTTCAAGGCCTAATAATCCTGCGGGAGTGGAAAACGTGCGAACTACAGCGACCTTGATCATGAGAAGCATTCCTGGTAAGCAAATTATTTATAATTAATAAAAATATGATTCACTAATTATGTTTATCAAACAATAGTATAATATAAGCATAATATATAATAAAATTTCTGCTAAAAATAGCTATCATTACTGATAGATTAAAAACTGGAATTAAATAAATTTGAGAAATTTCTCTTTTAATAAACATACAATAATATAATAAATATTATAATATATCTAATCGTTTTATTACTCTGTGAGGCACTACTTATTCGTATGAAAACTATGATAAATATCCCAAATAAGTTAATAAAAGCTACTTTGTATGTACATATATCACAGATGGTAGAACTATATTCTGTTTGGAGTACCCTGTAAGAAGCAATACCGGTACACCCTTCCGACAAGTTGTGATAACATCAGATGATGCCTTTCTGGCGGTGCCAGCGGCCGACAAGGGTAACAGAGATTGTGTTATAATTTATAGTGCAAAAACAGGAGCACTGGTCAGCAAAATACCTATAAAGCTGCCTGGATTTAAGGTAATTAAGAGCTTGTAATAATTATAATAAGTGTACTTGTAAATGTATAATAGTATTATCAAAGCTCATGTTAACAGGATATTATATGTATCACACCTATGCCTAACAAACCGCAGTGGATAGGAATCATTGGCTCCGATAAGGGTACAATTCTTGATATCAACAAGAAAAAGTTTATACGTACAATTCCGAAATGGAGTGGAAATATCAGCAAGGACGGCAAATACACTTTGTACGCTCCTAGCAGGTATATAAATATACAAGTATCGTACTATTAATTGTATTGAAATTAGCTGTATTATTAGTCACGTACTTGATAAAAATAACTAAATATTTTAGGGGTGGTCTTGAACTCATAGAGCTGAAGAAGGGTACGACCGTGAAAACATACATACCTAAAGTAGCCGAAGGAGTGTTCACCGTTATATCAATGTTTAATCGAACTGACGAGTACGTGCTTTACTACCACAGTGGCAGAAAAACCATCAGAGTGTTTAGGCAAGTATACATTTACGACTGTGATCAAAACCTGGAGATCGTAAAACTGTTTCACACAAGTTTTATTAGTCTGCAAAAGTAAAAACAGGTAAAATTTTGTGTCTGTCAAGATATATATTCTATATAAATTTCTTTCACAGATCTTTGGACTGTGAAATGATAGCAAATTATAGAGTGCAGGCAGAGTTGAGTGCCATTGACAGCACGTATGACGGCAGAAGCATTGTTCTGGGAACAGTGGATGGTTGTGTGTCGGTACTGGCAATAGCCGATCCTAAGAAACCTGAGATGACAGAGTACCTCGCAAACGTTCCGTCTCGCGATGAAGAGGTGAGCGAGAGATCGGTGAATAATGCGATTACCCAAATTTTAAAGGAATACCTGTGTGCCTTTCACTGATTCCCTCATCTGAACCGCCTCATGCGTCTTCATTGAAACAAACTTATCATAATACCGTTACACTCATGTTTACAAGCGTGTTCCACCGTGTAAAGGTTATATAGTATTTACTATTACGACACGAGTACCTAAGGGCCGCGAGACCCAACCGAAGTTTGCGCGATTGAAGAGACAAACGTAATGAAGCATGCCTCAGAACTTACCTGTCGAAGTATCGTCGTCTGTCACACAAATTTAGTCTATATCGAGCGTGTATCGTGTACGAGACTTTCACCTCGAACGAACGCGTAGTCTCCCGGAATTCCGTCGGCTTTGGGTTCGCGAGATCGCGAAATCGGCTCCTCTAGCTCATCAACTTACTTATCATTTTTCTCGTACGATCTGGAAATCGAGACGGACACTCGTAACACGTTTTCTCGAGTCGTACACCTACATGTAATGCACGTGCAGCTCACCTGTACAGCGACAACACCGGTGCGAGAAATTTACGTCCTCGCGCTGCCGCGAGTCGTCATTTCTCGCTGCACGCGCGTGCAGCCGCGCGTTCCGGGGTGTTGAACGGCGTAATTCGTAGTGAAGCGTCGATTAGCAGGAACGAAAGTAGCTTCGATTCTCGTTCACTTCGGGGACGATGCAACACTCGACCGCCGCTTTCGCGCGAGAACTCTAGGCGAAGTAGCGCTCGTCGTTATCTACATCGCGACTCGCGCATGCGCACAGTTCGTCCGCGCGCAATGAGAATTAGCTTAGCAGATTGGTGTGTTGCACTCTTCGTATTGGCTCGTTCTGTCTCCTACCGACTTCTAGTCTTTCTCTTTTTCTCTTTAACGCGCGATCTGTATCCATTTCATTTTAAGGGGATGCTGGAGTTGCTAGTGAACTATTTTTTCACTATAGCGATGGTAATTGCAGTTTCGAAAATTCTCTTTATTGCTTGTGCAGAATAAAAAATCCTTTTCCACAAATGAAGTATAGATAGAAAGAAAGTCTGCTCTACAGGACTTTATATTCAAAATGGAAAAAAGTTAGAAAAGACAAATGCAAGTTTTTAACTTTTTTCCATTTTGAGTATAAAGTCCTGTAGAGCGGACTTTCTTTCTATCTATACTTCATTTGTGGAAAAGAATTTTTTATTCTGCACAAGCAATAAAGAGAATTTTCGAAACTGCAATTACCATCGCTATAGTGAAAAAATAGTTCACTAGCAACTCCAGCTTCCCCTTAAGAGCGAGTACAGTTTGCACCATTGACATAGGAATATATGGATGGAGCCTATGCTACGAACTTAGGCAAGGGAGTTCTGAGATTTGCGGTAAGGAGAGGCTGCTGGCAAATCGGGCGAGTTCGGCTGTTCTCGACATCGCCCGAATGATACTCGATAAAGTTTTGTAAAGTTGTGATACTGAAATTACATGTACGATGAGTTATTGTGTTGTGTCGGAATGTAGTAATCGCATTAATGCAAAAAGGAAAAATTGGCAACAACTTATGAAAGAAAATGATCCGAAAATTTCTTTTCATCTGTAAGTAAAATACATACAATTGTAGGTTATACACAATGTCGGTAAAACGTTTCAGATATTGTTATGTGTTTATTATTATTTAAATTTATTATTATTGTGTTAAGAAAGAATTTTGGCTTGATTATACACCTAGACCGAGTAATGGTGGCACCGAAAGACAATCTTATTTAATTATTATATTTTTAACGTAATTTAGATGTAACATTGTCACCTACTGAAGAGGACCACATCCCGTATGGTCGAAACGTCGTTCTAACAAAGAGAATTATAGCCAGTTGTGTCGAATATTAATCGTACTCGTTTACTGAAATTATCTACTGGCGGTGTTAAGAAAGAATTTTGGCTTGTTTATTATTATATTCATATGAACAATTGTTCAATAAGTTTTTCATTTATAGTTTTTATTAATTCATATATTTAATAATAGATATATATATATATATATATATATAGTCAAATGGTATATATTATTATTAAATATATGAATTATAATAACAACTATAAATGAAAAACTGTTATCGAACAATTATTCATATGAATATAATAATAAACACTGGCGAAACCGAACATACCCGAACAGCCGAAGTTACACGAAGTGCCAGTGCTCTCCCCTTACCGCTAATTTCAGCTTCCCCTCGTAAAAGGCTCCGTCGATATATTTCTATGTCAATGGTTTGCACGCTCTCGCGCTGTCGGCGTCAGTCTATCTTTGTTCCACATGTGAACGATAGGCTGCAGCGCGAAAGCGCGCAAACCGAACGCAGTCAAATCAAACGTTCAAATGCACTTTCAATCGCAATCAGTTTCTAATATTTTAACAGTATTATAGTTAAAAATACGTATGTATTGTGATTTTAATAAACGCAGCTTGGAACTTGTTTGATATTTTGTCCATATTGTAATGAACGTAACAACTTTTAGGAAAAAAAGTAATAGAGCTACATATGTCCGAAATTTAAAGTTAGAGAGAAAAAGAAATAAAGCAGCGCGATTAAAAAGTGCAGCTAAAAAGAACAAACTTCACGTTATAGAACATATAATTTTTTAGTTTGAAATTCTTTTGAATTATTTTGATTATATTTTGCATGTTAGGTGCTTGCAAAAGTTCGTATGATATTAAAGCCATCCTCCTTCCCCTGCATCTTTTTCACTGCTTTTAAATGGCGGGATATGTTAATTGATTCATTAACTACAAGCAAGCACCTAATATTTTGTATATTACAATGCATATAATAATAATTTGGAATGAGCCACGGAAATGTGCGTTTTTTCGATACATCAATAGCAAATGCAAATCAATTGATCACATGTTTTTATTTAAATGTACAAACGTGCAAGAGATTTCTTCGACTTTCGCGTAAATAAAAAAATTGGCGGAAAACGTGGGAATTTTCACAAGAGCTTTCGAAATTTTTAACCTAACTTAGCCTTCGTGCTTTCCAGTGGAAGAAGAAAACCGAGAAGCATCGGGCCGCGATAAAATTCAAGGCTGCGGCGCGGATCGCCCGCGTAACTCACGACTTATCTACGAGCATCAAGTCGACGGGCAGTGTCTCGGAGACGATCGAGGAAGCGGACGAGAATCTGGGACGATAATTCATTATCGTGCACCTCGTAGTCTACCTAGGGTTCAATCCACCGCAGGGGACGCGGAAACTACGGAGAAAAAGAAAAGAAGATCTTACATCGATCGATCGATCAAGAAAAAGGGAAGGCGAACGAGCGACAAAGCAGAACTACAGAATTTATATTACATTTATTTATGTCCTCGTGTACTTCTTACAATCTCTCGCCCACTTGTTCGCTTCACTGCTTCTACTTCGGTCTCTCTTTCCATTCGAATGGTAAAAGACGGCACGAGACGAATTCGGTAAAATGCCTCCGCGAGGACGATGTTGGCCCCCGCGTCTTTGTGTGTGTGCGAGGCTTGATCAGCCTTGCGCAAGTCGAAATCCGGGCAGCGTTTCTCTAAATTCACGTTCGGCCTGCGCAAGGGGATGATATATCGCGCGCGGTCGTAGACGTCCCGTGCCTCGTGCACACGTGATAAACCTAGTCTTTTTCGACTCTCTCTCTCTCTCTCTCTTTCTTCTATTAATTGATGATTTCCGAAAGGTTCACGCTGTGCCGTCGGGAATAATGCGGAATATCGCTCGTGAACCCGAGCCTTGAAACTGAAACGGGATCGCCGCGTCGATCGTGGAGGTCGGTCGCGCAATTCGCAACTTCCGACTCGCGAGATTAGGATAAGAGGCACGATCGCCGACGCTGGTCACGACTACGGGCCGCGGCTGGTGGGAAAATTTATCTCCTACGCGAATCTTCTACCGCGAGTACGAAGCAGAAGCGTCGCATCGTCGCAAGAATAATTCTCGACGTAGAAGACTTTGTTCCGTTTCAGCTCGTTAGATTCAACAACAGCTGCGGCTCGTAACTTATACTCTGTATTTTGATGATAGATGAGATGCAGTGCTAAGTCGTAATTTATTATAATCGGGGAATCGATCGAAAGCAACTTGAAAGCTGCTGTCGCGACGACGAAGTGCTCGCGGTGCCGGCAACCGTGCGTCTTATCTCACATTCGTCTCGGTGTTGTAATGGCTGTGTGCGAAAGCTTGTACCGCTTCATACGGGCTTAATATCGGTTTTTTTTGTTTTTCTCTTTTTTTTTTAATGGACGCGCGGGCTTACGCTCGAAAAGCAGAATCGATCTCGAAATTCAGGCTAAAATACATCTCCGCCTATCGATGATAGTTAAACTGACCGTTAGAGTCAGTTGAAGATAGTTGAAACTGATTGAACCAACTGTATTTTGTTTTAAAACTACAATATATGTGGCTTGTTGATGTACACACTGCATACGAATGTAGTACCAGCGATACATGAGAATGCTGCAGTAGCGCGTTGAATCAATCCGATTCATCCGAATTATTATTCAGTTTCAGTAGTTTTTTTTTAGGCTGGTGACTAACAATTACGAATTGTACGTCTGACTGTATTTATAAAATGCTGCACATGCGATACTGAGTTGACAATACTCGGATCAAGAATGTGTATGATGAATTTTTGTTTTTTTTTGTTGTTGAATTTACACTTTTTTCTGTTCCTTTCCATTCAGGCGAACTGGATTTCGCACGAAGATGCCGATTTCTCGCGATAGGCTTATCTAGATTACGCTGCAGTCAGGCTGTTCTTATAAACTCTTCCTTCCTATTTCTCGTCAAAACATTGGAACCTTCTCAAAAGTTGTATTTTTTTGTGATCTCGATGATGTAGTGCCTTTTTGGACTCTTATTGCAGTTCGCCGCTTTTCTGTGTCTGCTGTTGTTCCCGTTGTTGCTGCGCTTGTAGTGTATCTTTAATGTGTTTCTCGACCTGCGAATAACAACAAATCACGAGATAAATCGGATACAATTTTTCTGATTTCTGACGACGTGTTACTCAATGTGTAATGTTGATGTGCATCAACAAAAGTAAAAAATTAAATCGCAAGAAAGAAATAAAATGTTCATAACTTTCCTAGACATCAAAAAATTCATATCATTGATCTCGTTATTGCTGCATGCACAGTTGTTGCAAAATCAGCGTTTCTTCGCCAGCGATATCATTTACTGATAAGGAATCGCGTCTGCACAATCAGATTTAAAAAAAAGTATCTATGTGCTGATACAGCTATACCACTTGCTAAAGATCTAAAGGCGTTCTGCAAATACGTACCACTTTTTTTACATGTCTATATGCCCCAGATTCTGTGTTTCCGTGAACATTGTCCACTTTGTACGGCGGTCTAATAGTGACATTATCAAATACAACAATATTAGCTCCACTCCACGTAATATCCTGTATAGTCTTAGAAATAGCAATAAAGAGTTTTTGTCCTTCTGGAGACGCTCCGGCCTGCAGAGCCATTACCAGTCTCTTCTTCTCTTCGATCTGGTTGCGAACTCTTGTGTTTAGCCTTTGTAAATTAAGGCTCTGTGGTGGTTCGATGGTAGTAGGACTAACCTCCCGTATCACTTGAACGTTTGACACGAGAGACAAATTTACTACATGCACATCGTTTAGTGAGGCTCTACCGTTTGAGGATGGGCATTCTAAGAAGGTAATTAATTAAGGAATACAACAGAGTATCAATAAATATCAGTTTGTGAATTTTCAAAATCTTGCAATTTTAATTTCATAGATATTCGTCTATGATTAATCAGCTGGGTAAGCAGCCACGACTTTATGATAAGAAAGTAACATATAATGTTGCATACTTTAAATATCTATTTTGATTATGATATCTGTTAAAAGCATCATTGGATTACAACTAATTTTTGCACTACTGGCACCCGGAAATGGGTAGAAATATGCGATCGCGTATATCGCTCGAGCTGCCAATTTGCTGCCAATCAGAAGTCTCATAGACAAATAAGATGTTCACTAGCAAAAAAGTCGACCGTTGTACCGCGAGCACGGGAATACGAATCAAGGTTCTCAGAGCGAGCACGAAATGATGATCGAAGGCGCGAACATCACGCCGAGCCGTGATGACGTGCCCGTCGTCGACGCGCGTCGGCGAGGGTGCAGCGTTGTTCACGAGCCAACAACAAAACGAACGCACGGGGGCATCCAGCATGGTCGATGATAAGCGAGCGAAACTAACCTGACTTGCGCTGCGGGTCTTCGCGTTCGACAGATTCACGAGGCGGTACGCACGTTGCGGCGTCCGCACGTATCCGTCCGGTATCGAATCGCGAGGGGCATCGCGCCGGGACGCGACGCGGGGCCGTCGCGACACCCGTCGTGCAGCCTCACCACCGTTATTTACACTGCACGGTGCGGCGCGCACGATGGTGAACGCGCGCGTCCGTCCTACCAGCGATCGGCACGATTTTTGCAGTCAAAAGGATACTTAATACCAGCATTTTCGTCTGTGGATCGAATGCCTGCACCTCACCCTCGATTTCCTGCTCGTGACAGGTTTTACAAGCCACCGTGCTTCCAATAGTAAACCAGTCGCTGGCCCCGGCCATTTTTGACTACCGACAGCCTCGCGAACGCACTGTGCGTCATCTCGTGGTCAATGTCGTCGCGACATCTCGCGGTCGCTTCCACCAACCTTGCGAGCATGAATTCACAGGCCCAATCTACAATAAATTCCTTCCAGCGTGAAGCCGCCGTGCGCTAGCGCCCTCTTGGCAACCGCTGCATTAGGTCCGTTCCTTGCAGTTGCACCACTGGTCTATCAACTTCTATTCTTTCTCCCTTTCTAAGGTCCGAGCATACGCGTAGTGCAAAAGTATAAAAAGTATTAAAAAATTCATACAACGAAGAAATCTCGTTACGTCTAGTGCGCTATTTGACTTTGCGGTACACTTCAGAATACTTTTCGATTTATCGATAGCTTCCGGATTGCATCAATCATGGAGCGCGGCGCGCGGTGAGTAACGCTCAAATAACTGTCCAATATCCACACTTTTTATTATCCGAAAGTAATAGATTTTCATAAATATCTTTCATAAAGTGCTGCACTCTCGTTGCGTCACATTAAATATCATATAATCGTGCATCGGACAAATGATACAACATAATGATTTCGTATCATACGAATACGTGTAATCGCGTTATCGATAGGATTTTAGGACGATCGGGTCGTATCGTCACATTATACTTCCGCTACTTTGAATACAAGGTATATTACAAGCTGTCGAGAGTGCGTTAAGCCTCATACGAAGTAATGCATCATATATTTTTTGACTTGAAGTATGCTTCCTCAACGATCCCGGCGCGTAAGAGGTGAAGTTGGCTGCCGCGCGGTGAGCATCGGCAATGTTCGCGACGTACGTCGGCCGTTCTCGGACGGTTCCGCGCGGTTTGGCGGGCAGTTCGTAGGTTGCATGGCGCGCTCCGTCCTCCAGTTTACGATCGGCGTTTAGATGAGTCGTGTCAACGAGTGTCGTTCGACCGGGTGCATCGTCGATCGCGAACTCGCGAAACGTGAAAGTGAAAGAGAGTTTTTTCCTCGCGCCGATCGATATCATGTCCTCCCGTAAAGATTCGGCGATGATCAGACTCGTACGAACGAAATGTGCACGCGACAAAATGCGACGTGAGTCACATTCGAATGGGAGACGACGAGCGACGGCGGATCGGATGTGATTCTTTTCCGCAGGGATCAAGATGATACCGCGCGAAGTGACGTGCCGGCATTAGACAACCGACTAATATACTTAATTCGAAGGAAAGGTATGTTTTTTTCTCTCGAATTTTATCTGTTTACGATCTGTTTGACCATTGCATTGGCTGCCATTACTAATCGCGATTATTGGCAGCAATTGATTGTGATCCATCTGTGCTAACTACCGGTTATCATTCTTCATTGACGAAGCATTACACAATGCTTTCTGATATTTTCTTAATTTTATACATTCCGTGATGTTAAAGTACACAGAACGTAAGAAATAATAGTAATGTCATTATATTATAAGCACGTTGATTGTCAGTCTCCTTTATTAATAAATTAAAGCGTTGATTAGACTAAATTACTCATATATAATATAAATTCTAAATGAAGAGATTAAATCTTCAATTTCAATTTCAGTGAAGAATCTATTTCTTAATTTCTTGTGCACTCGTAAAACTTCCCGTAAATCTTTCGCAAATTCATTCAGATTTTATATTCCGTAAATCTGCTGAAAATCCTCCATTCCACAATGAATTTCGTATATTTTTGCTTTGCTAGATCTTCGTATGGTGCATACCTGTTGATTCTCGATTCTGTAAAGCTCTCGCATACATCCCTCGAGCGATCGACGTCCAATTCGATAAACGCAAAGCCTCGCATAATTTCCTTTGATTTCCATAATAGACTTAATTTGCGCTTACTTATTTCAAGCTCCTCTTAAAACCAAATTAATACCTCTGATACTGCGATTACAAAAATGCTTTACGACCAATCTGCTTTGATTTAAAGGAGATTACTGGACTTCTCTGTCTTTCACGGATACAAACAAACTCTAAATTATTTTCTCGAGATCTCTCTAAATTATTTTTCTTCATTGCAACGATTTCTTCCGTAGCGAATTCTATTTTATTTCTTCCTCATTACGTCGCGGAACGAAATGCGCAAGATTGATTTGCATTCGCGTGCATTACTTCTTCAATAACAGATATTCAATCAGTACTCGGAATTGACGTAGACGCACTGCCAAACGGGTCGTCGTACGTTCGTCTTCCCCGACATGTTTACTCCTTTACAACTTGGCTCGCGCAAATAGATTTATTTTTCTGCACTGGTGAAATACAGTCGCGAGCGCACACGTACAATCCTACTGGTAAATATATCGTCCGGCGCGTCGCATATTCCGCGTCTATATCGCATGAGAACGAACGAATCGAGGCGTAAAGATTAGCCGAGTCGGTTGAATTTCGGTCCAGCTGCAGCGCCGCGCGCAGATCGTAAAGTCTGAATTCGCAAGACATACCGGCGGAAAATAATGGGTCATATAACTGAAATAGAGAGGAATCTCCTCTTTCTTTCTCCCTTTCACTCGCCGTTACTTATCATGATAAAATACGCGAAAAGACGTTCGCGAAATCCGTGAACTACATACGGAAAGTGGGATATCTTTTCGCTTCTTTCGAACTTTTATGTCAGAACAAGTGCTTCTGCTTCTACTTACCGCCATAAACGTTCACTTTTTATTCGTATATTACTCATTGATACTCGAAGATATTCGCGAGAAGAAATAGTGTCAGCGTTGAATATTTCACATCAATGAGCAAGAATTCGTAGATTTAACAATAATTAACTTCCGCTTCCAAAGGTTGATAATAATTATCACGTAGATAAACACTTCAGCAATTAGTATAGAACTAGACCGTCCGAGAATCTATAAATATCAAACGTGAGCGGTGGACGAAGCTTCTGCTTAACCCTGCTTGCTTCATTTCGAAATTCAAGACTTTAGATCCACTTCGTAAACTTGAAAGGGTTCGGGATCATTCCGAAGTTCTCCGGCCGTCATTTAGCGCGCAGCTTTGCCATGTTCTCCCTACCATTTTGTCGTTCAGAACACTCGGTCTGCTTCGTTGCTGATCGCTAATAAAATAAAGCGCATTGTAGTCGCTTAATGAACTTGGAAACTTGACGTGCCTTCTCTGCTGTCTGTACCGTCTTAATCTTAATCTTTCACGTTCTTCCTTTTATCTCCTAATTCCGTTAATCGTCCGGGGACTTCTTCATCTGCGGACAATCCGATCGAACGTTGAGGTAAAAACACGGACTGTAGAAGACTGTGATTGCGTTTAAATTGCCTTTGTGGATCAAGCGAATTGGATTAAGTGGTTAATAGCGTTTATTTCGAAGGGATGCGGATTATACAATACGTCGGAATGACATATTAAGCGTGTGATATATGGCACACCGTGTCGCGACGAAAGAGTTAAGAATAGCGCTTAAGCAGCTCATTCAGTTGCTCTCGTGGCCTTTGTTGCTGCAGAAAATGGCACTACTGGAAGTTATGTCGCGGTTTGTAATACAGACTTGTAAATGTCGCTATTTTGTCTTCAACATTTTACATCCTATTATTACTGAATTTCAATTTATGAATTTAATTACTTCATAATTATCATTATTATCATTGTTGCTATTCAATATTAAATTTTCTTTCGAGTTTTCCTATTTTAACTAATTAATTACACGAGCCATGTTTTAATGTGTCTTAAATTTAAAATTCTTTTGGGCACAAGGGAATAAGAAAAAGCACTCCTTTATAAATTATTACTAACATGATGTTCAGCTCATTCTATCGTGTAATACATTTTAGAATAGCTTTGCAGGCTGTTACGGGGTTGCTATTTCGCGGAAAGAATATAAAAAGCTGCGAGAGTAACGGCAATGCAGGATCATATTGTAGGCATTTCAAGACATCGTTACTAGAGATAACAAATCAAAATAATGTTCGTTCTTACGTTGCCGTTGAGTTGCTACCTCGCATGCTTACAATAAATCCTATGGAAACCATTATTATGATTGTACATTTCCAACTAACTTGAAAATACCATTGAATTATATTATATTTCGGTTATATTGTAATATCAATTAAATATCATAAAAGCACCGGGGACTGCGTGTTAGTTGAAAAAGTCCTCATTTTCTTTTCGTAATTATTATAAAATTATCACAAATTCTTTTTATAAATATTATTTTAATAATGCTCTTCATGATAATAATTTTTTAGTTTTTTAATTTAATATAAAGCCAAAGAGATAACGTTATATGGGCAGCCTGTAATTAAGACCCATATCGTATTACTATTTTAAAATTAATGAAGGTATTTCGCTCTCACGGTAAGACAATCTAAACGACCCAAGATACTATGTTTAAAATTAAATGACTTACAAAGTAGTCCCCATGAATCGTGAACAAAGACCTTAAGATGTATAAGAGAAAACTTCGTAAAAGAAAAATGAGATGAAAATTCTAAAGTGCAACTGAAGATAATGTGACATAAAACGCAGATTTACTCGCTGTCACTCTGAACTTCACGTGACGTTCTGCAAAGGAATACGTCTGAAAAATTACACGCTTCTTGCTTACTATCTACAAGTCCTAAAGGGAATCTGCATCCCTAAAATTGGTTCATCTTGTCTTGGGTAACTGTGTCCAATAATAGCTAGGACTTTAAACCTCTTTTTGTCGAGGGAACATTCAGAGTATATCTTTAGCGCTGAGCTCGCCAATGGAGCCACATTGCTCAATATGATGCTATAACAATAAACGATAATTGTCGCGAACCGCCGAATTAAGCCGCTTCGAAATTCGTGTGGCGGCAAAAATGTTTTTCCGTGATCGGAAATTTCAATTTAACGGCATATCGCTGCAGCTGGATTACACGTAAATATCAGGTTTCCGCTTTTGAGGATCCGGCTTTGTGGGATGAATTCTTCTCTGTCCATTCTCCTTCCGACTCATTTATTTTAGCGGACGCTGACAGCCGCGAGATTTCCTTTGCGCCCACTGAAAGATCGCGTCAAATTTTCATTTCCGCCCACGATCCGCTTTCATTTTTTCTTCTTTTCTTCTTTTCGTTTTCTCTGTTCCGCCGACGAACCTGTACGGCGATATTGAGTGGGCTATCCACGCCAGTCCCAGGAACAAGAGCGTGCATGGGCTTACACAAGACGCGTGGTGTATGTCGACCGTTGTAAATCAGCCTGCAGTGTACATATCATAGGCCAGCTAAGGCTGGCAGGAAGCGAAATTAGGGCAAACGGGGGATACTCCCGGACGTGTCATTCTCGATTCCGCGGTAAGGGACAGGGAGACCTTACCCGGAAATTGATTCTACATTAATATCATCTTACGCGACGCATTTCACACGCGCGCGCACGTGTATACGTACGAATTTAGCTTGAGATATACAGGGTGAGGCACCTGAAACAGGCCACCTGAATATCTCGGCTGTTATTGGTGACAGAAAAAAATGTGTCAGACCAAACTTGCATGGTTTCGAGGGACACATAATTTGTTCTAAATAGTTTTTTATTAGGTGGACGCGTAGAGGTCATATAAAGGTCAACTTTGTTTTTTTAAATGGTATGATATGTTTTTTTACGTACTATCTGTAGAGCGTTTGAAGATGCGCACATTGATCTACGGGTCAAAATCATTCGAGGTCACTGAAGGCCAACTGTAAGGGAAAATAATTTACTTTATATTGCCTAGAGTTCTCTGCTATTAAAAATACTGTAAACTCAGAAATGAAAAAGTACTAGCCCTTAGAAATTTGTTCTTTTTCCGCGAAGTTCTGAGTTGTTGTTATCATTTTTTATATTGCCTAGAGTTCTCTGCTATTGAAAATACCGTAAATTCAGAAATGAAAAAGTTCTCGAGTTAAAAATTTTTTTCTTCTCAGAGGAGTTCTGAGTTGATGATATCATTATTTTTTATATTGCCTAGAGTTCTCTGCTATTGAAAATACCGTAAATTCAGAAATGAAAAAGTTCTAGCCCTTAGAAATTTTTTCTTTTCCGAGAAGTTCTGAGTTGATGATATCATTATTTTTTATATTGCCTAGAGTTCTCTGCTATTGAAAATACTGTAAATTCAGAAATGAAAAAGTTCTAGCCCTTAGAAATTTTTTCTTTTCCGAGAAGTTCTGAGTTGATGATATCATTATTTTTTATATTGCCTAGAGTTCTCTGCTATTGAAAATACTGTAAATTCAGAAATGAAAAAGTTCTAGCCCTTAGAAATTTTTTCTTTTCCGAGAAGTTCTGAGTTGTTGATATCATTATTTTTTATATTGCCTAGAGTTCTCTGCTATTAAAAATACCGTAAACGAAGTTGACCTTTATATGACCTCTACGCGTCCACCTAATAAAAAACTATTTAGAACAAATTATGTGTCCCTCGAAACCATGCAAGTTTGGTCTGACACATTTTTTTCTGTCACCAATAACAGCCGAGATATTCAGGTGGCCTGTTTTAGGTGCCTCACCCTGTATATGAAGCTATAGTACCCGATCCCACAAATTTTCAATATCGACCCATTTCAATCTGGAAATATTATTCCGAGGATATTTGTATATAAATAAAGTGGAATTAATAATGATTAAAGAAATAATAAAATCAAATAAGGATTATTAATGATTATTAATGATCAGCACTTTCTAAAATTTTTACAAGATACCTGCTAGAGAAGTAGCTAGTTATATTAATAAAGTTGATTGATAAAATAATATAAACAAGAAAGATAGTAAAACATTCAAAGAGAAGTCGCATAATTTATTGTCAAATAACTTACAAAGCTAATACACCTATAAATGGTCTCCAAATGCTCTAAGAATAAGTTTTCGGATGATTAACGGGTAAACATAAATCACTCGAACAAAGTTATTGGAAAACCGCAACGCGCTCAATATCCCGCAGCCGAGCCGAAGTTACCATCTTCGGTGCGTTTGCATCCAAGATGCACACTGCGTTCTCATCGTCCTCTCGTGCTAACCACTCGCTCTGCTCGAGAGAACGAAATCGACAAGTCTGGAATCGATCACGAGTGTGTCGTCTTTCCTTTTTCCGTGAAATGCGAATTGATTATCCCCGCATGCGAGTACGCGTATCACGCGTATCACGGCGAGGCCACTCGGCCTCGGTGCCGATAGTCCTATAAATACAAATTTATGAGCGACACGTGCTACTCGTTTAGGGGCGTAAATCACAGCACTACCGGCGCAGCCCGTGGACAACGATCAGGTGGGAATGTGGGAAGCTTATCTCGTCGACGCTACCCGAGGGCAGCCTTGCGCGACATAAATCTTCGATTGAACAGGAGCGAAAAACTGAAATGCCATTAAGGTGCGCATTGCGGAAATAGAATAGGTCAGGCACCTTGCATATCGATTTATTTTTCTTCTTTAATCTGCTGATTTTATGCAAATCTATTCGGCTGCGAAATAGCCAAGTAGAAGGAATAGCGCGCGGTCGCACTTTGCCCGAGAGCCTGTTGTAAAATTTGGCAAATTATTAATATATTACAATTATGACGATAAATAAGAATATATTTTTTTCTTACGGTTAAAACTGCGTGCTTAATTCAATGATTAACGGAACGCTAATTCTCGCGAGCAGTAAATATTGGTCAGTAGTTGCCACTCCGAAGCGATTTATGCGATGTTTTTCTCTCGTAGTCTCATAATGTCATTCTCGTTTGTTTGTATCCGTGATCCAAGAAGAGCGAAGATACAAAGTGTAAAAGAGCGCGGTTTATCCAGTTCTGGCATGCGAACTGATGTCGCAACCTTTAGTACAAACAAGATGACAAGGTAAATCTTTGCCATAAAACGAGAATGTGATCTTCTGTCATCAGCGCATGATCGCACTCTAGTATTATCATAATTGCGTAACAAATCTACTTTTATCTATACTTAAAGATGAAGGAGTAAACGCTATGATATGCACAATTTGAAATTCATGCATATTCAATTTGCAAACGATGAATCGCGATCTTCCTGTTAACCGTGTCTAAAGACAAAATTATCTATTCTTTAAAACATTTTTTTAAATTTATGATATAGTTACGCACGCATGTAATCACACTTGATGATATGCACAATCTGAAATTCATGCATATTCAATTTGCAAACGATGAATCGTGATCTTTCTGTTAACCGTGTCTAAAGGCAAAATTATCTAGCTTTAAAAAACGTTTTAATATATATGTATGTAATCACACTCATATCAACGATCAACGAGAGCATGTTACAATTGCACAAAAATAAAATATCCGTTTCGCGCGTCCTCTCGCCATTACGCCACTATTGCACGTGGCGGAAGAAGACGATGAAGCGTGCGCGAGCGCGGGCCCGTTGCCAGCTGGCTCCAGAGAGAGCGGAAATCAGCGTCGCCGAAATAACGGCTAGTCTGTCGACCGGGGAACGTCATGGGATCAGAGCGAGGTTACTAAAAGCCGAATTGCTTTTTGCGCTCATGCAGTAGAGCCGGGCCGATCGTCCGCCGGCGATTGACGACGCGCGCGCGCGGCTGACAGCTTTAAATTAAAATCGCCGCGTCGTCATTGGCGCAGACTGACGACGCGCGGCGGCGAGCCGTCAGTCGCGAGGATTCGCGCATTAATCAACGGTGGTGTGTATATGTGGCCATTATCGCGAACGAGACGTCAATCTGCGAGCACGCGCACGCGTGTGCTATTGAATTAGTACGGAAAGAGACTCCATTATCGAATGAATCACGAGGACGAAGGATTGCACGATGTGATATCGCGATAAAAATAAAAAAGTCAATTGGAGCCTAAATTGCTGCGATCAGTGGGCGCCGCAAATAAATGTAACGGCTCAGGAAATTGGTTAGCAAACAACGCCTGATTCTCCAATTTGGATCCTTCGGACTCGTTAAAATCGCAGAAGATTGTAGATAAAGAATGTAATAAAGGGAACGAAGGGATCGCAACGCGAATAAAATATAAACGGATGTGTAAATGAAGCATTGGATGGAAAATGAGAGAGTACCACTGATTCGTATAAATTTACATTCTTTATAAAGGAAGTCTCGGACGTAATTCTACGTGAAATGCATTTCACGCATGAATTCCTTTAGACACGAAGGACACGTTCTATTAATGTGATCGTCTTGAATGGTTCTCACGTAGAGATTCATTACCGGCGGATTAATTTCGCCGACAAGGACGGGCATGTAAAGTTTCTCTAGCGGAACCGCCGCAGGATTTGCCGCTGATGCTTTTCTGATTGTGTTAGAAAGTTTGGCCAATTCCGCGCCGGTGCTTTTTCAATCCTTCATTATTGCCTTCCGCGCTTTTCCTCTCCGCTCGGTGCATTTCCTGCGATTCGCTCGCTGATCTATGTTTAATAACGGCTTTAATTTTTGCAATCGTCAATTATCGGAGACTTTGTCGCGTATTTTACACGAACGATATCTCTCGCGCGAGAGAGAAATAGAGACGAAGTGCAGATTTTCCGGAAGCGCCGTTGAGACGAAGGAAAGGTCGAGAGCGAGAACTACCTGACACTTCATTAAGGATCGAAGACTTCATTAAGTAAGCAAACACATCGAAGCTTGCATTCGTAATTTAGCGAATACAGTTCACTAAAGCAATTTGTCGCGCGAGGCGGTATCGTGTCCGCGCTTTTGTCGATACTCGGCGTCGCATTTCTGATTTTATTCCTGCTACTTCTCTGGCACTTTCCCATCGAAACGCACTGAGAAACTTTACTGACACTGCGCGATTCGCAGTTGACGCAGACAGATTATTAGCAACAATGCATAAGTCACTGTCGCACCGTTATCGACTACAAGCGCATAGTTCCACGAAGTATTGTCAGTCTAGAGATCGATATTGCCTTGTGTTTTATTTTTAGCTAATTGCAAATAAATATTCCGACCGATATATCAAAACAAATTGTGGAACGCGAGGAATGTTTTTATCATTGATATTTTCAAACGCTGAAAATCGCGAGTTTGACGAAAATCAATTTTGATCGCGATTTCGCATTTACGTTCGCTTGAGTTTGCGTTGCGCGAATTCTATTACGGGAAAAATGCCAACGGATAGAATTAGTTTCGCGCAATAACGTTAGGTAAATATTGGAAATGGCGGGTAATAGTCGTCGAAACTCGTCGATTGTCTATAAATTCGGAGATGTCCAGCTTCAGCTGGTTTTTCGCGCGTGCAGGTGCGCGATCGTTCGCGAGGCGTTTACTGTTCTCTCTCTCTCTCTCTCTCACACACACACACACACACACACACAATCAATTTTCGGCAACTGCGACACGTATGAAATATCATGCGTTTGACGTGCAACCGATTACTACCAGCTGTTGCGCGACCACGTGGTCACGAATTTTGATTCTTGCGTTTGAACAACGTGATCAGAATATTTAGTCCATTTTACGTATGCATTTATGATAATTTATGATAGTAAGCTATGATAATTTATGATAATCGAATAAGATGCGACTGCTCGAAAAGAAGATTTCTGTTCCGAAAGAAATGAACTTATATTTTGCTTTAGATCTCAGTTTTGCATTTTAATTTCTCCTGCAAAATACCTAGTAATAATTTATAGTTAACATTTCATATTAACAGTTAATAAAATTAACTATTAATAATGAAAATCCTGAATTTCTCCTAACACACCGTTTTTATTCGTATCATATTTTTTACTCTGTTCTATATTATCAGATATGGTATTATATTATTAGATATAGTTTATTCAGTCACGGAAATTTTCAAAATTTTCAAATGTATGACACTTGTACAAACATTTTATGCAGTATTTTATGCAGTAGTTTATGCAGTATTCCATTTTTTCAAGGTTATTTCCTGGTGCGATACGAAAGTCGCGTCATACACTATTTGCATATATGCGATTGTGGTATCTAAGCAAGCGCAGACAGTATTAAGCACATTATTGAGGGTTAGAAATGCTTCGTAGCTAATATCCGCTAATACCATCCTTAATGTTTAACAATTCACGAATCTCGCTATAGAATCAATGTTTTATTTAACTTAACTCGGAGGAACAATACATATTTCGCTCACGTAAAGGGTAAGAGAGGGTCAGTAAAGTTGGCAGCCCATTTTTTAGAAACCCTTTTTTTTTCTTAGAGTTCCCGCTTCTTTACGAAGAGTTCTAGAGTTCTAGCATAAAAAAGCAAGAGTTCTGCTTTATATCTCAAAATAATTAGAAAATAAAAACTGGGCTTCCAGCTTCTCCGTGAAGCTGGAAGCCTACATAACGAAAATCGATTTTCAACCAGTATTTCGAATAGATCTCGATTAATACTAGAGTTCCTGATAGTTCCCCACCAGTATAAACAAAACTGACAAAGTTCTAAATAAAAAACAGAAATGAACACAACTTTGGCAGAAATTATATAAGTTTCGATGGGCTTCTCGGCAAAATCGACGAGTTCCAGTTTTGAAAAAATATTTTTCTAACAGTGCTAATCATATTTAAGAAGTTCCTGAAGAGTTCCATGCATTATCACTGTTATACAATTTTTAAATAAATTAATAAATCCCGAAACACGCAGACCTGACATACTAGGATGGGCTTCCAGCCGAATCCGACGAGTTCCAGTCTTGAAAAAATAGTTCGTGACATGTACAATGCCTTTCCAAAGAGTTCTGATAGGAACAACGAGTAGAAAATTAAAAAAAAATTATTTCGCCCAAAGAGTGAACGTTTTCGACTTTACCAGTGAGACGCTGGTTGATTTTCGAGAGTTCTGTCTCACTGGTAAAGTCGAAAACGTTCACTCTTTGGGCGAAATAATTTTTTTTTTAATTTTCTACTCGTTGTTCCTATCAGAACTCTTTAGAAAGGCATTGTACATGTCACGAACTATACGAGAACTGTTTTAGAATAAGCAGAACTCTCGAAAATCAACCAGCGTCTCACTGGTAAAGTCGAAAACGTTCACTCTTTGGGCGAAATAATTTTTTTTTAATTTTCTACTCGTTGTTCCTATCAGAACTCTTTGGAAAGGCATTGTACATGTCACGAACTATTTTTTCAAGACTGGAACTCGTCGGATTCGGCTGGAAGCCCATCCTAGTATGTCAGGTCTGCGTGTTTCGGGATTTATTAATTTATTTAAAAATTGTATAACAGTGATAATGCATGGAACTCTTCAGGAACTTCTTAAATATGATTAGCACTGTTAGAAAAATATTTTTTCAAAACTGGAACTCGTCGATTTTGCCGAGAAGCCCATCGAAACTTATATAATTTCTGCCAAAGTTGTGTTCATTTCTGTTTTTTATTTAGAACTTTGTCAGTTTTGTTTATACTGGTGGGGGAACTATCAGGAACTCTAGTATTAATCGAGATCTATTCGAAATACTGGTTGAAAATCGATTTTCGTTATGTAGGCTTCCAGCTTCACGGAGAAGCTGGAAGCCCAGTTTTTATTTTCTAATTATTTTGAGACATAAAGCAGAACTCTTGCTTTTTTATGCTAGAACTCTAGAACTCTTCGTAAAGAAGCGGGAACTCTAAGAAAAAAAAAGGATTTCTAAAAAATGGGCTGCCAACTTTATTGACCCGGTAAGAGATCCATCCGCGTGATTTTTTTCATATTACAAAAAAACGTATTTGTTTAATTGATTAGCAAGTGCATTCCGCGCTTTAGTTAGTGAATAGTTTATTGCGACATTTTGCCCTCCTTATTCAGTCACGTTTTTGCACAGCCGCAGAAATAAAACCTCGAAAAACTGCGAAAGAGCTTAATTTGATGCGGTGTCCGCGGAAAGCTGTAAAACTGAATTTGGCGGAACGCGGGAGCAGCCAAAAGGTCGTTAATGTATTCGTTGATATACATATATTCGCGAGCTCAGCCGGTGAGCCACGTGCTTTCTGTCGACCACGGATTCTGAGGCGAATTCCAAGTCAATTATTCCTCAGCGAGGATTATTATTATCCCGATGGAAACAAGGTGATTCACAGATAGTCGGGATAAATCCTATTTGCATCTTGTTATCATAAATTGCCTCTTATGTCGCGTGGTTGTACGGTAATCAAATTCCAGAACTCGAAAGAGACGGAAAAGATAGAATGCACATCATGAGTTACTTCTTCAGTCTCTTCATGTATCATTGCGAGAATGTTTTACATAATTGATGTGAAAATCACATTTAGGAAGTACGCGAGAGATATCGCAAAAGAAGGAACGGTTCTTTTGTGATATGCGTCATTAGCAATCTTCATTATAAAACGATGTCGCATCAGAAGAACTACGTTGCAGTACACTGTGTCACACTCGAATGATTTTTCCTTCATTTTTCTTTCGTATAATACCGCGCTCTCTTGGGAAATGCATCGTGGATGCGACCGCGGTACATTTGCGAGTCCAGCTGCAGCATCACCGCTGGGCGCATTTGATAATTCGATTTTCTCTGTCGGAAATGGAATTCCCGCTTCTGGCTGGATGTGCCAAGCTTCCAAAAAAATTGCCAAATGCAACATAAAAGTAGCGATATATTGTCACAATAAGTTAAACATACTTCTTTTGTGCATAATAATTGTGCATACTCCTTTTGGCGCATAATTATTGATTATATAATTTTATGTCTAGTAATTTTACTCAGGCGAGATTATAATAGTTAATATCTAGAGATGTTATAAATTAATTAAATTAACAGTAATCCTATAATAATTCTGTTCTAAATAATCATATGCTAGAAAAATGTATTAAAAATATGGTCAAGATTGATACTAAAATGAAATATAAAAAAAGGACATAGAAGTTGTAGTTGGAATATTAACATAATTTATATTTTTATTAAAAATATAGAGAGCGTACCACACGTTTAAGTGCATAAATTTAAGTACAATATAGCACAATTTTGATGTAAATATTCGAGAGAATATTCCGTTTCTCGTCGTATACTACTATGTGTGCATAATATACGCTACGCAGGATTTAATTAATACTATAAGTAGTACAAATTATTCATGTAAATATCGCTTGATATTAATGCAATACAATAATGCAATACGGTTTTAAGGGCTCTTAAAGGCCAAAGCAACATGATGAATGTCCATCACTACAGTTCCACCATTCTGCAATCCCGTGCGCGATTTTTAGTTTGATCGCGTTCGCGCAAGCTGTTTTGTAAGCCGAGTTTAATGCATGGAATCGCAATGAAATGTACGTGTCGAGAGAGCCGCACATAAATGTTCGGAAACTATTACATCTTTCTATTACATAGAAAGCTCGTGAGCTTCCATTTCATTTGGAATCCTCGACTTGATGTGTGATCGCGCCTCTAAACGAAATGCAATTTTTATTACATCGTTTTCTCGCACGTTTACTCGAGAGCACTTCAGTGCAATATTCTTTAAGTTCCCGAGCGTACGCACGCGCGAATAAAAGAGCACTCTAAATCTTGATCCGCACGCCGTAGGTTTCAGTCACGAATCTAATATTCTTTATGATACGCAAAGCACGCAAAAAGCTATTTTCCGCGAGTGTTACCAGAAAAACACACGACACTTTAGAATTTCAGCTGCGGAGATCGATGGTTCATTCGAATTTGCTTTTAGGATGATTCGAGATTAAAATCTTCCTCCCGCGATATGAATTATTCAATGGTGCTTGACACACGGAGATCGCGTGTGCGACTCTTTTCGAATTGCGTTCTGGAATTCAAGCCTTGAAACGAAAACGAAAAACGGACGTTAGAACTGCTATTTAAAAATGAATGATACGACGCGATTTTTTCAATCATCAACTTCGATTTTTATTTTTCGACGCTCGGTCTTGATTTTGTTTCAAATCCTAAATTTACGAATGTTAGTGCACTTTATGCCCTGGTCGCGTTTATCGAGCATAAATCGGGCATAAATTGGACTCTCTTCCGTGAACACAGTTGTGTTCCACGTGTCTGCACAGCAAACACGCTCTGAGATATTGCGCGCAAATGTCGCCATGTTGATGTCGCGACGATGCATTTAGCAGCTGCATTATGTGACTGGATCACGAGGAGTAGAATGATCCATCATCGATTATCGATCGTATGAAGACGAACATTAATTCACCTGCGTGGGAAACGTGGCACATCTAACATTTAAGGCAAAGCCGTTAGGATCTCAGTCTTAAGCGCTCTAAGTATGCCAAGCTAAAGCCGAAGCTGAAGTTTCATTAAAGGAACTGAAAGAAAATGGCTCACGCTGATAGGCGAAACGAGTAATGTCCCTTCTTTCGAAAACAATCGTCGCTGATCTTTATTGATTGCACCGTTCCGAATGCATGCTTCAAAGTCCCTTTAACACTCCTAATTGAAGTCAAATACTTGAGTGTTTGATCGAATGTAAATCCACTTCGTGACTGCAGGAAAGAATTTAAGTAAAGCAATTCGATCACCTCTTACTTTTAAGAGACTTTAAAAGTTTACAAGTGGATAATTTTGCAGTTTTTTGAATTTTGACACATTTTTGCATATGTTTTATTGAAAGAAAACTTGTTCTTTAAACTTATTTTTCTTATCAAGGAATCCTTATTTTTTTAAATACCTAATATTGCAAAATTTATTTTTATCCTAGTCATTCTTACGTTATTAGAGATTTGAAGAATAGTTTCAAGCATTGTCTTTTCATGTTTGCAATACTTAAATCAAGATATTCTTTATACTATCATATAGAAGTTTTATATACAAGGTTGGGAAGGAATTTCTTTGAGAAAATAAAGAATTATATAATTTTGAAAACATATTGTGATATAATATAATCTTTTCTATTTTAACCTCTCTCTACTTGGCTGGATTTAATCCTGTTCCCAAGGTTAAAAAATATCTCAACTAATCCTGTATTGTTAAAAAACGAGGCAATTCGTTCGCTGATTCATAAAAATACTATTACACAAGTGCGTTTGATCGAACAAAGGTCCAAAGATATTGCTCGACCCTTTACAGCTGATAATTTGTCTTTGGTTTTTCCAGTGTGGTGACGACGAATTGCGGCAGGGAGCGAGGAGACTCGAGTGGAACAAGTCGTGAAGATACCTGCGAAGCAACAGGAAGCTCGCTAAAAGCTTTGCGATGCGTAAAACGTAGGGTTGCGGCACGTCCTACTTTCAGTCGGACAGCCCTAGAATTCGGCGTTTTTACATCTGCGCCTAAACGTTTCTCCATTTTTCGGACCAAGAGTTTTTGTCAATCGCGCAGTGAAACTGAAAAAAGTGATGATTAACGTAAATTCAAGCGTTACTAGATCTCTCTCATTTGACTGCTTCATTCCAGTTACGCAGTCGTTTCCGTGCACGTACCGCTTTTCCACCCTTTAAAATGCGACAACTCTAGTGAACCTTCGCGCCGCGAAGTGGTGCCGCGATAACGAGCGCGACTCGTGAGTACGTGACGATCTTTTCACGTGAGAAATTTTCAACTATGATAATCTCATCCGCCAGAATGTCGGCCGTCGATGAACTAACGACCGTCGCGACGGAGAACAGCAGTAACACGACGGACTTTCCTGATTATGACATGAACGAATCACTCAGTCATTTTGAGTGGTTAGAGCTGGCGCCAATGCTGACCATCTACAGCTTGACTTTTCTGCTCGGATTAGCTGGTAAGTTCCTTTATCTGTCTCCACTTATGTCACACGAAAGTGATTTGATAAATTGCATATCATATCGATAACATTGAAATAATGGTTGATCTAGACAATATTGAGACAATATTGGGGCAATATAGCTAATCAATAAATTTTTTCTTTCGCCACAATAATGGGAAAAATCATATCGAATCCCTCGCTTTCTGATGAAATGTTCCGAAAGTTTCGCCAAATTTTCGCTAATGAAATGGATGTGAAAGATAGCTTACTGGGAGGATTGGACTAATAGTGCGTGCCTTAAACAGGCGGATTAGATGCAGTGTATCGAGCGTGAATATTTGCGAACGACAAATCTCGTCCCTCGTGCCGAACCCATGGCGACGACGTCGCGTATGCAAACTGCGCTAATATGCTCTTAATTACGACGCCATGATTACGCTGCAAGTTACGGACACTACGAACCACTTTGAACGGCTATAAAGACCCGCTTTACCTCCTTCATCAATTGGAATGCATTTCCTCGCATTTCTCGATTCCGCCCTACATGATAAAATTATTTCATTCGCATAATCAGATTAATAATTACTCGATGATAGTTTGAAGGAGTGCGCGGAATTCATGGACCGCGGCCAATCAGCGAGCGTATTTCAATCTGCCGTAACATAATTTTCCGTAATGTAATCATTGCGATTACAATCCGAAATGCGATTTGTTAACAATAGCGCATTTCAAATTTTTCTAAAATTGAACTATATCTCCTAAACTTATGTTTGAACTATATATTACAATAAAAATACACGTATTATATAATTATAATGGAGCATCTCCTCTTTTATTATTTTACTGTAAGTGTTAAAATAACACACATATATACCTGTGTGAAGTTAGCACCCCATTTTTGAAATTTTGAAATTCTAAAAGTTGTTCCAGGTTGTTCTAGACTTGTACCCAATTGTTCCAGAAGATCAAATTTATATAATAAAAATTGTCGCGGAAAATTGAAAAAAACAATTTTTTTACCTGGCACCCCATTTTTCGAAAATAAAACTTTTAACGGTTGTTCCAGATTGTTCTAGTTGTTCTAAACATTGTTCCAAAGTATTAGATTGATTGGTCAAAACCTTTACGAGATATCGAAAAAAAAAGAATTTTGGAAAAAAATCGTTTTTGGACATTCTTTCCCAAACAAACTAACTTACAACATTGTCGATTTAGAATATAGTTATAACCTTGTAGAACAACTCAGAACAAAAATTTCAAGACCATAGCAACAATATAAGGTCCACTTTACTCTTTAACGGAAAATATTATTTTTCTATTTTCTTGGGTAAAAAACTTGTTCCAGGCTTCCCGCTTTAGAACTATCGTTTTCTCGAGTAGAACAACCGGGAACAAAATTTATACGCCCCGATTCGAAACCTAAGGGTGACTTTACTCTTGTAACCTACTCGAAAAATGTGATTTTTTGAGATTTTCTTGGACATAGAACTTGTTCCAGGCTTCCCGCTTTAGAACTATCGTTTTCTCGAGTAGAACAACCGGGAACAAAATTTATACGTAAAGTCACCCTTAGGTTTCGAATCGGGGCGTATAAATTTTGTTCCCGGTTGTTCTACTCGAGAAAACGATAGTTCTAAAGCGGGAAGCCTGGAACAAGTTTTTTACCCAAGAAAATAGAAAAATAATATTTTCCGTTAAAGAGTAAAGTGGACCTTATATTGTTGCTATGGTCTTGACATTTTTGTTCTGAGTTGTTCTACAAGGTTATAACTATATTCTAAATCGACAATGTTGTAAGTTAGTTTGTTTGGGAAAGAATGTCCAAAAACGATTTTTTTCCAAAATTCTTTTTTTTCGATATCTCGTAAAGGTTTTGACCAATCAATCTAATACTTTGGAACAATGTTTAGAACAACTAGAACAATCTGGAACAACCGTTAAAAGTTTTATTTTCGAAAAATGGGGTGCCAGGTAAAAAAATTGTTTTTTTCAATTTTCCGCGACAATTTTTATTATATAAATTTGATCTTCTGGAACAATTGGGTACAAGTCTAGAACAACCTGGAACAACTTTTAGAATTTCAAAATTTCAAAAATGGGGTGCTAACTTCACACAGGTCACATATATTCTTATTATTTAAAATAAAATTTATGTATTATATTATTTGAAAATTTAAGTAATTTTATTAAATGTTGATCTTATTAAAAATAGTCTTTATTGCTTAATGCTCATTGCGCTTAAAATTGTTCTATCCTGATGATGGTTTTACAAGAATAAGCGTATTAAAATCTATCAATGACGTTAATTGCAGTGTCTATATACAAGGTTGAACAATATCATTATGTTACTCGCTTTTTTATTATCAAAGGAAGTTTATTAAGGATTGAATACCTCTTCAGCTCTTCCTCGGAAGCTCTTGTAATATAGGGAATTCGTGCTTCTCATACTCAGATCACGATTCTTTTCAGGTAACGTCGTTATCATCGCTTCCACCCTTTGTCCACGGCTCCGACCGCTACCAGCGACGCCAACCAACGTTTTCCTGGGGGGCCTTGCCACCGCCGACCTCGTGCTTATCATATTCTGCATACCTGTGAAGGTAAGTGACGACATGCACTGCTTTTTCCTCCAGGACGACGAGCGTTGCTTCCGTCGAGCAATAATTACTCGTAATGACAGCTCCTCGTTCATATTTCACTCGTGCGTTCATATTTCATACTATATATTGACTTATTGCATCAAAACCTTGCACGCATGATCGCGCATTTAAAAATTGAGGAAGTCTAATATAATTTTTGGTAATTAATTACTTTAACGGACCCAGCTCCGATGACCTTGACCTTGACATGTTGTCAAGGTCACCCTTCTGAGTGACCTTGAAGAAGTTTTAGCCGTCGTTCGTTGTTTGTTAAAAAGTTATAAACAAAGAAAGTTTAATGATTTCGCACGAATTTTTAGCTGTCCACGGGAAGCAAGAACATGATACTGACATATATTACAGAGGTTACCTTCCCGAATAACCCGCACTAGGTTTTAGTCGTCGATCGTTGTTTGTTAAAAAGTTATTAACAAAAATGTTTAATGAATAAAGCATAATTTTACGATACCATATACGTCACATACCATGTAGGTCACGCCGGAATCCGTGGCGTGTACCAGGTGATCAAAATCTGCACGGTGAAATCTGTTACACTGGCCCCGGCGGGGGGAGGGGCTTTGCCCCTCCCCCCCACCCTCCCGCGAAGCGGGCTGAAAACGAGCGTATGTGTCCGGGGCTCCAGTTTCGGAAAATATAACCTAACCAGGTTAGGTTAGGTTAGGTTAAGTTAAAGCAGAGAATACTTTGTATTTAACTGTTTGTGCTTTTGGTTAAAGTGAAGAATACTTTGTACTTATATTAAAAGAAACTATTCTATATATTAACAATTCACTGCTTTAAATGACTTTCCTTTCTTCGTTCATATACATATTCGTCGTTTATATTTTTCAATATTCAATATTCTTTCAAAATAACTACTATATTTTCGAAATTTCTTTTGTTAATAACTTTTTCATAAACAACGATCGACGACTAAAACCTAGTGCGGGTTATTCGGGAAGGTAACCTTTGTAATATATGTCAGTATCATGTTCTTGCTTCACGTGGACAGCTAAAAATTCGTGCGAAATCATTAAACTTTCTTTGTTTATAACTTTTTAACAAACAACGAGCGACGGCTAAAACTTCTTCAAGGTCACTCAGGAGGGTGACCTTGACAGCATATGTCAAGGTCAAGGTCATCGGGGTTGGGTCCGTTAAAGTACATAATTACCTAATTTTTGAATGTTAGCAAAAAAATTTGAATTTATAGGTGATATTACCGCTAATCAATGTATTATAAAAATGCAAACCGCGCGAGACATTAACTAAACTTTCATCTATTTTCAATTAAAGCTTCCGTGAAGAAATTGATTTAGAAAAGATGATTTATCGTTTTGAGCGTGTAGTTTATAAAAGTTGGGTTGGTTCGTATCTCTAAACTAGCTTATTCACAGCGCCGTTTCGTGGCTCCATTTATTATCCTCTGTTTTGTTCCTCTTGCTCCGCGCATAACTGCCATTCCGCCGTTGTTTCCGGCAGTTTCAGGCGAATTCGCGCGTAGACGAACAAGCAAGCGTACTCCCGTCGTCGTCGCCATTTCTTACACGAATGAAAGTGGAAATCGCGCCAGCTTCTAAAATTAAATGGCCACTCGACGTGCGGTTTCGTGACGGGTCGCACGCGAGAGACGGCCGACACTCGACATGCCGCCGCCGTTTGCTTATCTTTACGCGCTCTTGATATTTTCTCATACTTCTATAAAAGCCTCCTTTGTCTTTGATCCTGATTGCGCACGAACTTCTCGATCCGTATCCGTTAAGTTCGAATGGAATTCGACAAACTTTGGCTGGCAAGCCGTAATTTCGTATTCGCGTTCGCAGCCATCTATCTTTGATAGTGTAATCTATGCACGCACGCGAATAGCGTGAAGTGTAAAAGTGTGCGTTGGACACAGTATTGTATTAATTATTATTGTAGCTTTTTTTATCTATGCAAACATTAAGTTTGAAACTTAAACCTGAATTTTTACAATGATCGAAGATTTAGATCCAAATCTGTATCACTAATTCGAATCTTCGATCTGGATGTCGATCTTAATAATGACAATTCATTTGTTACGCGTTCTTGATACGATCGTGCCTCCAAGCAACTTACGTTGCTTGTCGATTAATTACTTTCCGAGAGCGATTAATTCGCAAGGAGTAAGAATTCGTCTGCCGTGTCACGTGATGTCTTGCGGGGGAGGAGGAGGAGGTTCTTGCGGAATGATAAATTTATCAGACCCTGCAGTTTAATTGTTAATTTGTCGGTTGTACGTACGCGCGCACGATTAATCGGCACATTGTGGTTGATTCTTGGCGTGGGAGGGATTGCGGAGGGAAACGCCGTGTAATAATCGTCCTCGTTATCGGCGCGAAATGAAGCGAATTGCGGGACGGTCGCTAGAGGACCCATCGCGAAATCGGGAAACCCCGTTGCCTCGTATTCCCGACAATGGTTTAATCCTTAAGACCACGCCGCATGTGTCGACAATCTGGGTTAATTAACCTGTATTAGCGATTCCGCTGTCCTTTTTTAGATCGCAATCCCCATCTGCTAACAAATCGAGTTAAGGAGAGTTAAGCTGCTAACCGACTGCTCGGGGCGTAGTCGGGCTTAAGTATAAGTTTTAAGGAAAGCAAGGAGAGATTCTACATAGACGGTTCATTTTGTATAGGCTTGTCGAGATTAACAAGTAAAAAATTGAATCTTTCAATTTTCTCCCTTGTACTTTCCTCGTTGCACGGTTTATGTGTTTGTGAGAATAAGTGTCTAAACATATATTTACTGTACCTTTCTATTAAATACAAATAAAGTATAAATTAATGTATATTTATCTTATTTCATATTATTCTTCTATAATAATTTTAAATTTAAATATCACGATTTTAAAATACTGTCATCCATATTTACAAAATGTTGCAAAATATGGTAGAGCGATCGGACTAACATTTTTAACAAAAATTAATTCTGTTAAAAAAACACACCGTATTGATTTATACACCTAATTTTACAGTTTATGTTTTACAGTTACAATTTATGTTTTATCGCGCAGAATCTTTTTAACAACAGAAAATATGGCAAAAATAGAACATAAAATATGGCCGTGATATATGGAACATAGGGCAAGTCAGTTTCATCTCGAGTACCATGTAGAATCTTGTGAGCACGACATAGGTTCTTTCAAATGGCAACTAGCTTTCATTGCGATCTCTTCTATTTTTCAATGGCCAGCTGAGTCGTCGAATAATGGTAATAAAAATTTGATGAAAATTCGCAGTTTGTAGGTGATGGAGTGACGACAGGAGATGATCGGTGATGTACCCGACATCCCTCGGGTTATATTCTTATTACAAACCGCGTGATTGTGCGAAGAACATATTTACTTTCCCACGTACGCTTGCGTAAGCTCTCAATAAAAGAGATATGGTCGTGACATAAACGAAGGCGTGGTATAACGAAGATCGACGTTCGCCATGAAGAATCATCAATTTCAGTTTAGTTTCACCTTCCGGCCATTTTCTCGGTTCGTTGTTTTCTTTTTGACTTGTCGCGTATATTCTCAATTGCGTTTCGACGCGGAAACTTCTCGCTAAAGATCAATTATGAAGTTCGATCGCGCGATTAAGTGAATACTGTATACCGTTATATAATGTGACAAGAATATATTTACCATTCATAAGTCATTTAATTTTGCAATACACATGTCGCAGAATAACTGTTGTTCTAATATTTTAAGTTTGTTACAACTTTCAATCTTCAAGAACTGCAAAGCATTTAGATTTATTTGGCTCGTTAAATTTACTTCAGAGTTTTTAAGAGAGATTTATTATTTCGAGTATTCTCAAGTTCTTAAAAGCACACAGAATACCTAGATGTTGATACGGTTGTACATAAATGACCAATAAATAGTGGCAGCTACTCTTTATCATTTGTATAATTAGATTACATATAGTGCAATCGTTTAGATAGCTTAATCGTGGATTGCTCTTGTTTATGTCCACCATCTGGTCTACTTGTACTCTGCGTTACGCTATATTGAGTATCTCCACCAACAGGAAAACGATTCTTAACATTTAATTTTATTGAATGATTACTGACACTTAACCTCGATGTATCTTCACGATATAGCGTACAGGGTGTTCCAGAAATCTTCCTTCGATTACTGATTCCTCAACATGCTTGTATTATAATTTCAAGACTCCCCGTCTAAAAATTGTGGATATTCTGATATGTATTGGCATTTTAATTACTGTAACGATTGAACTCGCTATTAAAATATTAAAATGGTCGTAAATCCAACTTGAAATTAAGCAAAATCTTTGCATTCTCGTTAATGCTTAATTAATCCTTAAGTAGGAAAATACCTTAGTTTATTTCTACTTCCATGTCCGAGGAATTTCAGAAATAGAACAACGTTATTACCTCCCTCCCTCTATCTAAATATCAATCCGGCAATCCGTTTTCGCGATGTTATTAATGAAGAGAGCTCATTCGATGGTTTATTGGAAATAATATCGAGTTTATCGAACGTCGACGCGCGAGAGAGAAATTTGATATCGGAATTAAATTTAAATACACACGCCGACCGAATCAAATATATATTGAGGTATTTTATTTCATTCACACGTGTAATGTAAAGTACGGATGCGCGGGGGCAGCGGCCATAAAACTGGCCGCCACTCGTAAAATGCGTTGCCGATGTCGTCTGATCTTGATTAAGAATCGCGTGCGACGACAATTACGAGTAGGTTTCCGTGACACATGTCGTTTTCACTCGCGTGGATCGGTTTTACGGTTAACGATTCGATTGCTCTCGAGTAGCGTATCCGCGCTGCCGTTATATTCAGCTGCAATGACGCAATTGCGACGCGGCCACGTCGGGCAGCTGGAAAAATGATCTTTACGCGGAAAAGTCGAATATCCATGATCGAATATCCGACACCTGGCAATATTTTTACAGATATTTCCTCCTCTTCCCCAGCTATTCTCCCTTCATCGACAATTGGTGTCGTGCGAGCCCACACGCCACTGAAACTCATGAATGCGATTATCCGATTAGGAACGAGTGTGCCGGCTCGCGCGCTACATTTTCCAATCAATTGATTAATCCGTTTATGATTGATGAATGACCTTTCTGAGTGTGCGTCAGTTGCAACTCTGTAGATTACGCCATACTCGAAGGACTATACCGTTATTAGTTATCAAAACTTTATCTCTGATCTCTTCTTCATCCACAGCTCATTTACATTATACCATGTTACGTAACGGAATAAATTAATCAGCTCGAGGAGTCTCACGTTCACCAAATTATCTTTTAATTACCGGATTCTTTAATGAAACTCGCGTTAAATCCTCCTCATCGCGACAAATACGTCGTGGAAAAAGTTTTTGGTATTCCGCTACTTCTCAGTTTGCAATATTTATTTAGGATTTCTATAAATATCAAATTAAAATTTTGTTAAATTTCTGGATTGCAGAATCAGTTATCAGATGTATCATTCATTTGAATTCCAATTGAATTCCAATTGAACAATTTGCCGATGTTTTTTGCGTCTCGTGTTATTAATTTTTCAAAAACTTACAAATTTCCATATTTAAACAGAAACATGTTATCTAGATTGGCAAAAGAGTAATATCAATTACAATATAATAGGAATATGATATTTTTTATAAATATAAATTTTTTCATGGAAAATTCGAAAAAGAACTCGATACTCGCAGCAATAGCTACACAGAACATCATTATTGCTTGTCGTATTTTCATTGCATGACTAGTGCACTAATTTCCCGCAAGTGGACACGTTCGAGCCGGAAATTGTCCGGGATACCAGTCAAACGGATGGGACGTGGGGTCCTTCGGGATGCCTCCAGGCTATTTTGGACTCCGGTACTATTTGCGAACGGTACAAAGCAAACAGAGCATGGCATACATTATTTCTGGGCTGATGTGCTCGTGCGCGCCTTCACATCTGCATGATATTCGCGAGCAGACGCGCGTTACGTCGCGTGATTATCTCTCGCTGAAACATAATACACGAAACGTTTGTGGTATGACAATTTATGGACATTACCACCATCTTCATCGCCGTGCAAATGAACGTAGGATCTCGCGCGCGGCACTCACTCGATTTCGCTCGAGAGTGCCTGCGCCGATGAGTGCACTACGAGGTGCACCTGTTGCACGCGCGCAACGGCACTTCCTAAAACACGCGATGCCTCTCGCCGATTCTAATAACGGAGATGCAACTTTCGCATTCTCCCGACGCCGATGCGGCGGGGATTAATTTCTTTTCCCGGGAGAAATTAAATTACGTCGTTTTTCCTTCTTTCTGTGCTCCTTTCTTCCTTTTCTTTTTTTATGTATAGCAAGCGATAAAATTGGATTCCGCTTGTTATCCCGAAATGTATTTTTAGTTCAGTGATTTGTAAATGCACTTTTACATATACAGGGTGAGGCACCTAAAGCAGACCACCTGAATATCTCGGCTGTTATTGGTGATAGAAAAAAATGTGTCAGACCAAACTTGCATGGTTTCGAGGGACATATAATTTGTTCTAAATAGTTTTTTATTAGGTTGACGCGTAGAGGTCATATGAAGGTTAACTTCGTTTTTTTAAATGGTATGATATGTTTTTTTACGTACCATCTAGTAGAGCGTTTGAAGATACGCACATTGATCTACGGGTCAAAATCATTCGAGGTCACTGAAGGCCAACTGCAAGGGAAAATAATTTACTTTATATTGCCTAGAGTTCTCTGCTATTAAAAATACTGTAAACTCAGAAATGAAAAAGTTCTCGAGTTAAAAATTGTTTTCTTCTCAGAGGAGTTCTGAGTTGATGATATCATTATTTTTTATATTGCCTAGAGTTCTCTGCTATTGAAAATACCGTAAATTCAGAAATGAAAAAGTTCTAGCCGTTAGAAATTTTAGCCTTCAGTGACCTTGAATGATTTTGACCCGTAGATCAATGTGCGCATCTTCAAACGCTCTACTAGATGGTACGTAAAAAAACATATCATACCATTTAAAAAAACGAAGTTAACCTTCATATGACCTCTACGCGTCAACCTAATAAAAAACTATTTAGAACAAATTATATGTCCCTCGAAACCATGCAAGTTTGGTCTGACACGTTTTTTTCTATCACCAATAACAGCCGAGATATTCAGGTGGCCTGTTTTAGGTGCCTCACCCTGTATACATCAATTATGCGCATTTATTAATACATCCTTTATCGATATAAAATGAAGAGTGTGATAAAAACGTATGCGTTTCTTTGTCAATTTTCTTTTGCATAGTATTATATGTATACGATACATAACCGTAATAACAATTTTGATTATCGCGCATAAAACAATAATTTTTCACATTTGTTAACAGAAAAACGATGTACTTTTAATGTGCCAGGTGTGAAATACTACTCTTGATGTCTAAATGAAATATCTCAGTCATATTTCACATGGCCTGTCTTATCGAAATGTACTTACCGAAAACTTTTCTCGAGAGCCGAAACTCAATTCTGCGAAAGTTTCAAGCAGAAATAATAAGAGAAATTTAAAATTTTCAGTTGAGCGGAAAAGAATACTTTCTCACGGCTGATCAGAGTCAGGTCTCTACTACTGCACACTTCACGCTCACGCGCGGCTCATTTATCGCTTAATACATCTATGCCCGTATCAGTTAACTTCCTTTTCACGATCTTCTTTTTTATGCAACGGTTTCACCTACAGCCATGTTTTACTGTAATCCCATTAGAAATTCAAGATAGTGGACTGGTTTTTAAATAGCGAGAATAGTTCTTACGTCATAACGCGTTTACCTGTTTTATGTATTCTCGCATAATTTTAAAATGCAGCTCGGAGTTGTTTAGTTAATCATATATGAAACATTTTTTAACTACTTTTGTACGGCTAATTACAAAACAAAAACGCGCGACTGTACGGTACATATTTTGTAAATATGTAAATTGAGTTCTATTTCCCGGGTAGAAATTATGTTTGGTAAAAGTTAGGGCCGAGTAAGGCATGCCGGCTCTGACATTCGGTCCTGATTCGATAAACCCAATTCGGCCCGGATAAGGGGTGTAACGCATATATCATATGATATGGAATAATAATAATAATAATAATAATAATAATGGTTATGATAGGAAATAATTTACGCGCAAATGTCAAATGTAAAAGTTAAATGGGAAACTGCAGAAATTACGAAATTATTTTGAAATAAAGCAGTAATTTTCGTTTTTATTGCCAACCAAGATTCGTTTGTGAATCAACCAACTCATGTTGATTGAATAAATTTTAGGAATTAAGGCTGCTCTTGATTAATGGATGAAACCATTTTGGTAGGTCATTTCTGTATGGGACCCTCAAGCGCAATGATTTATGCACATGTTTTTCGCACGAATCTTTTTTAGCCGGGCGCCTCGCGTAATAGATTCAAACCGCGGGAGATTCATCGCGAATTAATGGACGCTCGAGTAAACCGCTTGTATAATAAATCTCGCTCGTGAAATCGACGCTAGTAACGATCGATCGATCGAGTGCGCGAACGTTTCCAAATCATGCCAAGTTTTACCGGCTGTTTTTAAATGCCCTCCTTCCTCCCCCCCGTCGCGTGCGAAGGATTGCGGGCGAGATCAATCGAGTTACATAAGGCACGTTGCATAATTCACTACAGCGGCGATCGTCCGTTTGAATCGAGCGAAGTGCCTATATCGCGATTCGAGTGCCGCGAGGAAAATCCGAGCGTAAAAATGACGTAACGCGAGAATTTTCGATCGCGCTCCATTACGTTCATGCACCTGGCACATACGCGAGAGATGATCTTTTTTTAGTCGCGAGTCGTGTGTTTATTTTGCATCCGCGCGTGTGCAATGTTTCCCCGTAATAAATCGAATGAGAGAGAGAGAGAGAGTTTCACGATACAACTAACAATTTTTACCAATTTTCAGAAAAACAATCTATCGCTGTTTGAATTGATCGTTTTAGTAAACCTTTTGAAAAAAATGAAGTACCATAAATATTTTTTTCGCGATGATGGGAGAGCATGATTATTATTAGTGAGAGATGCAATCTCTCGGACTCATCTCGCGATCAATCAGCACCGAAAATGTCGGGCGTGTATCTTCTTGTTTCGCGTAGCCGACGAGCACCGAGCGGAACGAGTGAACTCGTGGCTTAACGTTTTTACGAGGCTTTTCACATAGTTAAAGCGGCCAGCCTCGTTCGGTCTCGATATGTGCTTCGACGTGAGAACAAAGGGAATTTTTAAAAATATTCGTTTGACATACGTGGATCGAATTGCGAGCTGCATCCTTCACGTGATAAAAATGCAAATAAAGTATAATTTGAGGATTGTTGCAATGACGTTTTCCTCTAAACCATGAAGATTGATACTTTGAAATATATGGAGAATAATAATAATTTCTCACAAATATCGGGACGCATCTGTGTAAACTATTGTTTCCATTAAGCGGCTTAAAAATTTAAAAGCTCGAAAGAGATCGCATTGTTCATTTGGATGAATAGAAAATTGATATTTTATCGAAAATTTCTAATATGATATTTTATCGCATGCACGGCCATTATTAATATAACATTTCACATATGTGCACATATATCAATATTTTTTCATTTTTATTTTATAAAGCACATTTAGCAGTGAAATTTTGTGCGGTGATAGAAAATAAAAATTTGTGCAATAACAATTTTTTATTTATAGTATTTGCGGAAAACGAAGAGATTTTTGAAAAATTCATTCGTATTTTCTTTAATTAATCTATTTCTACGCATTGTTATTTCTCTGTCTGAAAATAATAATATAATAATAATAAGTGAAAAACTCTGCATCGCGACCATGACGGCAGAATTGCTATTAAGGTTTCCATCTGTTTCTTGTATTTTCCTCTGTTTCTCTTTTTCCTTTTTCCTGAATTCTACCACATCGCAATCGGACTCTGTTTTAATTGATTCTTTAATTAGCTGCGGAATTTTAAAAATAAGAAAATTTCGATACATAAACGTGTTTTATCAAAAGAAATTAAAATTATTCTGATTTTATTTCGTTATATAAATAAATAATATAAAAGCACATTATATTGCGCAATCTGTCTCATTTGACAAAATATTCTAATTGTTACTTATTTTGTATCCATCAGCCTCCTTATTAGCTAAATGTCCATTGCGTCGGATTTTATTAGAGAACGCGTCCAAAGACGCATCCGTGAATCTGCGGCCTCCTTTGTATGTGATACGCGATCGTGCTTTCTACGTGTCAAGCAATCCGGGGTGAATTATGCGTGGCACGAGTGATACAGCGCATGACACAAATTATAGTACGATTGTTTGCTAATGGATCTCCCGCACCGCGATAAATTCCCACCAACGCGTGAATTATCTTCGGCGAACAATGCCTTCTAATTCGCCGCGCTGCGTTTCATCCGCTAAGACCCCTTTTAATCCCTCTGCCTTGCACACACGCATACGTCCCGCATACACACGTATATACACACACTGGCGTTTTCTTTGAGATCGTGCAAAGTGCCTTCGTGACCGCGCATTTGATTATGTTGCGCTATTATATTATATTGATAAAATTAATATTGTGCATCAATTAATAATAAATTGACTGTAATACATGGATAACGAGCTCTAATCTAATTTTCTTTTTATACATTAGTATTGAGTTGTAATATATATTCATTTTCTTAGTATCTTTAATAATAATGATAATTACGTTGCAGATTAAACATATATTTTTATTATGCAAAGGACCATAAATCTAGGATGTCTCGCATCGTAATATTTTCTTCATCATAAAAATTTTAATAGAGACGTGACCTTATTCATTCACCGATAATCCTCGTGCAAATCTGCTAAATTGAATCCACCGTATCGTTGTTCGGGGCACCTGTTCCGCTCGGATAGAAAATATTGGCTTGCGTCTTATAGTTTATTCCCTTCACGTTCAGCCTCCGATCGTTCATATCGATCTCATGGTTCGCGATGTGTAAAACTACCACAGCGTAAATAAGATCGCATTGTTTGGCGTTTCCGGCGACGGTATGTCCACAAGCAATATGTCCTGTGCTGTGGAGGGCCCTGCTAGCTCGCGGTATTTTATTTTGCTTCATTCTGGAAATGAAGTGTGTACACCAAGCAGATAACACGGAGCGATCATTCGTATCTGCCGCGTCGTCTTCCAGCCACAAAAGCTCGACAAATTCGCAGACAATTTTTCTGTGGCGAAACTCGAAGAGTTCTTCCACTAAAACTTGCCTGCTGCACACTCCCTCCGCGAAACTTAAAAATTTTTGGAATTGGCATAAATCAAAAGAATAGCGTATACAGTTTACGTACACGCGTATGGATAACGTATACAGCATAGGCAACACATCTCTGGATCATCCTTTTCGTGCCTCGTAAAAAACGACGAAAAATGTGCATCATTATATTTATACATACTGCTAATACATAAAATATATATCAACAAAAAGGAGCTTTAAAACTTTACGGGAGCTTTGTAAGAACTTTATAGGAAAATGCGACAGAGGAGCGCTCGAAACTTTATGTCAGCTGCAGGTTTTTAATTAGGAACGTTAAAAGATACCTCGAGGTGATCGAGGTATCTCAGACCAAGATTATGTTGGATAGGGGGAGTCCCCGTCCATTACGAAGGAGCATGAAAATTCGTAGACGGCTCTAATAGATTGGCGCGGTGCCACCGCGATGCGTGTGGGTATGACACGTCAGGAGCTTGTCGGAGCAGCAAAGGCAGGATAAATAGACGTATTCCCGTGACGCTGCTCGGCATGGCGAACGACCGTGCCGTAAATCAGTTACCGTAAATTCACGCTGATGCACGGAATACGCGAAGAAAAGAAATGTGCTTGTTCCGCGGATCCGCGCGGCAGATCGCATTATTTGCGACCGACTTTCCAAACGATTCTCGCGGGAGTAATTTTAACGACGCGCTTATTGAAAATTGCCGTCGCCCCTCGACGAGAGACGAAACTTATTTCGCTATTATGAGAATAATTCGCGCGAACAGCCACCATTTCCGTCATTATTATTATTACCTACGCTCGATCGGGAAGTTCCGGCATCGCCGGTCATCCGTGTAACCGCATGCACCAGCTGCACTCGCGTTACTCGAACTTCAGAGACATGCGTCGATGATGAAATTAATATTTGTATCGTGTGCGTGAACGGTAAATTACTCCCGGAAAATTACTCCCTTACGTGCCTTTGAAAATCATCGTAAATCTTCCGGGACGGCGCGTTTTTCTTGTTTTGTGTTACTTCGGCAGGTAATTATTATTATTATTATTATTATTATTCGACGACGAGAGCAATGGATTCGTACACGCACATCGTGCGTTGTTACAAATCTCGTCGCACGATATCCGGTCTGAACTTTCGGTCAGCTAATGTGATATGTGACGTATCTCGGAGGACACATTCGGAGCGAAGTAGCTTTGGTGGTACCATCTAAAAATCACGGTGCGATATATTCTTCTTATCCCAGGGAAAGCACCAAATTGCGGCCACACACGCGAGTGCTCTCGGATGTGGGCTCGCGAAGCGATCGATTTCGTGCACGAGAGGCGGCAACGGCGCGGGCGTATCAAGAAACGAGTCCACTACTCGATTATTAAATCACATAATTTCAGAAAACTCTTAATTCGACACGATCTGTTTTCCATCGATAAACGAGTAGATAAAAGAGTATAGAGAATCAATTTTGTGTAAATCGTTCAAGTTGGCACGAAAAACACCATCTTGGAAATTTCATCTCGTCGTTCCGAGATTGAAGGAATCCTCGCCTTGCATAGGGATGACACAGTGGCGCGGATACGATATAGAAACCTCACGCGTTGTATGGAGATTTCGGCACGATCCGCACCGGACCCCTGGGACTGTAACAAAATTCCAGTGAGCACGCAAGGATTCTGCAAGGAAGACAAAAATGTGGGGTCATCGTCGGCCCCGTAGGGTTGCGATAACGAAAGCAACTAGCGCCTTGAGATTGTGCGATATGCGTCCCCTGCGAAATTCTTCCGGTGAGAAGTACCGTCCTACAGGGAGAACCACGAATGAGGATCCACGATCGTGTCGGGCACGAGTGAGTGGGACAATCCTGAGGATTATTGCCGCTAGATGAATTCTTCACGAGGAGGAAAATGTGAGGAGGAGGAGAGAATTGCTCCCAGAGTTGGGCGAACGTGCGGAGATGATTATTACATCGTGAATCGCGAAAGGGATTTCACATTCTTGCAGTAAATACTTCTGATTCTCAGTCTTGCATCTCGCGAGAACGCTATAATACGAATTGTCGAGAAAATAATTCTGCAGTGTCTGATAAAAGAACAACTCGAGCCCTCTTCCATCCTCAATTAAACGTAAACGTAATTCACGGAGGTTGCATCTCCAATTAAGTACAGAACGCAATTATGACGCAATTTAATTCAGAAATATTCAAGCATTTATTTTGTTCTTCGTTGTTTCAAATCTTTAAGACATTTTCTTCTCAAGTACCTCACTTTCAGGCAGAGCGCTAGAAGAGAGTCTCGTAATGCTCCTCTCTAAGGGATGTGCTTGAAAGATACGACAAAGTGACTGGAAAGAGGAAACAAAACGTAGAGACATTGTAACGTAACGTAAAGGAAAAGCTCTCTATAAATACGCTTGCCGGAACACAGAGATTCCGATCACGTGGAGATGAAATTGCGGTTGGTAGAGAGAAGCTGTGTCCGGCAGCGGGATGTTTGAGAAATAAGAGGAAACAAAACTTGACAACGTTTGCCGAGCCGACGGATATTTGTCTGGCGGGCAGATGTCGATTCGATGAAGTCGCATCTGCACGTGCTGCATCCGGTTTGTCGTCAATACATTCCCGTATACATGCACGTAAGTGCCGGCAGATACTCTTTCTCAGCAAGGCACATGAAAATCGGCTTAATTCTTCTTGAGGGTTCTATTCTAAAGTTACCGAGTTATTTCATTTGCTCAATTTCAAGTAAATACTACGCGCGCAAAGAGCTCAGTTCGCCTTCGGCTTTACTACTTCTTATTATGAAGTGTATATTTAACTTATTAACTCTGGGTTTATCTTGTTAACTTGGGTAACTCTCTCTACGAATACGTAGCGATATAGCATATTATCTCGAGATAGCTCGGACATTATTGAGTTGTTTCATATAAGTAAAGAATATGAAGAAGATACATATTTTATATAATACATATTTCATCTCATTTCTTTCCATTCTCTGTCACAATTCTCATTAAAAGGATTAAAAAAGAAAGCAGGTTCTTTTTATTTAATATTAAGGTGCAGACTATTATTGTTAATTCAGTAACAATCACATTTAAAATGTACATCGTTTAGTAATCCTACATGTCGAATCTGTACTTGCAAATCGCTCGTGTTTGCTGCCGTTGCTGAGTCGAGGGCTTCAATTTCACTCGATTTATTTTACAATAAAAAGCGATACGCGAGTGAAAAATGAGAAATGTGCACACAACTACCGAACATGAACAAAATAAATTTGAGTTGCGGCGCATGCTCGCACACGTCTTGCAATGTAATAAGTCTTCCTGTCGATCGACGCGATTCCCACGCGCGATACATGGGGATGCGAGACGTGCAGTAAGTGCAGTTTGCACTTCATGCACTTTGACGACACGCGTCATCACTCATCCATCGCATCGGACGTCTATAATTCACGAGGCTCGCAGCATCCGCGTACCTATATTCTCTTTTACTCTTTTATCGTTCGTATTCTCGTTGGTACGATCTTTTTCTAGATTAAAAGGGGGATGATACCGGCTTTTTCGGCCGCGCGGTTGCCCCATCGTTGCGTCGCTCCATTCCGCAATCCATCCATAATCCATGCACTATAAATCACGGAGCGTGCAACGGTACTTTCGGACGGGAAAAAATATCTGGAGGCGTTTCCGTAATCGTGTAAATGAAAACAGAAAATGACACCGCGTCTGCAGCGTCCGGTTAATTGAATAAACGCGTAAAATGCGCGGTTTCAATGCTCGTCATAGTTGCGAGATATACGATATCGTTCGTACATTTTTACATCGCTGAACGATGTATAAATATTAATAAATGGATAAATAAATATTGATGATCGTATCGCGAAGCGTATCGCGCGCGAGATGAATGTAGCATTTAACGACTCGTAATTTCGATCGCGCGCGAGGCAGATCGTAACCAGCGATTCCTACGTTTTTCTATAGTTAATGCGAATCGGAGCTGAACCTGCGGCGCTGAATGCACTTCAGTGGATTCGTTTGGAGGATTTTAAAAGCCAAAGAGGAAAGTTGTAGTCAGCTTTGCTAACGCGCTAACGCGACTTTACGTCGCGGGAAGAACGCAACTTTTCAGACACCTGATTTCATTAACTAAATTGCACTTTTTGCACTTCGCGCTCACAGTAGCATCGTAGTTTTTAACTCTGAGCGTACTGCTTTCGCACGGAATAAATTCCGCCTTCTGTCTTAATGTGAAGATCTTTCCGAACGATAGACGTGCGTGGGAGAGCCATGAGAAACAACCACGTCGCAGTCTCATTAACGCGGCAATCCTAATCTAATCCTTTACGTTTGGGATCTAATAAGACACGGGAGACGCGGAGGGATTTAACACTTTTAATCCCCGTGCGCCGAGTTTAACGCGCAGGCGGACGAAAGGCCACCCGTCAGGCAATCTGATCGTTTATTTGTCGAAAACCACAGCTTCATTGTTATGTACGAAGCGCCTTTTCACGAGCGGTAAATAAAAAACGAATTTCCGCCTACGGATCCGCGCGCGCACGTGCGATCACACGCGCCATTAGTCAAGAATACAACCGACGTTGTTTTGTTGCATAAACTCATCGGATACTTGAACGTACTTCACAAATCACTGTGCGCCCATGCGCGCAACTGCGTTCCGCAGTTTATTGGAGTCGTAAATCTCCGCGATGATTAACGCCTTTTTATTAACGCTTCGAGAGCACCAGCGATACATGGCGCTCCGGGAACCGGGTGTATTATTTCCAGAGCGTGGGTGTATGACGTAATAGAGATTTAAAACGAAGAGACGTAATCGTGTCGGCATCGAGCGATCATATTTCATGAATTAGAAGTGAAGCGAAAAAACGAATACTTCGCTCGTAATCTTAATCAGCATGAATATCATTAACTGAATCAGGGAAACGTGGGTTCGCGGAAATCAATTCGCAATCGAGCCATCGATCGCACGAATTAAAAATGGAGCGAAACGAACACTGCTCTTATGATCCCTATAATTTTAATTAGCATAAATATCATTAACTCAATCAGGAAAACGTGGGTCGTGAGGAAATTACTAGTCATTTTCAATGAACTATTTAGATTCAGTGATTCCGTCGATTTTCATGAAACGCAATACGCGAGATCTACTAGCGCGTATGCGATGACGGTAATCGCAAAGTAATTGTGACATTCTTCGATCTCGATTGCCTCGCGACATTTTTATAAATTAAATTTACATATTACATATCTTTATATATTTTTTTTAAATTATGTAAAACTTCATGCATCTAACCGTCACGGACACGAACATAAAAAGTATAATAAATTAAGAAAACTCTGTCGCGGTAATATGGATAGCAGATATTCTCAAAAGTATTTTCTTCACATGCATATCGCTATATGTTCGGAATACCTCGGACGCAGGAATTTCATACTGGCGGAAATAACGCGGCGATCACGCGGCTCGTTGTCGCGCAATTCGCATTCCTCTCTCGCCTTCCCGATTCTGCCGCGCGTATATTGTACAACAATTTACGTGTCGATATTTCCGCGCAAATTCGTGCAAATCGCGAATATATCTTCCAGTATCCTACCGTGGACCTATCATTCCTGTTAGCTGCGCCAAATTTCCTTCGTGAGTATACGAGCAATATTTCATACGATGGAAGCGCTCACCGATGCTGCATATTGCATCCGGTCATCTCGAGAAGTTGCCGAGAGCGCGCTTATGTTAATTCGTTTGCCGTAAAACTGATTGCGTCATTCAGTCGTGCATACAGACTACCTGGTGCACTCACGTGCGGGGATTTTTATTTGTTCAACGACTATAAGACATTTTTTCTTGGTAACGAGTGTACTTTTATCCTCTTTCTGCAGTTTATTAAAACATTTTTGTTTTATTCTTATTTCCCGTTTCTTTTTTTTTAGAATATTACGGTTTGTCTCATTAGAATAATTCATCGTTGAATCGTATAAACACAGTTTTTGCTTGGAAAGAATGCTTTATTCAGCAAATAGGACAATATTAGCGAGGGTTGTTTTTTATCATTAGTTATCTCGTTTAACGTTAAATCGTATAAACGAATTCTACTGTAATTGGAAAAAAGGGTATTTTATCGAGTAAATAAAGGAACATTTGAGATAATTGGCAGAATTATCTATAGGCAGGAATATAGGCAGAAGAGAGGATACACATCGATTTCGCTGATCGTTAGCGACCAGCACTTGATGAAAATTATGGTCAGGGCATGTTAAACATCTTTGAAAATTATACTCCTTGGGGAATGAGATTTCTCTCAACACCAGAGAATCTCTCACGTGTTTGTTATTCTCGAGCGATCGGCAATTTTCACGGGAATATTCATATCGACAGGTTGTGTATCCCTTTATACCCCAATTTTTCAAGCTTCCGGTCGTTATGCAGTTACGCGACGTAAGTTATGACACGCCGATATATAAACGCCCGTGCGGTGAAGCGCTCCATCGCGAAAATTTATGGCGTGGATCCGAGTACGTACGACTGAGCGATCGCCATGCTCCTGCCCGGATCATCGGCTATTTATCAATAAACACCGACATGCGGAAATAGATGTTCACACGGCTCATATTAAATAAATCGACAGGCGAGAACGTAGTGACGTTTCTCGACTCGAAATCAGCTTTACGCGAGACACTTTAATCCCGGAACATTGACGCGTTACGGACATCTCGCATATATTTCACGCGCGACAATTTGCATTCCGCGCGTAATTTTGACATACGGCCTGCGACAAAATGTGAACGAGCTCCGCTTTTGGCAGTTTTACGAAAAAAAGAAAACAGCACTCGCGCGTGCAGCCTTCAAATAAATCAACGAAATTTCTCTCGGGATCAAAAGGGTGTTATTACGCGAGAATAACAATTAATATTTTGTTTCACGTGAAAACAATACAGCAAGAGTACAAATATACAATCTTAATTTTCTCGTCGAGATATATTTTTCAATCGTTCTAAAATCATGTCAAAATATTTCTCTTGACATTGATATTATATTTTTATTATATTCTTTATATTATTTTCTTGGATATTATATATATAATTTATGCATAATTCCTAGCTTATGCGATACTACTCTTCTCTTCAATAAACATCGGCTCTTTTCCGAGAAGAAGCTAATTAAACGCGTTACGAATAATCCGAACAAGCGTACGGCGCATAGATCAAAGCGTTCCATCGAATTGTTCGCGATACTTGTCGGGTTGCACTTCCTGCCCGCATTGCGATCCGGCGTGCCCGCCCGTGTGCGGGCGGTACGCAGATAACCCGCTCGATAGCCGATTAAAATCCCCGCCGTGCGAGATGCGCTGCTCGACGGACAGGCGCGCGTGTTAATATTTGTTCTGGCGTCGATTAAGTAAACCAATTGTTCTACGCAAATATTTTCCGCGCGGTTACGGGCACGCGCGGCCTGCGTTTTATTGCTTTATTTATATGACCGCTGATTCAGCGACCGCTCGCGCTTATGTTTGCTAAGCGCAAATTGCACGAGGAGCGGCTCGTTAAGTTGAGGACCGTTTCACCTGGCGACGATGTTGGCGCGATTTCCGTTTAACACCGACATATCTCGCGACATAAGCTTTTTACGAGCCGCTAAACATCACCGGAGTAATCGGCAGGCATCAGAGCACTCGCATCGATTGTAGAAATCTGCCGAGTCGGGAAGAAATATACTTGCGAAGCAAGAAGCAAGATTTGGTTTTTTTTCCTTGTATGTGCGAATCTGTGAGAGGGTGTTATATACGATTTTTCAATTCTGGATGAAGTTCTTTATGGAAAAGGGCAAAGAGAGCATCTTCCCCTCCGGCATGGGATGCTTGAAGAAATCTTTCCGAATTTTCCTCTATCAGGGAGATCCAAGCACGTATTTTATGAACACTTTGTATATAGAGAGCAATTTCCCCCCGTGACTTCAATTGATTAATTCTTTATTATCTAGTGCTTTTGTCTTTATTTATTGCTCTTTTATCTTTTTCCTCATTTTAGCTCAATCTGGTTCTCTACTTATTTATTTAATTCTTTATCAAATTATTAATCAGTTCATTATTTGTTTATCCGTCCTAGATTTCACGTTTCAGGTTTTAAGCACGTCATTTGAAGTAAGTTAACAGCATTTCGAGTTTTACGAGGAAAGCAATCCACCGTGAATTTCGTTAAAATTTAGCCGAAAAGTACAGTTCCGAGATAGAGTGCTGCAAAAATGTAGGAACGTGTGTGAAAACTTTGCTTTCCAGCTAATCTTCCGTGAGTTCCGCGAAACTCGATATCAGTTGACGTTTAACATGCTTTCCTTTAACGTTTTACGCCGTAAAACTGGCATTAAGAATTTCCGCACGTTAAAACATACTTCGCCGTCGTGCTAGATTATGCACAACCGCATGACGGCAGCATCTCCTGCGATTAGTTTGACATTCCATGATGGCGATGTCGGTGAAGAGCCATAAACGGTTTTAGTTGGAGGTTGCGTCGGGTTTACACGAAATCCTCGTTTGATGCGCGAGAGATGAGTTCGGCTTGTACAATGTGAAACATGCGAAACAAACGTGCAAATCTTGCAATGGAAGACGCGTATTTGCAACAGTGCGTATGCTCATTTCATGGCATTACATCTAAAACCTGAAAAGTGAAGAAGATTAAGAACAGATTATTAACTTTGTTACATATTTATTTATACTTTGTTACATTTATGTACCGTATTTATGTACCGTAACAATTAAAAATACTATAAATTACGGAATGCAGCAAGCTCCGTTTAAATCTCTCGAATCCGATTAGGTACTTAAAAATTCAAAGTAACATGTTAATTCTGTTATATATAAATAATTTATATACAGGGTAAGGCACCTAAAACAGGCCACCTGAATATCTCGGCTGTTATTGGCTGTGATAGAAAAAAATGTGTCAGACCAAACTTGCATGGTTTCGAGGGACACATAATTTGTTCTAAATAGTTTTTTATTAGGTGGACGCGTAGAGGTTGTATGAAGATCAACTTCGTTTTTTTAAATGGTATGATATGTATTTTTTTACGTACCATCTAGTAGAACGTTTGAAGATGCGCACATTGATCTACGGGTCGAAATCATTCAAGGTCACTGAAGGCCAACTGCAAGGGAAAATAATTTACTTTATATTGCCTAGAGTTCTCTGCTATTAAAAATACTGTAAACTCAGAAATTAAAAAGTTCTAGCCCTTAGAAATTTTAACCTTCAGTGACCTTGAATGATTTTGACCCGTAGATCAATGTGCGCATCTTCAAACGCTCTACTAGATGGTACGTAAAAAAACATATCATACCATTTAAAAAACGAAGTTGACCTCCATATGACCTCTACGCGTCCACCTAATAAAAAACTATTTAGAACAAATTATGTGTCCCTCGAAACCATGCAAGTTTGGTCTGACACATTTTTTTCTATCACAGCCAATAACAGCCGAGATATTCAGGTGGCCTCTTTTAGGTGCCTCACCCTGTATAAATAATTTTATATAAATGTTGCAATGAAGAATCGTTGAAATGCTTTATGCTTTATAGCTATATCTTTTAAGGCAAAAGTTCGAACATTTTAAATAGACAATGTTAAGATTTAATTTACATCATTTCATACTGCAACATGAACATTTGTATGTACTTATTTATTTAACTGATCTTGAGAACGGATTCGTAATCTCAGAATTTCATGAATCGCTTTTGAAAAAGTAAGTACCTGAACTCTCATGTGCACAATAGCATGAAGAAAGAAAAGAAGGTGACGTGGGAATCGCAGGAATTTGTAATGTGCGCAAATCTTGGAATTAACTGAACAACAAAATCCCATTAGTTGAGTTGAGAGTTTTAGCAAGAATTATCAACTAATTAATTATTAACTTGCCATCTTAACAAATATTTGTCGATTGGTTATCTTATTGTTCAATAGCAGCAGTTTAAAGCGTATTTTTCGTTGTTCCTGCGCTTATTTTTCTATATGTATAAGGATTTTTCTTAAAGGATTCCTACCTGATACAGATATTAATTGTACCGCTTTCCCATACGATTTCTCTCGTGCATGTGCGCGCGCGCGTGATGGAAAAATTCCTCGATACAATACTCCGATATTTATTATCCTGCAAAATTGAACACGTGCAGCCCAACGCAATCATAAGATTGTCAGTGAATGCATGCATTTTTATATTGCCGAGATAAAATTACGTAACGACTCTAACGCAATATTACGACCTCGGAAAAAAACTATAAAAGAGTATAAAGAAAGAATGCCAAAGGGAAGCAAATTCGTGTTTGGCGATTGCAAGAGAAAATAGGATTTTGCATATCTATAATATAGAAAACATTTGAACAGAGAAAAAGAAAAAGGGAGAGAAAAAGAAACTTATAGAGATGCATATATGTTTTTACAAACATGTAGTTCTGACTTTTCGAGCGTTTTCTATATTGCACGCATGAAAAATCACAAGTGAGACCGTGCCTCAAATTCTGCAACGAATTATAGCTCTCAAGTGAGTTATAATTTAAAAGCTCAAAGTAAACTTTAAAGGACCTCAACGCATGCTTTCTTTACTGAATGACAAATATGCTCATACGTGATATCTATCGCTCGCGTATGTTATATAAATAATTTACGAAAATACATCGGAGTATTAAGGGTGGTATATCTCGCGGAATATTAATACCGCGGTTGAGGGTTGTTTTCCGAAAATGACGAGGGCGGGTACACTGCCACGAAGACGCGTCAGCAAGACGACTCCAGACACAGTAGCAGTAACGTCATGTTCTGTGAGACGAATAAAATGCTCGAGGGGAGGGGGGAGGAAACGCGGAAGATGCACATATGTGTCACGAGATGTGCAAGGGAGTCCCTTGTCGAGACAAATCGAGCATTCCGGGGACGCAATTTTCACACGGAACACGTACTTTCAGCATTACTCTTTTTCTCTTTCCTCGTTCCATGAGCGGCCGTGTGATGACGTTCGTGCGAAGCTGTCGCCACGCTTAGTGTTTAAACAAATAGCGATGAGGGCTTTTCTCCTCCCGGTAGCATCGCGCCACTGCGAGGTTGATGGCGCGAAATAATCCAACTCGCGACAATCGCAAGCGTTTCCGGTGAGTGAGCGCATTACGATGACCGTATCCGGTGCCGTACGGGCAAGCTATTTTCATTGTATTCTGACCTGGTGCCTCGCGATAAGGGAGGTTTAAAGTGTCATGTAGGGGACCCGCCACGATTTGCCGTCGTAATACAATCGAGATAGCGGAGATTATTCGCATGAAACTGGATCAGGGAATTTGGAATAAATCTTCCTTCGAGCTTTCGAGAAAATTGTACCTCTGCAAACTGAGAAACTTGAGGAGAAAAGGATTCTTATTTCGAAGTAACTCTGATTTCTGATTTAAGTACTAAGAAGCAGGACGCTGGAACATATGAAAGATCGTGACAAATATTGACAGAGCTTCCTCGGTACTTCTCTCAGGAAAATTAACCACAGATTTTACCACGCAAGAATATAACGCAGCGTTATGCGTGCGATGCACATCTTATTTGTGTAACCGCCTTTTTGTACGAGCGTACTAGCGTTGCTTATGTTACATTTCGATATATATATACAGTGCTGGCAAAAAGTTCCGGAACGGTTAAAAATCTTGGAAAATAATGATTTAGTGGAAAAATGTTTCAAACAAAAAGTATAGGGCTTAAAAAACTCTATTAGATGATGATATATATTTGACCTTGGTATGACCTTGGAAAGCCCGGTCATGGTCAACATAAAAATCTTAAATGGAAACCCCTATTTTTTATTACATATTCTTGTAGCTTAGCTCGAGAGCTTTCCGAAACGCTATAATAAATTTTTTTTCTCTTACGTATTTTTTGACTTATAAGGCTTGAAGGTTACACAGTACCGCCGGCATTAGAATTCCCCAAGGTGTACCGCGTGGAGGTTGCACGGTCGGATTTACACCTCTTGTGTGTGTGTGTGCGTGCGTGCGTGCGTGCGTGCGTATGTGTGCGTGTATAAGCGCGTGTGTGTTCTTCATAAAACTAATTTCACGAAAATAGTTTATACTCGTATGTACGAACAACGGCCGTCCGAATACCCGTGTGATCGCACACAACGATCGGGTCGCTTACACAATGCCGGTTGTAGGTGAGGTAAACACGAGCGAGCAAAATAGTTATCGGAACACCTCACCTATACGCGAGAAAGTTTATAAGTGACGCGCTTTCTTAGTGTGCGTCACACGTATTTTCGGATGGCATTAATGCCGTTGTTCGTACATACGAGTATAAACTATTTTCGTGAAATTAGTTTTATGAAGAACACACACGCGCTTATACACGCACACATACGCACGCACGCACGCACGCACGCACGCACACACACACACAAGAGGTGTAAATCCGACCGTGCAACCTCCACGCGGTACACCTTGGGGAATTCTAATGCCGGCGGTACTGTGTAACCTTCAAGCCTTATAAGTCAAAAAATACGTAAGAGAAAAAAAATTTATTATAGCGTTTCGGAAAGCTCTCGAGCTAAGCTACAAGAATATGTAATAAAAAATAGGGGTTTCCATTTAAGATTTTTATGTTGACCATGACCGGGCTTTCCAAGGTCATACCAAGGTCAAATATATATCATCATCTAATAGAGTTTTTTAAGCCCTATACTTTTTGTTTGAAACATTTTTCCACTAAATCATTATTTTCCAAGATTTTTAACCGTTCCGGAACTTTTTGCCAGCACTGTATATATATATATATATATAGCATCATATTTTAATATAGCACGCACGCAAAATTTGGTATTTCACGCATCAGGTATATTTGTACGAATAAGTCTCAAGGGGCGACATTTGTCTTTGAAATAGCTGGAACTACTGGACTGTTTTCGTATGAGAATGAGCTGAAGTAGACGGCAATGAATTTAATGTACCGCGAATATGTATGTGGCAAAATTTGCTTTTTATTGCGCCAAGATAAATCTCCCTACGTGCCATGCCAGTGGAAATATGATAAGCTTAATGAACAGCTGCACTACGGAAATCCTTGGCGCACGCGGAAATAGCATCATCCGCTCATTGCAATAAATGTAATTTACTTGCGTCATTTATATTCAAGTTACGCCTGTTCTTTATTTCGCGAACCTAATGGCCATGTCATTTAGGATTGCGATACGTTCAGAATTAAGAAAAAAAAAACAGATTTATACTCGATATCGTCAAAATACCGACAGTTGGATTTTTCTCAGAGAGAGATACGAGGCAACTCATCATTTAGTGTGTTCCGAGTGTGTTTTAACATCGTGCATTGCAAAATGAAATAAATTAAAGCAACGTCCTCTTAAAATGAGGAACGGTCTCTCTTGAAAAGCTTCTTATTTTTGGCCGTTATTGTAATTACTCAAAAGTTGTCGCTTTAATTTACGCTGGAAGAAAGATCAATCACGAATTGATCAAAGTTCCGTCCATTAAGGGGTAATGATAGAAGCGGAATGTTCTCAGCATACTCTGCATGCGATTGCTTAACAATCGATACTAATAGCGGTTATTTGACAAAGGAGCTTGTGCGTTTGCCAGATTTTTCCCACGAGCATTGCCAATTACGCAGATAAATTTAACGTGAGCACTGTAATTGATTTTCTATTTGAAGTAACGATGGCTTGCCCTGATAATCGCGTATTATCCGCTCAGTTTTACTTCATTACTCGTGCGTAATTTTATTTATGCTCTCTTCGAGATTCAACCCGATATTCGATGATTTCAACTTGAAAAATAAAACGCGCGTGAATATTACTGTAATTTCGCATATTAATTCATTACCTGTTTCAAAATTGTCAAAAGACTCGTGACGGTAATAAAAGTTGATATTATTGCATCTTTTACCTTTTAAATAAAGAGTACTTTTATTTCATATATTTTAATTCATCAAGTTTTGAAAAATCATTATTTGATTACTAATACAGTTATACTATAGAATTACGACCAATATTTATCTGAATATTGTCGTAATATTTAAAAATACAAAATATTTGCATGCAAAGAATTTCCAATTCTCAAAACTATGCAAGAGGACATCGCGTATCTCTACGCATACTTATTAATAGTTGCACTTTTTGTTTAAAAAAAAGACTTTTATTATGAATCAAAACTTTTTGTCTCACGATGGCACAATTAAAATTACAGAATCAATCATTAATAAAGCCTGAAACAAGCACGTTTTAACTATCATTGATACACGCAATAATTATTTATTCGTCGTCTTAGCGTAACCAAGTCATTACTCGCTAATTATCATAATTATCATAATTCCTCCATCTTGCGCTTAAACGTTGCATGCTACCATATCACAAGGTATCACATGCGTTAATACACGTCACCGCATCGCTTCCGAAATTAATTCGATAATCGGATGCGCAAATATTGTCACGCAACATTGCCAGTAACCATACGTTATTGAAGCCCGTTTGCATGTTCGTTACAGACATCGCCACGTTATTGCATTATTCGAGCTGCCGATCGCAGCTGATCCATGATTGTAGACACCACCGCAAAGAGTTTCGTTCATGATCCGTGCCGATAATTTATTTATTATACATGTCCCATTTCTTCATAAAGTTCATTCCGCGATCGATGATCTGAAATGCGTGCAACGTGACGAACGTGGCCTTTCGAAAGCTAGAACCGACTCCATCATCCTGTATCCCAGAGGCCAGATTGTCGATTAAAGTCTGAGTATTTGTCATCGAATGGCCTGCCGCGGGCTGCATTTGAATTAACGGGAGAACGTTTCCAATTGTTGCTCCACGGACTGTCAATACAGTAGTATTGCTGTAAACTCGCGTCCCTATCAGCTTTTCATCGTCGATAAATCTAGGCCAATGGAACATCCCTTAACTGGAACCTCGAAACATCATCATAAGCCACCAGTTTTTGAACGTTAAACTGCCCTCGTGATTAATCGCTCGAATTACGAACTCGATGAAACGAGACTTGACCGAAATTAAACAAAGAAAGCTTTCATTAATAATTTCTCATTTATCTCTTGCAACTTTCGATATTTAATGTCTCAGTACTCTCTATTTTCAGTCATTATTCTTCATCAAAGAGAAGAATAATATCTTAATTTCTGGCAAAGAAAACGATTGTTCCTTGAATAACCGATTCCGTTTCCGCACGCGATAATGGAATTTCGCAATCGCCGAGGAGTAGTTTCAGATTGTCATATCGGACGTTCCCCGTTCTATCTTCCGCGTGGAGCAAAGAGGAAATGGATAGAAATAAATTGTACTAGGACTGTTCTGATGAGCGGTTGGTACCGCGAAAATGAAAAGACCGAACGCTGCGCTCGTTATTTATAGCCCGTCCCGATTCGAACCGGTATAAAACGATTCCCGGAACGAATTGGCCACACAGGAGACACGCGATTGCGTTAAACCATGCATGACAAACTGATCTTTTGACATGATGTGATACGATTGACACAATGTAATATAACGACGCGAGATTCGCGATTCTGTAAAACTGGATATTTACAAAAACCCGTTTTATTTCGAATTAGTACACTCGAATTAGTTCAATTTCTTTATCTGGAATTATGCAAATTGTTTCAAAATAAGTCGAATGAATTTTTCCTTTGCAGAAATTTGATTGGAAAGTCTCTGTATAAACGATATCTTGGCATTTTCTTTGCGCACTTCTTTACATCCCTTGCGGTCTCAGAGTTTCTTTCACTTTTTCTTCTCTTTCCACGAGGATTTCGCAGCACCGTAATTAAGTTGCTCATTTCTTTCGCGCGTGTAACGCAAACCCTTGTTTCTTTCGCGCGATCCTTTCTTGCTGTGGCTTTGTTGCGCGCGAGTGATAGATTAATTATCGATTGTACGGTGAGTTTCTTGCCGCGACAACCCTCGCGCAGCCCTGACTTCGGCCAGGTCCTGCAAACAATCTACCGGTTCATTGCAGTCGCGTGGAAACGTCGTCGGCAATTACGGCGGAACTTGTCGCAAATTGGCCATTCCCCAATAATGGTGGCATCGCGCAAAAAGAGAAACGCCGCCGCGAAATTGGTCTGTCAGCGCGGGAAAGCGGAACACAGTCCTCGACTCGCGCGAGAAAATTAAATAAAAGAACTTTGACCACGTTGCTCGACTCGAAGAGTTTCCTTCTTCGGCGAGAGAAGGGGATTTCGGCACGCACCCCGCGAGGTTGCCTTCCGTTTCGCCCTTATTACTCGCGATGACGATACGCTAAGATTTCAAGTGTGCGTAAATATTGAATCCCATATTCGCATTTTTCGACAGTGTATCTCTTGTTTCGCATGTCATCGCAGGATTTATCCGAAATCTACATTGAACTATCGATCTCTCTCTCTCTCTCTCTCTCTCTCTCTCTCTCTCTCTCTCTCTCTCTCGTTCTTTTTCTCGTTCTCTCTCTTTTCCTAAGAAATTAGTGATAGGAATTTCGATAGCACTTCCTCTTCTTAATAATGCGAGTCGCGGCACCATCGCAATAGAATTCGATTTCCATGCGTCAACATACACGTGCGTGTGTGCACGTGAAAGAGAGCATGCGGAGATTAAATTTATCTCGCTCGCTTTCTCCGTTCCCCCCCCCCCTCTCTCTCTCCCTTCCTCCCTATCTAATTTCGCGGGTAACGCTGACATAACGTGTCACGCAGCACTCTGTATGCGAGTACAGTTTAATCGCAAACTTCGACTTTTAACGAAGTTCAAGTGTAAATGTTGAGTGTAAAGGGCTGCTTATACAAAACCGACAAAGACACCTGCGTCTAACACGTAGGAGGAGGTAGGTGGCACGTAGGGATGTTGATTAAAGACGGGATATCTTCTTTGACCCGGAAGTTTCGAATTTAATCCTTGCGACTAATCGAAGTGCTGCTTTTTGAGCGATAGGGCATTTCAACTCCAATCGCAAAATGGCTCTCCAGAAGTTACTCTCTTCTTCATAATGGAAAGAAATGAGAACGAGAAGATTTCGCTTCATTCTAATTACTCTAACTTTTCCTCGCAAGTTTCTATTTTATTGATAGCTGACATCGTATTGTTTAAAGAATTCTAAAGTTACTGGAACTGTGTCAAAAGTGCATGCAAAGGATATGTAACAAAATATTGAAAAATTTGCGTATATTGACTATTCATTCTATTCATTCAATGTTGCATAATAATAATAGCACAATTTACATATTCCACGCATTGTGTAAAAACAATTTGACGATGTGTAAATTATCCATCGTTTTCTTTCCAAACTGAGTTTTAATTAAAATGTTTTTTAAAATGCATGACAAACTGATTGCACATGCACATGCGTCATCGTTTTATGCTGTGAACATGAAAATTAAACATTCATCAATCTGCAATTGAATCCTTTGAAGTTGACAGCACCTCCATCACTCCACCGACAAGATCTATCATTTGAAACTTCGTTTGAAAAGTATCTTCAATTTATCGTTGCGCTTCCCTCGTCGATCGTAAAAGATATAGATGAAGGGAAGAAGATAAGATAAGAGAATCTCTAAAAAGGAACTTTAGGACGTTATTCATAGTCCATTCTTATAACAAAATAATCTTAAGTACACTTCTTAGATTATACAACACAGCTCTGATTGCCTACAAATATCTCAAGATCATCTTTAAGACGACCTAAATATATACAGGGTGAGGCACCTAAAAGAGGCCACCTGAATATCTCGGCTGTTATTGGCTGTGATAGAAAAAAATGTGTCAGACCAAACTTGCATGGTTTCGAGGGACACATAATTTGTTCTAAATAGTTTTTTATTAGGTGGACGCGTAGAGGTTGTATGAAGATCAACTTCGTTTTTTAAATGGTATGATATGTATTTTTTTACGTACCATCTAGTAGAACGTTTGAAGATGCGCACATTGATCTACGGGTCGAAATCATTCAAGGTCACTGAAGGCCAACTGCAAGGGAAAATAATTTACTTTATATTGCCTAGAGTTCTCTGCTATTAAAAATACTGTAAACTCAGAAATTAAAAAGTTCTAGCCCTTAGAAATTTTAACCTTCAGTGACCTTGAATGATTTTGACCCGTAGATCAATGTGCGCATCTTCAAACGCTCTACTAGATGGTACGTAAAAAAACATATCATACCATTTAAAAACGAAGTTGACCTTCATATGACCTCTACGCGTCCACCTAATAAAAAACTATTTAGAACAAATTATGTGTCCCTCGAAACCATGCAAGTTTGGTCTGACACATTTTTTTCTATCACCAATAACAGCCGAGATATTCAGGTGGCCTGTTTTAGGTGCCCACCCTGTATAGAACAGTCTATGAATACCGTCCTTAAAATAGAGAGGAAAATCCCTCAGATCGTGTGCTGGGAAACTGCGGGGAAAAGAGCAAGAAGTGCAAAAGGGAGGAACTGATGCCATAATAGCGATGTTTGCGCTATTTGATCTATGATCGCCTACAACCGATGTTGCACGAGCAGAGATCGATACATCGCAAGCAAGAGTTCCGAGATGTAATGCGCAACGCGGTCGATTAACTGGCCCCATGTGTGCACGCACGTGCAATTATATTGGCACTCGCGCGCACCCGCATAGGAAGGGGCGGCTTTAATCCGACAAATAGTAGTGTAGTAATTGCGTCGAGATATTCGAGTTGCGCACAGTAAGAGTACATGCAGGCATGTCCGCGATGTGCTCGGAAATGCAAGAGCGCCTGAGATTTCGTTGCTTCTCCTCCGTCTCCTTTCACTCCTTCATCCGGTTGCCCTTTCGCTCTGTCATGTACTCCAGACACGCGTAATAAAACTTAACAGACGCGCCTGTGACGAGACAACGTGACGATGAAGAGAACTGACGAATTATTTTTCGCACTAGAATAAGCTGACCGAGAATTTACTGTCTCTTGAAAAAAGAAAAGCACTAAGCAGAATCGAATTTTATTATTGTGAATAATAACTCCTCTGTCTCTTAATTCCTATTTTTTCCGATATATTAAGAGTCTTACTTCTAATACTTTGTGTGCATTTGGGAAAACAAGTAGTAAGATTGTTACTGCTAACTCGGATTTATATGCATGTATCTGTTTATTCTCCCTCCCCTGTTCTACAGTAATATAAAAATTATGCATGAGAGATTTCAAATTTTCTTGAAAGAGAGACGCTCGAGCCCAAAGATGGCTCCATCGCTTTGGTTTTCTTTATACGCACACGTGTACACATCTTCCTTCCTTCTTTCTTCTTCATATATTTTTATTAATAATCATGATTGGTTTGTTACAGGTAGCGAAATTGTTCTCCTACACGTGGACCATGGTCTCTTCTTATGCAAGCGGTGCACTACATGCAGAGTGTGTCGGCTATCTGCTCGGTCGTTACTCTCACCGCGATGTCGATTGAGAGGTAAGATTACGACTTCCATGTACTTTTCCTCCGCGCGAGAACGTCGGCATCGATCGATTATGTGTCGTGGTTATTATAATCGTATGTAAATCGCAAGCAGGTCACTCGGACAGTAAACATCGATTGTGTCATGAAAGGGTTTAAGAGCCGGTCGCAAGGGAGGAGGCAGAGAAGTGAAGGGTAGATAGTACTCGGGGGATAGCTAGCTATCTTTGCAAAAAGCACCATAACGTAATGTAACAATTCGCATAAATTGATCGGACCGATAGCGCTCTGAATTTATCTATCGAACGCTGATCTAAAATTGCAATCTTTCTAATTTGACGGTACACCGCGCGGTTAAATCGCGCGAAGATACGATCTCATGAATCTTGAAAACGATGACGTCACGAATAATTCTTGTAGCACTTGTAGAATACGTTTACACGCCGGTGAAATTGCAATGCTTCCATCAGAAGGTTTCTCGTTGCACAGTCATTTTATGGAATTTTTATTTAGTTGTGAATAAAAATTTGAATAAAAAAAGTGAAATGCAAACAGTACCTCGCACTAATTTTTGCCACGTCGCCGCCGAGATAATTGACAGTATCTGAGAACTCTCGCGCAATTATTTACGCAACTTCACGTACAATTAATGCAAGGGAAGGTTCGGGAACGTCCGATATGGACAATCTTGAAACTACTCCCGGCGATTGCGAAATTCCATTATCGGGCGGAACGGAATCGGTTATTCAAGGAACAATCGTTTCTTTGCCAGAATTAAGATATTATCCTTCTCTTTGATGAAGAATAATGACTGGAAAATAAGAATACTTAACATTAATATTCGAAAGTTGCAAGAGATAAATGAGAAATTATTATGAAAGCTTTCTTTGTTTTAATTTCGGTCAATCTCTTTCATCGAGTCGTAATTCGAGCATTAATCACGCAGGGCAGTTTAAACGTTCAAAAACTGGTGCTAGTGATGATTTTCGAGTTCCATAAGGGATGTCTTAGGCCTAGATTTATCACATGAAAAGCTATAGGGACGCGAGTTTACAGCAATACTACGATGACGTCCGTGGAGCAACAATTGGAAACGTCTCTCCGTTTAATGTCAAATGCAGCCCGCGGCAGGCCCATTCGATGACAAAACTCAGACTTGTAATCACAAATCTGCCTCTGGATACAGGATGATGAGTCGTTCTAGCTTTCGAAAGCCACGTTCGTTCACGTTGCACGCATTTCAATCAGTCGATCGCGGGAATGAACTTTATGAAGAAATGACATGTATAATAAATAAAATTATCGGCACGGATCAGAACGAAACTCTTTGCGTGGTGTCTACATGCATGGATCACTGCGATCGCAGCTCGAATAATCAATGAACGTGGCATGTCTGTAACCGAACATGCAAAACGGGCTTCAATAAACGATGGTTACTGGCAATGTGCTGACAATATTCTGCGCATCCGATATTCGAATTAATTTCGAAGCATCGTGACGCTGTATTAACATTGATACCTTGTTGATATTGGTAGCATGGCAACGTTTAAGCGCAAGATGGAGGATTATGATATTATATAATTTAGCGAGTAATGACTTTGGTTACGCTTAAGACGACCAATAACATAATTATTGCGTTGTATCAATATAGTAAAACGCGCTTGTTTTCAGGCTTTATTAATATTGATTCGTAATGTTTAATTGTGCCATCGTGAGACAAAAAGTTTTGATTCATAATAAAGTCTTTTGTTTAAACAAAAAGTGCAACTATTAATAAGTATGCTAGAATACGCATGTCCTCTTGCCATAGTTTTGAGAATTGGAAATTCTTTGCATGCAAATATTGTTTTATTTAAATATTACGACAATATTCAAAGATAAATATTGTCAATTCTATAGTATAACTTATTAGTACAAATAATGATTTTCAAAACTGATGAATTAAAATATATGAAAAAAAAGTACTCTTTATGTAAAAGGTAAAAGATGCAATAATATCAACTTTTATACCGTCACGAGTCTTTTGACAATTTTAAACAGTAATGAATTAATATGCGAAAATTACAGTAATATTCACGCCGCCGTTTTATTTTCAAGTTGAAATATCGAATATCGGTGAATCTCAAGGGAGCATAAATAAAATTACGCACGAGTAATGAAGTAAAAACTGAGCGGTAATACGCGATTATCAGGCAAGCCATCGTACTTCAAAATAGGAAAATCAATTACTGCTCACGTTAAATTTATCTGCGTTAATTGGCATGCTCGGGGAATAATCTGGCAAACGCACCAAATGCTCCTTGTCCAAATAAACCGGCTATAGATTCGATTGTTAAGCATCGCATGCAGAGTTGCTTGGAGAACATTGCCCTTCTTATCATACCCCTTAATAGGAACGGAACTTGTGACAATTCGTTGATTGATCTTTCTTCCAGCGTTGAAATTTAAGCGACAACTTTGAGTAATTACAATAACGGCCAAAAATAAGAAGCTTTTCAAGAAGACCTTCCTCATTTTAGAGACGTTGCTTTAATTTTATTTCATTTTGCAATGCACGAGTTTAAAAACACACTCGAACAACACTAAAATGATTGAGTTGCCTCGTATCTCTCTCTGAGAAAAATGCCAACTGTCGATTTTGACGAATCGATATAAATCTGTTTTTTTTTTCTAATTCTGAAACGTATCGCAATCTAAAGGACATGGCCATTTAGTTCGCCGAAATAAAGAACAGCGTAACTTGGATATAAATGACGCAAGTAAATTACATTTATTGCCAATGAGCGGATGATCTATTTCCGCGTGCGCCAAGATTTTCCGTAGTGCAGCTGTTTTTTTTTTTCTCATAAGTATCATATTTTCCACTGGCATGGCCGTAGGGAGATTATCTTGGCGCAATAAAAAGCAAATTTTCCACATACATAATCGCGTACATTAAATTCTTGCCGTCTACTTCAGCTCATTCTCATACGAAAAACAGTCCATATCAGCTATTTAAGCAAAACAAATTCGCCCCTTAGACTTATTCGTACAAATAACTGATCGTGAAATAACCAAATTTTGCCGGCGTGCTATATTAAAATATATCTATAATATTATATATATACAGTGCTGGCAAAAAGTTCCGGAACGGTTAAAAATCTTGGAAAATAATGATTTAGTGGAAAAAATGTTTCAAACAAAAAAGTATAGGGCTTAAAAACTCTATTAGATGATGATATATATTTGACCTTGGTATGACCTTGGAAAGCCCGGTCATGGTCAACATAAAAATCTAATGGAACCCCCCATTTTTATTACATATTCTTGTTAGCTTAGCTCGAGAGCTTTCCGAAACGCTATAATAAATTTTTTTCTCTTACGTTTTTTTGACTTATAAGGCTTGAAGGTTACACAGTACCGCCGGCATTAGAGATTCCCCAAGGTGTACCGCGTGAGGTCACGTCGGATTTACACCTCTTGTGTGTGGTCGTGCGTCGTGCGTGCGCGTGCGGGTTTGCGTAGTGTGCGTGTATAAGCGCGTGTTGTTCTCATAAAACTAATTTCACGAAAATAGTTATTACTCGTATGTACGAACAACGCGTTGCCTCCGAAAATACCCGTGTGACGCACACAAGAAGCGCGTCACTTATACAACTTCCGTTGTGTTGTGGTATAAAGGGAGTGTTCGAAACTATATTCCGCTCGTTGTACCTCACCTATCAGACCGGCATTGTCGTAAGGACCCGATCTTGTGTGATCACACGGGTATTGACGCCGTTGTTCGTACATACGAGTATAAACTATTTTCGTGAAATTAGTTTTATGAAGAACACACACGCGCTTATACACGCACACTACGCACACACGCACGCACGCAACGCACACCACACACACAAAGAGGTGTAAATCCGACCGTGCAACCTCCACGCGTACACCTTGGGGAATTCTATGCCGGCGGTACTGTGTAACCTTCAAGCCTTATAAGTCAAAAAATACGTAAGAGAAAAAAAATTTATTATAGCGTTTCGGAAAGCTCTCGAGCTAAGCTACAGAATATGTAATAAAAAAATAGGGGTTCCATTTAAGATTTTTATGTTGACCATGACCGGGCTTTCCAAGGTCATACCAAGGTCAAATAAATATCATCATCTAATAGAGTTTTTAAGCCCTATACTTTTTGTTTGAAACATTTTTCCACTAAATCATTATTTTCCAAGATTTTTAACCGTTCCGGAACTTTTTGCAGCACTGTATATATATATATATATAGCATCATATTTAATATAGCACGCACGCAAAATTTGGTATTTCACGCATCAGGTATATTTGTACGAATAAGTCTCAAGGGCGGACATTTGCTTTGAAAAGCTGAACTACTGGACTGTTTTTCGTATGAGAATGAGCTGAAGTAGACGCAATGAATTTAATGTACCGCGAATATGTATGTGGCAAAATTTGCTTTTTATGCGCCAAGATAAATTCTCCCTACGTGCCATGCCAGTGGAAATATGATAAGCTTAAAGAACAGCTGCACTACGGAAATCCTTGGCGCACGCGGAAATAGCATCATCCGCTCATTGCAATAAATGTAATTACTTGCGTCATTTATATTCAAGTTACGCCTTTCTTTATTTCGCGAACCTAATGCCATGTCATTAGGATTGCGATACGTTCAGAATTAAGAAAAAAAAAAACAGATTTATACTCGATATCGTCAAATACCGACAGTTGGATTTTTCTCAGAGAGAGATACGAGGCAACTCCATCATTTAGTGTGTTCCGAGTGTGTTTTAACATCGTGCATTGCAAAATGAAATAAATTAAAGCAACGTCCTCTAAAATGAGGAACGTCTCTCTTGAAAAGCTCTTATTTTGCCGTTATTGTAATTACTCAAAAGTTGTCGCTTTAATTTACGCTGGAAGAAAGATCAATCACGAATTGATCAAAGTCCGTCCATTAAGGGTAATGAATAGAAGCGGAATGTTCTCAGCATACTCTGCATGCGATTGCTTAACAATCGATACTAATAGCGGTTATTTGACAAAGGAGCTTGTGCGTTTGCCAGATATTCCCACGAGCATTGCCAATTACGCAGATAAATTTAACGTGAGCACTGTAATTGATTTTCTATTTGAAGTAACGATGGCTTGCCCTGATAATCGCGTATTATCCGCTCAGTTTTACTTCATTACTCTGTGCGTTATTTATTTATGCTCTCTTCGAGATTCAACCCGATATTCGATGAATTTCAACTTGAAAAATAAAACGCGCGTGAATATTACTGTAATTTCGCATATTAATTCATTACCTGTTTCAAAATTGTCAAAAGACTCGTGCGGTAATAAAAGTTGATATTATTGCATCTTTTACCTTTTAAATAAAGAGTACTTTATTTCATATATTTTAATTCATCAAGTTTTGAAAAATCATATTTGATTACTAATACAGTTATACTATAGAATTACGACCAATATTTATCTGAATATTGTCGTAATATTTAAAAATACAAAATATTTGCATGCAAAGAATCCAATTCTCAAAACTATGCAAGAGGACATCGCGTATCTCTACGCATACTTATTAATAGTTGCACTTTTTGTTTAAAAAAAAGACTTTTATTATGAATCAAAACTTTTTGTCTCACGATGGCACAAATTAAAATTACAGAATCAATCATTAATAAAGCCTGAAACAAGCACGTTTAACTATCATGATACACGCAATAATTATTTATTCGTCGTCTAGCGTAACCAAGTCATTACTCGCTAATTATCATAATTATCATAATTCCTCCACTTGCGCTTAAACGTTGCATGCTACCATATCACAAGGTATCACATGCGTTAATACACGTCACCGCATCGCTTCCGAAATTAATTCGATAATCGGAGCGCAAATATTGTCACGCAACATTGCCAGTAACCATACGTTATTGAAGCCCGTTTGCATGTTCGTTACAGACATCGCCACGTTATGCATTATTCGAGCTGCCGATCGCAGCTGATCCATGATTGTAGACACCACCGCAAAGAGTTTCGTTCATTGATCCGTTGCCGATAATTTATTTTATTATACATGTCCCATTTCTTCATAAGTTCATTCCGCGATCGATGATCTGAAATGCGTGCAACGTGACGAACGTGGCCTTTCGAAAGCTAGAACCGACTCCATCATCCTGTATCCCAGAGGCCAGATTGTCGATTAAAGTCTGAGTATTGTCATCGAATGGCCTGCCCGGGCTGCATTTGAATTAACGGGGAACGTTTCCAATTGTTGCTCCACGACTGTCAATACAGTAGTATTGCTGTAAACTCGCGTCCTATCAGCTTTCATCGTCGATAAATCTAGGCCAATGGAACATCCCTAACTGGAACCTCGAAACATCATCATAAGCCACAGTTTTTGAACGTTAAACTGCCCTCGTGATAATCGCTCGAATTACGAACTCGATGAAACGAGACTTGACCGAAATTAAACAAAGAAGCTTTCATTAATAATTTCTCATTTATCTCTTGCAACTTTCGATATTAATGTCTCAGTACTCTCTATTTCAGTCATTATTCTTCATCAAAGAGAAAGAATAATCTTTAATTCTGGCAAAGAAAACGATTTTCCTTGAATAACCGATCCGTTTCCGCACCCGATAATGAATTTCGCAATCGCCGAGGAGTAGTTTCAGATTGTCATATCGGACGTTCCCCGTTCTATTTCCGCGTGGAGCAAAGAGGAATGGATAGAATAAATTGTACTAGGACTGTTCTGATGAGCGGTTGTACCGCGAAAATGAAAAGACCGAACGCTGCGCTCGTTATTTTATAGCCCGTCCCATTCGAACCGGTATAAAACGATTCCCGGAACGAATTGGCCACACAGGAGACACGCGATTGCGTTAAACCATGCATGACAAACTGATCTTTTGACATGATTGATACGATTGACACCAATGTAATATAACGACGCGAGATTCGCGATTCTGTAAAACTGGATATTTTACAAAAACCCGTTTTATTTCGATTAGTACACTCGAATTAGTTCAATTTCTTTATCTGGAATTATGCAAATTGTTTCAAAAAGTCGAATGAATTTTCCTTTGCAGAAATTGATTGGAAAGTCTCTGTATAAACGATATCTTGGCATTTTTTTGCGCACTCTCTTTACATCCCTTGCGGTCTCAGAGTTTCTTTCACTTTTCTTCTCTTTCCACGAGGATTTCGCAGCACCGTAATTAAGTTGCTCATTTCTTTCGCGCGTGTAACGCAAACCCTTGTTTCTTTCGCGCGATCCTTTCTTGCTTGTGCTTTGTTGCCGCGAGTGATAGATTAATTATCGATTGTACGGTGAGTTTCTTGCCGCGACAACCCTCGCGCAGCCCTGACTTCGGCCAGGTCCTGCAAACAATCTACCGGTTCATTGCAGTCGCGTGGAAACGTCGTCGGCAATTACGGCGGAACTTGTCGCAAATTGGCCATTCCCCAATAATGGTGGCATCGCGCAAAAAGAAAACGCCGCCGCGAAATTGGTCTGTCAGCGCGGGAAAGCGGAACACAGTCCTCGACTCGCGCGAGAAAATTAAATAAAAGAACTTTGACCACGTTGCTCGACTCGAAGAGTTTCCTTCTTCGGCGAGAGAAGGGATTTCGCACGCACCCCCGCGAGGTTGCCTTCCGTTTCGCCCTTATTACTCGCGATGACGATACGCAAGATTTCAAGTGTGCGTAAATATTGAAATCCCATATTCGCATTTTTCGACAGTGTATCTCTTGTTTCGCATGTCATCGCAGGATTATCCGAAATCTACATTGAACTATCGAATCTCTCTCTCTCTCTCTCTCTCTCTCTCTCTCTCTCTCTCTCTCTCTCTCTCGTTCTTTTTCTCGTTCTCTCTCCTTTTCCTAAGAAATTAGTGATAGGAATTTCGATAGCACTTCCTCTTCTTAATAATGCGAGTCGCGGCACCATCGCAATAGAATTCGATTTCCATGCGTCAACATACACGTGCGGTGTGCACGTGAAAGAGAGCATGCGGAGATTAAATTTATCTCGCTCGCTTTCTCCGTTCCCCCCCCCCCTCTCTCTCCCCTTCCTCCCTACTAATTTCGCGGTAACGCTGACATAACGTGTCACGCAGCACTCTGTATGCGAGTACAGTTTAATCGCAAACTTCGACTTTTAACGAAGTTCAAGTGTAAATGTGAGTGTAAAGGGCTGCTTATACAAAAACCGACAAAACACCTGCGTCTAACACGTAGGAGGAGGTAGTGGCACGTAGGGATGTTGATTAAAGACGGGATATCTTCTTTGACCCGGAAGTTTCGAATTTAATCCTTGCGACTAATCGAAGTGCTCTTTTGAGCGATAGGGCATTTCAACTCCAATCGCAAAATGGCTCTCCAGAAGTTACTCTCTTCTTCATAATGGAAAGAAATGAGAACGAGAAGATTTCGCTTCATTCTAATTACTCTAACTTTTCCTCGCAAGTTTCTATTTTATTGATAGCTGACATCGTATTGTTTTAAGAATTCTAAAGTTACTGGAACTGTGCAAAAAGTGCATGCAAAGGATATGTAACAAAATATTGAAAAAATTGCGTATATTGACTATTCATTCTATTCATTCAATGTTGCATAATAATAATAGCACAATTTACATATTCCACGCATTGTGTAAAAACATTTGACGATGTGTAAATTATCCATCGTTTTCTTTCCAAACTGAGTTTTAATTAAAATGTTTTTTAAAATGCATGACAAACTGATTGCACATGCACATGCGTCACGTTTTATGCTGTGAACATGAAAATTAAAACATTCATCAATCTGCAATTGAATCCTTTGAAGTTGACAGCACCTCCATCACTCCACCGACAAGATCTATCATTTGAAACTTCGTTGAAAAGTATCTTCAATTTATCGTTGCGCTTCCCTCGTCGATCGTAAAAAGATATAGATGAAGGAAGAAGATAAGATAAGAGAATCCTAAAAAGGAAACTTTAAGACGTATTCATATTTTTTTCTATCACAGCCAATAACAGCCGAGATATTCAGGTGGCCTCTTTTAGGTGCCTCACCCTGTATATTTAGGTCGTCTTAAAGATGATCTTGAGATATTGTAGCAATCAGAGCTGTGTTGTATAATCTAAGAAGTGTACTTAAGATTATTTTGTTATAAGAATGGACTATGAATAACGTCCTAAAGTTCCTTTTTAGAGATTCTCTTATCTTATCTTCTTCCCTTCATCTATATCTTTTACGATCGACGAGGGAAGCGCAACGATAAATTGAAGATACTTTTCAAACGAAGTTTCAAATGATAGATCTTGTCGTGGAGTGATGGAGGTGCTGTCAACTTCAAAGGATTCAATTGCAGATTGATGAATGTTTAATTTTCATGTTCACAGCATAAAACGATGACGCATGCATGTGCAATCAGTTGTCATGCATTTTAAAAAAACATTTTAATTAAAACTCAGTTGGAAAGAAAACGATGGATAATTTACACATCGTCAAATTGTTTTTACACAATGCGTGGAATATGTAAATTGTGCTATTATTATTATGCAACATTGAATGAATAGAATGAATAGTCAATATACGCAAATTTTTCAATATTTTGTTACATATCCTTTGCATGCACTTTTGACACAGTTCCAGTAACTTTAGAATTCTTTAAACAATACGATGTCAGCTATCAATAAAATAGAAACTTGCGAGGAAAAGTTAGAGTAATTAGAATGAAGCGAAATCTTCTCGTTCTCATTTCTTTCCATTATGAAGAAGAGAGTAACTTCTGGAGAGCCATTTTGCGATTGGAGTTGAAATGCCCTATCGCTCAAAAAGCAGCACTTCGATTAGTCGCAAGGATTAAATTCGAAACTTCCGGGTCAAAGAAGATATCCCGTCTTTAATCAACATCCCTACGTGCCACCTACCTCCTCCTACGTGTTAGACGCAGGTGTCTTTGTCGGTTTTGTATAAGCAGCCCTTTACACTCAACATTTACACTTGAACTTCGTTAAAAGTCGAAGTTTGCGATTAAACTGTACTCGCATACAGAGTGCTGCGTGACACGTTATGTCAGCGTTACCCGCGAAATTAGATAGGGAGGAAGGGAGAGAGAGAGGGGGGGGGGGAACGGAGAAAGCGAGCGAGATAAATTTAATCTCCGCATGCTCTCTTTCACGTGCACACACGCACGTGTATGTTGACGCATGGAAATCGAATTCTATTGCGATGTGCCGCGACTCGCATTATTAAGAAGAGGAAGTGCTATCGAAATTCCTATCACTAATTTCTTAGGAAAAGAGAGAGAACGAGAAAAGAACGAGAGAGAGAGAGAGAAGAGAGAGAGAGAGAGAGAGAGAGAGAGAGAGAGATCGATAGTTCAATGTAGATTTCGGATAAATCCTGCGATGACATGCGAAACAAGAGATACACTGTCGAAAAATGCGAATATGGGATTCAATATTTACGCACACTTGAAATCTTAGCGTATCGTCATCGCGAGTAATAAGGGCGAAACGGAAGGCAACCTCGCGGGGGTGCGTGCCGAAATCCCCTTCTCTCGCCGAAGAAGGAAACTCTTCGAGTCGAGCAACGTGTCAAAGTTCTTTTATTTAATTTTCTCGCGCGAGTCGAGGACTGTGTTCCGCTTTCCCGCGCTGACAGACCAATTTCGCGGCGGCGTTTCTCTTTTTGCGCGATGCCACCATTATTGGGGAATGGCCAATTTGCGACAAGTTCCGCCGTAATTGCCGACGACGTTTCCACGCGACTGCAATGAACCGGTAGATTGTTTGCAGGACCTGGCCGAAGTCAGGGCTGCGCGAGGGTTGTCGCGGCAAGAAACTCACCGTACAATCGATAATTAATCTATCACTCGCGCGCAACAAAGCCACAGCAAGAAAGGATCGCGCGAAAGAAACAAGGGTTTGCGTTACACGCGCGAAAGAAATGAGCAACTTAATTACGGTGCTGCGAAATCCTCGTGGAAAGAGAAGAAAAAGTGAAAGAAACTCTGAGACCGCAAGGGATGTAAAAAGTGCGCAAAGAAAATGCCAAGATATCGTTTATACAGAGACTTTCCAATCAAATTTCTGCAAAGGAAAAATTCATTCGACTTATTTTGAAACAATTTGCATAATTCCAGATAAAGAAATTGAACTAATTCGAGTGTACTAATTCGAAATAAAACGGTTTTTGTAAATATCCAGTTTTACAGAATCGCGAATCTCGCGTCGTTATATTACATTGTGTCAATCGTATCACATCATGTCAAAAGATCAGTTTGTCATGCATGGTTTAACGCAATCGCGTGTCTCCTGTGTGGCCAATTCGTTCCGGGAATCGTTTTATACCGGTTCGAATCGGGACGGGCTATAAATAACGAGCGCAGCGTTCGGTCTTTTCATTTTCGCGTACCAACCGCTCATCAGAACAGTCCTAGTACAATTTATTTCTATCCATTTCCTCTTTGCTCCACGCGGAAGATAGAACGGGGAACGTCCGATATGACAATCTGAAACTACTCCTCGGCGATTGCGAAATTCCATTATCGCGTGCGGAAACGGAATCGGTTATTCAAGGAACAATCGTTTTCTTTGCCAGAAATTAAGATATTATTCTTCTCTTTGATGAAGAATAATGACTGAAAATAGAGAGTACTGAGACATTAAATATCGAAAGTTGCAAGAGATAAATGAGAAATTATTAATGAAAGCTTTCTTTGTTTAATTTCGGTCAAGTCTCGTTTCATCGAGTTCGTAATTCGAGCGATTAATCACGAGGGCAGTTTAACGTTCAAAAACTGGTGGCTTATGATGATGTTTCGAGGTTCCAGTTAAGGGATGTTCCATTGGCCTAGATTTATCGACGATGAAAAGCTGATAGGGACGCGAGTTTACAGCAATACTACTGTATTGACAGTCCGTGGAGCAACAATTGGAAACGTTCTCCCGTTAATTCAAATGCAGCCCGCGGCAGGCCATTCGATGACAAATACTCAGACTTTAATCGACAATCTGGCCTCTGGGATACAGGATGATGGAGTCGGTTCTAGCTTTCGAAAGGCCACGTTCGTCACGTTGCACGCATTTCAGATCATCGATCGCGGAATGAACTTTATGAAGAAATGGGACATGTATAATAAATAAATTATCGGCACGGATCATGAACGAAACTCTTTGCGGTGGTGTCTACAATCATGGATCAGCTGCGATCGGCAGCTCGAATAATGCAATAACGTGGCGATGTCTGTAACGAACATGCAAACGGGCTTCAATAACGTATGGTTACTGGCAATGTTGCGTGACAATATTTGCGCATCCGATTATCGAATTAATTTCGGAAGCGATGCGGTGACGTGTATTAACGCATGTGATACCTTGTGATATGGTAGCATGCAACGTTTAAGCGCAAGATGGAGGAATTATGATAATTATGATAATTAGCGAGTAATGACTTGGTTACGCTAAGACGACGAATAAATAATTATTGCGTGTATCAATGATAGTTAAAACGTGCTTGTTTCAGGCTTTATTAATGATTGATTCTGTAATTTTAATTGTGCCATCGTGAGACAAAAAGTTTTGATTCATAATAAAAGTCTTTTTTTTAAACAAAAAAGTGCAACTATTAATAAGTATGCGTAGAGATACGCGATGTCCTCTTGCATAGTTTTGAGAATTGGAAATTCTTTGCATGCAAATATTTTGTATTTTTAAATATTACGACAATATTCAGATAAATATTGGTCGTAATTCTATAGTATAACTGTATTAGTAATCAAATAATGATTTTTCAAAACTTGATGAATTAAAATATATGAAATAAAAGTACTCTTTATTTAAAAGGTAAAAGATGCAATAATATCAACTTTTATTACCGTCACGAGTCTTTTGACAATTTTGAAACAGGTAATGAATTAATATGCGAAATTACAGTAATATTCACGCGCGTTTTATTTTTCAAGTTGAAATCATCGAATATCGGGTTGAATCTCGAAGAGAGCATAAATAAAATTACGCACGAGTAATGAAGTAAAACTGAGCGGATAATACGCGATTATCAGGGCAAGCCATCGTTACTTCAAATAGAAAATCAATTACAGTGCTCACGTTAAATTTATCTGCGTAATTGGCAATGCTCGTGGGAATAATCTGGCAAACGCACAAGCTCCTTTGTCAAATAACCGCTATTAGTATCGATTGTTAAGCAATCGCATGCAGAGTATGCTGAGAACATTCCGCTTCTATCATTACCCCTTAATGGACGGAACTTTGATCAATTCGTGATTGATCTTTCTTCCAGCGTAAATTAAAGCGACAACTTTTGAGTAATTACAATAACGGCCAAAAATAAGAAGCTTTTCAAGAGAGACCGTTCCTCATTTTAAGAGGACGTTGCTTTAATTTATTTCATTTTGCAATGCACGATGTTAAAACACACTCGGAACACACTAAATGATGAGTTGCCTCGTATCTCTCTCTGAGAAAAATCCAACTGTCGGTATTTTGACGATATCGAGTATAAATCTGTTTTTTTTTTCTTAATTCTGAACGTATCGCAATCCTAAATGACATGGCCATTAGGTTCGCGAAATAAAGAACAGGCGTAACTTGAATATAAATGACGCAAGTAAATTACATTTATTGCAATGAGCGGATGATGCTATTTCCGCGTGCGCCAAGGATTTCCGTAGTGCAGCTGTTCATTAAGCTTATCATATTTCCACTGGCATGGCACGTAGGGAGATTTATCTTGGCGCAATAAAAAGCAAATTTTGCCACATACATATTCGCGGTACATTAAATTCATTGCCGTCTACTTCAGCTCATTCTCATACGAAAACAGTCCAGTAGTTCCAGCTATTTCAAAGACAAATGTCGCCCCTTGAGACTTATTCGTACAAATATACCTGATGCGTGAAATACCAAATTTTGCGTGCGTGCTATATTAAAATATGATGCTATATATTATATATATACAGTGCTGGCAAAAAGTTCCGGAACGGTTAAAAATCTTGGAAAATAATGATTTAGTGGAAAAATGTTTCAAACAAAAAGTATAGGGCTTAAAAACTCTATTAGATGATGATATATATTTGACCTTGGTATGACCTTGGAAAGCCCGGTCATGGTCAACATAAAAATCTTAAATGGAACCCCTATTTTTATTACATATTCTTGTAGCTTAGCTCGAGAGCTTTCCGAAACGCTATAATAAATTTTTTTCTCTTACGTATTTTTGACTTATAAGGCTTGAAGGTTACACAGTACGCCGGCATTAGAATTCCCCAAGGTGTACCGCGTGGAGGTTGCACGGTCGGATTTACACCTCTGTGTGTGTGTGTGGTGCGTGCGTGCGTGCGTGCGTATGTGTGCGTGTATAAGCGGTGTGTGTTTCATAAAACTAATTTCACGAAAATAGTTTATACTCGTATGTACGAACAACGGCGTCCGAATACCCGTGTGATCGCACACAACGATCGGGTCGCTTAACAATGCCGGTTGTAGGTGAGGTAAACACGAGCGAGCAAAATAGTTATCGGAACCCTCACCTATACCGAGAAGTTTATAAGTGACGCGCTTTCTTAGTGTGCGTCACACGTATTTTCGGATGGCATTAATGCCGTTGTTCGTACATACGAGTATAAACTATTTTCGTGAAATTAGTTTTATGAAGAACACACACGCGCTTATACACGCACATACGCACACACGCACGCACGCACGCACGCACCACACACAAAGAGGTGTAAATCGACCGTGCAACCTCCACGCGGTACACCTGGGAATCTAATGCCGGCGGTACTGTGTAACCTTCAAGCCTTATAAGTCAAAAATCGTAAGAGAAAAAAATTTATTATAGCGTTTCGGGAAAGGCTCTCGAGCTAAGCTACAAGAATATGTAATAAAAAATAGGGGTTTCCATTTAAGATTTTATGTTGACCATGACCGGGCTTTCCAAGGTCATACCAAGGTCAAATATATATCATCATCTAATAGAGTTTTTTAAGCCCTATACTTTTGTTTGAAACATTTTTCCACTAAATCATTATTTTCCAAGATTTTTAACCGTTCCGGACTTTTTGCCAGCACTGTATATATATATATATATAGCATCATATTTTAATATAGCACGCACGCAAATTTGGTATTTCACGCATCAGGTATATTTGTACGAATAAGTCTCAAGGGGCGACATTTGTCTTTGAAATAGCTGAACTACTGGACTGTTTTCGTATGAGAATGAGCTGAAGTAGACGGCAATGAATTTAATGTACCGCGAATATGTATGTGGCAAAATTTGCTTTTTATTGCGCCAAGATAATCTCCCTACGTGCCATGCCAGTGGAAATATGATAAGCTTAATGAACAGCTGCACTACGGAAATCTTGGCGCACGCGGAAATAGCATCATCCGCTCATTGCAATAAATGTAATTTACTTGCGTCATTTATATTCAAGTTACGCCTGTTCTTTATTTCGCGAACCTAATGGCCATGTCATTTAGGATTGCGATACGTTCAGAATTAGAAAAAAAAAACAGATTTATACTCGATATCGTCAAAATACCGACAGTTGGATTTTTCTCAGAGAGAGATACGAGGCAACTCATCATTAGTGTGTTCCGAGTGTGTTTTAACATCGTGCATTGCAAAATGAAATAAATTAAAGCAACGTCCTCTAAAATGAGGAACGGTCTCTCTTGAAAGCTCTTATTTTGGCCGTTATTGTAATTACTCAAAAGTTGTCGCTTTAATTTACGCTGGAAGAAAGATCAATCACGAATTGATCAAAGTTCCGTCCATTAAGGGGTAATGATAGAAGCGGAATGTTCTCAGCATACTCTGCATGCGATTGCTTAACAATCGATACTAATAGCGTTATTTGACAAAGGAGCTTGTGCGTTTGCCAGATTATTCCCACGAGCATTGCCAATTACGCAGATAAATTTAACGTGAGCACTGTAATTGATTTTCTATTTGAAGTAACGATGGCTTGCCCTGATAATCGCGTATTATCCGCTCAGTTTTACTTCATTACTCGTGCGTAATTTTATTTATGCTCTCTTCGAGATTCAACCCGATATTCGATGATTTCAACTTGAAAAATAAAACGCGCGTGAATATTACTGTAATTTCGCATATTAATTCATTACCTGTTTCAAAATTGTCAAAAGACTCGTGACGGTAATAAAAGTTGATATTATTGCATCTTTTACCTTTTAAATAAAGAGTACTTTTATTTCATATATTTTAATTCATCAAGTTTTGAAAAATCATTATTTGATTACTAATACAGTTATACTATAGAATTACGACCAATATTTATCTGAATATTGTCGTAATATTTAAAAATACAAAATATTTGCATGCAAAGAATTTCCAATTCTCAAAACTATGCAAGAGGACATCGCGTATCTCTACGCATACTTATTAATAGTTGCACTTTTTGTTTAAAAAAAAGACTTTTATTATGAATCAAAACTTTTTGTCTCACGATGGCACAATTAAAATTACAGAATCAATCATTAATAAAGCCTGAAACAAGCACGTTTTAACTATCATTGATACACGCAATAATTATTTATTCGTCGTCTTAGCGTAACCAAGTCATTACTCGCTAATTATCATAATTATCATAATTCTCCATCTTGCGCTTAAACGTTGCATGCTACCATATCACAAGGTATCACATGCGTTAATACACGTCACCGCATCGCTTCCGAAATTAATTCGATAATCGGATGCGCAAATATTGTCACGCAACATTGCCAGTAACCATACGTTATTGAAGCCCGTTTGCATGTTCGTTACAGACATCGCCACGTTATTGCATTATTCGAGCTGCCGATCGCAGCTGATCCATGATTGTAGACACCACCGCAAAGAGTTTCGTTCATGATCCGTGCCGATAATTTATTTATTATACATGTCCCATTTCTTCATAAAGTTCATTCCGCGATCGATGATCTGAAATGCGTGCAACGTGACGAACGTGGCCTTTCGAAAGCTAGAACCGACTCCATCATCCTGTATCCCAGAGGCCAGATTGTCGATTAAAGTCTGAGTATTTGTCATCGAATGGCCTGCCGCGGGCTGCATTTGAATTAACGGGAGAACGTTTCCAATTGTTGCTCCACGGACTGTCAATACAGTAGTATTGCTGTAAACTCGCGTCCCTATCAGCTTTTCATCGTCGATAAATCTAGGCCAATGGAACATCCCTTAACTGGAACCTCGAAACATCATCATAAGCCACCAGTTTTTGAACGTTAAACTGCCCTCGTGATTAATCGCTCGAATTACGAACTCGATGAAACGAGACTTGACCGAAATTAAACAAAGAAAGCTTTCATTAATAATTTCTCATTTATCTCTTGCAACTTTCGATATTTAATGTCTCAGTACTCTCTATTTTCAGTCATTATTCTTCATCAAAGAGAAGAATAATATCTTAATTTCTGGCAAAGAAAACGATTGTTCCTTGAATAACCGATTCCGTTTCCGCACGCGATAATGGAATTTCGCAATCGCCGAGGAGTAGTTTCAGATTGTCATATCGGACGTTCCCCGTTCTATCTTCCGCGTGGAGCAAAGAGGAAATGGATAGAAATAAATTGTACTAGGACTGTTCTGATGAGCGGTTGGTACCGCGAAAATGAAAAGACCGAACGCTGCGCTCGTTATTTATAGCCCGTCCCGATTCGAACCGGTATAAAACGATTCCCGGAACGAATTGGCCACACAGGAGACACGCGATTGCGTTAAACCATGCATGACAAACTGATCTTTTGACATGATGTGATACGATTGACACAATGTAATATAACGACGCGAGATTCGCGATTCTGTAAAACTGGATATTTACAAAAACCCGTTTTATTTCGAATTAGTACACTCGAATTAGTTCAATTTCTTTATCTGGAATTATGCAAATTGTTTCAAAATAAGTCGAATGAATTTTTCCTTTGCAGAAATTTGATTGGAAAGTCTCTGTATAAACGATATCTTGGCATTTTCTTTGCGCACTTCTTTACATCCCTTGCGGTCTCAGAGTTTCTTTCACTTTTTCTTCTCTTTCCACGAGGATTTCGCAGCACCGTAATTAAGTTGCTCATTTCTTTCGCGCGTGTAACGCAAACCCTTGTTTCTTTCGCGCGATCCTTTCTTGCTGTGGCTTTGTTGCGCGCGAGTGATAGATTAATTATCGATTGTACGGTGAGTTTCTTGCCGCGACAACCCTCGCGCAGCCCTGACTTCGGCCAGGTCCTGCAAACAATCTACCGGTTCATTGCAGTCGCGTGGAAACGTCGTCGGCAATTACGGCGGAACTTGTCGCAAATTGGCCATTCCCCAATAATGGTGGCATCGCGCAAAAAGAGAAACGCCGCCGCGAAATTGGTCTGTCAGCGCGGGAAAGCGGAACACAGTCCTCGACTCGCGCGAGAAAATTAAATAAAAGAACTTTGACCACGTTGCTCGACTCGAAGAGTTTCCTTCTTCGGCGAGAGAAGGGGATTTCGGCACGCACCCCCGCGAGGTTGCCTTCCGTTTCGCCCTTATTACTCGCGATGACGATACGCTAAGATTTCAAGTGTGCGTAAATATTGAATCCCATATTCGCATTTTTCGACAGTGTATCTCTTGTTTCGCATGTCATCGCAGGATTTATCCGAAATCTACATTGAACTATCGATCTCTCTCTCTCTCTCTCTCTCTCTCTCTCTCTCTCTCTCTCTCTCTCTCGTTCTTTTTCTCGTTCTCTCTCTTTTCCTAAGAAATTAGTGATAGGAATTTCGATAGCACTTCCTCTTCTTAATAATGCGAGTCGCGGCACCATCGCAATAGAATTCGATTTCCATGCGTCAACATACACGTGCGTGTGTGCACGTGAAAGAGAGCATGCGGAGATTAAATTTATCTCGCTCGCTTTCTCCGTTCCCCCCCCCCTCTCTCTCTCTCCCTTCCTCCCTATCTAATTTCGCGGGTAACGCTGACATAACGTGTCACGCAGCACTCTGTATGCGAGTACAGTTTAATCGCAAACTTCGACTTTTAACGAAGTTCAAGTGTAAATGTTGAGTGTAAAGGGCTGCTTATACAAAACCGACAAAGACACCTGCGTCTAACACGTAGGAGGAGGTAGGTGGCACGTAGGGATGTTGATTAAAGACGGGATATCTTCTTTGACCCGGAAGTTTCGAATTTAATCCTTGCGACTAATCGAAGTGCTGCTTTTTGAGCGATAGGGCATTTCAACTCCAATCGCAAAATGGCTCTCCAGAAGTTACTCTCTTCTTCATAATGGAAAGAAATGAGAACGAGAAGATTTCGCTTCATTCTAATTACTCTAACTTTTCCTCGCAAGTTTCTATTTTATTGATAGCTGACATCGTATTGTTTAAAGAATTCTAAAGTTACTGGAACTGTGTCAAAAGTGCATGCAAAGGATATGTAACAAAATATTGAAAAATTTGCGTATATTGACTATTCATTCTATTCATTCAATGTTGCATAATAATAATAGCACAATTTACATATTCCACGCATTGTGTAAAAACAATTTGACGATGTGTAAATTATCCATCGTTTTCTTTCCAAACTGAGTTTTAATTAAAATGTTTTTTAAAATGCATGACAAACTGATTGCACATGCACATGCGTCATCGTTTTATGCTGTGAACATGAAAATTAAACATTCATCAATCTGCAATTGAATCCTTTGAAGTTGACAGCACCTCCATCACTCCACCGACAAGATCTATCATTTGAAACTTCGTTTGAAAAGTATCTTCAATTTATCGTTGCGCTTCCCTCGTCGATCGTAAAAGATATAGATGAAGGGAAGAAGATAAGATAAGAGAATCTCTAAAAAGGAACTTTAGGACGTTATTCATAGTCCATTCTTATAACAAAATAATCTTAAGTACACTTCTTAGATTATACAACACAGCTCTGATTGCCTACAAATATCTCAAGATCATCTTTAAGACGACCTAAATATATACAGGGTGAGGCACCTAAAAGAGGCCACCTGAATATCTCGGCTGTTATTGGCTGTGATAGAAAAAAATGTGTCAGACCAAACTTGCATGGTTTCGAGGGACACATAATTTGTTCTAAATAGTTTTTTATTAGGTGGACGCGTAGAGGTTGTATGAAGATCAACTTCGTTTTTTTAAATGGTATGATATGTATTTTTTTACGTACCATCTAGTAGAACGTTTGAAGATGCGCACATTGATCTACGGGTCGAAATCATTCAAGGTCACTGAAGGCCAACTGCAAGGGAAAATAATTTACTTTATATTGCCTAGAGTTCTCTGCTATTAAAAATACTGTAAACTCAGAAATTAAAAAGTTCTAGCCCTTAGAAATTTTAACCTTCAGTGACCTTGAATGATTTTGACCCGTAGATCAATGTGCGCATCTTCAAACGCTCTACTAGATGGTACGTAAAAAAACATATCATACCATTTAAAAAACGAAGTTGACCTTCATATGACCTCTACGCGTCCACCTAATAAAAAACTATTTAGAACAAATTATGTGTCCCTCGAAACCATGCAAGTTTGGTCTGACACATTTTTTTCTATCACCAATAACAGCCGAGATATTCAGGTGGCCTGTTTTAGGTGCCCACCCTGTATAGAACAGTCTATGAATACCGTCCTTAAAATAGAGAGGAAAATCCCTCAGATCGTGTGCTGGGAAACTGCGGGGAAAAGAGCAAGAAGTGCAAAAGGGAGGAACTGATGCCATAATAGCGATGTTTGCGCTATTTGATCTATGATCGCCTACAACCGATGTTGCACGAGCAGAGATCGATACATCGCAAGCAAGAGTTCCGAGATGTAATGCGCAACGCGGTCGATTAACTGGCCCCATGTGTGCACGCACGTGCAATTATATTGGCACTCGCGCGCACCCGCATAGGAAGGGGCGGCTTTAATCCGACAAATAGTAGTGTAGTAATTGCGTCGAGATATTCGAGTTGCGCACAGTAAGAGTACATGCAGGCATGTCCGCGATGTGCTCGGAAATGCAAGAGCGCCTGAGATTTCGTTGCTTCTCCTCCGTCTCCTTTCACTCCTTCATCCGGTTGCCCTTTCGCTCTGTCATGTACTCCAGACACGCGTAATAAAACTTAACAGACGCGCCTGTGACGAGACAACGTGACGATGAAGAGAACTGACGAATTATTTTTCGCACTAGAATAAGCTGACCGAGAATTTACTGTCTCTTGAAAAAGAAAAGCACTAAGCAGAATCGAATTTTATTATTGTGAATAATAACTCCTCTGTCTCTTAATTCCTATTTTTTTCCGATATATTAAGAGTCTTACTTCTAATACTTTGTGTGCATTTGGGAAAACAAGTAGTAAGATTGTTACTGCTAACTCGGATTTATATGCATGTATCTGTTTATTCTCCCTCCCCTGTTCTACAGTAATATAAAAATTATGCATGAGAGATTTCAAATTTTCTTGAAAGAGAGACGCTCGAGCCCAAAGATGGCTCCATCGCTTTGGTTTTCTTTATACGCACACGTGTACACATCTTCCTTCCTTCTTTCTTCTTCATATATTTTTATTATATATCATGATTGGTTTGTTACAGGTAGCGAAATTGTTCTCCTACACGTGGACCATGGGTCTCTTCTTATGCAAAGCGGTGCACTACATGCAGAGTGTGTCGGCTATCTGCTCGGTCGTTACTCTCACCGCGATGTCGATTGAGAGGTAAGATTACGACTTCCATGTACTTTTCCTCCGCGCGAGAAACGTCGGCATCGATCGATTATGTGTCGTGGTTATTATAATCGTATGTAAATCGCAAGCAGGTCACTCGGACAGTAAACATCGATTGTGTCATGAAAGGGTTTAAGAGCCGGTCGCAAGGGAGGAGGCAGAGAAGTGAAAGGGTAGATAGTACTCGGGGGATAGCCTAGCTATCTTTGCAAAAAGCACCATAACGTAATGTAACAATTCGCATAAATTGATCGGACCGATAGCGCTCTGAATTTATCTATCGAACGCTGATCTAAAATTGCATCTTTCTAATTTGACGGTACACCGCGCGGTTAAATCGCGCGAAGATACGATCTCATGAATCTTGAAAACGATGACGTCACGAATAATTCTTGTAGCACTTGTAGAATACGTTTACACGCCGGTGAAATTGCAATGCTTCCATCAGAAGGTTTCTCGTTGCACAGTCATTTTATGGAATTTTTATTTAGTTGTGAATAAAAATTTGAATAAAAAAAGTGAAATGCAAACAGTACCTCGCACTAATTTTTGCCACGTCGCCGCCGAGATAATTGACAGTATCTGAGAACTCTCGCGCAATTATTTACGCAACTTCACGTACAATTAATGCAAGGGAAGGTTACTGTGAGGAAAACAAAAGTAAAATAAATGTCGCGTACGTAATAAAGGTACACGCAGTCGAAAGGTTACACATTCAAATTACTGCGGGCGGTGTAGGTGTAAATTTCAGCACTGTGCGCGCGAATTGCGAGAAAAATACGAGAGATGCACTTTGAAATATAATACCACGCGGTGCCTACACTATATCTCGCCAAAGCGTAAAAACTATGAATGAAACAAACTTTCTAGCTGTCAAACAAAATCCCGCGGAATAAAAACGGCACGGCTTGTGTTACGCACTAATTCTTGAATTTTATAATTTCAAGTTCTGGACAATATGTGCGCCAGAAGAATTCCAATGATTCTCCAACATCTTTCAAGATTTGCTCCGCAATATCATCGCGTGTAATATAAATTTTACGTAACGTAAAATACTATTCGTTTTATGTTAAAGAGACAATCTACATAATATTAGGTTTAGATCGCATGAAATGAGCGTGGAGACATATTGAAAAATTTTTGGATGTTATTTTCAATTTTGCATATCATACTCTTAGAAAGAAAAATTTACGTCTTTCAGACGCCCTCTCTGGAACGTACTTTTATAAAATGCAGCAATGCAGACAATAACATTCATCTCAACGCTATGTTGAATATCAAAAAATGGAAGAATATAGGTATAAAAAGAAATAAAAAGAATAACTTGTTTTAATACTCCTACACACTGTGCACACGCTCAATTGGGGTGCTAACTTAACAGACATCAATTGACGTCTGTTAAGTTAGCACCCCCACCACACAAAATCGAAATACTAAATATACAGGAATTAAGTGCTCTTTATGTGCTAATTATGTGCTCTATTCACGATTTTTGTGCTCAAGCGGTTTAGCGAGAAATCGCAATTAAAAATGGGGGTGCTGACTTAACGTAAGTTAGCACCCCCACTCATTGAAAATGCATACCAAACCAAAAACTTGGTACGCCAGAATTATGTGCTTTTTATGTGCTTTTAAGAGCATTACACAAACTTATCCTATTTGAAATAGTTTAGGAGATGCATGTCAAAAAAGATCGATACATACATCACTGATACAAGAGTAAAGTGCCCGTTAAAATAGAGATAGCGAAATGATTCTGGACTCAAAATGTTGCTCGATTTATGTGCTTTCGGAATATGCACCATGAGATTTTTGTGCTCATCCCTCTCGATCGACCAACCGTCCCGAACGTTAGCACCACCATGCTTACAAGAGTAAAGTGCCAGTTAAAATACTGTTGCGACAACGGGTGGCCCACCCGCACCCCCTCTCGATGTAGCGTGGGACTGGAACTCGCTTCGCGTGGAATGTTGTGGAAATCATACATTGTATTTTTGTATTACGTTTTTTTGTTGTTTTATATATATAATATATGTATATAAAGCATGAGCACAAAAATCTCATGGTGCATATTCCGAAAGCACATAAATCGAGCAACATTTTGAGTCCAGAATCATTTCGCTATCTCTATTTTAACGGGCACTTTACTCTTGTATCAGTGATGTATGTATCGATCTTTTTTGACATGCATCTCCTAAACTATTTCAAATAGGATAATTTTGTGTAATGCTCTTAAAAGCACATAAAAAGCACATAATTCTGGCGTACCAAGTTTTTGGTTTGGTATGCATTTTCAATGAGTGGGGGTGCTAACTTACGTTAAGTCAGCACCCCCATTTTTAATTGCGATTTCTCGCTAAACCGCTTGAGCACAAAAATCGTGAATAGAGCACATAATTAGCACATAAAGAGCACTTAATTCCTGTATATTTAGTATTTCGATTTTGTGTGGTGGGGGTACTGACTTTAAGTTAGCATAACTTAACAGACATGCTCAATTGTTTATATCATACTTTTAGAGTATGTATCTTTCCCCTTTTCTCATGCATGTGTTAAATATTGCTTTTTTAAATAAAAAAATGCTTAATATAAGCATTTTAAATTAAACACTTTTGTATTAAATTTATATTAAAAATTGATATAACTCATTATATACTCGAGAACTTTCGTGATAACATCATCTGAATATCACAGGAATTTCGCGATCTAAATTGGTCGGTGAAATTTTCAACACTTGGTGTTACGGTGTTTAAGTAGAGCCGTTCTCTTTACGACCTTCTGGCGGAAAGACGTTGACGAAAAAGAGCGCCGGAAGGAGCTGTCTTTCCGGTCGTCTGAGACGCCAGCAGGCGCCCTTCTTTCGTCCGAATAACACGTCCAGCGTAACGATCTTTATACCATTTTCTGTATCTACCCTCCACTCTATCTCTTTTTCTTGCGATGAGGACACGACCGGGTGCGATTGAATGAATGCGCAACGTGCGCTTTGAAATTGAATATTCGCCATTAACCCGAGAACTTTGCACCGCGCGCGCAAGCAGCAATCAACAAACAGCTCTTGAATCGCTCTTGAACCGGATATTTGCCGCTTCTTATCTTGCTTCTCGTTATCTTACAATACCAAAGCGCGACGGAAAGGATTCTCCGACGTTTTTCCTCGCATCGTCTTGGATCCAATGAGAGAGAGAGAGAGAGAGAGAGAGAGAGAGAGGAGAACACACCGTTCTTTGAAATTAAATAAGATTACGGCGATTTTCAAGCACCATCGGATCTTCGGAGGAATTAATGACGCAATCGTGTCAGCCTGGCACAGTTGTTGCATTCAGTAATTACAACAGGCGCCAGAATACTTTGCCACTTTGGCGCTAATCCAAGGCTAGCGATCCCTTAAACGGGAGGAAAAAAAGGGTCAAAGCGTCGGTCTCGTTCGTCTCTCTAGACGTATCCAGGTTACTAGCTAATAATACTGAGAGATATGTATTTCTTAGATTACAATCAGCTGTAATCCAGTAATATTATTTCAAAAGAGCGTTTTTCAAGCTATCGTTTTTCTCTTGTCTTTTTACGAATTTTACTTTTTGTCTTCTGAGAAGTCTGCAGTCAGAAGCCTGCAACATCGAGACGAAGATTTTATGATATAAATCCTCTGACTTGTTTTATAGCGACAGAAATATTGATGCTTAACATCGATATTTGAAGAATTGAAATTAACATAAAAATGATTTAAGAATAGTATTATGATGTAAAAGTGTGATGTTTATTTCGTTTTATTTCGCGTAATTCTTTCATATGATGACGATGATTAATGATAATGAAGATATTAGTTATTATTAGAACTGTAACAAGAATTTGGACTTGGGCAATACGAAGCAACATTAATAAAAATCATCTGATTATACGTGAAAAATAATTTCAAGATAAAAAAGAAACGTCATTGAAATTACATGAGATGTGCGAAGATTCTGAGTCGCGTGCTACGCCATTTTTTCCGGTATGCAGCAATTAAGGTAGCTCAGTAAAATGAAAACAGTAACTTTCCGCGATATCGCGGCCCGATTCAACCCACTTTCATCAAGGATTTCATGGTAGGTAAGTCCGAAGATATTTCTTTTATTAATGAGCTCGCATATTTCAAAATGATTTGGTGAGCACTTTGCTTTGCAGAAAATTAAAGAACTTATACTTGATTTTTTTGGTTTTTATTTATGAAGAACTTGGATTTACATATTTGCAGACTAATCATGTACATATTGCATAATTATACTGTCACATAATAATGCATTGGCGTTCTCAATAAATATTTCAGTAAGAAGAAAATTGATTCTCGAGTAGCCTGCGTATAAAATGCCGTGAAATGTCGCCGAGCCGTCAACAGTAAATTCATTCAATTCTTGCTCGATATTTACTCGTTAGGGATTTAATTCGCGTCGTATAATTACCAACCAAATTATCAAACAAATATTTACCACTGGTAAATCTGTAAAATGTCAAAGCGTCGCGATCAATCGGAGCGCACGTAAGCTGCTTAAATAAATCAAATTTACGAACGCAGCGGTGATCTAGCAAAGTGATGTAATCAACGGTTACATAATGCTGAACGAACAAAATCAATATGTTATACCAATTACTCTTAATCAAACGTATCCTCCTTTAATGATTCGGAGAATCGTACGAGTAAACAAAAGAGACTATCTCGATATTCGCAGAATTATCAGAACACGCAGATTTCTACGTTTACTTTTATCTCACACGTGTCACGATTTTTCCTTGAGACCAAAATACAAAATACAGGGTGTCCCATGGGAAGTTGCTGAAACTAATCAGCTGTTATTTTTAAACGTATGCAGTTATTGAAAAAACAAAAATTGCGTTGGAAAGAGGAAAGTCTGCAGTTTTTAATGGGTATAAATAAAATTTAGCAAAATGTTTGTATATCAGTTTATTTTATTAATGAAAAATATGCTAATAATCAAGTAAGCTAATGATAAATATTTTCAAAGTGTGCACTATCTGAATTTGTACAAAAATCAATTCTTTTACGAAAACTTTTTCTAACATGTCGTCTTTAATGTTGCTGACGACCTTTTTAATAGCTACTACTAAATCTGACACTGTTTCTGGATTTCCGGCATAACAATGGTCCTTAATGTATCCCCAAAGAAAGAAGTCACATGGATTTAAATCCGGCGAGAACGGTGGCCATTCTAGCCCCCCCTGGGCAAATTTGGGGTATCCCAGACCGATGACTCGATTGCCATAAACTTTATGGATTGTTTCGAAGACCTCCTGGGTTCGATGTGGTGTCGCTCCATCCTGCATGAAATGAAATCCTCTGACTAGGCCTCTTTTTTTGCATGAGGGAAGAATTGTGTTTCGAGAAGCTGCTTGTAACTTTCACTAGTGACTGTTGATTCGAAGAATTGCAGATAAATTCCTTTTACCGAGATCGCAGCCCATGCTGTTATTTTTTGTCGATGTAAAGGTTTAGCCAGGGAAACGTTGGGATTTTCCGACCCCCAAAATCTATAATTTTGTTTATTAACATAACCATTTAGCCAGAAATGTGCTTCGTCCGTGTAAATTATCAATTTTGCATCAAGTTCTCCATCTTCAAACATTCCATTTATCGTCTTGCAGAATTCCACACGTTTCGTCATAGCACGTATGGTTAGCAATTGATGCGATGTTATTTTATAGGGATGCATTTTCAGGAAATGTTTTAAAATCCTGTGTAATGTTGTTTTGGATATTTCAAGAGTTTGGGCAGCTTTCCGAATGGAAGAATTTGGATTCTCTTCAAAATACTTCTTAATATCTTCAATATTTTCTTCTGCAACTACAGACACAGAAGGATCTGGCAGATCATGTCTACGGTCTTGGATAGTTCCATACTGCATAAAATTATCGATAATTCTGATAAAAATAACACAAAACATTATTTTAATGCAGATTTATTGCCAAAAAATGGAGTGACGTAACGCATACGTTTAAAGAAATAATAAATTCTAACATTTCAGCGTGTTTTCGCTCTTAACTTTATGTGTTCTGTATTTAGTACGAAACCCCCTGTAAGCATTGCTATAAACTTTTCCTCTGGAAAAGAAGCACTCGACAAGATAAATCTTTTCTTCCGTCGTCAGATTACTCATTTTGACGCGCACGGACTTGCATCTACCACAACCAGAATAAAACTGCGGACACTCAGATGAACGATCGTTAACCGTAAGACCCTTTCTGAAGTCATGGAGGGGAGAACCAATCGTTTACTTTCAGCAACTTCCCATGGGACACCCTGTACATTTCTAATTTTAACATTAAGTTGACACGTGTATGTTTTGAACGTATCAAGCATGTCCGAAAAGCTCTTTACATAATTCATCGTGAAGGGGAGGCATCAAATTTTTGAAGTTTGAGTTATTGCCATATATTGAAGAGTGTATACGTCACGCTACTTGCCGTAACGAAGACGTATGCCATCCAAAGAATACGGACGCATATTATAAAAATGCTCCCGAATAGATTGGAAATTAAAGAGATGACGATTGCTCGTGGTTTTTACAGTTTTCTTTCCTTTTTTTATTTAATTTGTTTAACATGTTGCTTTGTTTATGTTAAACAAGTGTTCTTAGTACACGTTTATCCTCTTTACAATTTCAATTCTTCAGTATTAGGGGGGGAAATTATTTACCGATGTTTACCGTGATGCTGTTCGCGTAAACGAGGACGAGTGCCGCTCGAAAATGAACGGAAACGTTTGCGGCGAATGTTTATCGACCATATCAAAGGGATTAATTTCTCTTTTTTTCAGTTTTATTCCCTTGCTAGAAGCGACAGACGTTTTTATCTGAAGCCCAATTCGCACGAACCCGCATCGCCATATTTCGAAGCACCCTTAAAGCCCGTATCAGACTACGCACTGAAGATTCAGAGTTAAAGGTTGAGATGCGATCAAAATATGGCAGACATTTTGATTGGTTGCATCTCAATCTCCAACTTGCAATCTTATTCTTCAAAGCGTAGTCTGATACGGGCTTAACGCATAATTTCCCTCGATGCACGATGGAAAAGATCGTCGTCAAGTGACCGAAACATGCGCGGATAGTCGCGGTCGCATCCTCGCAAATGGTTATCGTCGCCATAAAACGCGAACGATAAAAAACCTTGCGGGAAATAGCTTGCCGTTCGTTTCATTTGACGCGACTCATTCGCCAACTGTTATCGTCTGATTGGCGCGAGCCAGTCGGGTACAAACGACCGAGCAATTTGCATTCAGTGCAACGATAGCGTCGCCAAAAACGAGATGGAGGTGCAGAAGGAGGAGGAGGAGCAGGTGGAGGTGATGGAGGTGGAGGCAAAGGCCTTCTATTGGGTTATTGGGCTCTTTTTGTTCTTGCCGCGCGCAGAGGAGAGGCCGCGGAGATGCAGCGCAAATGACCGGACCGATTTTCCGCGCTATTACGCGATTCGGTCTACTCGCTTATTATATTTTTGCGACTTCCATTGCGACTCGAACCATTGCGGAGTTCGACCCGCACGAGGCTGCCTTCTCGCTTTGTCTAAAACCCTGACTTAACTTCTCACAGGATGAGCCTCACACTTTTACAATGCAGTTTCCCTCGCGCCGACGGTTTTTCCGGTGTACATGATAGCCCACGCAAAATGCGGCTTGAACAATATCTCTTTTTCTACCTCTCTTTCTCTCTCTCTTTTTTTCTTTCTCTCTTGGACTCATTGTCAGAGATTATTCCTCTTGCAACGAAGCTTACGCAAATGACATTTTATTCTATACTTACGCAAATTACTTCATCTATTTTAGGACGCTATTTTTTCCATAACAAATCTCTTTACCATGCTTTGGAATTGATATTTGAGAATATCGAGAAAAAGATCATCACATTTATTTGTAATCTTTCGATTATCACCATGACATATCTTTTTAATCAAGTCTTGAAAAATAAGTTATTCTGAATAGAACTGTTTAAAATCTGGATTATTCGCAAAATGATATCATGATATTGTTTCAGGTATTACGCGATAGTGCATCCGATGAGAGCGCAGTATACGTGTACGATAAGCCAGGCTCGCAAGATCGTGATTATGACTTGGATCGCGGCGTTTCTCCTGGGAATTCCAATGCTGTTTACACAGGTATACTAGTGTTTTCCAATGAACTCGTAATTGATTTTTCTCTACCGAAACTCTGATTGCATTCCGACTGATAACAACTTTTCAATTTTTCTATTATTTTGTCAGATAAATGCAGATAGAAAGAGAGAGCTTAAAATAGAATACAAAGCAACAATTTATATTATTTAATATTATCTTTGATATTTTCATCTTGGAGAGAGCATTTTACGTTACATCACTCATAATACAAGAATTATCAATGTCTAATATTTTCGTGGAAGAGAGGTCGGCTTGAAGGAAAAACAAACAAGGAAAAATACGATTGCATATTTCGATTTGAAGTAATTCTGCATGCGGTCAAATTTACCGGCGCGTAAAGCGTTCAAGTAATTTGCATCGAGAAACGAAATATATCCGCGTGTCTATTAAAAACCTATTAAAGCTTCATTATGGAATACGAACAGTATCGAGGTTGCGAGCAACGTTAAATTGAAGGTAAATAACGGTCGAAGCGATACATTTTTGCAGTACAATTATTCCCGAGTAATTATTACTTCATTTATGATGCGCGCGCGGCCTTCTGCCGTTACTTTAACACGCGTTCCCGATACCGTGAATTATCACGGTACAGTGACACCGCGCGCTAACGTTTCGCGCATATCTCATGCCTCCGTACATCGCGACCGTGTAACTCGAGCACGGTACGCGATATGCGTATCGCTGAAGAACCGACAGAATCCAGATCCGCCCACTTAACCGCCGAAGAACGACGGTTTATCCGAACGTGAACGTTGAAAAGGATACCGCCGCGAAGCGGGGATAATAGGCGTAGCGGAAAATCAAGGGGATGCAACGTGATTGAGTTTCCATCTGGCGAAAACTTCCCTCAGGCTTGATACGTACACAATTGGGAAACTCGGAGTGTTTTCCGCTGCCGCTGCGTTATCCAAGCGCGCGGGGGTGTCTCAGCACGAGCTGTCGGCGTTGATGCTACCGGCTCAACGTCCGTTTGTTCTGCTCCTGATCTGCGTTTAAGGGGGGAGCCTGCTTTAGAACGCTGAAAATAAGGTATATTTTACGAATTGTTTTTGGAGAAACTATACAGCGGATCATTATAAAACTTTGATGCATTTATTAGTACATGTTTAAAGATAAAAAAAATTATTTTTTTATTTGAATATATCGCTTGTAGAGGTCGTCCTGGAGAAATCTTAGTGCAGCCGCGTCGCCGGCATTGTAAATTGCTGAGCATTCTCCTGCCTCCAAATTTCGTCTAAACTGAAAAATTGAAATATGTTCTCGTTATTTATGAATTCCCATCGTCGATGAACCAAAGAGAGAAGAAAAAAGTTGAAAAGTGTCAAAATGGTGGAGCTTAGAACACAAAAGTACGATTTTTAGGCAAAGTTTTTGAACTTTTTCATGCAAAAATAATTGTTTAACTTAATGTTTTTATGAATATTAAAGGTTCATCGACGATGGGAATTCATAAATAACGAGAAAATATTTCAATTTTTCAGTTTGGATGAAATTTGGAGGCAGGAGAATGCTCACCAATTTACAATGCCGGCTGCACTAAGATGCTTCCAGGACGATCTCTACAGGCGATATATTCAAATCAAAAAATAATTTTTTTTTATCTTTAAACATGTACTAATAAATGCATCAAAGTTTTATAATGATCCGCTGTATAGTTTCTCCAAAACAATTCGTAAAATTATACCTTATTTTCAACGTTCTAAAGCAGGCTCCCCCCTTAACTCCGTTTAATGCGCAGATCGCGAGAATGCTTGATTCTAAATTTTGCTCGTCCAATAATTATAGTTACGTAGCAAAGTTGCTCGAGCCGCGGTAATTATCGGATACGAGGGATGTAGGGAGAGTACTTTAGGTACTTTTAGGTGCTTCATCGGGATTCGAGTCTTTAAGGGGAGTTTGGAATTGTTTCTTCCTTGAGAGAAGTTTCAGTACTCCGTTAATCGAATTGTGCGCTTAATCGAACAACCTGTTGTAACATCGGCAAAAAACAACCGGTATCTCACGGTATTTACCGAAAGAGAACTGTTCCGATTGCACTCAATCAAGCATGTAGTTACCCCCTGCTCGTTTGGTAGATTAACTGAATTCTGATTACTTCGTTTGTTAGAGTATCGATTAAGAGATTGCGCTCTGTGCACAACTTGTTAATCGTTCTTTTTTACGTACTTCTTTCTTGTGTAACTTTATCTCGTTTGATACCCCAATCATTCTGTAATAAAACGTCGGAAGTAAACCTAATTCCGTAATCATGACGAAGATCGGGACGTAAAAGTTACCTCCTCATCAAGATTCTCGAATTAAAGTTGACCCGTGAATAAATCTCTCGTTCTCGCGCGCGCGCACAGAAGACGAAGGGTTGAATTAAATGAAATTTTTCCTCAGTCCGAACGTGAAAGCTACGAATCGTCACGAATAAAGCACAGAGGAAACGGAACACAAAGCAAATCGAAGCAAAACTAGCTTCTTATTCTCCGTAAAGCTTTCGGCAAATTACATTCATAAAGAAGAAGAGAGTGAAAAGCATCATGCCGCATCGCAATGTTGTTTTAAATCTAATTTTCTCGTGCCCGAAGTAACAAGAACATCTTTCTATTCTTGCGTGAAGTATTAATTAAAAAGTAAGTAGGTAGTGAAGATTTCTTGCCGTCTACAATTATACCTTGAACTTTTCTAGTTTAAACAAACGAGCTCGTGTTAGAAAGATAACTGACTATCCGTTTCTATTCTGTGAGAAGCATAATTCACTTTCGTTTCTAAGTGACAAGACACACTTTTTGCATTAGCAAATAAAATCGTTTGTTGAAAACCGCGATGATCTCCTCAGATTCAATCATGATTTAACTCGTTCTTTTTTAATGTTTTCAAAGATAAAAGATATGTAACAGTTCGTAAGAATATTTTCTATCTCTGAAATTGTTTGTAAAATATGTGAGCAGACGTTACTCGCGACGTTGCATGCGCATCTCTTTTTCTCTCTCTTCGATATCCATTGGAAAGTCACGTCGTAACGGATTAATAAAGTGCGACGACGAACGGGTGAGCTTTTTATGACGCCCTGAGGAAACTGGTGCGAGGGAAACGATAAAAAACTCCCATATGCCAACGATCTTATCGCCGGCATATGTAAATGCCCGTCTGAACGGCTTAATAAACTCGGCTGCGACAAAAGCGAGTCACTCGCACCGTCCCCGAGGGACGAAATCCGCCCTTCATGCGTCTTCTTATGACAATCGGGTTGCATATCGGGGAAGGCACGTAACCCACGTTGTCCTTTGCTCACTCGCGAGTGACGGGATAATCTCATCTTCTTTTCCAGACGCATAAAAAGGTCGGACTGCGAATCATTGCCTACTGGTGCGTGCGTGATTCTGAAGCCGGGCTACTTTGGCGGGCTCATGAAGTCTACATGCTCATCCTGGTCCTTGTGCTGCCACTGACCGTCATGGCATTCTGCTATACGACCATCTGCTGGGAAATCTGGCGTGTCATGAAGCGCCGGTACCACATGACGTCACGACACGCGTACGTTCACGAAGAATTCTATCTTTTAAAAGGAAAAAAATGCTTAACATCGGCAGGAAAAATGTTAATTTTCGCACATTAATTAAAACGCAATGATTAATTAATATTAATTGTTTTTAATAGTTTTAATAATTAATCAAACAATAAATTTGTATGTAGCAGAGCAAACACGATGAGATAAGATTTCAATCATGTAAAGTAGAATAGTGATAAAATCTCATTAATACATACATAATAAAAACAGTCCATTTAATTTAGCAGCGGAAGTGTCACAAAATGCGCGAGCAAACGCGCGCGTTTGGAAATTTTGGAAATTCGGACGATTGAATTTCCTCATCCTACGTATTCTATATCCCGTGTAATAATCGGTGCATAAATCCGATTGAATCGATCGTTAATTAATGCGTGACGTTCATATGGACGCGGACATGTGTAATCCACAAATGGGCATAAACTGCTATTTGCCTTTCATAGCGGCTGTTCTGAAGCTATCAAAAAACGTGTTTCCGCGTGTCTGACGGTGCTGTATGAAATGTCGATCACCCGCCCATTCCCCGCGGACGTCAATCACGTCTCGTGGAACGAGCGCAAGAGGGAAATGCCATTTTTCGGCGTTTAATGGGCCGTTTCGCGGCTGACCGAGCCGACAATTTAATACAAACTGCAACACGATAGCTGCAGATTTTCAGAAGCCCGCTGAAAATTCATATCGAGGTCGAACCACAGTAATGTGATCAGGGAAATCTCGAATGCATTTATGTAACGTATTTTACGCGCAGTTTTCTGCGATTATCATGAATTGCACGATAAAGTTCCATTACGACTCACTGAAGCGAGCTCATACATATTACCTCTAAATTCATCTAAGACAGAGAATATAATTAAAACGTAGTGAAAATGTGAAAATTTCAAAGGAATATTTTTATACGGACGTATCACGAAAAAAATACGTGATTTATATGCATAATTTGTATACTTAATTTTCAGTTTTACATAGGAAATCAAGAGATACACGGCGATACTTCGTGTCAAATTGATCTCTTTTATCTCTTTTTTAAAGCATTAATTTCAGATCACTTTTCAGCATTTGAGGAAAAGTCTGATATCGCGTTTCAAGTTTACCGACTTAGAAATTATCATTACACGCGTACGTATATGAGCGTACGATATTTGACTCGGGCAGAAAGCAAACCGCTCGTAATGAGCGCAGTCACGTCGTCGATAGTGCTTCTTTGGAAAGTGCAACCCGCAGGCGGTTCGCTTGAAATAGATCGAGGACGATCGGGCAAATATGATGGCAAATGTAGGAGTGCGCTTGCTCTTTATGACCTGACTTGATTTGATTCGCCTTCCGCGTCCCCCGCAGCTCGCAGAACGTTTTCGCAAGCGCGTGTCTTTAAGCGGCCGCTCGAAATAGATCAAGGAATCTTTGTCCCATCGATAATTAGGAAACTTATTTTGGAAAAGACTTACGTAAGTTATCCGAGCTTGCTCGAACTCGGACTGTTCCTCTTTAAGGAATTCGCTCCTTTCTAGTTATTTTAATAATGCGGAATGATCGTGAAATATATCTTTATTTGCTTGGAAAAAAAGAAAAATTGATTTAAGATTCTTTGGAAAATTAGACGCAACCAAAATAAGCATTGATTGTTTAAAAATAATAGTCTTAACTATAGTTGATCGATTTTAATTAGTTAGAATATTCAGAAATATTTTTTACCGTGAAAAAGTGTGGAAATTTCTAAGCACGCAAAGCCGACTATATTGGACTAAATGCACAAAAGGATGCGTTCCTGCTATCGATTGTCATTATTTCTGGGCCGCTATATATATGCAGAATATGCTGGATATTAAATTAACGCTTTCAATCGCGAAGGAAGGTTGCTACTTCAACATGTTCACAACGGGCAACACGGGCACAAAGTTTTAATATATCAGTCAAGTCAAAGAAATTCTTTGAGATAAAATTGCTGTCATACGCAAGGTCAAAGGGAATTTTATAAAGTGATATTATGACATAGTTAGTGCATGCAATATTTTGTGAACATAGAAAAGGTCTCTTTTTCCATGTAGAAACGCGTTTACTCGAGCAAAAATTCTCTTATAAACGATCCGTTGCATATTTCCAGACATGTAAATAATTTAAGAAAAAAACGAATGCGGGCAATAATTATAAATTTTTGCCAAAGAGAATTATTATTATAAGTTTGCAGTTTATTAGAAAATTTATAGTTTCGAGGTAATGTCATTTGTAGATTCGCGACAATTTATACGTGAAACATTTTACAATAAGTGGCTTAAGTTTTAAATAATCTTCGTAATAGCTATACTTTTTAAATCAAAATTCTATTAAAACATAAAATGTTCTCTTTTAACTTCGCAAAGCTAGTCGAATTATTTTTAAACAATCCATTTTATTTATTTCTGCATTACCACAATATCCCTGAAATATTTTCCGCATTATTCCCATGTGGCACAAAGAGAAGTGCAATGGATATGAACTCGCACGCATAATCAGAGTGCAGTTTTAATCTGTTTCAGATTAAATCCAAACAATGTGGAATCTATACCGATGACGCAGAAAGGTATGCCTATGAGGCAAAAGGGAAATGAACGCAGACCGCGTCGGGATGACGGTGACGATGAATCACGAACTATGAAACAGGTTTGACCTATCAATCTTTCTAAACAGAATTGAGAGATCGCGCATTTCGATGTTTGTAAAAATAAGTCATCATACATTCGCAAAACCATTACTGGATGCATTTTATAAATAAATTTATTATCACATGCTTTTGATTTCTATTTAGTCATCACGATGATCCGATGTTAGCTTAAAATATTTTTGCTGCGTGCTACTTTACATCATTCCTTTATTAAATTTTCGTCAACTTATACACACACAGACCCGACGCAATCATAATTATGGTTTGACAAATCATTACTCAATTAATTAAAACGTGATCAACGATTCTAAATTCGCAGGATTATTTCGGAAGAATAATTTTTGGAAAAATATCAAGATAAATACGAGTAATTAAACCAAACCACAGGGCCCACAAATTACTCGCGAACGCACCAGCGAGGCCTGAAAACAGCCTGAATGCAGCTCGGGATCGTGAATCGCGCACATTGTTTAGTAAATCCGAGCTGCATCTGGCTCAATTGCACCGCGATATTCGGTACACGACACATGCATTTTATCAGAGAATTCTGCTTTAATCGCGGATGATAGGTGGTGAAAATGCTGGTAGCGGTCGTGGTGTTGTTCGCTGTTTGTTGGGGTCCAATGCTCGTCGACAACGTGCTGACCGCTTATGGCTACCTGCCTCGCCTAAAGGGCGGCACGCACAAGCACCTCAACACCGCGTTCCAGCTGATGGCCTATTTTAACAGGTACGCATCCCACACGTACCTTGGAAAAATTAAACGCCCGGGAGTCGTTAATTTAAAACTGGCTTCGCGCCCCCGATCTCACTTTTCGCGCGTGATCACCGGTGTAGTGAGGAAGTTGCTGCCTCTCGAGAGTCGTTCCAGCGAGCTCGTGTTATCAGTAGAGGAGCCACGTCACTGGTCAGCCGCCGGTTCCATCCCGCCTAATAAATCGTGCAGTCTGCACGCAATTTATATGCTGTAAAGCAGGCAAGAGGTGCAAACGCGAGGTATTAATTTTTTTTTACTGTCCACACGTGAGCGAACAAATGCGACATTTATGCAGTTTGCATTTATGCAATCAAATTAAATCTTTATCCACTTACATTTTTAAGTAACATTTTATTTTAGTAGTCTGCTATTGTCTGCTTCGCGAAACCGCTCCACTTGGTACGTAAATGGAAAATAACACATGGAAAATAATAATTGCAGAAATTATATGAAATATTAGCAAGAATTACAAATTGAAAACACTCATTCTTATATACTGTAGTGCATTTATTTAATATTAATAAATGGAAATTGTTATGGGTTATAAATAGAAATGGATATTGTTGAGTACACCCATCGCGTTTAGAATTTCACGTATGAGTACGAAAACACTTTCTGCAGAAAGCGAAAAACAGTCTCTCGGTGCAAAACAGGCAAGGAAAGTGGCACACACAGAGACGGCGTTCCATTCATCAATTCACGAAGTTGTCCTTGCTGGAATACGAGACCTATAAAGTTAGAGACTTGGCAGTCCATATCCATATCTCTCTTTCTCTCTCTTTTTCTCTGTATTATATTTAAACCTCTTCCTCCGCGACTATTGAATCGTTCGTTATCCACGGAGTGCGAGTCGCATTCTTCGAGACAAATTTAATTGACGGTGCTTTCAACGCTCGTTGTAACGCTTCGTATATGCATGCAAGTGCCACATACGGAGTCCATCATGTGTGTGTGTCTGTGCAGTGACCTGTGCGCGATACGTTCCCGTGGAGGCACAAAGCCCGCTTTGATAATGCAAATGTTTTCCGCGATGTTTTTTCACCAGAGGCGTGAACACACGGAAGATTTTAATTCGGCCTCGTGCGCGCGGAAAAAATGTCAGCTCACCGATATTGAATCCGGCGTTTGATTCGGGGTATTTTTACGTGCGGGGAATTACGGTACATGCCGCGAGCGCGGTGCACCCGCGTCACCGATGTAAATCTCAATCCCTACGGTCCCATGCACACCCCGTGCACACGAATCGCAGCGGAAACACGCGCGGAATGATTTTTGCCGAATGCGTCCCTCACGTTACACGTTGATAACGCTTTAATAGTCCTCCACGACGTGTCACCCTGATAACGACTCCTATAACCGATTAGCCCGATCACGACTCGTCCCGCCGTCGAACAATCACGTGAATGGAATGGATAAATTGCACACTTTGCTGAAGCGATCGTTGCGAAAAAATATCGCGTTCCCCGCCTAGCGGAAAAATTTTTTCTTATTTATAATTTTTCTTAAAATTATTTTCACACGGTTTAAAGCACTTAAAATAATCCATTTGATAGGAAAACATGCTCATTTTTCTTTTCCTTTTTACACGGAAAACTTAATTTTTACGAAGAGCGTCGTATCATTTTCTGTGTTCGGTTACTGTTACAAGTTTAGCGAGGTATAGGAGAAACACCCTCTCACATTTTAAAGTAGCTCCTAAGTTTTCTCAATCGGACGGGGGAAATCTCCGTGCCTGAGTTTGGCGAGCTTCCCAAGTCTGGCTTGTCTCTGGATTTTATGAGTGCGAACATTCCCGTGTATGCCCTCGGGACAGTGTAGAAGCCTGTGTTAGTAACAAAAGCTGAATCTGTAACAAGTAATAGACAGAGATTCCGCTAGAGATATTTAATATTTATGATATTTAGTCGCAATATATAATGATATTATTTAATATCTATGTTTTAATTAATAATTTTAATATTATTTAATATCTAATAATATTATACATTATTTTAAACAAGTGTAAAAGATTTAAAAACGAATGACACGTTACAAGTTTTTATTGATTAAAATTCAATAAAAATTGAATAATAATGATGTAGTAACCACAAATTTTCGATTTAGCTTCAACGACTAGAAACTTTGACTTTACAAAGACTTCTATTTCATGCAAGCCGCGATATTTCCTTAAATCTGGCTTTGCTCGCGCCTCGTTTCTGAGCCGCGAGTGTCTAAAGTTTCTGTATAGGATCACGAAAATCCTTACATTAATACCGCGATACATCTGACATAAACGAGGCTCATTGTGATTCAGTCGTAAACTTCAATCTAATCTCGTTCGGTTTTCGGTTTCACAGTTTTAATGTCTCAAACTTCTAATCACTCGAATTATCGCAAATATCATATTCAGAAAGAAAGCATAAAAGAATTTATTAAATTCCGGGCATTTAATTTTATTCGCGTAAAATGGGAAATTGCTCAGATTCTATTTTTATAACGTTATTATTATACTTAATGTAAAAGAAGCATTTCGCTTAATATAATAATATTAAATACAAGATATTAACATTGTTATTATAAATGAATAGATTCGACGAAGAATTAATTAAAAGAATTAATCTCGGTGTTTGCCTCTCGATATATTATGATGTATTACAACAGAATTGCAAAAGAAAAGACATCTTTCGGGTGTTCTCTTTTTTGCGAGATATTTGCTACGCTTTTCCTTTCTGTTTTCGTAAAGTTGGACGTGTGTTGGTGGGATTCGCTACGGACAGTCGATACAGAATTTGCATCTAAATGGTGCGACCGATCGAAATCGCGAAGCGGTTACGCATTCCCGATTTAAACTGCAAATTTCATTTCGCAATTTCGATGCAACCGCGCGCCCGCAGCTATAGCTTTACGACAGGATAGACTTCATGCCGATTGCATTCGCGGTTTGCGTTTTTGCTGTTGGCGATTAACGCGATCTTCCGCCTGATCACTGTACCGGATGTGTGGTTTTACTATCAAGTGGGCCATTGCCAAGTTTCACTCCTGAAATCTCTCGGTATCCCTGTCAAATTTATATTTTACTCGGAATTACTCACGCGTATAGTTTTGCAAATATCTGCGCAGCAAGCTTGGAGAAGAAGATATTATTTAAATACGTTGAATTTTTTGAGATATATTGACAAAAGTACGAAACAACAACTAATTGTAAGGGGATGTTTTCCTGCAAATGTTAACGGTTAATGCTCGAAATGGTTTTATAATAATAATTTGTCTAAAATTGGAATTGAAATTCAGAGATACTTAAGCAATCAATTTATCCATTCCGCAATGCGTCACTCGGGGGATCTTCCGATCCCTCCGCACCCTAGACCTTCGCACTCCTGATCCGACGAATGTTTTGACGAAATCCATTCCTCAAACCGCGCTATCGGTATTACAGCTGCATAAACCCGATAGTGTATGGATTCATGTCGAAGCACTTCAGGGAGAGCTTCCTGTCGGCTGCCTGTGGTGGATGGCGGATCTGTTGTCCCAGAAGAGGCTACCGAACATCTATGACGAGGCACGCCAGCCTCAGCCAGACTAGGACCACCAGCGTGAGGTAGGTCCCAATCGTCAATTATTCGTTTCTCGTTTCGATCGAAGCCACGTATTTTCTTCTGCGCGCGAATTCGCCTTTGATTTTAATGTGATGTCGCCAGTCACGTTACATGTAACTCACGTATTCAAAGTAACGGTACAAACATTTTCGAACCTGTTTTGCGGAAATTAGAATTCACGGGATTCCACAGCACGAGAGTGCATTCGAAATAATTCACGTAGCTTGCGATGGAACCCGTTAATGTGCGGTTGCATTCCCGTTACAATTAGCTGTAAACTACGGACGCCTGACAAACGACGGCAAACAGCTGGTGTCGAGCTTGCTGTGTAAAGAACTTTTCAGTTAAAAGCAACGAGATGGCACGCGAGTATTCCGCACAAGAACAGAAGCTTCCGCGCGCGCGGTACCGCCGGCTTTTACGACAACCGGTACTATAAGTGGCATCATTGATCACACATTTTTATTACGGGGAGTATCTTCCACGCGATGACCATTTTACGATGGCTGTTAGAGGCCTGCAATGAAAGATCCTGTTTTTTTTTTTATCAAGATTACGAGGACAGGCAAACGTCCGTTCGCATTCTCTCGCTTTATTAATCTGTTAGATCTTCCTCTTGATAACTTGAACAAATTGAAGGATCGACTCGAGAGTTACTTCTCCGACTTCACTGAAAAATATCGTCTCGCTTAGAGTGATGTCACGACGGCCATAAAAATATTATGCTTCAAATGAGATTTGCGTGAAACTTTGATATCCTCCGATGTCGAAGTTCGGAATCGTTTCCGTCTCTCGGCGAGCAGGCTTCGCGGATAGTCCCTGTCGGTTTTGCAACTTAAGAATTTTCACCATTAACTTAAGCGGAGATTCCACCCGAGCAAAGTCCCATGTTTCTGCATGCATGATTCAGGTGGATTCGAAACTCGTCCCGCGAGTCGAAGTCACGAAACTCGACCGAGCTGCATCCCGTAGTCTACCCGTGAGACGCGCTCGCCGGGGCACATAAGTCCCCAGTCGACGATGAGACCTGGTCCTGATACTGCCAGGGACCCCCGAAAGCCCGTAACACGATCGCAACTGTCCGGCTAAGGTAGACGAATGGAGTACGATTCGATTCGAGGTAAATCAAATGGCCAGTCTGCGTCGCTATTCACTCCGCGCGTCCGTCCGCATTCGCTCGCTTCATTAATCCGCCGGCTCTTCTCTGTATCTTGATCTCTCGATAACGTGGACAAGTTGGAGAATCGAATCGGGATGATTGCTTCTGCGACCTCAAAAGAGGCGCTCAAAACTCAACTTTTCGCAATATGGGTTTATAATTTAGTAATTTGTCGAATAATGATTAGATTGTTAGTTGGTTAAATTATTTAAAAGTAGCGTTTTGCTCGGGGTCGCGTGTAGCTGAATAGTGAAAGATGTAGATCCAAAGATTAATATTATTTTCATAAGAAGATCATAGATTCGCGAAATTGCATGCTTTTGAGATCAATCGTTTTTCTTTTCGAAATGCTTGAGCAAGTATCAACAATTTCAGTTTTTCCGAGGTAACTCGGATTGATTTTGACTGAGATATATTTATTATGAGGAATATTGCGCATGTTTGTGTGAAATTGCAGCGAATTGCACTGTAACTTATTGTATTATACTAATCCTGAAATAACTGCATGTGAAAGCTTCTTTTAATTTAGTGGACTTGATTTTATAATTTATAGATAGTTTGCTTTTCTTATCACGAAAACATATAAATATAACAGAATTATATATTCTCAATGTGTTTTATTTTTTTTCTACTTTCTAAGGTATAAAAGATTTATTAATCAAATTTAATTATTCAGCTTTATGTCCGATTTTGTTTTGATGTTCTCACTCTTCAAGTATTACTTGCTTCAGATATCATTTTAATTTTCCAATTTCAATATTTTATGCATGAAAAACTAACAGGGAAGCGCCCTTTTGGCGTTTTTCAATTTGGCCTTTCGATTTATCGCGATGTCGAATGAAGAGATGCCCACATATTTGCAAATTGGGAGTGACCGCAACTCAGCAATTTAATGGTGATGGCCAAATCACGTTGCCGTGTGTTTTTTTGGGGAAATTTTTACTATAGCAAATAACGTTTTTTGCTCTAATTGAAGTCAGATTGATAGGATATAAAAGCTATTAATTATGGCCGTGTACACGTGTCCATTTCTTTTCGAGCGTTACGCTTTTACCATGAAACTTTTACGCACGTATCGAAAATATTTGATTTTAATTGATCTAAATTAATTAAATTGCAATTCTTTTCTATGTATTAAAAACTGGAATTCCGATACAACTATAAATATCGAGAAATATGACGACAATAATCAAAATACATCAAAAGCAATACGTACAGAATGTTTCCCGAAAATAGTAGAACAAATGGCTTTTCCAGCATTACAATTTTTAAATTATGAAAAGTTACATGTTAAGTGGATCCGTATTAAAGACAACAAAATCTAATCTGTCTTTTAATTACAAGCAAACTTGACTTAAAAAACTTTGCTACTCAGCTTCAAATTACTAATGTACTTTATATTAAAAATTAAAAAATTAAAAACAATGGAGCTCAAGAGAAACATAATTCTTCATGTTCTCCTGTTATGTCACTGTTAACAAAATTGTGAAAATTATTCCAGTCAGTCCACTATTTCACAATTTATTTCGTACTAATTGCTATTGATTTTTATATCTTTTGTACAAATGGATAAATTAGATTGCAGATTATTAAAGAAAGTTTCACCAATTACATTTAAATTTTTTACTATGATCATCAGTGAATATTACATCGTTTTTGCAAATATTGGTTTATCCGTAATATCTTATATTATATCCCGCAGGTGAAGATGTACTTTTCACGACTGTGCCGTATCTATGAATACAAATATGGTTCATTTACATTTATGTTCCACGACTGTACAGGGTGGATGACTGTGGAATCATACAACAGAATATTATTTTATTACAAAACGTCAGTATCAGTGACTTGAACATGACGGAGAACAGTTGCATGTAATTCCGTAACATAATAGAATTATTTCATGTTTTCGTTGATATTGAACTGTCTTCCAAGACTCTCGATACGTGATGTAGATATCCCGATATCGTAATTCCTCAAAGGAGAAGAGGGAAAAGATTCGAAGACGTTGGATCTGTTCCGCGAGTCCTCTCGGACCTGGCCATCGATCAGAAACTTCCGCAGCAATTTCGTACCTCATATTTCACCGGAAACATCATCACAGACCGCCAAAATAAATTTATTTATATATTATTCATATCGGAATAAATAATTATTACGATGATATCAAAAATCGAACTAAATTTCCAACAAGTTCATTTCCGAATGATTTCCGAGTCAATCTATCTGAAGAACTGCAATTCTTTGTGTAACACGTAATTTTGAATATCTTGCATGTCGAAACGGGCAATTAAGTTGATTAATTAACAAATCGGGTAATATAATTTTATTTAGATTAAAAATATTTGTTTTACACAAATGCCGATCTTTTCTTGATCAACGAAAATTCATAGATCTCTCTCGCGACCCCTTCATCTTCGTTGAAAGTCCCGATAACAATGTTCCAAGACGCTGAATGCCGAATGAATGATTGCCATCGAGCTAATTGTAAAAGTCAATTTGTGAGCGTTTGCTTTTCAAGCACGCTCCTCGTCGACGCGTCGCGACGCCTGTTCACTCTCAGCCTGATTCGCCCGTTGAAACGTAATCCGTTGCAAGACGCCTTTCGTGACTTGTTCTCTCTCCAAACGTTTGTTCTCACGCCGAATAATGAAATTCCATTGCCACTTGCTTTTTCCCTCTCTTTTCCCCTTTCTTTCCTCCTCTGCTCTCGCTCGTTTTCTTTCTCTCTCTTTCTTTCCATTCGCCGTTTCTCCGTCTGCTTCCAGATGGACTTGATTCTTTCTTCACCCCGAGTCAGGTCATCGAGGGAAGTTTCCGCGAGATAGGAGACTTCCAACAGCGAATGAGGCCGAGAGGGACCGCGATTACAGGGTTTGCGGAGGTGGAACACCCCTGGGGCGTCCTTGCGACCTTTCGGCCCTCGCCAACCACGACGGCCGTGCAGAAGTGAAGCGACATCAACAGTGTGACGGAAGTTCTCGCGAATTGACAGCAACTCTCTGCGATAGCGCGAGTAAAATCGCTCGCTGCGACTGCTGCCATAGTTAATGCTGATAAGTTCTTCCGCGGACTCACAGTCTATTTATCATGATCCCGTCGCAACTCGGCAGTATTATCGCTTCGCGTGTGCCGCACGTGAGATAATTGGACACTTGATTAATCGGGCGTTTGGACAATTGGACGTTTTAACGTATGGTCGAAGCCAACGTGGACGGGGAATGGATGGGGGTGAAAGTTGATTCGCCTAAGCGTAAGGGCAAGCTGAACACCCACACGGTGTCCGTGCGGGGTAGCTTCAGAAATGGCGATTATTAATGCATTATCAACCCACAGTGTGTCACAAAGACACACCTGGTGCGAATGCATCCGTCTCTTCAATTTCAATTCGTGCGTCTTCTCAATTTGTAACCTACTTAAGAATTGAATGGGAGCGAGATATAAATATGTAACGACGTAGATAGATATATACGACGTGTGTGTATTGTATATGATATTTATGTAAAAGATCTATGAGGAAAGATACATGTACATGATAAATCCGGGATTTAGAAGCATTTTCTCACCGCGTTTGTTTCACTAGCCCATGCACCACGATGCACCACAATGTCCGTCTGACCTTAAGATTTTCCAGATTTCGTAATGCATTCTACCTCGGTAAAAGTTCAAGCTCGACGGTGCACACTTTAGTTGGCTCCGAACGCATCACACGACTTGACGTTCAATATTCAATACTCACGGAATGCCAAATGCCGTTTTCGTGTTATCCAAAGGGGAAATTCGGAATCCGATAGTTATGTATGTTTATCGATAAATACACTGTGGAAACGCGGACCAAAGTGCGCCGACTAAAGTGCTCGGAGGGAAGTCACGTCGACGACCATTTACGAACATTTCCAAAGTACTCGACGCTTTATGTATCGAACGAATCGCGGTATGTATCGACGCGCAATCATGCGCCACTTGGGAAACACTTGCCCAATATTGCGCGCAAGCTTGCGCCCAATATCAGACTACGCATTGAGATTGCTGCCTGGTCTGACACGGGCTTTGCGGCAGAAACGGTAAACGCGATCGGCGGATATGTGTCGAGCAAACCTGTGCAAGTTTAGAGGCGATCGTCAGGTGAAGCTTCTACCAGAATCACCCATATTTGTATTCGCAGGCACGTGATTGTCTCTGAAATGGACAAGGTCGTAGCCGAGAGCCCGTGGCAATAACGTAAATTATTACGGACATTTGACGTAGCATATCATTCGAAGCTCCGAGCCATGCGCTTCACGATATTGTAATAATTATTAGCTCCATTAGGTAATTGTTAGCTAGATCAATTAGAGCGCTGTATCGCAGCGGGTCAATAATGGAAGGACCAACGGCTTCAAATGAGCATTCTCGGTTCGTTACTCCGGAGAACTCACGTTGCATTTTCTCGTTTTTCTCTGCGCTTGCGTGCTTTCCACGAGCCTTAATATCAAATATCAGGCTATGATTGTATATTAGTGTTAATAATAATAATAATAGTTAGTGATAATAATAATAATAATAACGTATACTATGAGACTTTTCTACTGTATAATATAATATCCTACGCGGCCGCATCTGCATGGGAGAACGGCTCTCCTTTCGTAGCGGTTCTTCGTGTCAGTAAGCCGCATTGTTCAAAATACACACTGGGGAAACCAAGTCGCTAATTCATGTATAAGAGCTACCTAAGATTACCTAGGCACTTTAAATTATCTGACGGACGTGATGGCCACGCGAGTTTGATGATGATTCTGTGCCTGCGACGGGAAAACTGGCTGCGAGTGCCATGAGAACTGTGCAAACAAGTTTCGGACATCATGGACGAAAGATACTTATATGGCTAAACGCGCAGCCATCAGCCTGTGACAGCACTTTTGGCACATTATCTCGCTGGCACAGTATTAAAGTCAACGTTTGTGGAGCGTGTAGCTTTTATCTCTCATTGTATCTACCTGGACAAAGGGATAATGCAAAGCGTTTTCATTTAGATAATATGCGAGAGAGAGAATGGTTATTTATATTTAAAAGCGTCTGTTATGACTTACTTGGCTTTAATCTCGTAACTGTAAGGAATACATTAAAATGTTATTAAATATAGTATTAAACCAACTGTCTCTGCGAGAGTGAGACAGGGAGAGAAAGAAAGAGCTTTAAACTGATTCTTCTGCTACGATTATTCTACAGTTAGTTGTCCTAGGCATTGATATCTTTCCGATTCTCTTTCTCGAAGAATTAATTAAAACTTTATTAATTCCAATTTTTACACATTGCTATATCCTATCTTCATGTAATGTGTCAATCGAAATTTCTTTTATTGAATCGGCAATGGAAAAATAATTTAATTGTTAAACTTTTATTGTTAAATTAAATTATTAAAATCGCAATCAGAATCGTAATTCTATTTTACGATTATCACAGAAAAGTATTAATAATATGTATAATATGTTGTATCGATAGCAATGACTATCGGATAATTTTTTATGATATGCATGAAGCTATTTTTGCATCTCAACTTTCAATTGCTGAGAATCACATGCGATTAATACACGAAATTAAAAATATTTCTTGCAATCGAGAGAGAAGATCAGAAACACAAAGTCGTGATTTTTATTTTACTTAGTAGTGGAAAAATTCAATTCAGACTTACAAGTTTTTTGCGAATTTTTCTATAGTGCAATATAATGCTGCAATGTTTCTCTTAGAATATTACATTAGATTTTAATTTCAATTTTGGTGTGCGAAAGTCAATATTAAAGAAACAGAATATGTTTTTGCTTTAATATTTAAATAACGTATAATGTATAATATCACTAAAAATTCGACAGCTTCAATATTGATACTATTGACTTATGTTGTATAATTTGCAGTAATTTATTATTGAATTTTTTATAAAAGCGTTAGCTAAATAAAATTTTGCTCGATCTAGTCATAAAACTCTAATCTTGTAAAATTGTTATATAACTTTCTAAAAAAACCTCTTTGATTATAAATAAGCTCCGGAGACAAGATTCAGAAGAATAAATGTAAAGCCAATGAATGCTTCACGATCTTTGCACATATACATAATTATACAATATATCAATTAAAAAGAGAATAAATGTAGCAAAGAATTGTATATTTTGGAGATATGCATGCGCATACGCATCCGCAATATGTAAGATAATTTATTCTAGGTAATGCAACATATAGCGAGTACAAACTGTATGATTTATATGATCTATACGATCTGTACCTGTACGACATATGTATTATCAGTATATGATCTCTACCCTCTCCTTCTTCCCCCCAAGATATCGCAAATGGCTTTAAATGTATTTAAGTTACATGCCAATGAACTTTTCTTAGCGCGAGCAATGTAGTTCATGTTACCCGAAAGCGAGTATTAGATAAATAAATGAAATAAACGCTATGGAAAATTATTTCTCATGTTTACACTGAAATGCACTTTATCTAGACTACCTAAATCAAAAGGATTATTTTATGCCTCATAACATAGTTTGCAGTAATAGTTTGCACATATAGTGCATAATCCGCACATAGCATAGTTGCGTGCATAGTTCGAGCGCGTTAGGTTTGCATGTTTAACAATGTTAACTCACTTTGTGTTACGAGTCGATAACTGGCAGCCGGTGGCTAATAGACCACGTCGCCCCAAATATCCAATGATCGTGTTCGTATAATTAATTAAGCCAGGATCCATTATGATCTGTATGTGGATTTTATCTCGCGCGGTGACTAGCGTTATCCGGTATACATAATATATTGTACGTGACGGGGATGATCAGGCGAATAGATATTCCTGTTATTATTCCTGTCATTATTCAACGGTTCGACGATGCGACCCTCGCATATTCCATTTGCATTCGCGTTGCTCAATTTTATCGCATAATGTCGCAAAAAATAATCGCCACGGGTCAATTCGCTGCGGAAACGTGGCAACTCTTATGCGAAAATTAACGATAGGCGTGCAGGAGGCTTGATCTGCATCAACAATCACCATCTGCATCAGCAACCCCATTGCAATCAAGCAAATACACTTGCCATCGAAGCGGACGTGCTAACAGTGACGCAAATGGTCGTGAACCGAATGTAGCAGAAGCGATACACCTCGGATGGAACGGAGTGGCGAGACTTTGGCTGGGTGGAGAGAAGAGGCGTTATTCGGGGTCAAGATGGAGATCCTGTCCGATGCTGACCAAGACGTTGGACAAGAAGCTCTGAAATATGGCACGATGACAAAACCGGCTGGAAAAAGTGAGCGATATATAGCTAATATGAGGGAGCCGGGCTAAGGCCACGTAATGCGCCTAATCATATCGTGTTGCAAGGAAGAAATACAATGGAGCTCCTACTCGAGGGCGAACGAGGGTGGAAGGGATGAAAGCATATCGGAGAAATAATGTCTTTGCGAATGAGACTACCGTACGATGTATAGAAATATATGATACATGTATATATAAGAGAACATTGCACAGAAACGGAATCTTTTGCTCTAGCAAAGTATTATATATTTATACCTCATCACATACACACAAGGACGCACGCATGCACATACAGAAACATGTTTATTCGAAAATAAATTTGTTTCTAATTAATTTTGTAACTAAATTTTGGTTAATTCGATTTAATGAATAACGTAAATTAAAATTTGTAAATTACAAAATTAAATAATTTTGGAATTAAATAGGAATATAATAACGCATACATTGTTTAGTGAAAAAGACTAAATCAGTGTTGTTATTATGAAGAATTAACTTCCTTTTAGGATATGAAAATGACAAAAGTTTAATTATTTAAAAAGGCAAATTGTTGATATAAAATTATACTATTAGGCTATTTTATTTTAGAAATTATGTGAAACTATATTCTTCTCTTTATCACAATATAAAAAACTATCAAAGTCAATAATATTAGCCTTTGTGATTTTCCACCACGAATTTCCTCACTTGGCAGATACCTACGTACGAAAAGCCGTAAAAAAGTTAATGCACCGTGCCAATTTCCAGACTGGGGACGTGGCGAAGTTACGGAAGGGATCAATCAATCGGCGTTACATACCTTATTTCCGAAGATTAATTACGTTCCCACTCCCTCTCGGATTCTGCGGGCGTAATCCAATATTCAATAGGGTGGCTTTGCCACTTGCTAAATGTGTAGGACCGCCGTATCGCGACCGGAGATTGTTTCCTGTTCGACTGTTGCTACCCCATCGCCGGATGTTGAATCGTGGACGGAACTTGATATTACTCCTGTCGAACCGAATGTGAAATCTTGGACCAGCGTGATGCGAAATTCGTGGAATCGACCACGGGGGTTGACGGAGAAGACCGCAATGCCTTACAGATCTCACGGACAAATCTGACGGCGACGAAAATTGGATTCGTCAACAGGTGAGACGATAACGCAACGGCAATCCATTCCGGATCAACAGGTTTGTCCTGAACATCGATGTGCCGAACGCTTCGGCATTAATCGCCCGTGGTGTTGTATCACTTCTGTCGATAGAAGCAACGGAATCGAGGTAGTGGAAAATTTATTTTAATCGCTTCAAGTGAAGTATTCATACTGCAGATACGTCTTTCTGCATCTGCAAATTATTCTATTACGTAACTTACTCTTGTTATAATTAATAATCTATTTATTTTGCATTCTTTCTTTTTTCTCTCTCTTCTGTAATAATTTAAACGAGGAAATATTTGAAGGAAAATATAATTATGTGATTACAAAAATTTACTTAAATCAATCTGCTCGAAATGCAAGTGTCATCAACGTGAGGATGTTAAATGGGCCAATTCCAGTCAGATGAAATGCAGCACTGTTAATTAGAGAGCGTGTAGATGCACCTCGTTAATCTTCAAGATAGTGAGCTTAATGTTTCCTTCTCGTGTTTCAATTACTTACCGGTCTCCCTCCTTACCGGTGTGAACCTGGCACCTGACTTTACCGAAATGAAAATTTTCGGGCATATTTCGTTTGTACCTCGTTTGTACCTGTTTGTACCATCGTTCGTTTCGTTTGTACCTCAACAGTTTAAAAGTTATAAGGGGTCAAACAATAGCCAGCACCCGACTAAAAGATATCCGAATTTTAATAATGCCATTCGAAAGAGCATCGTTTGTACCTTCAGGAACCATCGTTTAAATCGTTTGTACCTCAACGGAACCGGAAATACAAACTTTTAAAAATTTGAAAAAAACGTCCAAGAGGTAACATCGTAAATTTTTGAGATATCGCAAAATGGCCAACGGCATTCGAAAGAGCTCGATTAGCACCCGTTTGTACCTCCGTTCAAATCGTTTGTACCTCAAAGAAACCGGAAGTACACTCTTTTCAAAAAAACGTCAAAGAGGTATTTTCGCCAATTTTCGAGATATTCGAAAACGGCCAACGGCGGTCAAAAGAGCTCGGATAGCGCCTGTTTGTACCTCCAAGGAACCGGAAGTACAGCATTTTCAATGTAAAAAACGAATAGTTGTTCGTACCCGGTAACAAATTTTGCATGTATATTCATGCAGAATTGAATATACTTATACAAGATTATGCATAATCTGTGCAGAAAATATATAATTATAAATGACAAAGTATAGAACGTTATATATATTTATATATAAATGCAATAACTGCTACATATAAGATGCGCACTTTGCATACTTATATATAACCTTACAATGTTTTATATATAATTATATATGGATCTGTATTTATCTAATATATAATTATATATAAGTCTTGCATCATGTATAAATATACATAAACACAAGTATGATTCAGATGCCTTCATCTATAATTGTATATGATTCTATATAAACTAGGAATATGTCTTTTCGTTCCGCACCGTTACGTGGTGCACGCGTCGAGTTCTTACTCGACGTTAAGATTTAGCCTGACAGGTATATAATAAAGTTAATATACACGCCTTGGCATATTAATTTTTTTGAGAATTTTTGCGCTGCGGCACAGAGACTCCTATGGACGTCCATGTAGTTCACGCACGCAAGCAATTTGAAGTTCGAAAAATTCGGACTTCAGATTACAATAAATAATATATTTTATTACTTACATATCTTTAATAATATACAAATATATATATATATCCATTTATACATAAGCATATCCATTTATATATAAGCATATCTATTTATATATGGACAAAAATGATATATAATTTTGTATAACCATGAGTTTTGTCTGATTATATATAAAAAATTTTTTACTGGGTACCTCGACGTTGTTTGCAGAGATATCCGAAAATGCCCAACGCCATTCGAAGGAGCATTTCTACCCGTTTGTACCTCCTTTCAAATCCTTCGAATGGCGTTGGGCATTTTCGGATATCTCTTCAAACAACGGAGGTACGAACAACTATTTGTTTTACTTTGAAAATGCCGTACTTCCGGTTCCTTTGAGGTACAAACGATTTAAACGGTGGATTCTGAAGGTACAAATGATGCTCTTTCGAATGCCGTTATCCATTTTGCGATATCTCAAAAATTGACGAAGATACCTCTTGGACGTATTTTTTTCAAATTTTTAAAAGTTTGTACTTCCGGTTCCTTTGAGGTACAAACGATTTAAATGGTGGATTCTGAAGGTACAAATGATGCTTTTTCGAATGCCTTTAGCCGTTTTGCGATATCTCAAAAATTGACGAAGATACCTCTTGGACCTATTTTTTGAAAAGCCTGTACTTCCGGTTCCGTTGAGGTACAAACGATTTAAACGATGGTTCCTGAAGATACAAACGATGCTCTTTCGAATGGCATTATTAAAATTCGGATATCTTTTAGTCGGGTGCTGGCTATTGTTTGACCCCTTATAACTTTTAAACTGTTGAGGTACAAACGAAACGAACGATGGTACAAACAGGTACAAACGAGGTACAAACGAAATATGCCCGAAAATTTTCATTTCGTTAAAGTCAGGTGCCAGGTTCACACCGGTTCCCTCCTTCACGGATCGAACGCACATTTTAATTTAATTGAAATCAGAGCTATTTACTACTTCCGTGATGCTCAATTTCCTTGTAATTTAGAGTATCAAGAATCTTATCCGCAATGGGAAATGCAAATGGTTAACTCGCAATGAACTCGTAATGAGCATGATTTTTATCTGTAATGTGTGACAACAAAATATACTTATTTCTATTATTTAAGATGGATAATTGTGTATATAAATCTTATTTAATAACTAATTTATAAATTTTCCACGTAATATTAATAAAGAGAGATAAGTTATCTTTATCGTTTCATTAATTCTGCTTTGTCAAATTATCTACTTCAATAGTACAAAATATCTGGAATGATCAATACTGTTGCTGGTCTCGATGAGGAAATCGCAGGAATTGGAAGTCGAATAAATCGAATAAAAAATACCAACAATTAGTGTGTATATATATGTGTGTATATATATAATTATAATTTATTTTAAATAAATCTTCACTAACATAAGATCTTTATTTTAAATTTGTATTATGTATTTGATGCCAATGAGTAATTCACAATTTCTTATCAAACTCAATATTCGTTCGTAGGAAACTAAACCAACCCAAGCCAGACTATACATTTCAGTTGGGAAGCTCCTCTTTAACATTCGAGACACAATACTCGACCTGTCATATCGAACTGCTTCACGACAGGGCGGAAAAACTATAAACAGACTTCAAATATCGAAAAACTCTTCACTATTTCAGTAAAAAACGAAAAATAATCGATGAATTACTCATTGGCGCGTCTAATAATACTCTGTGACATGGGATCAGAACAGTACTCGGAGAAAAATATAATATCGGATTGTTGTACTTTTAAAAATCTTACTGTGACAATTCCCTATATCTCTTCGTCGTGTCGAATGAAATCGTCGGTATATAAATACAATGTACATACATGCGCGCTGTACCTTGATCGAACGGGAATTTCGTCGCAGCATACTCCCTAAATGAACTACATGTATATATATTGTGTCGTCGTTCTCCGAGGTTTGCATGCAAGGGGCGCTGTTGGCGCGTACCACGACGGAATCAACGGGTGAGTTTTACATTTATTATATTTTTTTTTTTTTTCCTTTTATCAACGAGTATGATAAGTTTTCCTCGTGTGTCTGCATGTTGTGTGTGTGTGTGTACGTGTATTGTGTGTCAGTCTTATTTAAATCTAGCATTACAAACGATAATTATCTCTATGTTTCAAACAAGCCTTATGTCGCATTTTAAAAAGAAAAAAAAAGTTACTACTACAGGTGGTCAGCAAAACTACAAAAATGTATACACGAGACACGTTATGTACACAAAGACGGATTTATTTGATCCTATCGTACTAGTAAGGAAGCAATAATCTGTTCGTCATTCGTTTCATATCTCGATCATTATGAATTTGACGTCTCTACCATCTATATCACGGCGCTTATGCGCGCCTCACAAAAAGCACATTGCCCGCTGTCTACTGATCAGCAAGAAGCATCTGCTTTGTCCTCGAAATCATCCAATGGTACGTCGTCGTGATGTCGACAGACATCATTTTCACTCTGGCCGCATGGCGACAAAAGAGCAGCTTATCGCTGATGAGTAACTGGCGAGGAGTGTGTCCTTTGTAATTAATCGGTTACATTTAAGTATTCATGATACGCGCGCGCGCGCGGGTCCACGCGCGGTGCTTTTTATGTCTGAGTGCGTGCGCGAATATCTTCACGATTATCGAACGAAAAAAAGAAAAATAAAGCGCATTCACATGCGTGTGTGTGTGTGTGTGTATATATGCTTGTTCATATATACAGGATGCAAAGCAAACGCGCGCCTCTATATTGCTGTCAATTTCTTATGACGATAAGTGGAGATGGAGGATCGATCGATCTGTAAGATTTCGGTAAAGGATAATGCAATCTAGTGGAATGATTGGATGAGTCTGGATGTTACGAACGGAAACTGCTCTTCGTGAAACCTGAAAATAAAGAAAGAGACATTTTTATTACCGAATTAACGCGCACGTTGCGTATATATTATTTATACATCGTGCAATAAGTAAATTAATCACGAGACATGAAAGTTTGACATAAAACCCCGCCCACAATGAAAGCAATAGCGAGTGAAGTATTTTCGTCGCATGCAAAATTATTTGTAGGATACTTAGCCGAGCTCACAGATGAATAATTTTAGCAATTAGAAATTGGATGATGATCACAAAAAGTCACAAAGCGAATCAAGGATAAGGAAAATGATAAGTTTCTTTTTTCTTTAGAAGTAACAGTTTAAGTAAAACAAAAAAAAAACAGAAGAAATAATTGTATAATTGTATTGTCTCTTTATATAAAAGTTTATACAAGTTCTAGATTGAAATTAGAAAAGTGGAACGTATGTGGGAGTTTCGTTTTCTGCAGTCTCTTAAAATCGATCATGACACATTTATTGTTTATCAAGGATATACAAATAATTTCGCACATCAAATTTTTTTGTAAACTCTTTTTCGTAAATATAAAACAATTTATTATCTTAGGAAATCCTTTATTTTTATAATAAAACAATATTCAGAGTGAGTGATGGAAGCAAGAATATTAGGATGTTGGAGAATGACTCACCGGCAGTTACAATGCAATTTGCATTGCAGTCATAAATAAGGATTCCCATTTAATAAGGCTGGTGCCTCTGGTTCTGACGACCACCCCTTTGCTTGCCGCCATAGCCTGAGCCTCCTGGAACATACCCACGTGACGCAGTGTTAGTTCAACCCTCCCACTCAGCTGTGTCCAACTTTTGTCTTTACAAGAGAAGTCAAACGAGAAAGTAAACTACTCATATAGAAAGAAAATCTCAAGTCGCACGCACGCACGCACGCATCTCTAAAAAGAAACAGAGCTGAGAAGTGATAAATAAAAAGAGAAGAGGCTGCAGGCTAAGTAGGCTGCTGTTTTACGCTTTCCCAGGTTTTCCTCACACACTTTTTGAGAGTTATTGACGATCAGATTAGACGGAGGGTAGCGGTCGAGAGTACAATTGTTAGACGATCATGACAGCTACGTGTTTAAGAAGGGACAAAAATACCTCGAAAGTCATCGGTTTTAAAGGGAAACTGAGAAACTGGGTATATTCGAATGAGGAGAGATTGAGAGATTGAGATGAAGAGAAAGGGAAAAAAAGACACAAATGAGACACGCTCGACTTTGCGAGAGCGCGAGTGAAACGGATGAGTTTACGTACGAGTACATATCAGAGTATATGCCATTTAAAAAACGGTATGCATGGAGGTAAATGTAAAAGTGTAACAACAGAGAAAGGACGCTACAATGCGTACCTTTACCGCGTGCACCACCGCGCCCACCACTGTAGCCACCATCGTAACTACCACCGCCATAGCCATATCCGTCTGCGTTTCATGAAACACACGGTATAAAGAGACAATTGATATCAGTTATCGGCATGTACTGAAAGGATGTTCATTTACTTCTAGATAAAAAAAATATATAATATATTTAACGTAAAAATTTCTCAAACAAAAGTAATTCAATGAAGAATTGTCTCAAATGACGATACACTAATATTTAATAACAAACAAAATCTTCTTTTTAAATGAAATATACACTCATGAGATAAATCCTGATGATATAATCAACACATAGGCATAATGCACTATTTTAGTATTTACATGAACCAAAAGACAACCATAAATTTTTCGTAAATTTTCTTGTTCGATTTCTGAGAACATAAAAAGGCTGACTTTAAATAATTTTAAGATAGGAGCACTCTATCTGGAATTATTCACAATTGTCAATTTAGGAATGGCATGCACGCAGTTAAAAGTTTATGCGGAAAAGCTATCTACGCCAGGCGAGAAATAATTGTGTACTGTGTACGCGTCATGAAAACCCGATGCAGAATCGAGAGAGATGTAAATTTACGTCGATACATCGAACGTAACGGAGTAACATAATAATCTTCTTAAAGAATTGAAAGAATGACTTGATAAAAATGAGGTAAAATAAAATCACTTTAACGCATCACAAATTTTGCTTTCTCTATTCGTTTCAACTAAAACTATCTCGGAAGCATGCTCGACAAGCTATAAATTTCTTGGAAACTCACATTCATACGCAAGCTAATCGTCATCATTCCCGTGTTCGTGATCTTATCGCGAGGACGAAGTCCGTGACCGTAATGAAAAACGTGAACGAAAGGCGAAATTTCATGCGTGTGGAACGTGACAGGATCGAAAGCGTGGTCGAAGGATTCTGATAACGACACGTGTATCGTAGTCGTCGTGATTTCATATGAAAGAAATCAGAGAATTCAGAGAGTTTGACAAATCATTAAAGAGTACGTTAGTTGGACATGATGTTTAGGAAGATTAAGACAATTTCGAGTAGAAGATAAGTTGAGTGTTTGCTCCGTGTTTTGGCTCTTGAAGCAATTAATTAGCTCATGCTACATATGTAAGAACATAATCTGAAAAACATATTTTATCAGTCCGAGTCATTCGTTTACAGATACGGTGCAGTCAACGTGTGACAATATTAATGAAGTAATTATCGGTGTCACTTTCCGCGGTCACGATGCATATTCATCGACTTCGATACATATCATTTCAACGTACGTGGACTGGCCTGATCTGTAAACCAACGCTCTCGGACTCGGTTAAATTATATAACTAACATCACGTCACCCTGTGTATACACACATAAAATGTCTTTTAATCATTCCACTCATCGCCATTCAGCAAAAAGAACGATATAGCATGTCTTTTTTATTCAAGTAAAACGAAAACTGCGCAGCACAGACGAAGATGCTATACCGGTTAATTACGGAGAAAACGACAAAAGTGAAGCGAAAGTTGAAGCGCGCAAACGTGACTTGAAGAAAAACGGCCGGAAAATTCGGACAGACATAATATGCGTGTATTTCCTGGGTATCTACGAGATCTGTTTTAATCTGTCTGTCGAGTACACTGGGACGGTAACAATGGTTAATCACTCTGTCGTTATTACTTTTTTCTCGAGAGGAAAGGCACGAGAAAAAAGCACAAAAAAAGCAGGAAAAAAAAATAAAGAGAGAGGATTCTCGACGGCAACATTGCCTCGAGACGCCAAAACTCGGCCGTCTCTCAAATTCTAATAATAGTCAATGAGGAATTACCGTATCCACTGTAGTCGTACCCGCCGTAACCTCCGTACCCACCACCACCGTAATAGTCGTATCCGTATCCATCGTAGCCACCGCCGTATCCTCCCTGGCTGTAGCCGCCGCCGTAGCCGCCGCCATAGCCACCTTGACCCCATCCTCCTTGGCCGAAACCACGACCGCGACCGCCTCTGCCGCCACGACCGCCACGACCGCCGGGCCCGCCGCGCATACCGATCATACCATCAGACTTTGGCGTTGCCTTCTTAACGTCAACCTGGTAAACCGAGTTTAGTTGCATTGTTATTTAAGATTTTCGTCAGTAATGTTAAACTAGAAACGTTATAAAGCTATAAAAGTCTCAGAACTAAAATATCGTCACACCCACTCAGTAGCAGAACTGACTTTTGGTATTATCATCATTTCTTCATTTAATAAACTTAGTGTTTAATTAACAAATGGACTGTAACGTTGTCAGTTGTAACACGATAAGTAGTAACATATTGTTGAATTCGCAATGGAGCTGTCTGAATTGTAATTTCATTTGTCTTTTGTCAGTCTTCGCCTACTCTTATCGCTTAATTAGGTGAGAAAATGCGACTCCTACCGATAACTTTGATATTTGATAAACAACAAATTAGCATCGACCGTTCGGAATATTCAAAGGGAATTTACACGCTGGTTCACTTACTTTATTAACGTGATCTTGTTACTTCATCTATATTTAAATATCTAATTCATTTGTATTTAATTTATATCGCGATCCTTATTTAAATAAATGTTTTTCTCATAATTGGCGATGCCATTTGTTCACTCACCTCTTTACCGTTTATCGTTTGCTTCGAAGTTTTCAGTAGCTCATTCACCACCTGCTCAGATTCGAAGGTGATGAAGCAGAATCCTTTCCTCTGATTCTTCGTTTTGTCGAACGGCATCTCCACTTCGACAATCTGCGGTTTTAAGTGTCTCACACTCGTGTTCTCGGGAATACACGTTCAAAGACTATTTAATTTAAAAATGCGCTTACGGTTCCAAATTGCGAGAAGAAATTCTTGATATCTTCGTCGGAGAGCTCCGTCGAGAGACCGCCGACAAATATTTTACCGTGTCGTGCCTTTGCCTTCTTGGGATCTACCTTTTTGTTATTGATAACGTGATCACCAGCCGACATAATCTGAAAGAGAAATTGTTATTAAATATATTGTTTCGATGTTGCTCAACCGAAAAAGTTGTGAAGCTACGAAATTATGAAGCTTCAGAACTAAAACATTTCGTCACACCCATTCAGTAGCAGAACTGACTTAGTATCATCATTTCTTCATTTACATGGAATAAGTACTTGGTGATATTGAAAAATTAACTATAATGTTGTAAGCTAACAATATAACGAATTATAAAAGTTAAGTATAACGTTAAAAAAAAAGGAGACGGCCTTACCTTGTCGAGAGATTCAGCCTTAGCGAAAACAATGAAGGCGAATCCTCTCGATCGTCCTGTATTAGGATCTGTCTTGACATTTATGCTTTCAATATCGCCATATGTGCTGAAATGTTCTCTCAGCTCCTCTAAAAATGCACAAAATTATATCGAATGTTTAATAATGTGCACAAGTTGTTTGCTGTATTAAAAATAACTATGTAAAAGATCATTAGGCTCAGTTCATATAGTTTCTTTGCATTTGGCCATCTAAAGTGCCATCTAAAGGTGTCCTAAGAAAGCATCATAGCCGACTAATTTCTTTTATATTTATATTCTAATTAGTTCATAATTTTCCAAGACTTTGCAAGAGAAATCTATGATCGAAAGATAATTTCCGGAAAAAGGTTACTTACTGTCAGTTGTTTCCCAACTTAAACCGCCAACAAATAATTTCCTGCGAAAAGAAAACACAAGGAAATTAAACTATGCGACGAGAAAGCAACCAGGGATATCTTTGTCTCATCAATCTTTAGCTACTGTCATGAAACTAAAAAATTAGTAAGAAATCTGTTTGTCGTTCCAATAAATTATTGTTTAGTTTATGATTTCGGCAAATTCTCAAATCTCTGCAACCGCGCGCAAACAGTTATCTGTAATAAAAACGGTAAGAGATAGCGGAGAGCAAATACTATTCTATGCCTCTTTCACAAGTGACCATTACAAGCTATGACACAATCCTATCTGATCCATCAATATACACCGTGTGGACATCTAACTTGTGTACAGATTAAGTGATATTCGTTATTTTGTATCGTCGCAATTTTTCCTTCATTGTCTTAACACCGTTGAGTATCGTTTTTTTAAAAAAAAAATAATAAAAAAAAATGTAATTAAAATTGAAAAGTACCTATCATTCAGAGAATCCTGGTTAGCCCCGGTCGACCTGTAAAGCAACGGAACGCATTTATTTTATCAAGTGAATTTCCCAAACATGTTAAAAAATTGATATTAAGGACTTAAGATCGAAGCAAAAATTTGACTTTTGACAAAGCTAAACAATTTCACTTGTTTGTTGGAAAAGAAAAATGAGTATACAGACAACTTGAACCCTGGAAAGATCAGAATCAGTGTTAAGGTATGAAAAAATTGAATGCAGACGATATGCAAAAAAACGTAACAGACCTGTAGCGTCATTCGCAAAAGGGGCACTGGATCCACTATCGGAAAGATTTAGGATACTTCACTTAAACAGTGTATATGTGTATATATATATAAATATATATGTATCACAACATACGTGTAATTATAAGACTATATATATTTATACGTACGCACATGTTTAAACTACGGCTAATTAGAGATCGCTTACGTTGAAATTTAGAAAAGGAAAAGATGCTTCTTACAGTAATAAACATAATAATCACAATCGAAAGCAATTGCAAAGTATAGGGAATACCATTCCTAGAATATACAAGTGAGAATTCGCTGACGAAAATATATCATAATATATGCATCTGCCCTTTGTAAAATAAAAGTTATATGAGAAACAACCATGAGAAGACTGCTTTGCACACCACAGAGACCTTGATTCGAACGATTTCGTTGTCAAAAGTGAAAAAAAAATGAAAGGGAACTTGCAAAAAGTAGATGTATATATATATCTAAAAAAAATCAATGCATCGAGAGAGCAAGATACTGATCATCGATGTTCATGTGAGAACCCGAGCAATAGTTATAACTCCAGTTGACATACAGCTGCTCCTAAAGGAAACAAGATTTAACTTTTCCAAGTGGTACTCTGACTGCTGATTGGCCCAAAGAATATGGCATACGGTAGGATAGACTCTGCAACTCTATATTGAAAAAGCTAAAAAAATCATTTCGTTTCATTTTCACATTACAATTTAACGAGATAGACGAGATTCCTCATACTCTCAATTGACATATCTATGTGCACAGAATACGGATCAACGAAGTTGATATTAGAGATACTTTGATTTTTCAATGTATATACGTGTTCTCTATATGTATATGTATATATATATGCTTGTCTCTCTCTTTCTCATTCCCTCTGGCTTTCTTTTTACAACACTCATTGACAAATGTACAATGCAAGGATTGTCTCAAGAGTCCCGATATTGATTCTCGTCCACTTGCTGGACTCTAAACAACGAGCTGCGAGCTCTGCTTTTTTTTTGTATTTTGTTATATTTATATATATCACTTTTCCGGCAGTGTCGACACGATATAATCGTCTGTACTTATTTACATTCGATCTTTTCGTTATGTATCACTTAGGGCTGGTGATAAATACCGTGGGCACCAGTCACTCGCCGGTAATCAGTTGTTGGTCGGGGCACGTTTTCCGCCTGCGAGCCGCCCGCCATGTGAAAACCGTTGTTGGCCACCTGCAGACCAAGCCACATAAACTGGGGTTAATGGCGTTCCGACCTACTGGAGGTTTTCGCATTGGCCCTAGTGACTCTGTGCTTTGGTCACGCCCAAACGGCATTTGCATCGGAAATTACTCTACGCGTGACCCAGCGGGCAAGTGTGTGTCTGTGCGAGACTTATCGATCTGACGTAATTGACTCGACTTCCAGTGCTTGTGTTGTGACGGAACGTGACGGACTTGAACTTGACGTAGACTTCTCACAATAATTCCGACTCAGAAATCACTGCGTAAGGCTTGGCACATATCCCAGGTAAGCTTATACATATTGTCAATCGTGAACAATTGACTATAACCAGAATTCAGCTGCAATGAACGTACGGGGATAGAAGACTCAGCTGGCCGAAAAATGGATATTCGAAAGTTTACGCTCTATAAGAACATTAGGATTATTATATTTATGCGTGATGTGTCGTGTACAAATTTGATCTTGACTGCGGAATCCAGAATTTCTCTTTAAATTACAAAAAACTGCAATTATAATTAAATAACTAGGTAGGAATAAAAATAAGGAATTCACACAACAAAGTTACGAAATTTCAAACAGATGTATATATACCTCGCAACAACAGCACATATACAGTTACAAACTAGCGCTTACCCATATGTACGCATACGTGTCTTATGTTGCACTTGGGAAATAATACAGCATGCAATATCTCGCATTCCAATTTTCTTTTTTTACCATCACAAACACGACAGACACAGTGGAGTACCGGCGTTTCTTAACTATTTTACTTCCGTTACTTCACACATAAAAGCCACGTTCCTCTCATAGGGGAACATATTTTTAGTTATCAATGTAAGAGAAAGCAGAAACTCACCGACCATCCCACAAATGTACATATGTATGCAATATGTATGTATCTATGCAGCCATAAAAACAAAAATGCTTGTATTCCAATCTTGCATTAGTAATACTAAATTTAACCACGGGGAGGATCCACTTTCTCTGGAAATTCTTTTATATACCTCTAAGTTTAATCTAACGATTGCTTACCCTTCTTTACAAAAACGTATTCCGAACTAGCGCACGAAAGTTTGCGAAAATCCACAAGGCTGTAGGAATATTAGAACGAAAGAAGAACAAAAAAAAATAAAGAACTGGAGAAAAATGGTTTTTTGCGACAAGTGCGAGCGAGGAAACGAAAAACCGGGATGTAATTGACTGAAGTATTTACATAGATATATACCAGTCCCGTATCTCGGATCAATCAAATTCATCCAGCTCGAGATCTCGTTAGGCTGAAAAGAAGAGATGAAAAAAAAGAAGACACGAGACAGAACGTGAACTTACAGTCTACGAGCACCTCGCATGAAACGTGCCAATACTTTTCGCCTTGGCGCATCGACTCATTTTGAACATACATTTTCTATCATTCAAATTAGAAATTCTATCATTCAAAGTCGTTCATCAAGCCATATTGCGCTCACTTAATTGTTGCAAATCCCGCGAACGAGCCCCGCGCGAGTGACTCATCATCCACTCATCACGCGCGGAGTTCCCGTTCGACGCACTCGCGAGGACCGGGTCCTCCATGTGCTCTCTCGTAACGGAAGTGACGAGCGCGCCCAAGTAGCAAGACGCGCAAGTCTTTTTTGCGCGGGCCGAATTACATCGTTCATTGTCGATATTCATCGCTCGCGTTCGCTACTTCGAATTATATTTTAATTTATATCGTCTTTTTTCATCTTTCTTCCTTGCACTCTTTTTCTCTCTACTTCTGTCTCTCTCTCTCCACTAAAAACTCCTGGACGCGCCCTTTCCGGGCCCGCCACCGGTACATCCACTCCGTCGTCTTTGTGCGGCCATTGCCCGCGTTAGACTATTCGACGAATAAATCCTAATCGCGAGGAAGAATCGGCGAACGACGGGTGTCCGCGTGCACGGCACGCCATGGCGAAGCGCGAGGGCCGAAACCGCCGGAACGTAAGCGCCCGCGTCACGCCGATGCGAACGGATTACGGCTCGGCGGCAAGCCGCGCGCCCTCGCCATTTTGTGAGACGCGCGGCGCGTGGCTTCGTGCGCGTCACGCGAGGCTAACGCCGAAACTCGCGCGATCGCCGGGTAAACGCGCTTGAAGACGTCCGGAGCGATCACGAAACAATCGACGAGCTGGCTTACGAGCAGAAAAAAAAGAACGGGAGAAATACTGGGGAAGTTACCTCTCCTCCTGCGACTCCTGGTTATTTTCCATCGCGTCGCCGTCGGCACCGCCGTTCTCGGCCTCGCCGTTCTGCTCCGCGAAGTTCTGTTCCGCGATATCTTCACTGAAATCCTTGTTCTCCTGATCGGCCATCGTGATACTTATCGTAGGTACCTTCTACGTTGCACAGTGCAAGGCACTTCCGCACAAAAGTGCTATTTCCGACACCGCACAACGAACAAAGCCGCTATGTACTGCCAATACCTTACGTGCACGTCCACACTGCCCGGCTGCCGAACGGAGAAGGAAGTGGAAGGAAGAGGCTCGCTCGTATTCGTGTCGTCTCGAGATTTACGCGCGAAGCATCATGGGATGTGCGCACAGCCCTCCCTTCCCAGATGCGACGCCGACCAATCACGCGCCGCCACTCAAACCCGTACGAAGCGACTGCGACACCACGATCTTTGATCTGAACAATCGCTGCGTCAACGTGCACTTTGCTACGCCAAAGAATAACGTGACGATTGCCGATTCCTTGATAAATTATGAAATAATATTATAATAATTATATTAATTGAACAGATTTCTTATTTGATTTAAATTTCTTGGTAACTTCTTCGTAAAAGTACTCACCGCGCAAGTTTCATTCATAGATGTGTGTAGCGAAAAGATTATCTTATAAATATTTAATTAAATAAAGTTTACATTTTGTAATATTCATATTCGACGATTACATCTTCTCCTCGAATCATTCATATCTTCTAAGTATAATGTAAAATTTTTTAAATTCCATCTATATATTGGAATTGAGTATTATTTATTGAAATTGGATGTTATAATTATACAAACGATATAAATAAAATTTATTTTCCATGCGAATTTCATAACGTAATTTGTTCATAGGAAGTTTCGTTACGTTAATATTCTTATTGGAAAAAAATTGCCGCAGCAAAACACATGGCTGAAGTAAAATGAACCAAGTGGTCACGCTCCTGATTACATTCCAATCGATGAATAGTAGCAGGAGATGCGTCATCGGTGAAAGGTGACGGAGAAGGGGAAGAAGGAAAAAAGAAGGAAACGGATTTAGCAGCGCGCAACAAAATTTTGGCACGTATAGACAGCAACGCAATTTCATCTGATTTTTTATTTATTAAACGAAATGCGCATAGGCGATGTAACAAGGATACGTCCACTTGCAGCTTTCCTTCCCTTTCTTTTCATTTTATTCCTCCTTTCTTAACGCGTTTATCGTATTGAGAGTCACGCAATTTGGAAATGAAGACAATACATTGCAAATAAAAAGTTTACCTGATCTCCTATCATGTCGTACTACGTGAATATAAAACTGCATCTGATTCATCGTTTCTTCGTACTATTGCTTCCTTTTCCGGCCAAAGACACTAGAGACTCGTAGTGGACTTTTTCATAATTAATTTGGAAGATAGCTGGTTATCTATACTCCGTTCGTACATTGGCCTGAGATATAATAAGATATTCGTTAGCCAATCAGATAGCAGTATATATTATTGCCGATATAAATAAATATGAATAATAATTATGTATTTTACGGATTTGTGTGTATTATGTATATCTGTTCATTATCGATAAAATAATTTGATTTAAGGGGAAGCTGGAGTTGCTAGTGAACTATTTTTTCACTATAGCGATGGTAATTGCAGTTTCGAAAATTCTCTTTATTGTTTGTGCAGAATAAAAAATCCTTTTCCACAAATGAAGTATAGATAGAAAGAAAGTCCGCTCTACAGGACTTTATATTCAAAATGGAAAAAAGTTAGAAAAGACAAATGCAAGTTTTTAACTTTTTTCCATTTTGAGTATAAAGTCCTGTAGAGCGAACTTTCTTTCTATCTATACTTCATTTGTGGAAAAGGATTTTTTATTCTGCACAAGCAATAAAGAGAATTTTCGAAACTGCAATTACCATCGCTATAGTGAAAAAATAGTTCACTAGCAACTCCAGCTTCCCCTTAATCATATGAATATGATTGCGACATTTTGATATTTCTCGCGACATCTATCGTCCTACCGAATTACAAAGACGTTTCGAGTGTCGGTATATCATCTATCGACATTACCGACCGTAACGATACCGACGTGTCGTTGAAGCTACCAGATAAAGATAGAGAAAAGTACTACTAAAATTACCCGTAATACAACTCAACATAAAACAAAGACTCTTCACCTTCGTGAAGATGATGATCTTCAACTCCTCAGGATGCACTGCGAGGATTTGGAATGACCGTGAACGCCACGTGAGGTTCTGCCAGCGCGGATAAACAATTCCGGATTGCCGAGACTTTGTTTTATTTCACTATGCATCTTTTATAAGAGGCCGCAATTGGATAGGTCTACGCCGATCGTCCAAAACCAATTTTTTAACTGTAATATACATTCTGATAATTTGTTAATGTACACTTATGATTGTGACATACGCTACACAGAATGAACGAACGAGACGTCCCTCCCCCTCCCCCCCGCCCCATTCATCCTTCACACGAGCGACAAGAACGATTTAAGTATCTACACTTACTCGTATCGCGCATGATCCTCAGACGAGACAAAGCTCGAAGAGCTTTTTCTTCGAATAGTGTATCCCGAAAGTTAAATACTCGAGGAAAGTTGCAAAAAGGGATACCACGGGGTCCTGCGAACAGGCGAAGGAAGTTCGACAGCTTCAACTGAGCGTCTACGTGTAATTCAATTAGCTGGAGAAATCCAACGCAAATCGAGAAGAAAAAGCACTTTACAGGAAATTCGTCTGGAATGTCTCAATGAAAATCCATCGGTTTCGCCAAAGCGTTTTTTTAATCACCAAAAGAACGCCGGGAGGGAAACTCCCGAGTGTGTTCTCGCCCACCATCATCGATTGTTAGAATATTATCGTGCGATCTCTTTAACTAGTAACACCTGCTCTTATCATTTTATATTGGCGCATTCATTTAGTCGCGGGTCTACGCGCTCTCGATGGAACGGGAAGCTAAAAGAACTTGGAAACAACACTGGCTGTCACACTTCTGAAAAACGCGGCCCTCGCTCTCGCTTCTGGAGAAATTGTTTCTAAAAATTTCGAAAAATGCAATTAATTCACGTGAAAAATATTATCTAGCCCACCGGAGTCACCCGACGATATTTCTCTACCGTAGGACACACTCGTGCGACTAAATCCATGCGCCGCGTTAGCTTAAGAGTATAAATTGACGACTATAAAATGCTTTGCTTTAGTTCTCGTTCGTTCAATATTATCTGCATAATAATAATAATAAAATAATAATAACGCTACTAAATTGTAAACATTAATATTAATAATATAATAACGCTAATTTGTAAATTTTTAATATTAAATATAATCAAAAAATATCTATCGTTATTACTTCTGTACTTTTTTTTCTCTCTTCTCTGCGCTTCGCATATTATTATTATTATTATTGTAACGCGTGTAATGTGGCCGGTGATAACGATGCAGCAGGGTATTACAAACTCCGATTATCGGCGATCGTTCACGATCGTCAACCTCGCGATTCCACGAAAAAGTATTCTCGTGCATCTCGTCCGGTGCATCGTATTGGTATTGGCTTTTTGTATCTCTCATCGTATGAAAAATTGGCAGCATCTCGAGGTCACACGTTTTAACTTCAAGTTTTTCTTTTCCGTTCGAGCTTTAATTCCGTTGAGTAGAATTTTTTTCATTTAAAAGGACAAAAGATTTTAAAAGTTACAATGGCATATTCTTCTCCTTTCCCTCCCCCCCCCCATCCCGGACTGCCATAAATGTTGCGTGTTTCCCCTATCACTCTCGGTCCCCCTTTCACACGGTTAAATTATCTCCCTCAAAATCACATTCTCTCCCTCTCTCGCACTCGTTCCCTCATTCTTTCGCGAGGATCTCGCTTTGCTAGACCCATTCACGGGTACCGCGCGCGCGGTCTCGCCCTTACATCGAGAGCATGCAAGGACGACCAGCCGTCCAGCGACATCCCTACGTCTTTCGCTCTGCTACAGTATCGTTACATTTAGTACTACCTATATAGTACCTCGACATATATATATATATATATTTATATATTTATATCAAGTAAAGGCCACGAGTGTGTTCAATATAAAATCGCTAATGTGTTTATCAAAAACTCGCGCGTACGAAAATAGTTTGGTACGGTAGTTTTTATCAGTAGTAAATAGGCCATGCCATCGTTGAATTGCTTATGTTTAACCTGGAGTGTGACAAATTGCGCTGCAACAAAGATTCGCGCGCGCGCGCGCGCGCGTGTGTGTGTGTGTGAGGCACAAGGAAACGCTCGCACATGCGATTCTCTCGCGAACACGACAAACGTCGACGAACGATTCGCCGTGCGAAAAATTGACGTAACTTTGGGAACTCGGCTGAAATTTCGGATCCGCATAATTGTCAAAATCTGGCTAAAAAATTACGTTTCCAACGTAGGACGAGCCACTTTGATATTTACTCAACAGGTTTTACTGGATTAATCAATTAGCCGGAAATTTCGAGCGCGAGACGTTGATCTGACAGATCGAGGGAATCGGATGTCCGCAAAGTTCCCTTGCTCGGAACGGTCGCTGCCCAGTAGAAACTCGGAAAGGTGGATTTAACACCTAAATCTCTATCTAACTCGCTACAATATAAGCCGCGTGCTCGATTGTTCTATGGCCGGTATTTGAGAGTAGCTTACAACGAATCGTCGATCGCTACCGGGTTTCACGCGAGTCCACGCGGGGGGATAAGCGGTCGGGATGACTCTCGCGGTCGAACGACCTGCCGAACGTACTGCACTCGCCTGTCTACAAATATGGCTCGAATTAAGCGTACTAATGCAAGAAAATCGTCCGTTAACGCGGGTAACAAGCGCGAGCGTCGACGCGACACATCAAGATAGGAATTAGTCGGTCAGTGCTGGTGGTTCAGACACTGTAGACGCTTTTCGAGGGCGGATCATCATCGAGGACGGATGATACGCGACGAACAGGACAAGATAGGTGACCAACGGCACGGACGATCGCGTGTCGCGACGCACGGATTAATGACCGGTAGTAGCAATACTTAAACGTGAAGCGAGATGATTGGCGTCTCGGTATTGGGACATCGACGTGCTGAGGAAGAGTCGAGTAACGATAACGGACTGATTCGGCCATGGAATTCTCGCGGCAATTCAACGCGTGCTCGCCCTCGGAGCGAAAGTAACAGACCGCGCCGTAGATTATCAGGACGGTGTTTGAAGCTACTCTCCGGTTGGTAGAATGGTTGAGAGCAAGGAATATCGTTCCTTCGCGAGGGCAAGACACTGCCGCGTAAAAATACAGCGAGGAAACTGACGCACGTGCCCGACGATTTTCCCGATTAGAGCCGATTAGATCGTGCAGCATCGATACGATCAACGTGGAAGCATGTGTGGAAGACGGTGCGAGTCGTTACGTTTCTCGCAAAAACAAAGAAACAAAAATGATCCGTGAGAGCTTTGATTATCGATTTGCGTGAGGGTATAGAGTCGTCATCTCGAGCTAATGGCAAATGTCACTCACACTAATTCGCGACACGCGACTAGTCGCGGGCGTCATTCGCGATTGAGAAAGATTCGAGTTGAAATGGAATTGATCGGAAGTATACAAGCGTTACAAGCGATTCTATTTATACATCGAATGCAGAATCTATACCTCTCGTTATCTCTTTCTCTCTCTCTCTCTCTCTCCCACTCTATCACTTTCGCTTTTTCTTTTTTTCTTTCTTTCTCTCTCGCTCTCTCTCTCTCTCTCTCTCTCTTTTTCTCTCGCATCTCATCATTGTCGTTTTACTGTATTCCCCGCTTCCGCGAAGTCAGGTGAGAAGTTAAAGATGGGAAAAGGTATGGATAAAGGTAAACGGTTAAATGCACGCGCGCGTTAATTTACATGTTCTCGAACTGATCAACGCGGCGTTTGGTGTTGCCTTTGCGGATTTCGCGAAGCGTCTTGTACTTGTCGCGGCCCTGGCGCACGTTTTCCCTGTGGATCTTGTCCATCACCGTCTCCTTGGACTCGTCGCGTGACTGGGCGAGATCTTGCTTCAGTGCCTGTCAACGAACCACGTTCTATTACGATAACGTACGCGAAGCGTCCTGTACACAATCTTTGAAATTATATCAAATTTGGATATAATACTTAATCTTTAGCTCAAAAAAGCTTGCAAAAAGTCTTTAATTGTAAAATGTAGTTATAAAATTATTCAAAACTGAAGATTAATCATTTAGTCAGAAAATCAAATTTAGAGTTGGAGAAAACAGGGGTGTTGACGTTAGATCCGCTATCAGTGTACCTTCAACTGATCGTGGAGACGCTCGTTTCTCTCCGCTAAGGTGCGCCGCTCCTCCACGGGATCGATTATCGACTCGTCGGTCGCGAGGTCCTTGGTAACATCGCCTTGAGGAACCTCGTCCTCACCTTCCTCCTCGCCTTCCTCGTTCTCCTCAACATGATGATGGTGCGGGGTCTGATTGGCCTGGTACTGCCGGTCAGCCTCCTCTTGTCTCAACCTTGTGCGATAAACCGTAACATGCAATTACTTCCGATTACGTCAATGCGCGAAGCGCTGAAAGATGAAGAAAGAAGGGGGAAAAAAAGAGAACAAAAGAAGATCGCTCGTACTTGGCGGCTTCGAACTCGGCCTGTAATCTCCTGGCTTCCGCGTCCTTGGCCTCCACCTCGGACTGTATGCGTTGCACCTCCTCCTGCTTGGCCCTTATTTCCTGCTCGAGCTTGGCGCGCTCCGCGGCCTCCATCTCGTTCGACAGCTCCAGCTTCTCCATCATCACCGTCAATTCCTACGTGGCACAAAAACACGCGTGAGAGACATTGCTAAATCCGCTTGACGGCTTGAAAGGGAAGCTAAATGAGCTCTCCCGCTAACCTTCTGACGATTCTCCAGCTCCTCCTTGGCGGCTTGCAATTGCTTCAGCTGCTCCTCCAAGCGCCGAATCATTTCCTGGGCCTCGTTCAACTCGGCTTGCCGCCTGTCCATCTCCTCTGCCATGTTTCTTAGCCTCTCCTCGTACTCTTGCTGTTTCTTTTCCGCGCGCTCACGTGCGGCTATCTCCAATTGCAGTTTCTCCCTCTGTTGCTGTTTCGCGATCTTTTCGTCCCTGGCCTGAGCCTGACACACACAAGGAGGAATCTCCCGTTTACGATCCGATTGCAATTGCAAGCGTGATAAGTCAGCGCTCGTCTCCCATTATTTCATCCCAATTAAATGAGGTGAATTTTAACGATCGCGCACTTGCTGCATCATCGCAGTCGCGCTGCTAGATATTAATTACTATAATCCTGAGATAAATTTAATATGCCATAACGATTATATAAGACGACGTCGAATATGTTAATCGGATGCCGCGATAACGTTAAAGTTACGTAATCCGGCTCTAGATAAGTAAATGTACCAGTAAATTCACTCCTTTACTGATCCCGCGGCATACGTATGATATAATGTTATTCACGCGTAATATGTCATACCTTCATCTGCTGCACGTCGATTGTGTCCGGCTTACGTCTGCGCATGTAGAGCTCGTGATTGCCCATGCATAGCGCGAGAATTCTCTTGTTAATCTTGACTCTGGTGGCGAAAAAGACAAAGTCCGGCGCCTTCTTGTCGATTGGCTTGATTATGAATTTCTTATCGTTGAACGAGATATTCCGTATCTCGGACCAGGGGAAGCCGATTTTCGGCGTGAGCTTATCGTCCTTCTCGTAGATGTTCAGACCTAAAGCATCCACACCCAACCAAAGATCTGTGCCCTTCTTGTTGCGAATTTCAAAGTAATTCACACCATACATCTCTAAGTCCTACGGAAAAAGCAAAAAACAAAGGAAAATGCTAAAACGATACCAGAAAAATCCGACAGTAGGCAGTATTCCTCAACTTCTCGCGCGACGAGATATTCGGTAAACGGGGGAAAAATAGGGCGGAGACAACGTCCCGGAAACGACCGGTTAAAAACTACTGCCTCACAGGCAGGCGAGAGTCGAGAGCTAAAGTACCATGATTACGCGAGTCGTTACTAAGCATAATTAAAGCGCGACAATCGTGTAATTATTGCAAAGTAAATGAGATGCAAGTCTGCGGGATCGCACGAAGACGGACATCATTTCCACGCGAGGAAATCCGTAAAGGAATACCGTAAATTCAATTTTTCAGATAATAATCCGCATTGACACGGAAACAGAAAAGTTTTGCTCAATACAAATGCCTAACGCAAACATCACAATCGCAATCGAAATTTGCCATTTGCTTCGGTTTTTCTTCAAGTCTTTCGCAGATCTTGAATCAGAATCCTGTATACACGCCACTTGAACAGATACCTGAGCAATTTTAAGATACTCCATCATGGCGTCCTCTCGCAGCATGCCACGGTGCTCCTGCCACCAGTTTGTGATCGAGCTGTCCCATTCCTCCTTGCTCATCTTATGCTGGTCGACGACGCGCTGCGGCAGCAGGCGATCGTTCGCCAGGAAGCCAGTGGGATGGCTGCCCTTCTGATAGTCTCCATGTCTCGCCTGAACCGCATACGAGGCCAGTAGGACGGATGTTTCCGGTGGGCAGTATATTTCGTCGGTGAGGATAGCATTCTTCACCTGCGTCAAAAGCATCAATCAGGTATATTGATAAGTAATATTTGAATAACGTTCGCATGCACGCACGCGTGAAGAAACATGATTGTAAAACAGCAATTTACGTAAGCAATTTTATAAAACATTCATATACCGATGTGCATAAATTTTTTTATATAATAAAATTGTTTATTACACGTTATTTATTGCACATTATTCGTGCTTGCGCAAGTGGCATTATCCCGCGGAACGTTATTCCTGAAGAACGCGATAACAGCCGGCTCAACTGTGCAATTCAAAGCGTGTTCCTTGTGCTCGTGCGTTCGCCGCGGGAAATAAGACGCGCGAGAAAAAGCTAATCAGGATAAACAGACGACTGTCCGACCGGCGAGTAAATGCGATGCATTGTTTTTACGATTGCACCGGCTTGCCTCTGGTCTCTCGATTCAATCTGAGGTCTAAAATTTACTTCGAGAGAGTAAGAAAATTAATAATCGCTGCGTCGCGGTGATTAATCGTGATGTACAGCTGCTCTTTACCTGAAGGTAAAAAAGTCGAAGCGTGATGTCCTGTATCAATTCCTCGGCGACGTCTTCGGGATAGAATTTTGCGCGGAACTTGAACTGCAGTGGCGTCTCCTTCTTGACCTCCTGGTTCATCACCTGAAAATATCAGAGGGATAAGTGCCAACTCTGGTTTTCAAGTGAGGCTCAATAATTCAACGCTCGACAAACGTGTAAAAGCGTGCACGGTGTTTACAGGTCGCATTGTAAGATAACAGTTGGACATGCGAACGAATAGTTCTCGTGACGTGATAATCATGTGAACGTAATGAACATAATGAGATGTGGAACTGAAGTTGCGAATTATTGAAAAGATGTTTCTCGTCGAAGAAGATAAAGCATTCTTTGAAACTTTAGATCTAATATATACCTTAATATACTATTTAACAAAATTTATAGTATATACTATATTGTTATAATTATAAATATAAATACTAAAAATTATATTAAATATAATTCTTAGTATATTTTAATAAAATGCTGATAATGTGATAAATAAAATGCTGTACATATTTGCAAAATATTCTATCAAACTCTCTCTTTGTCAACGTAGAATTTTAATCTTTGCGAGTATCTAAATCCCTTTCCTTGTAAAGATGTTCCATTCGTCGCGAATGATTTCACGTTTTATTGTCAACGTTATCACCTAAGAGTTCATCATGATTACGTAACGCAATATCAATGTCGCCGATGCGATCAAAGTCGAATATCTCCCACCGTTTCTCAAATGCACGTAGGAAATATTCGTTGTACTTTGAGAATATGCGTAACTACAATGAAAGTACACGTGCACTCGTGTGTTTTATGCTTCTTCAACAAATATATATGCCCAGCAGTTGTGCAGAAAGTCAGAAAGTGTTATCCCACTCGTTTCTAAATTTTTTACAACAACGTGTCTTATATTTTATTCCAAAAATTACGCTATTGTCGTGTAAAAGTAAGAAAAGCAAGATCAAACGACAAGACAGTCATTCATTGGCACAAACGATACTTCTGCATAATTTCTATTTAACAACAAACTGTTTACGTCATCGCCGGAATTTTCTGTTACTCATACAGCCTCGATAAGTGGAATTAATGATCCTTTTTTTAAGGACGGCAACGATCTCGACCGCGAATAATAGATCATAACAGATACAATCGGCATTATTATGTTACATTAAAAGCACTCAAAAACGATAAGTATCGTTAAAGTTATTAGAGTGCCAGGCAAGAAGGCACTTGAAACACCGGCTCCATACGCGATGAATGCATTTGCCTTAGTCACTCATTATCCATTCCAGAGGAAATACGTATCTTATCCGGGTGTATCACCTGGAAGAACTTACGTCACGACAATACTCGGCTGCTTGAGAGTTTGTTCTCCGCATCGTCGACTACTTTATCTATCTTTATGATTAAAGACGAGCGAAAGAGCCGGCATCGCATAGAACCAGCTTTACCCGTGATATACCAGAGATAAAAATTGAGAGCGTTTTTTGAATTGTTATCGTGCCGATAATTAATGCATTGCTCGCGGTATCTCTAAGCGCAATGGTAAAAAGTAATGTCTAACGTGTAGCGAACTAGTACAATAGTATGTGCAAGTCGTGTTTCCTACTTCCAGAATCGAATGAATTCGTGGAGATTTGTGTAATATTGTATTATATATGGATTTATTTATCTTTACTGTTATATTTTTGCTTCATACAACAACTGCCAAACATGCTGAACTGTCATGATTGATATTATTTCACAAGGAAACAACGTACTTTGCATTCGATTACTTCTACTTAATTCGAGGATCTAAATCTGGGCGCAGAGAACTCGTTAAAATAAAATGCAAGCATCAAAAGATTCTTTGCAATCTTACGTGACAGATTTTTTGGAGACCGCACGGAACCACCTGCAATTATTTGCCAATGTCACATATCATTTTCTCAATCAATATTATTGTACATATATTCTTGATCAAAGATGGTTTCCGTATTTATAATATGTATTATATACTTCATTATATTCTCCACCTCATTATAACTGATCATAAAAATCTCTTACGATCTTATCAAAGAGAGAGAGAGAAACTAAAAGATCGTAATAAACAAATCTCTTAATACACATACGTACAAACACACACGCAGTGCCACGTGCAGCGTACATCAATCAAGACAGAAATAACAAGGCATAATTAGATTATGAGTATGCTCGGCAAGCATACGTGTATTTTTGTACGGTGCACAGGTTTTTCGCGAATGCAAGCAGATCGTCAATTCGCGTCCGTGTGTCAGATACGTCTCAAGGACGGCACCTTCGAAAACTCACCAGTCATCACGATCGTGATCATGATGTAACGGAATTGCCCTCTTATCAAACAACGTGTAATTCATCGTTGCCGTTTTCATACGTACACGACAAGTGGTTCGAAGCGACGTATCGTTCGGCGACGTATCGTTCCAAGTCTGGCGAACGTAGAAACGCAGGCAGAAATGCAAGACTCGCGAGTAGTGTTACACAAGCGAAATATCAGCTTGGCAAGGGGTCTTTCAGGAAAGACGACTCGCTTCTCGTGAGAGAATTCGCAAGGAAACTCGCGAGAGAATTCACGTCGCTGAACGTGCATCGCTTCTCTGGGAGCATGCAACACAATTGATTGAAATGCTGGATCCATGTACTATTCTTAACAACTTACCCTAGACAAGAACGAAAGTCCACTCTTCCAGTTGTTAGTATTGCGGTTAGCATGCGTTCAAAGAATGAAAATACGGTAGAGTTAAAAGTATTGCGATATAAAGCGACCCGCTGTCTACCTCGACCACGAAATCCTTGAAATTGCCACGCGATTTGGAGTACATTAAAATTAAAATGTACAAGAGAATATGTCTAAGAAGGGAATGTTGTAGATTCTTCTTCTATTCGCCAATGCGCAGGGCAATTTTGAGGATTGTCGTGGCCAGGAACAGAAAATGAATCAAAATCAGCGGAGAAATGTTATGTCCCGCTCTTTCATTAATCATAAATCTTAATTCTAAGTTCTTGGTAGGGAGATTGTCAAAATTTGAGAAGTAAAATTTCAGTTTGAGGCTTGATTTAGGCTTGAGGGCAATTTCTCATCAGCCATTTATATGTCAACAGTTTCTATATCAAAGGCGCGAGTATTTCGCTCAAGTGAAACAAGTTTGTCATTAAAATTATACACATTCAACTTGAAAAAAAAAGTTCATCGCACACTCATACAAGTCGTAAATCCGGACAACCAGTCTCGAGTACATTTGTCGTCCCGGATGAGGTGACGTCTTCTAGATCCGCTAACACCGAAAATAACTGAAAGAGCCATGAGGTTTTCAATCTCATGCGTTCATCGATATATAAAGTCGCTATCGACGAATGATGTAGTTAACATATGCCTAAAAACTTTTCTACATTCGTTTTGAATGCTGTTTACGATTTCCTTAACGAATCATGAATCACTGTGAATATGAAACAAATTTTTGTAATATTTTTATTTAAACAAGCTTGGCTGAATTACATAAAAAGCAAGATTAATATGCATATTAATGCAATCCAAAGAAATATACGATGCCAAGTTTATCGTTCAAAACATTAGTTTCTTTTTATGATTCATATAATTTCTACATTAACACATTCACCGCCACGACATGCAATGTGTTGAGACATATGAATAGAGAAGCATAACCGGCAAACTGTATATGTATAAAGCTTAATAAGTACCTTTATTTATCAAAATTATAGAAATAATTACATGGACATCAATAAACCAATTGACACTGTAATTAATTGTGTCACTGTTTTGATATAAACGGAAAATCAGCTGAATTAGTCGTGGCTTTGTTAAAGTGAATCTGTTAAAAGAGCATACAAAAAGATATTAACAACATAAACGTTTAAGGATCAATGTCGGAGCCGTGGTGCTATTTTGGGCCAAAGTAACGGATTGATATCCGCATTTCAGCTTCTCATCTTAATCTGCAATCGATTCGTCCTGATTCTCCCGGTGTGCGACGCAATCTTGATTGGCGCCTAGCCGGTCATCTAGCCGGAGATGACCTCGCAGAACATCCAGGGTAACAGGAACACGGCAGATGAGGAGGAGATACGCTGGTGAACAGGCCGGAGTGACACGCGAGAAACGAGACGCTAGAATCCTGCTAATGTGCATTACGTAACAGTCCACGGTTCACAGGCGAGGAAGAGTGCACACCTGTGCGAAGCCGATGCCTTTTTCGACGTGCAACTCGTTACGATGGCACCATGCCAGCGATCAGATATCCTCGAGACTAGTCCGTGGCTCGTGGAGTCCTTGAAGAGACGCAGCCATCGTCTGCTTGGAAATGGGTCTCAACGCGTCGCCTTTATCACGCCGGTTTGTTGCGACTGCGCCATTCTTCTTTGACAATGACACTCGACAGCGACAATAAAATTAGGTGGTGTCAGAGAGAAGCAGAGAGAAGTAAGGAAAAACGAAGGTCGCACATGTCTTCCTTGGAATTTTCATCCTGGACTTCCTCGTCGTGAAATAAAAGCTGCGCTCGTTGCGTTATTCGTTTATCATGAGAAATCATCAAGTTGCGAAGTTCACTTTTGTCCATTTGTATATTCAGGTTTGATTTGTTCGACGTAGTAAAGATAGCGTATCTTTCATCTTTCTTTTATTTTAGTAGCATTTACGTTGCGGCGATGCAAATTGCAAACGCATACGTTTCATGTACGCTGCGTTCGTTTGCTCCATACAAAACGTCTGACGGTTCCGACATTATCCACAAAAAGAAAAAGAGAGAAGAAATTGATTTAATTTTCTGAAATCCGCGGAATAAATTCCGATGTCAAGCCGTGTCTAAAAGGTGCCTCGAAACGTTTGAGAGCGTCGTGCTTCACGGTCGCTACAACGAATTACGATCCAATTAGCGATAAATTCATCGCGCGGTTAATTGCGAAACGTGCGCTCCTAAGCACGATTGGAAGTATTAGCCGTACCTCGTACGTTACTCATTATCAGGGAATTCCGACCATGTCTTAGACACTGATAAAACTGTCATTCTTACATCGTGTATTAATAAAAGTGACAAGGACAATAATACACCGAGATACCGCCTTTTTACAAATCGGCGTAACGCTTTGTGAAGCAAAGGCAATGGTACATTTTTGTTTTTTAAAATTGAGAGCTTTTATTACTTGAAATAAATCAGAATTGAATAAAGAACGATCAGACTGAATTATCTTAATTTCTGACAGAGAGAGAATACGATTATTATATTTTATAAGATAGATAAATACGCGAATGACCAGTTAAAGAATGCTGAAATTCATAAGGACTTCCAGTTTCCATATACTTTGTTTCAATGAGAAAACAATATATTTTTCTTGCAGTATAATTCGCGACGGTACATTTCACTGCAAGGAAGAATTTATTCGTTGGGCCTTGACGGAGAAATAATACGCGCAACGTAATCTCAACATGCGTATCGCGCTGGCGAACGTTCGCAATTCACGCGAGAGTCGACCTTTATTAAAGGGTTAATATGAATCCTAATTGAGAGAAAGTGACGTGCCATAGGAAGACTCGAGAGAAAAGCGAGCGGAGCGAACAACAATTCCGCGTGGCAAATTAGGGTGCATAAATTTCTTGGGGAAAATTTCTTGCAGTCCAATTTCAGATACTTTGATCCTATCTATTACATAAATTATTATAGATTGTATTATATAAAATATTCTGATCTCCAATACATTCTGATTTACATTCTAATACAAGAAAATTATTTTTAGTTTATAATTTTAATATTGGACTTTGACCAGCGCATAATCAATCTTTCGCTCAACATAGATTTAAACGCAGTTCAGCTTGTAAATGTGAAAATGTAGTGATAAATTTCCTTTTTTTATAATTACTATAAGCAATCAGCGATTAAATGCTTCGCACTTTCTCGCGGAGAAATTCCACAGGCGACTCGTCGTCGCGTGATTCATCGGCCGGTATTTTCATACAACATGACGTAATACGCTCGATTGGATCGTTTAATAAGCGACACGCGTATCAGACAATGCGCGCGGGCGGTCAGTCGCGTTCCTCTTTCTCGTTTCTCTCCCTTTTATCGCAATCGCGATGCGATAAGCCGGCTCGCTTCTGCGGAGACCGGCGCCCTAGTTTCTTCTTTAAATCTCTGCACGCGAAATCCTTGCGAAACGACTGGCAACATCACAGGAACATATCTTTCTTCCGAGATGAGAATACCACACGATAAAGTAGGAGAATCCTTTTCTCGTGCCACTCGTGTAACTTTTTCACACTTCTGCCTGTTGCATAATCATTCCTATGAGAATTTGTTTAATCGGCTCTTATATATTCTTTCCCGATCATTTTATTAATCTTCAAGCCTTTTGCAAGATCTCATATTTTTCCAATTAATATCAAATGTATCTGAAATTTTTTTAGACGTTCTAAATATTTATTGTTTTACATACACGCAGATTTTTCCTTCTCGTAATAATGAATAAAAGATCATTAATGTCTTAGCATATTTTCCTCTTCGCAAAATGACCAATTTTTCTTGCCATCCCGGTTACGTATGCGAGACAAATATCACATTTAACATATAATTTACGATTCTCTATGGCTGACTGTAGTTAGTCACCGTCTTTCTGTCATTTGTCCCCTGGTACACCTTTGTTTCCCAGAAACGCGCGGAAGGGTCCCTTCCGAATTCTTACCAGGCCATCGTCGAATTCGTCGTCGTCCGTGTCCGAGTCCGAGCAGCCTCGCAGCTTTCGAACTTTCTTTTTCACCTCCTTCTTCACCACCCTCGCTATCGCGCTCTCCGGCTGCGTGCAATTGTCTCGTCATTAAGGGGGAAAATTTAACGGGTGCTCTAACAATAACGATACGCAGGATATCTCAACGGGGATACGCTCATGATAATCTGTGTCGAGCAGAGCTACTCTACGGATCTACTGCGGCCTAATGAACGATCATGTTGAATCACAAAATGATGAATCACAGACAATGCACTGCTGCAGCATTCGCACAGCTATCTGTAGTAACAGATAACACAATTGCATTATCTAATCTTCGGTGATGCTAAATTCATGTAAGTCTTTCGTAAATCAGATAATCTGGACTCGTCAAACACGCTTTGTAAATAAAAAATGTCTTAACCGTTTGAGACGCAGGTCTTTTCTGATACACACATGACCCGAATAATAGTGATAAAAATACATTCTCGCAAACGCAACGATAGAAACGATGGAAAAAAATTCTTGTGCAATAAATTACATTTGAATAATTAAGATACTAAATTCGTCTTTAAAATCCCTTATTCAAGAATTTACTAAAATATTCCATTGAAATGTAAATCGTTGGTTTACATTTTAGACAGTTGAAATGTCTGAAGAGAGATCCTCTTTTCTGACGAGTACGAGTCGCAACGAACGGTCGCAGACGGTCCCCCTCGTGCATTAACACGTTAACCCATATATTCTCTCCCATCTTTGTTCTTCAGCAGCTATTCACCGCTGGAATCTAGCTCTGATGTTTTATTTATCGCAGTGAAGAAGTGTGCGTAGCCGACGACGCATATCTAAATGCACTCGAAGTTCACCGTACGATGCTGCATATGCAACTACCGTAATTTACAACTCTGACAGGCAAAACGACAGACTGGATAGTTTTATTTCTGCACGCCTTACTTGGAATTTACAAAATGGAACAGCTCTTTACCATTTAACTCGAGAGATTTATTTCCACCTAATTTCATACATAAAAAGACCAATAAATACCGTTTTTAAGACAATGAATGATATAATTTAACTATTCTGTTTAGAAACTTCACTTAGAAGACATTCATGTACCGTTGGCGTGAAAGCATTAATAATTTCGCAATAATTCTAACAGAGAATACTGTTTCTTAAACATGCTTTAAACACGCGTTTAAACGTCGAGGCGCAAGAGCAAGAAAGAATGAGTCGCGTGTAATTTTCCAGCCGAAATAGATGCGAATGCTCAGGAGCGTCAAGACGGGGCCGCCTGAACGGGCGCTATTGCCCTGGCAGCTGGTTTTCAGCGATTGGTATTTGAGTGCACAGGTTTCAAGCGATTTTCACCTGGCGACCACCTGTCCCCACAGGTTTTTCCTCTGCTTTTCCTATCGCAAGCGTTTGAAAGTTCCACGAAAGGATCGCGTACGAGGACGTAGCAAGAAACCTGGAAACAGGTTCTCGCCGACGTGAAAACGACGTCGGACCGCGCTGAAAAAGGCGACCGGTCGCGAGTGAACAAGTGGCGACTGTGTCAAGGTGAAGGCGCGTCGTCTCTCCGGCTGTAACCAGCCGGTGAAAGCCGATCGTGCGTCTGTCCGGTCTGCAAGTAACTGTACTCGGGCTCGAAAACCGAAGTCACCCGATCGCGAACAGGTAGCAAAACTAGATGCTGCGATCGCTCACTGAGCATCGATATCAATCCTGAAATCGATCACATCTGATTAATTCAATCGTACGTGTACACTTTATGATGTCAAACCGAGAAAACGTTCTTCTTGAGAAACACTCTTATGAAAGACACAAACACATAATGATGAGGAAAACTTTGAATAAAGATTGCAGCATGAAGAATAATCGATATGAAATTGCAATTTTTATGATTAATTATGATGAAGGAAGTAGAGTGTCGCGTGTAATCGAACGGTAGCTTTTCGTGGGGCAACGGTCGCAAATGAATGCAAATCTCGCATAAGACTCCTGCGAAAGTTTCTCGAACCTGGTCCGATACGCATCGATAGTTCCAATTTCCTAACAAGTTACGACCTGCGAAAGTCGCTCGTAAAGTCTACATGTCGCATTACTTTAATAAACGAACGTAAATTAATACAAAGTCGAATTTAAACAATTAAACATGATAAGAATGATTATTATAAACTCTATTTCTCAAATATACTAAAACTTATTAATTTAAAAATTTGAAATATAAAAATAAAATAATTTAAAAGCAAATTAAATTTGATAACTTCTCCTAAAATTATAGAAGAAAACTCATCTATTATCTCTATTTATACTCTATTTATCTTTCAAGATATTAAAATTTTACGAGAAGAAATTAATGTACTGTAAAAAGAGTGCATTTTCGCACGAATATTTACGACTACCGCAAATTCATAGGAAAAGTTCGTGCGTTTCTGCGTGACGTCTTTGAGGAGCAAGAATCGTCAGAAAAACCACGCTCGTGGTACGCCGTCATCAGAAAAAAGAAGCATGAGAACGTCGGAACACGTGTCTCGCACTTGAAAGCCGATGACATCAGCATTTGTCACCGACGAACTAAGAAACCAAGAGCTCTTTTATCTCTGCTATGCATACGATGAAGTAAAAAAGCTATCTCGTCGGCCACGTACTGTGTATTCAATCAATTGAGTCCAATCAAGAAAACCTCGAACAGAAAAACGAGAAATCGATGAGAGAACAGAAAATAAATACCGCAAAACAAGACGCTAAGCAAGGGAGAGAAGGTGTAACGAACGGATCAAGAAATTTAAATGCCATTAAGCGAAACGAGTAGATCAACTGCTCGGTCCACTCGCCAGGCAGACCCGGCGAAATGCACATAACGGGTAGCATAATTAAAAGAAATCGAGGGGAGTAGTCTTAGAAAGTCCCAGGTGCCACGTCGCGGTCGCTTAAGCACGGATTTCGTGTGAATCGGTGCAACGTCGTGCGCCTCCGCCATCGGGTGCCGTTTAGGAACTCCACGCAACATCACCGTCAGGATACCCGCCGTCTGCAATTCCTTAGGAAGTCGGCAATTACTTGCTGCTCCGTGCATTAATTCCATATACTTTGCGCGTGCGCGTAAGCGTAAATCTGATGCACGCCCGACCGTGGAGATACCTAAATCGTATGCGAAACACGAAAAATATATCTGATATATATCTAAATTGGAGTTGCACACGGCAGAACTGACCTGCCAGAAGATGAATCCCCGGAGACGAGCCCGAGATTAAAACATTACATTACGAGTTTCGAGTGTTCTCCATCGAAAAAATTTGTTACATAAGCTGTTCGCGGACAGTCGTGAAATATATCTTCTTGATTTATGAAGCATAAGATGCAACTTTCAACTGCTCCTTTCTATAACATCTTATTTTTCTCAATATATTGAAAGTTTTTTTGTTTTTTTTTTCCAAATCGCTATCAGTTTTCAATGTAATGCAAATCAATGTAAAATAGAAAATATGAAAAATTAAGCCTTGCTGATAAATGCTAATATTTCATCGTTACTTTGGTTTCCTCATTTTAATATATTAATTTTAATATGTTTATAACGGCATTTGATCATGATTTCTAATCTACATCTAGCAATATATTGCTACATTTCGGAGCTTGATCATTACGATTCTACAATGTAAGACTGACTGCAAAGCAGACGCCAGCTCGCAACGGTCAAGTATCGCTCGTGGATAATAATTTTGACAATCTCCAGTTTTCATTCATGCTCGTCGACGACGTATCCACGTCGATGCACGCGGGTGAGCATGTCACGCGATGATGATGGCATAACCGCCGCTGCGAGATCCAGCTTTCAATACCATCAACAGCGGAAAGTGATCATGATGGTACCCTTACTCGCAGCGGACACCCTTAAACCGCCGACGAAGCCAGCGCGGAACTTCATAACCGGTTTTGATCCTCGCCGTGAATAACGTGCTCCAGAAATTATACAAAAGACGAGCAATGTAAGGCAGGTAGTCTTTATCAAGCGAACTCTTATTTACAGATCAACAACTCTGCAACAATTTTGAGAACGCTCGTAAAACCGGTATCAACACTGATATAAATATTAAAGAGAGAAAATATTGTTAAATTAATAATAATAATCACAAACTTCAAAATAACATAATTTAATAATTTAATATTTAATATAATAATTCAATATTTTTTAATATAATAATTTACTATTTTAGGACATTTTCCAGCAATTTATGTTCATCTATTTTTTAAGTATTTATTATTTATGTAATAACTTGTCGATCGTATGCTGGCTCGGAGAAGGCCCGTAATTCACGGATTTTCGGTTAGACGGTCATTGTGAGTAACTTAACCGACTCGGAGAATCAAATCCGGCTACGGGGGGAACAAGCAGGAAGCGGGACGAAGCGTTACGGGACGAATACGTAAATATATCCTACCTTCTTGTAGAGCTTGATCCAGGTGAGGTCACCCTTGTTGTCGGTGTACTGGAGACCGAAGAACCACACCTCGCGCAGCCCGATCGTCTTCACGACCTGGTCGAACAGCTGCTTGCCCGTGGTCGTGTGCTGGATCGCAAACTCCAGCTCGGCGTCCATCGTCGTCACCCTCACGTTCATCTACGCGCCGGGGCACATGCAAACAAAACGACGCCGTCAAGTCGAGTGCAAGTGAAACGCATCACCCGGTAGAACCGGGAGACTTAACTCTTTACAAACGCGCGTGAAGATACCGCGAGCATCTTTTTACGTTCTCTCTCTCGAAGCAGCGAACTCGCTTCGTCATTTTTCGCACGCGGGCTCTCACGCGTCGGGAACGAATTTGAATTTGAAAGACGCGCTACTCCGAGTGCGCAAAGTGCGCCGTGATTGCCGTGAAGCTTGCCAGTTTGAAATCCCAAACTTCAAGCAAACTTCAAGCAAACTTCAAGCGAGTCGGGAGGCATTCGAGATATCTTTTCGAGGTGTATGAAGTACACTGCCGATCGGTCGATCAAAGAGAAAGAGAGAGAGAGAGACACGAGTGAAGTTTCGAAATTCGAAATCGACGCGCCGGTACCGCCAACGGCCGGCTTACCATCTTGCCGCCGGCGACCATGTTTGCGAGATTCGTGGAGCACCTTTACAGCCGAGAACCAACCACCACTCCGACAACGATTCGCGCGAACTGTGTGGGTTCGGACACGCGAAAATTCCAAGCGCCGGGGAGCACGCGAACACACTCGTCGACGGCGCAGGATCGACTCGGCACGGATTGGAGACGGGCGAGAGCGCAATCCGCTTTCACTGGTCCCTCGAGCTGGACACAATGGTTCCCGACGCGAATGCAACCGGCGGCGTTCGCGACCCCCCTCCCTCCATCCCTCCTTTCCTTTCCTCGTCCTCCTTCTCAACCGCCGTCCTCAAGTTGCGACGCGCAACGGTGCAACGTTACCCCCTCCGCGGCGCGGCACAGATAGCGGTCACGTGGGGAAGCCGGTTCGCGACACGCCGACCAATCGCGACGCGCGAACGCCGCTAGCGCCAGGCGCGCGCGGAAGGAAGCGACCCCGCCTGGTTTGGGGCCCCGTACGAGCGTGCGTCGCTGTCGCGACGCGCCGACGTTTTTGGGCACCGGCGGCCTCCGATTGGCGGGATCCGCTGGCGCGCGATCGCACGCGCAAGCGCGTTTATTTGATTGCATAATTTTGCGCTTCTGCTTTTGCAGGATCTCCTGAGGATGCGGAAACTAAAGCTGCGGCGCGCTTGATTTATCTGCGCGCGACGGTTTGATACGCGTTGACCAGCGTCAATGAAAGCGGAAAAGCGTGGGCGACGCGCGGAATGCACATGCTACTCGTATCGAGTTAATATACAGGGTGTCTCGACGCTTTTATCGGCAAATAAATCGGTATCTTGTTTCACGAGGTTGCAGGACTCGCGGTTGGACTTTGCCCGGAAAACGTTTAACATTTATTTCGCAAGTTTTATTGCGACCGTTGAATAACGAGCAAAATCAAAGTTCAAAACTATTTTCCGATATAAATATGCAAATAGATCCAGCGCGTTCCTCTTCGTTTCGGTCTTCTCTGATTTCGCGAGTCATGCAGTTTTATTAAAAGGCACTCTATCAGTAAAACTATTGAATTTCACGAGCGGCCGCTCTCTCGGCGAAAGAACGCGCGAGATGGCTTCCGTACGACGACGCGAGTGAGATATTCCTCCTCGCAGACCTCAAATACGTTAAAGGCCGATGCCTTTCACGCGGCAATATATGCGATATCGCATTCCTTTCATCGTCATCGAGCTGCGTAAGGCAATGCGAATTGCCTGTAAGCGAGACGCGCGAACGGCAAAAGGAAGAAATGGTAACAAAAATTCTCGATTTCTTCTTGAATTGTTTAACAAACAAAATGCCGGAGAGGACAAGTTTGCATTACCTAAATGACTCGAATAACTTGTAATTTAAGTAACACAACAATTTCCAATCATCTTGATTAAAATAATTTAATACTTGTTCTTTTCTTGTTATTCGATTTCATTTCTGATCAATTTATGCAGAAAGATTCAATCAGATACAGAGTAGCTTTTCCTCAATTCGGGCGCATCGTACGCAAATAGACGGACAATTTCTTACATAATAAATGTACGTGTCTCGAATGGATTACGTAAAAAAAGAAGAAAATTCAGTTGCAAACGGCAGACGAGACACGTCTAAATAATAGAGTACGACGTTTTATTTCTGCGCGCAGGTGTTTTTCGCCGGCGATCCCAATAAAAGATAACGGTTACATAATGTAATGTTCGCAAAGTGTTGTCTTAAAAGCGATCGCCAGACCATTTTTGCGGACAAGAATAGACCACGTTTTCCATATCATTCACCACACGTCAGATAAGATGCACGTCTTCCTCCATGTACAGCAAATACGTACATAAAGCGTTTATACAAAAACTTTGTTATTATTTAATCTGGTGATTAAGACTGCTCAATTTCGATCTTGATGCTACAGCCATAGTTACGAACGTGAAGGAATCATCAGATAATTATTTTATCATTTCAATCTAGTTCGAATTTTTTCATTAAATTTCTGGAATCGTTCTTGAAAATTTTTAAATCGATAGCGATAATCTCGATGCACGTATTTGCTATCAATGTCGATAGAAAGTACAAATACTTTTCGCAACAATAACCAGGTATACATACCGGCTTCGGCATCGTGGCAGCTGTGTTCGCTCTGACCAAACAACGAAACTATCCCTCTGAAACACAGATAATAGAATTCCGATTAAAATGTAAGCCCTTCGACAAAGAAACACCGCCAGAGAGAATATTGAAATTTGCAGCGTATATCTACTCTCAAATTCTCTCTCCTCGCATCCTAATTTTTTAATCTCGATACTCTAATACTTTTGTAGTACATCCTTACTTATATTTTTACGAAATAGCGTTACGGCGGCCGTTACATTGTCGTTCTCTATCGCACTAACGTCTCCAACATGTAATTACAGCGCTTAATTAGTCATTTAATTACAGCAGATCGACTCGTCGAGTAAATTATAATAAAATTGCATGTACTCGTGAATAGAAGTCGACGGTATCAGAGTTGGCGGGTTTCGGATATTGACTTTACGTGAAATCGCATCTGGTTCAACAAGTGACGTTGAGTATTAATCATCGTCAGCACTAAACGTTATTAAGACGTCAATGAACCTCTAAAGACGCATCTTCTCTAATTTCATGTTAGCTATTATATTCATTTTAACATTAAAATTTCAAGGCAGACGGCGGATCTTACGTCAGGATAACTTTAAGCTTCGAATTAAACTTCTTTCGTACAAGCCACTTAACGTCAGTCCAAAGATAAACAATTTCATCAGGAACATTTTCTCACGAACAATTGATCGTAATGTTGTAATAACCGTAATTGATATACCGTAATCAGGATATCTTGTATGTCTTGTGATTGTTACTTCCTATTCGCACGATTTTAAGTATAGCGTGTGCGCCAAAGCCAACAAAAATTGTAAACAGCGACAATGATATAAGTGATCCGAAAGTTACGTAAGTGATCCTTCTTGTCACCGTTCGAGTCCGTTAATTATCTCGAGATAAGTATGTACATGTAATTGACGTACGCGAGATGATTTATATGCTAACGATTTATTCTGCCTCGTTTTATCATTCGATTAATAATAAATTTGAAATTATAAATATCAAAGAACGCGCATTCGTTGAAGATTTTTCACATAAGCAAAAAGTGAAAAAACACAAATAGTAAGATTGAGCAAAAAACAAAAAAAGGAATATTAAATTATTCCAATGATAAATGGAATATATAATTGTTTTAACATCGATAGAACTTAATCAACAACTAATGATAATGAATCGTTTCAGCGTTTTCACGCGTTATTACCGGTGATCTTAATTACGAACGGTGTCTTAAGCGCCGGATACGGACTCATTGTTATACACGTTCGTAGCACATAATGAAGATGCAATATTTTAATAACAAGTTGCTATCGAACAATTAAACGGTCAAATTATTTTTACATCTTACGTAACACTATAACGGAAACGCCCGCCTCGGTAATTATTAATTAATTTTTTTACTTTATCACGATGTTATCTCTGCAGACTTCCCAAAATCTTCCTCCAAGCTTTCTATGCCTCTCATGTCTATTTTCTCGTTTGTGGCAGATTTAAAGAGCCTAAGTTGAACGCACGCACGCACGCACACGAGGACGAGCCTCCGCGTCGGAAGCAGACAAGGGGACACGCGTTACAATGCAAATCCACGTGACCGACATCCGCCGCAGCGAGGGGAGTGTCCGCTGCGTCGTCTAGCATTCCCCTTTTTATCTAGGACCGACGACGTGCACGTTCGTTGAACCGGTACTATCTCTTTTTCTCTCTTTCTCCCCCTTGCCCCGAGTTGCCGGTCGAATCTTCGCCATTGAAAAATCTCGGTGCACGCGTTCCGAGTTCCGACACGAAGATGAGATGCACGTTCACGATGAACAACCGGAAACAATTCCGCGGTATCGCGGTTTTACGAAACACGGTAAAATTGCAACGTTACACGATGACGCGTTGGACAAACGCGTTGCAATAAAATTGCGACTCCCAAACGCTTTCCTCGAGCAATTCGGATTCTTCTTCGCTGTCAGTTTTAACATTTTTACGATCGAAATTATTATTTTTACTAGGCGTGTCGCGATATCGTATCTTGGACACACGTGGCGGCGCATTAGAAACGTAGGGCAAACGCTATCAAATTGTGCTATCGATTTATCTTAATTAATCGTCACTGTCTCAGATAATTAGCGTTCATCACAATTGTGCCGCCATCGTGATAAAGAATCGCCCCATGGCGATTTGTTCAAGCTGTAATACGACATGACCAATGCCAGATATGACCGTTTAATTATCATCCTGTGTTTACATTCGATGCGATCTTGACACTGAGCAAACAAAATACGGAATCACGCTGGCGACTGATTTAAACGCTTATCTCCATTTAGCGCCACTTAACGCTAAATGAAATCGCGGTGAGCGTAACGATACCGAGTTAAAGCGACTTGTAACATGAGGATTGCGTTTGAAGCCAACGTGAGATAATCGGCCGCTTTTTGCCGCTAAACGCCCGGCGAAAGCACAGGTGCCTCCAATAGCGCTAATGGTATTTAATCATCTGTCTCGAGGACGTTCATCGGGGAGCATCGGCCATCAATTGTTGCGCAAAACATAATGACTCCTTATTCCATAATTAATTAGTAACTCGCCTCCAAATGGACAAAAAACAAATGAGGATCGTTTACGTGTAATGTGTGCATATAAATATTAACGAGAGAAAATAAAAAATATTTCATACTGTAAATATGCATGATGATCAATATCCAATAATGTAATTCACTGAAATTTATGAGAAGCGACTGATCTGTATCGGTAAAATAAATTAAGCAAATTTGCATGACGATTTTACAACGAATTTATACGAAGTGTGATTAACACTTGATCGACGTGCGATTGTGAGTCTCATCGCACGACGAGATCATGGATCATCGTAATTAAATCAGGTTCAATAGGCGTGCAATTAACAGGTGATCCACGTGACGAACATCCGGACTGCTTCCGCGAGAAGCGCGGCGAAACAAAGCCCGGAAACCGGTATCTCTTCAGATAAAACTGTGCTGGATCTGAATTTTGTATATTTTCGAAAGTCGATTGTGTAGAACCGACAAATATCTTATTGTCATAAGACCTCGTATAAAAACAAACTATAAATGCCGTCCTAAAATATTAACAACTTAGCTCGTAAGCGGAAGGAAGCCGCACGATTTACCGCGATAATCCTCGTCACCGCTTTCCTGGTTATACTAGTTGTACTAGTTATTTATATTGCTGAGAGTGGTCCTTGTATATTCGTGTGCGAGAGTGATGATTCAATTGTGCCGCGGAGTCATAAAATAAATTAAGACGATGTCATCGTGAAAATATATTGTATAATAACGTTCAAACATCGTCGACCTCGACACATAATCATATGTAATACACACATATGTAATGCACATACTGTAGTATAAAAGTTCGAATTTAAAATGTTCAAATAATAGTACTGTTAAGAAAGAGAGAAAGAAAGAGAGAGAGAGAGAGGGAGAATGATATATAGGTCATTAATGTATTCATGTTTCTTATTTTTCGGTAACTTTAAGCAGCGAAGATTCTAAATATTATTTATAGTTACTTTATCTCAAGGAATACGTTAATGATGATCAACACACGCCACTGCTCGCCCGAACATTGTAAAATTTTATCAGTCGTAGTAATCAAAATTTGGTTGCATAGTTGTCCACGTGGGAATAAATAATGTTAATAATATTCGCTCGCATATTTCCTGTTTTTCGGGTTTCCCCTCAAGGCCGTCGCCGCCACATTGCTCCTGACGATTTCAATTTGACGTAGATAAGCGGGACGGGAGAGATGTATGAACGAGACATCCAAGGATCTCTCTCGACGCAACTAGTTGGAGAAGCGCCGCGAGGTATAACGAGCGTGCACACACGGGTCGCACGGGAGAATCTCCGCGCGGACGTAACCTCTATACGGTCTCTGGCGAGAGGTTAAGAAGCCATGTCGCGAGTACAAGATGGCCAAGGATGAGCAGACGGCAGACCGTCGGGAATAAAAATATTGTTAACCAATTTTCCGTTTCTCTCTTTCCTTCGATCGTAACCGAAATGTATTAGAAACGAAAATGAGACTGCAGTCCAATTGATGCTCCAAATGCTTCAAAACACTTCCTTTCCTTTTTTTTTTACTTGAAGGAGGGAAAAGGATAGACGGTGTTCTGAAGCACTTGAAACGTCAACTGAATCGCAGCCTGACAACCATCAACGGGTTAGGGAGGTGATTATGCATTTCGCGAAATAGTAAGAATTGCAGGTCAGCAAATTCACTAAAAAATCTATGACCTCATTGGTCGTCGCCTAGTAAGCCTGCAGACTCTCATCAGATTCTCATCACGATGTACATACGCTAGTTATGCACCGTTAGCTCGCAAATTGTCAAGGTGGTGGCCTCGTGATTTTCTCCCCATTGGCAAACGTAATTTTCTTGATAAATCAGATGCATTAATGACTTTCCTTTTAATATTTCAATTTAATTGATTCTTTGAGTGATTCGAGATCGACTTTCTTGTTCAGACAAAAACATTGATGAATACCGTGATTTACCGTAATTTACTTTCAAACTTCCTTACTACTTCAATACGAAAACTCTAAGACTCAAATTCAATTTCCGCATACCCCAAGTTAACACAAACGTGCTTGCCGTCTATTTACCACGTGAAAGCGAAGGCCTTCGCAAGTATATTTATCAAAATATTTTGCTCCGAGTGTACCTCCGTATTGATGAGTCTGCAGGCGGTAAATAGACAAAGGGAAATACTACTGGATTAATGGCCTAGTTAAACGACAGCTCACGCTCTTTTATCTCCTTCGAAATCACATGTCGAATGATAGTATTGATAAAGAAACTGGAAACGTAATTAAGCCCTAACGTTACTACGTGCCGCCAATCGGTGTCGGTCGCGTCGATCAATCAATTAGCAATTTCCCGTTTCATCTAATTACAATAGAGAACAAAAGGACATGTGGTTACGCGCGACTTGCTAATCAAATCGCCCTGCTTATTAATTCGCCATCTTTCATCCAACAGTCGAACAATTAATACTCCAATTATAAGACACGTAGCGCCGAGCCAGCCAATCGTCGATCAGCGTCAACCGCAGTTGACTTAACTGTTGCCATTAAAATGCTACTTATAACCAATGCATCACGCGGTCTGGCAAGGCGAGCCGACTGAATTTACATGGCGCGCGGCTCGATTGACGTGGATAAGAGCGGGCCCATTCCCGCTTTTCCTTTTCGCATCGCATCCCGCGCGGCACAGAGCCGAAAATGCGGTGGACTCGATTGGACGACTCCGAATCAACGTTACCGGCCAGGGAACGACGACGTCGGCACGTCCGGCGCGTTCGCGAACACCGGCGATCGGCGAGCTCTTCCTCTCCCTCTCGGCTCACTGCCGATCTGCATGGCCGCGAGACTCTCGCCGAGGCGAGAGACGAGTGCGAGCGACTCGCATCCTCGCACGTCGCGTGCGCTGCGACAACCGACGAGAACCGCCCGGGAAGGCTGGAGGACCGACGAGACGGCGCGCTTACCTCTGATTTTCACTTGCGACTCTCCCGGAGATCCCGTGACACGTGCGCCGCACCACATCCACGACTCACACTCGCCTGGCACTCGCGCTCGCGCTATGTTACCTCGCGGCAGCCAGCGTAAGCAGGAAATCGCGCGATCCACACCCAAAAATCCCGTCGCGCTCGGAAAATACTGACACCTCACTGATAATATGGCCGCCGCCGCCACCGCTGCCGCCTCCCGCTCGCCCGCCCGCCGCGCACGCTCCATACGACGTCGCGGTCTGGAGGGGGGGGGGGGGGGGGGAATCACGAGCACGGATCACGCGCGCTATGAAGACGCGCCCGAAAACGCGCGCGCGAATCGTGATGTGCAAATAATTTACGCGGAATTCTCAAACGCAGCGACCACTACTGCTCTCGATTTGCAACGAGATAAAAATAGATTAAAGGTGCGGTTCACTCGGCGCTACAAACGCTTCCAAATATTTTCTATCCTCTTTCTCTTTTCAGGCAAAGAGAAGAATGGAAGTCATTTTGAAGCATTTGCAGCGCGGAGTGGACCACACATTATATTATATCGATACAAATATTCGCAACGATCAGCGTGCAATCATGCGCCAATGATTCAAGGCGATGATTCCTAACCGTACCCCAGATCATGTTTCAGAGGGTACGCTATACCCCTAAAACAGCACCGTTCCTGACCTTCCGTACGTACGTTCCTGTGTCGTGGCTTTGTAACTGCCGCGAGTCGCGCGAGTCAGGGGCCGATGGAACCGTCGAAGACGATTTGCACGTATGGTATCGCGTTGTATGTACGCTAGACCTGCGGTGGTACGTTATGCCCGATCGTTAAAAGAGCCGAACGTGTGGTATCGATACTTGCACCGTGTCGCCGACTGGTCCGTATCATTCTGTTTCTGGAATAAACGGATGGACGAACCAATAAGTGGAAAATGTAAGTGAAACATCGCAGCGACGAAACGAATTGGATTATTCCATCGTTACCGCCGCTGTGCTACGTCAAACCTGATGTTGCATCGCCTATCTACCATCTCGCTCGCTCGCTCGGTCGTTCGGTTCATTCGTCGCGAACGTTCCGCGAGTGGAGCTGCGTTGTGCGTTAAAACGACGCGATAACCTAGCAATGCGGCGACTTTCAGGTACAATGACAATTTAAACTGGCCTTCGGGTCAGCGAATATTTGTTTGCAGCTTCCGTCGTCCCCTTTCTGCCTTATATTCGTGACCAAGCGTACGCAGATTTCGGATTGTAATTTTGCTCTTTTTATTTTCCGATTGTATGTATACATCGCGGTTTCGATGTACTCTTGAATAATTACCTCGTGAATAAGAAATGGTTCGGATCGTTAACTGAAGGTTACGTATCGTGATATTTAAGGCTCGATATCGCTGAAAGTGCCGTGACAGTGTCGTTCGTCGGGCAGAAAAATGCTAGTCGTCGCTTCGTGTCATTTGCGCAATGTCATTCCGAGTTCTCGAACGATCGGAGCGATTATGAACAATCGAACTCGCGCGTGTCGTCGTTGTGAAGTCGAAGTCGCTTCATCGCAATTAATAACGCGTTAGAAAAAGAAGAAAATGTAAAAAGAAAAGTGTCAAAAGGAACAGAGGAGATTTACTCATCTTGTTTTTCTAACATCTTTCGAATTTTCGGATCATCTCAACAATGGCGGAAGGCGGAAGGCTCATTTCGGAAAATTCGAACAGTTAACGGGTCAACAGTGTCGCCGAGTACGCAGGAAAGATATTCGAGTTAACCTCTTGACCTACGCAACGCGCATGGGCCACCTTGTAATCTCTTCTATTTTCCTTTTTTTCGCATTCCGCGCCACGTTGTTCGCAGAAGTAACGGAACGAGCACGTCGTGCGTTGCGCAACTTGAAATCACAAAAGTGAGTAATCGCGCGTAAAGGAGTTCACGGCCTTGCCGTAACCTGACACCTAGCAAATCTGTACACGACTTTCACGTTGCACGATGCATAATCAAAATCCCCAAAGATATATCGTCTGGCACGTGCTACCTTTATAAAAAAAAGAAATTCGCACGATTGGCAAAATAATCCCCCCTCTAAATTTCGAGGTTCCCGTGACGATCCGCAGGTGGCAGCAGTCGCTGCACCCCTTACGGCCGCCACGATTTGACTGGCTCGACCGCTCGCTCGCCCGACGTGTTATATCAGTCCGGCGTGTCGTCGCGCCTCGGGTAATTGTTTCGGCACGGCGTCCGCGCGAGAGAGCGCTGCTACGAAGAAGTACATATTATTTTTAGGACACACCACGCGTTCCTCACAAATAGCATGTCCGCCTACAAGACGAAAAAGAAAAGGGTTAGTCACGCTAGATACACGATTCTTACTGCGATATCCGCATTTGACCATGCTCGGTTTCATCCACGTGGATTCGTCGTCGGCGCTCGCGGGACGACGCTGACAGTCGTCCCCGACCGTTTCGCTTTACTGACGCGGCAATACGGAAATATACAGAAAAATAAACCGGGAAGAGCCGAAGTGCTGATGTACGTGCACATGTTGACTTGTCAGTTGACTCGCGTTCGGTAAAAGATTCTTCGCCCAGCTTGCAAGGCTGGTAATAACATCGCGTATCACGTGGTACTTTCAAACTGTCTGCTTTCTAAAATGGTCACGTACGTACGTGACACGAGTTGATCAATTATTACGAGGCTATCGTTGATACAATTAATCATGTTTACAATTTTTCGGTTGAAATCGTGTGATCAGGTGTATTTTTGCGTGTCAGTGATTGGATTGTTCATTGCTGATGAAACCGAGTGCATGTTATGACAAGTTATGACAAGTTTATGATATAATATTCAATTAGAGTTCAGTAATTGAATCATTTGGGCATAATACATTTTTATTTTGTAGTATATGTATAATTTATTTTTTAATCTACATTTATTAGTATTGTTAAGTGGCGCAAGCCAAATTGCATGCATGGTAGATTTATATTATCGAATATATATATATATATATATATATATATATATATATATAGTTGAAATCGTGGAAACTGGTTTCAGTTTGAAAATAAACAGCTTTGTCAATTTTCTGTCGAGTTTCTAATAACTCCTAGTAAACTGCTTGGGTTTTTATTATAATAATATTTGGCAATTTTACATTTATTAATTTTTTTATTAATATTATTAATTATTTATCGCTATTTTACATTTTTCTTTCATTACTAAAAAATTATAAAATATAAATTTTAATTTTTTAGCAAAATAATAACATAATATAATTATGTAATAATATAATAATATAATATAATCGGCTTAACTAATCATTTTGACTAATATCCCATCATAAATAATACAAATGCTTTTTTTAACATCCAAAAAACTAGACAATTATGTTAAGCAAATTAATAATACTGTTTTATGTGATAAGCATTCATTCCATGGAAATTTCATATCTGTGATTATACAGGAAAGGTCAGTAGAAAAGAAATGCTCCATCGATCAGTTGTCAGAAGAAAAACAGTTCAAATTCACGTGGATGATGTTTGGCTGGGGTAGTACCATCCATGGTGAGTTGGGACTGGGCGGTATCGAGGCTGAGAATATCTTCATGCCTCGGGCAGTGGAATTTACGGAAACAGAGAACATTGAGCAAAGTAAGGTTCTTGAAACATCCCTGTTGAAATAACAGTAAAACATGAAATTCTCATTGCGAGAAGAGTAGTCTGTAGAAGGTCGAAATTGTAGTTTCATGCGGAGAGAATCATACGGTGATCGTTACCAAGGATGGGCGCGTTTATTCCTGCGGTAACAACGATTACGGACAGCTCGGCCACGAGAAGACGAGGAAGAGATTCCGTGAGTATGATATGAAATCTCCGACCAAACGTGCGATTTGGACAGCTTCCACGTAGATCGTGTGAGACTTTCATCATCAATCATCTTTCACTAAGTGCACTGCTCTTGTACACAGAATTGGTATCTGGCCTGGAGGCGTTTGTGTTCAAAATGGTAGCGTGTGGTTTTTGCCACACTTTGGGGATAAATGAGTGGGGACAACTCTTCAGCTGGGGTTCTAACGGAAAGGGTCAATTAGGTAATATATATATATATATATTTTTATTATCTCTCGTGTAATCTCTACAATGAAATGCTGATAAAGTGGAGGTGTTTCCTGGAAGTTAACGGTAATAATAATTATCGCTTGTCTTGTGCCGCAGGTTTAAATAGCACTGATTCCATAGAGCGTGTGCCGCATATGATAAAAACGCTAGCTACAAAGACAGTAGTGCAAGTGGCGTGTGGCGTCGAGCACTCTGTCGCTCTGACCAACGACGGCGAGGTGTACAGTTGGGGTAGCAACATGGACGGGCAGTTGGGATTAGGGAGCAATGTAGGTTGCGAGTTAAAGCCCACGAGGATTCCGGCTCTGGCTGCTGTACCGATTGTGTTTATTGCGTGTGGCGGACACCACACAATAGCCATATCGAAATCAGGTTAGTCGATCTATTACATCGATGTGCTTAAGCAATCTTGCGAGTTCCAGGTAAATGCAGCGAATTCTGTTTTTATTCTTTCTAAACAGGAGTGGTGTATGCGTGGGGGCTAAACACCTTCGGGCAATTGGGATTGAATGATGACATTAACAGAAGCGGACCCTTTCAACTGCCCACCCTGAGAAACGCAAAAGTGTGCTATGCAGCATGCGGCGAAGAGTTCTCCGTATTTCTGACGATAGTGAGTCTCGCTTCTTCATTGCATCTTAGATTGCAGATTCTCGGAGCAATATGAAGCATCCTTTTATTCCGCAGGACGGTGGAGTGTTCACTTGCGGCGCTGGCATGTACGGCCAGTTGGGTCACGGGACTAATACCACCGAGATCTTACCGCGACAAGTTATGGAACTGATGGGTAGCACGGTGACACAAGTAAGTTGCTAGACGCAAATACGCTGGAATCAGCATTGTCGGATTCCTCTCTAATTAATTCTGCAATTCGAATATGAATTTCGTGTTGCGCAGATATGTTGTGGCAAAAAGCATACGTTGGCATTGGTGCCATCGAGAGGTAGAGTTTACGCGTGGGGTCTAGGTGGTGTCGGACAGTTGGGTAATCGCATCGCACAGAGCGCTACAACCCCGCAAGTCGTGCTTGGCCCATGGGCCTCGCCGAGCGGATCATCGGCCGTGCTCGATCCGTACTACAGTCCTCAACTTGACTGCGTTGTCAAGCATATCTACTGCGGCGGCGATCACTGTCTCGCCACAGTTACCTCGAGAAAAGTATGCGCTCCATATTTTAACGCGTTCTTTCGCCGCTCGCGAGAAGCGAGCAAGCAGGATACCTCGTCATGATAATACACGAGGAATCACTTCTGCTTAAATATTCCGCAGGATAATATAGAGCCAGATGACTGTAGAATATTAGGGCCATCCTACCAAGTTCTCACGGTGACGGAGGAGAAGCTGATCGAGTGTCAAAAGATTCCACCAGGCATGCAAGTTAATCATGAATTAATGACGTGAGTACATAGTACATCGTGCACTCTTATATCCGACAGATCGAGCCTATCGACCGCAGCTTTGATCATTCCAATCATGCATCATGGTGTCTCCAGATATATAGAGACTGTGTTCAGGAGCCAAGCGTGTATAAACGCGTCCTTCTTACTCGCTAACGACCAGCACTACGGATGCTCAAGTAAGAACCACGGTATCGATATCGAATGCGCGATTAAGTTGTTCGGGATCATCGCGGAACTCGAGAACAACACGATTCAGGAACTGGTACGTTGCGAAAACATAGCTTGATTGATATTTCAAGACGACTCTTCATTCTGGTTCTTCCGTTATTTCAGATATTTACGTGCATAACCGAAAGCTTGATACCAACGTTTGCCGTATCGCCGCCCGACGTGGAAACCCTGAGAGTGTACGTAACGTTGCCATTGTATCACGGGTTCGCGAATCTGTCCAACTACAAATGTCTACAGGCACCGTTCTGTAAGGCGTTGGTGTCTCTAAAGGAGGAATCGCGTCAGACCGTGAGTCAGTGGTGGGGCAACACCTCGAAGTATTACTTCGAGAGACTAGTGAGGATTTATAAGACAGTGATGCTGCAATTCCTGAAAGAATCGACAGTGAACAAGGTAATCGCGCGAGCTACATACGAAAGATACGTAGGGCCTCGAAAATTTCGAAACTCTAAGGCGGCTGTGTGTAAAGGTCCTTGCACAATAGGCGATAGCGATAGACAAATAGCAGAGGCGACAGTATAAAGCGATAGGCGAAATTCGGAAATTTTGTCGCCTTACTATTGCCCGTTTGATATTTATAGTGGGCTAAAACAAGGCGATGCATTATCCCCTCTTTTATTTAATTTAGTTTTAGAATATGCAATTAGAGAAGTACAGAAGAGTGGGGATGGCCTGCAGTTGAACGGTAAAACTCAAGTTTTAACATATGCGGATGATACTGCGTGGCTAGGCGACGATAAGGAAACGATTATAAGAAATGCGGAATTATTGATAGATTATGCTAAATATCTCGGTTTACAGGTTAGTGTGGAAAAGACCAAATACATGGTAACTAGTAGGGATTAGGATAACGATAATTTACAGGTTCGCGATAATATATTCGAAAGAGTAGACAATTTTAAATACTTGGGAACGATTATTAATTAGGGAAACGATACTGGGGTAGAACTTAAGAAAAGAATCAACGCGGGAAATGCAGCCTTTTATTCGGTTCGTAAATTACTTGGGTCGCGGTTATTATCTAGGCGTTTAAAACTTAGAATATATCGAACCATTATTCTCCCGGTAGCTTTGTACGGAAGTGAATCGTGGGCACTTACTTTACAAGGTGAAAAGAAATTTAGGGTTTTCGAGAATAAGGTATTACGGAAAATTTTCGGGGCGAAACGCGATGAGGAAACGGGGGAATGGCGGAGGCTACACAACGTCGAGCTGCATAAACTTTATGATAGTCCGGATATAATTAATGTAATTAAATCACGCAGATTAAGGTGGGCGGGTCATGTCGCGCGTATGGGAAAGAATAGAACCGCGTATAAAATTATGACGGGTAGACCAAATGGCAAGAGACCGTTAGGTAGACAATATTCAGTCGGATCTCAATGATATAGGCGCCGAGAGTGGGGATTGGGAGGCAATAGCTCAGGACAGGGATCGATGGCGAACTTTGGTAATTGCAGCTATGAACTTTCGAGTTTTGAATGCCAGCTAATAATAATAATAATACTATTGCCCGTTCCGTTTTCCATTCTGCTTGGCATTTTCCAGCGTTGGAATTCTCTGTTTCTATTGCTGTGCTATCGCTATCGCTTTATACTATCGCCTATTTGTCTATCGCTATCGCCTATTGTGCCAGGGCCTTAACAGTATCTTCAAGAAATACGTTCCTTGCAGCGCATTACATGGAACGAAAACCTGAGGTACGTTCTAGAAATGTTGTCCATTTTAAACAAGCGAAACAATGCGGACGATCGGATAGTACCTCACGAGACCTTTTACATGCCTGAAATAACGGAATACATAGACATTCATCACGATTATCTCAACTGGCTGATGGACGAGCTATATTACGTAAGTAACTTCGTTCCTTTACGTGAGCGCGGTTTCAAGCCCGCGATTTTGAACTCCTGCATTTGTGCATCCAGCGTGCACCCACGGCTGACATTACCTGCAATTTTTCAGCGTAAAATATACCTCTGTAACTATGCTTTCATATTTGACGTCGAGGCGAAAACCACGCTACTTCAACTGGATCAAAGTTTACAGGTATAAAAGAAAAGGAACAATGCACGAACTAAATCTAAAACTGAAGTAAAGTGTAGTACGCACTTGCTTGTTTAACACGCTTCATTTACGCGGGCAGATGCGGGGCGCAATGCAAGAAGCGGCAACGCGCGCAGTTAGGGAGATGTTGTCCGGTGTGGGCAACCTGTTCGTCGCCCATAACAGTCAATTTTTAACCCTGCTCGTATCGCGAGAAGACATCGTCGCGAATACCCTAGCTCAGCTGCCCCACTACAATTCGAGCGACCTGAAAAAGCCGCTTCGAGTACGTACTCCAGGTTCAAGTAACTAGATCCGCGTCTCGAATGTTAGAGCGGAAGATTCCAAGGACTTGCACGCGTATAGTTGCGTAGACACGTTTCTATGCTCTTTCCCCAGGTCAAGTTCAACGGCGAGGAAGCCGAGGACGTGGGCGGCGTGAAGAAGGAATTCTTCATGCTCCTCTGGCGGGAACTGCTCGACCCTAAATATGGCATGTTCAAGGAGTACGAGGAGAGCAGGAAGCTGTGGTTCAATTCTGACTCATTAGAGGACACGGACATGTTCACCCTGATCGGCATACTTTGCGGTTTGGCTATCTACAATGCAACAATAATAAACTTGCCTTTTCCAAAGGCCTTGTATAAGAAGCTGTTGAACGAAGCGATCGACCTGAGCGACATGGAGGATTTGTCACCGATAATGGCCAAGTACGTCGTAATAAAGCTCGCTTCTAGAACTAGCGTCTCAAAAGACTCCGCGCTGGAGTGTGCGCGCGTTGAGAGCGGAATCGTTAATGAGCGTTACGCGCGTTTATGATTACAGGAGTATGGAAAGTATACTCAACTACAACAAGCCGGACTTCGAGGTAGTGTTCTGCTTGAATTTCGAGATAGTCAGAGACGTATTTGGTGAGCAAAAAATTTACGAACTGATACCTGGCGGTAGCAAGATTCCGGTCGCGTTAAAGAACAAGTATGTATGGGTGGCGTCGATGCTGATGATGGATTGAAGGAATGAAAAGAGGGAGAGAGAGAGAGGGAGAGGAACAAAATGCTTTTGTGTCTGCAGGCAACAGTACGTGGACCTCTACGTCGACTACATATTCAACAAATCGGTGGAGTTGCAGTACAAAGCGTTCGACGACGGCTTCCACAAGGTATGCGGCGGCAGATTGTTGCAGCTGTTTCACAGTCACGAGTTGATGTCGCTGATGGTTGGCAATGAGAATTACGATTGGAAGCAGCTGGAGATGAACACCACTTATAAGGACGATTACTTCAAAGAGCATCCGACTATTGTACTCTTCTGGCAGGTATTTCACGAATTACCGCTGGAGGAAAAGAAGAAGTTCCTGCTCTTCCTGACGGGCACCGATAGAATACCTATTCAAGGCATGAAAGTTATCAAGGTAAGGACAGCACTCGCAGTATTGATAGAGTATGTTGACTCATCAGAGGTATGCAACAGTTCTATTTCTCTTTTATCAGTTCACTAATCAAACATTTTACTTCAATTCTCAGATTTTAATTTTCTAATTCCACGTCTTTAAGATGATCCAGGTTTCTGGCAACGAAATGATTGGACAAATGTTTGCAAGCCTCTAAATATATTTATTTATAATAGCCGCTTTCATGTTAAATTCGTTTCTGTTGCAGATAACGATACAGCCAATGAGCGACGAACGTTTCTTGCCAGCTGCACATACCTGCTTCAATCTGCTCGATCTGCCGCGTTACAAGACGCGCGAGAGATTGAAGTACAAGCTGTTGCAAGCTATTCAACACAATGAAGGGTTTTCGCTTGTGTGACAGCTCAATGTGCTACAAAGCCTCCTTCTTGACTACCTGCCTGCGATTTTTACGCGCTCTCTATTTGCGTACCGCTTCATTCACAAATTTTGACGAGAGACGAATGTTTATGTGACTTCGTCGTGCGGAATCGATCCGTGCGAGGATGCGTTGCCTCACTTTTCTGATATCTAGTCACAGATCAGTAAAGCGAATCTTACGTTGTCGGATACCAGCTCAGACCAAGCCTAACACAAGCTCAAACGGGACGCAAGGAAATCGAAAAAGGAGGAAAAACATTTTTTCATTGCGTTAAGAATAAGAGTTCGATCTTCTTGCCGAGATTTGAGCGGAAATATTTTATGCAATGCCTCATCACAATTAATGCAAATTGGACTGACACATTTTGACATCGTTGCTTCATCGAAGTAGACTGCAGAAAATTTCATGACGGAACTGATTGAGTTTCATTGCAACGTGAAAATCGGAATCGCATATCATTTTTATTATTGTATATGGAACGTTTTGATTAATCTGTATGTCTTTAATTACAAAGAGAGTCTAATAATTCGCGCTGGTGGAAATGATCGGTTGAGCGGTTGAGGAAACGCGTCTGATTATTTCTGGGAGAAAATGCTTGGAGTTTTATTTGAGTCAAGGTGACACGATACTCAGGGAAAGATATTTAACAGTATGATTCGATTTTTTTTAGCGCAATAAATTCACTACTTTTCGGGAACATATTCAATATTTAATTCGATATCTGTGCAGTGCGTTGTTCATTCAAAAGTATATTTTGAGCTTGCTGTGAAACACGAAGGATGGATATTGAAAATACATTATGTTTAAATGAATGTTTGAAAACTGAGCGTTAGACATGCAGACGTAACTTGATACTTGCGGCTAAATACATGCACCGTAAATAAAGCATTTATTTATTACGGCCAGAATTTATATTTATGTTTTTATGATACGAGGTTTTTGATAGGTGCAAGTTTTTAGGTGATTCGAGACGACATGTGACATTGAGCTGTCTTCATTTGTGATGTTGAATGTTTGAAACTTGATATGAAATATTTTGTAAATTGTTAATACTTAGATGCGTCTTATATGATAAATGAGAAAATAAAATTATCATTACCTACTCAGCTGTTTTCAGAATTCGTCACAAATAACAAGTGCACGCGCATATGACAGCAATATATGTCATATTATTACATATGATTATATTCAATTAATGATATTCATATAAATCGATAAAGATATTTATTTACTCACATCGATATGTTACATTATTAAAAATTATTCGTCAGTTAAAGTTAACGGGCAGACCGTTATATTCTTCTTGTCATTTTCGGTCGTTTATTTCGGGAATTTGTATCGTTACATCCCCATATCGTCATCGCCTCCGCGATAAAATTACAATCTGCCATTATCACTCGAAATCTCTTAGCAACTGCTTGTGTCCACCACTTACGATTTGTACGGCAAGCGTTAGTTTTGTAAACCTGCATTGTTCGCAACGTTAATTCTCTATCACAACATCGAATTCACATAGACCAGAAATTCCCAAACTCTTATGACGCGCTCTTACAAGTCAGAGAATTTCAGTTTCTAGAGAAATTAAGGAAGAATCGAAGCAGGCGGAAGAAATATTTTCTTAAAAAACCTTCCGTCTTTTTGCAAAATAAATATTTAAAAATATATTTCACTGCGTAGATCAAGAAAACAGAACGGATAAGTATGGGAACTTCTGAATGATGATGTCCAGACAATATAAATCGAATATCATAAAACAAATTTGATTTCTCCATTATTAATAATCAATTTACGCTATTGATGAAAAGCAATCGTGTTCAGTCTCTGTGTACACAGGTTTGTTAAAGTTCGAAGTCCGTTCGGAAGTCTCTAGAGATCCGAGAAGCGCATGGAGCACGCGAAACGTCTCCACGTTCGAGCACGGTGGACCACATTCTGAAAGAGCGACCGCACGGTCTCGTAAATCGTGCACAGATCTGTGGTCCAGCTAAAAAGAGGAAGTCGCACCATGAGGCGGAACTTCGCGACGCAAATTTCTTTTCTAAGTGGCATCGTGAGTGTTTCTAATTTTTTTATGAAGGCACAATTTTGCGAGTCGTTCTCCACGCACTTCTCCGGTCCTTCGCAGATCTCTCAGTCCACGTACAACGTCCTGAGCATCTCAGTGACCTCGACACACTCGCAAGCGATGATCCGCGATTGCATCACCCGTTCGTGCGAGAAACTCAGGACGATGCCTTAATGCTTGTTGCTTGAGATGGAATATTCGCTAATGATGATAAGCCGGGGTGAAGTACTGGGTGCCCGGTGGTGCTCGGTAGCCTGGATAGGTGCTGTTGAGTGCGTGCTGCGCGAAGAAGCCGCTGTAGTCCTTGCGCACTCGGCGCGGCCTGACAGCAGGGCCCCTTGCGAGTTCCATCCTGGCGCGGTTCTCCGCCTCGACCTGGGCCTTCACAGACGCCGGCGGCCACTTTAGGTCCCCTCGCATGTTGCCTGTTGCCGGAGCTTTGGTCGCTGCAGGTTGAGCTTGGTACACTGGTGCCGGTGCCTACGGATTGAAATATTCGATCAGAGAATGGATGAAGAAGCGAGGATACAATATTGAAGAGTTTTGTACCGTAAAGATATTAGTACAACTTTGAAAAATTTTATTTTACATTATTACGCCATTTGTTCATAGCCACTAACTCCTACAATTTTTTTGCAAAGTGTTATGTCCTCGCCAAAAAGAATTTAATGCATTAAAATCAATGTTATAATTTTATTTCATTTCATTTTTTAATTAATTTTGATTTGCTTAAATTTTTTTCCATTTTATATCGCCGTTTTTTACAAGTATTACTAATAACGTTAAAATCTAAAATCTGAAAATTTGTTCGAGGAATCTAGCATACGGTGAACATCGTAGATACATCTTCTAAAAGAACAACACTTTTGTTAGTGACGCAGGAAATGCTATTCTTTTGAAGCCGGATTGGAAGTGGCTAGATGCGAGGTATTCTTAGAGATAAATTGCGAACTCGCGATGTAATCGATGCTGCCGGAATGACGAGGACGTCGTATATTTAACGGCTGATATGCTGCCAAAGGCTCACCCCAACGCGTGCGAATACTTCCGCAAAAATATTGTATCGCATTGCCTCATCGACTACCTGACAGCACGCATATACTTTACGTCTTTCGCGCCTCCGCGATTCCCGTATTTTCGTGGTATTATGATGCGCAACGTTCACAGGCGTGTATAATATTACTATGATATTTTTAGCAAGATTAAAGGCGCGTGTAACATAATATCGAACGTAAATATTTGTTATACGCATCACGAGTTATTTTTTAGTGTAACTAACATGGATTAAAACATAACATCTAGATTAATTAAACTGTCCTATTTTTTTCAACAAATTCTCTGCCGACAAAAGTATAAAACCCGAACGTTAAATACTTGCAATATGTTGAAAACTTCTCTCTAAAAAATTATAGATATATAAATATATAATAAAATAATAAACAAGTAGAAACATGAATACGTAAAAATATAAATTTCGAGTACACGCACAAGCACATTCAAATATCATTGCATTACATCAAATTGACATTGACAGTTTGATTCTTCAAGCTGTCTCAGCTCTTCTAGCTCCTCACCTGCGAGATGGGCGGCTCAGGACGAAGAACGATAATGGAGGGTGGTGCCTCGAACGCCGCAGGGATGGACGGGTGGTAGCTGGGTTGAGTCTGCTGCTGCCTCTGCGGTGCCCGGTCGTAGGGATCCTGGGGGTGTTGCTGAAACGCAGAGAACACCGGTATGAGATCGCCGCGTCTTGCGTCCACCATCTATCACACCCACGCAAAAGTATGTATCTACGGCCATACCATACAGTTGCTACCGCGAGCTTCAGCGAGTTTCTTCGTCGCGCGATACCTCGCTAAAACCAAACACCTCACGACACATCGAATTGAAATCGCACGTGCGACTGACACATCTCTCTCGCATCATCGCACCGACGAAGGCATCAATCCTCTCATTCAAGCATTGCTCGCGCCATTTCTTACCGAGGAAGAGATCCTGCCGAGAGCATTACCTTCGGCTCCCCGGAAACCGCCAGCTGTCACGTCCATGCGAGCGGTCCATCCACCACTTACCTGCCGAAGCGGGACCTGCTGTTGCTGTTTCTGCTGCTGCTGGCCCGGGAACGGGGGATGTTGCTGCAACAGCGGTGAGGTCGCCGGGGGTGTCACCGGTGCCCAACCCTTGGCCGGTTGCTGTTGGAAGTGCGAGGGCTGTCGCAGGAGGGTGCCGCCAGGACTGACCGGCGACGGGGACGACAGAACGGCGCTCTGCGTCGACGACCGTGCGACCGTCGAGGGCGGTTGGGGTGACGGACCTGACGAGGGACTGCTCTGGTACGAGCCGAGATCACCGTATCCACGGGTCTTACCGGAGGAAAACAGATAATTTTGTAGGCTCGAGCGAACGCACGGATCAGCCTGTGGCCTTTTCTCGAAGAGGGGCGCGAGAGGGATGATATGCGGATTGATTGACGCTTGCGAGAATCTGATCGGATTGGAAAAATAATACGGAGGGTGAGACATGATGATCTTCTATCGAGACTCTCTTCCATCATGTATATCACCGGTTCTATTAGCGTTTCGTTTGTGCTTTCGAGGAAAATAAAAAAATTTACTATTCATTTTATTGTTGATTTATTTATTAATCAACAACAAAATGGATTAATCATCAGATAATAATTGAATTTATGTATAATTAATCTTATAATTGACAAAATCTTTATGCACGAATGTGATTTGTATAAAATATTTTTATAAAAACAGAAAGATACATATGTAGGTGTAACACTCATGATTCTCAATAATTATAAATTGAAATGATTATTCAAGATAATAAAATTTTAATAATCTGACCGCGATTCGCTCGAGCCAAATATCGTTTGATTCATCAAAACGATCGATCGTGCACCAATTTGATAGTGATCTTCCTTTTCTCTTTGGATTTTCTACAGACAATCTGTAGACCTGCCTCGACGACCGCAATGGTGTGGCGATTCGCGTGTTCAAGAGCGATCAGTTTTGCTCATAACAAGATTGGATGTCTAAGTCTATCTCAAGTTTTCCAACAATATCGATATTCATAGCGTGCACGGATTCATTGCGAATCAGAGATGGAATAACACTTTGCACACAACTCTTTGCTTAATAAGATGTTTATGCTTTACATTAATCAGTTTAGAATATTTCGCCAATTAACAAATAAACATAGAAAAATGAATATCTTATTCTTTATTTAACTTCAGAGTCATGTTTTAGTAATTTAATTTTGTTTTAGTTTCGAGATCTACTTATCGCGACTTCTGATATTAAAAATAACGGATGTAGATTACAAAGAATCAATTTCAATTTTAACAAAGAATAAATAACGGAAGATTCTATTTATAGAATTATTCTGTATATGATGCATTTTCCATCTCTGCTCCGAACGAAAGATACGCATACACAGAGAAGAACGAACGTGAGCAATACATAAAAGAAACACGTAACGAACATCGTTGCACTCACTCTACACGCATGGCAAGATGCAGGAAGAACTACTCGCACTAATTGGACATAAATAATATTATGAAAAAATGCATACAACAGGTAGACATTCAAAGGTATCCATGTTTCTCCGCAAATGCAAAAGGGTCCGTGTTTTTCCGGATGTTCTTAGAAGTAGCACGGTAATTTGCATTTAAATCGTTTGTCCGTTCAATTACGTTCGTCTATTATCAATATCTTTTTTCTTGTGAAATGACAAGTGTTGTTATTCCAAGAGAAACGGCAACAAGTGTTTGTACGAAAAATGTATATCTTTTATACATTTTTGCAGAAAATATAATATATCGCAGTTATATAAATCGCAAAATTCTCTTTCTTTGCAATTCTTATTAATTATTTTTATCGATATATTATCGATATTTCATCATTTTTACTATATCTTTAATTATATTAATTTGTATTATATATAACATGTGTGAGAGAGATAGAGAAGAGGAAGTAGGAAAAATTTAAACATTTATCTTGTATGTTGCCTTTTGCCTTATTGGAATAGTGTAAATGTGTAATGGAATGATGAAACAAAAACACGTAACGAGGAACTTGACTTTTTAGCGCGAAGATACGTACGCACATGTAATTACTCATCATCTTACCTTCGCTTGGACGGGAGCTTGCTCCACGTAGTCGAAGTCTTGATCCTCTGGAGGCGGTGGCCAAGTCACTCGTTTGAGATCTAGGAAACGATAATAATAGAAATTCGTAGGGGTTCTCGTGAAGCACGTCGTAGTAATCGATTCTCATCAATTTTTTTAATACAATTGATAGTGCAATGATCTCACGAATTAACAGACAGTCGAACGATGATTTATCAGAAATACATTATATTTTATATTTTCCGTGAGAATCACTTCTCTTTATATAAAATTTATAACACGATAGAGGCAGCAGCATATTTTTAGATGCTTCGTCTTTGTGGATCGATTCGGGTATTCAACATACATCAGATTTACATAATCTGAATTACGTATATCTTGGACCCTCGTACTATCACGTACTACCGAATCATCCCTCACTAAGATACCATCAATCAACACATATATCAACGATCCGCATCGTAGAAGTAAGAGATTACATCACTCATTCGTCACCGATTCTATCAATCACCAGCGTCATGTGTATCTAGCTATAAATGTGATATCATTCTCGTAATCGTCACAAGTCAACGTCATGAACCGTCATCAATTTCCATCGCAAGGATGGCACTTGATCCAGCTATCATCACTTCGGACGCTGATAATCGCTGCACCGTTCGCCTTCATGAATTTTAATCGCTTCATTCGAAAAATGATGCTTTATTCCAGAATTAAATGCTGCACGAGGTACGATGCGTGTCACGTAATATCAGGCTTCACAGAGATGATTTTACATCTGGTTCCCGTCGAGCATGTCGCAACGAGGGGTGGCCGAGCATTGCGCCACCCCGTATGGTGTCGCGCGTCATTAATCGCACGAGGCATCGCGCGGATGGCCCCGTTTTTCTGGCAACTAATAAATGCCTGGATATCACGCGTCACATACCGATTATTTGCGATTCTCTGCAGATCCGCTGCGCCGTCAGCCGCGACGAACGAGAGGAACGCGACTCTGCCAAAACGAACACCCGCCAACTACTAACGCTATGTTAGAGTCACCTGCACCCCTCATTATCGCGGAAACCAGCTGGCTACCGATTTTAGAGCTTTTCTGGTGACCGGCCAAGCGGTGGGGATTGACATTGTGCCCAGGGGTGACCGTGGTGGGGTCGCTTGCGCCCTTGAGGAGGGCCATGTCGCAAAAAATCTCGGGGGGAGTCTCCACGCATTGTTCTACACGCGTCTCGATGATCTTATAATAAACCGGATGATCCAGATTTATTTTTGCGCGAACGAAACACTGTATAAAGACTGCGAGAGCGTTGTACCACTTCTTCGCACTTGGATTAATTATTTTTATCCTTCGAACTGCACGCCATGGAAAGGTTCCTTTGATTAGAATAATGATTTACGTGATAGAGCAGTTTGAATATTTCGACAAAGTGTTTTAACGAAAGAATGAATCTTTTTGGTAAGAGGCCGTGTTTTTGTCGCGACTATTAGCGTGACAAAATTAGAGGAGTGAATTACCCTTAGCGAATAACTCAGGACTTCAGAAACACGCGTTGTCGAGACAATGACGAAACCTCCTCGCGTTCGTAATGGGACTTTTAGTGGGGAATTAATGCGGTGCATCCGCACAAGGCGGCCTTTCTCGAGCACAATGCTCGGTGTTTGCGGACTGAGGAGGCTTGTGTGTTTCGTGAAGACGTGTTACTAATCCGGCAGAGTTGCGTCTTTGTACCGCGGCCAAAGTGTGCGGTATACAAGAAACGGGCTGTGTCATGCTAAATTGAAAACACATTGCCAACGATACCGAGGCATTAATTTCGGTAATTGGTGCCGCCGCAGGCCAGTGATCGATGACTAGGCTGCAACGCATAGTTCGCGATATTTGCTTCTGATCTGTGATTATCGCACTCTTACGGCGATGAACAATGAGGAATTTTGGCATTTATCGATTAAACTTCTGAGTAAGTTCCTCATTTAGAGCAAAGAAACTTAAAAAATATGAAGTATTCTTAATTATGTTTGATGTTTCCTTAGAGATGCGTAATTTTTCAAGAGACATTTCTTCATACTTACTGGGTTGACCACCGCGCTGTCTTGCTTCTTCTTCCTCGAGCATACGTAGAACAGCACTGTTCTGCAGGTTTGCTGGCTTGGCCAACTGGCTGAAGTCGATCCTAGAAAAAGAGAAATTCGTCTTTAGCTTCAGTTCGCTAATAAAATTTCAAATATTAAGAGAAATATCTGTCACATAGGCAAATCAGATTGAACATGGAGTTCGCCCTTATTCTTCAAGAAAATAATGCAGAAGAATGGGGTTACTATCAGAAGTGGTACGAATAAAATAAAGCAACAAAACGTTTCTGTTTCTACTTTCCAAAGATTCATATAATTTACTTTATACTTTTATTCATACCACCCACTTCATCCCGTATTTTCATCAGCGAGAATCAACATCAATGTTGATCGAAACGCGAGAGGAGACTCTTCACTTGTCAACAACTGATGAAGTACAGTACCGCTGGAGGAGCTGCCAAGTTGGCATCACCAATTTGCGGGCAAGAGACGAGAATTAATTCTCGGGGGGATTTTCGAAAGGATCTGGGGCGCGTTCAATGAGATCGGCGGGATTCAAGAGCCCGAAAATCCGGTATGATCATCACCTCTTCGTGGCGATCATCCTGACAAGGGGGCGTCCCGACGCGCACGAGGATAGAACGAGAGAACGACAACGACGACGAGGACGGAGGCAAACCAGCACGCTCGCGGCCCGTCAAACGCGAAACTAAGTCAAGTACGAAGGGGACGATGATGCAGTCCCCCGTCGTCGTCGGCTTTGCGCAAGGCGGTGGCGACGCCGGCGACGATGAGTCCGGCCTGCGGCTGTTTATTTCCAACCGACCGGTGATTCGGCCTGCCGAAAATAACGCGTCGGAGAGAGACGTCGCAAACAAGAATTGACGACGGCTGATTCACGTGCGACGTCGTCGTCGTCGTTGTCAGACGACCGGCCGATCTGGGCAATCACGTGACACGGCAGGCTGATGCTTGATGATTGACGCAAGGTGGTCGCTGACAGTTCAGGCTCTTCGTCTCGGCGGGATTTTGGCGAGTAAACGCCAGTGAGTCACCGAAGGATCGCGGAGATCGATGCACCCGGGGGAGAAGAGGGAAGACAGGTGGTATCCCGTCTGGCTTACTAAGTTTTGCATCTCGGTCAAGAGTTTTGCAAGAATCAATTAATAGATGCAAGGGAGCCAATGCAATGGTTTCTCTCGCACAATTAATTGAATTAATAAATGGGGATAAAGTGTTGATGAAATAACTAGATGTTGATTATGGTTACAAATAGAATATAATAATTTTAAAAATTCTGTTGCGTGTTTATGAAGTATATAGAGCAAGAGTAGACTTACCCGACTGCACCGTTGGCCAACACCTGGGTCTGTTTATCCAGAGTCTCCTGTATCGCTTGTGGCGAGTATAAATTGATAGGAGAGTTGAACTGTTTGTTCACGAGTTTGGCCTTCTGCATGATGCCTTTTATTGACGCCTCAACCAATTTGTCTTCGAATTACTGTAATGTAAGAAAAACAGTCTTGCATGATTAAATAGTACATTTAACATTAGAAAATACATCAGTTCATTTACTTCAAGACTATTTTCAAAATGTTATGATCGTTGAATTTTGCAGGAACGATCCTCCATCATCACCGAAACGCTAAAACAATAATGTCGTGCTACGTGGACTGATAATAAAACGAAGAGTGATTTACGGCTGAACACGTATCTTCTCTTGTTCGTTCCAAGCCAGAAGGAGGGCGACGTTACTTATTATTTTCTTAAACCTCCTGCGAATGGCACGCGCGCCATTTATCTGCCATCGCTGCACATTCGCACGGGGGGATTCTGCCAAAAACCCACTGCAATCAGACCACGTGTCTGTAGAACCTTGCAGTCCAGATATTCATCTTATGAATAGCGATTGTATGCACACCCATAAATAAGAGTGAAGTGTGATGAATAATGAGGGTGGTTTTTTTTTGTCGTTTTACGTCGGGCAAAAACCAACCAACCGCACGGTGCTTTCACACGGGACCAGAATAATGTTTGCCTGCATTACAGATCTGCATTAAGGATAATCCAATATTTAAAAAAGGTGTGAACGTGATATCAAGGCACAGATTTATTAAATGTACATATAAAAAAAGAAGAAATGTAAGAAATTTTTCTTCTTTTAGTTTTCGGCGCAAGGATACGGATACCTATAAATAAATGCTAAATTGACGAAACCAGAGCCGTTTAATTGATCGCCGTGAAAAATGGCTGCCATTAATCTGTCGCGATCTGACAGCGACGAATTAACGTGACGAACGAACCAACCCTGACGAGTTCCAAATCGATCACGCGATGCCGAAGAGAGGCTGCGATTTCGGAAAGTGGGCCATGAGTTATTGTTCTGAGGATCGCTTAACGATCGTTCGGGAATGTTTATTTACCCAGTGAATGCGATCATCTTGCGCTGCGAGAGATTCTACAGTTTAGCTGGGAGCATTATTCCTGGATGCTCTTGCCAAGAAATCTGCACTGAGAGGCGCGCGTATAACAAACTTTATCCTCAAAGAAGAAAGTAATCCGGTGTATTTTTTAAACACGATTCAGTAATTTTGATTATTCCTACGTCCGGAAAATTAACAATTGTTTCCTTCTTTTTTCCTCTTCCTTCTCTCTTTAATAGACTTAACGGATACGTGTGTAATTAAAATTAAAAATTAATTATAATCGTTTCTCGCGTAATATGTTGATCTCTTCTGTTAATTTATCACGTAATGCGGCTCTTAATAACAATTTCTACGAAAATTGGTGTTCCTTCCCTCTCGCTCCACCAGTCAGAATAATATAACACCGTGATCACTCCAGTCGCGACGAGTAATCGCGAGTTCACTGACACACTGACACACGTGCGCGCGGTTTTGAAATAGCCAGACGTTTTCTACGGTTATCGTGTAACGGATCGCGAAAAATACACCGTGTCGCAGACGGGCATCTTCATCACCCCCGTCGTCTCTCCGAGAACGCCTTACATCCCTCTCCACACGTCGTTGCGAATTCGAGCACGCCGCGGCGCATCTATTTCGAAAGTCGAGAAAAGTGCTCGCCGAGCGGAGACATGATCTGGAGTGGTCTAGGGTGGCTCGCTAGAAGCAATAAATTTCTTCCGTGAATATCGATCGATGTCTAAAGGGTGCAAGTTTCTGGACGGTTTCGCTGAACGTGACCAGCGTGATACGTAAAATCTTTTCTTTCAAGGTTTCCGAATTTATTGAGATTATTTTAATAATTTATCGATGCTTTTTCGAATAGGATCGTATATTTCTTTTTCTTCCCACTCGGTACCAGAAATACGCTATATTTTCCACCAAATCCTATGGAAGTGAAAAAAATCTTCACGCTCATTCATTTGTTAATTACGGGTGTTAAACGCGCGCGCTTCTCGCGGGACAGCAATCTATTTCTGATGCATTTTCCGTGCAAATCTCGTACGCGTCTCTCACATTTTATTCATGTAACTTCAAGATATATTTATATCTCTATGTATCCCCACGGAAAGCCGTCGTTCTCCCGTTCCTTCCTCTTTGCTGAACATCTGAAGTATAGCTTCAGCAGTACAACTTCAGATGTATCGATTGTATTTTTTAGCTGAATAGGAATTAATTTTCTGAAAGAGTCAAGATTAAGTTCAGAGTCATTTATGGTATTTAATAATATCAAATTGCAATAATTCATACTTTTGTTCATATTTCTCTAGATATCAAGTATTATTCTTTTCTTTCTGCTATATGTTCTATATTTTATTATAATATAATATTTATATCTGACATATGAACAAAAATGATTCGCTCATATACCGCTTAGAAACTTTCAAAATATTAATTTATCTTTATATTAATGAAAAGAAGATGTAAAATAAATGCACTTTACGAAATTCTTCAAAAAATAAACAATTAATAGCTTCTCTTTCCTTTCTTCTTCATCTAGTTCATTCAAGTACACTTTTTAACATTCGCTTAATTGATTCTCGAGAGAAAGTGCAGAATGCGGACCTGTTCACGAGAATCTCGGATTCTCGCTGACGCGTCCCTGCTGGGCAGCCACCGGTGGCCTACCGCGGTTATTTTTGCCTAGAAATTCCTCCGAATATATCTACATCGTCCGCAAAATCTCTACTTCTCCCTCTTTCCACCAGCTGGTCGTTGGAGGCGCGCGCTCCTCCGGGTGGTATTGAATTACATTGAAGCTCGCGTGTCGCAATGAAACTCGTTCGACATCGAGCACGTCGGAGTGTACGTCGATTTAATGACATTCACTGACGGAATCATCAATCAGTTCCACATAACATTTTGCTTAACTTAAACAGTCATCTGAATTGTATATAAAATAATGTAAAATCAAATTGTACGCAACGTCAAGCATCATCCAAGCATTCAAAGATGAATGATACGTATTAAGATTAATCGCCGTCAAACTTAAGTCAGTTTACTTCTGGCTGATTTAAGAACAAGTGAAATATATGATAATGCGATCTTAAATGTAGGGGAGGTTGCCAAGGGTGGAGTTCAGAATCGAATCACGAAGCGAACGTGAATTCGTTCGCGCAGGGGCGCAAGAGCCAAAGTTCCTTTCAAAAATTCGCGCAGAGCCGACAATTAGACGAAAATGCATAGCGACAACTGTTTTCGCGTCAAATCCCGGAATCCATGACGGTTTCCTTTACATAACTCACGTCTATTCCAAGCTGCGTAGGTATTTGGACGACGCGCGACATCGCGGCCTCATGGAAAATTCAACTCGTCGTTAGTGCACATACCGTGCCAGATCTCACGAAAGTGATTGATCCCTGCATGAAGGTACCTGCATGCCCTTTGCTCATAGAATAGAACGTGGCCGTAATCAGCAAGTAGTAGCGATTCGCAATTCGAATCGCGTCGGATAAATGCTCTTCGGACTTACAAAACTAAAAAGAAATTAATAAAATTACGGATTCATTAAAGCTATTTATTTCAAAAATAATGAAAATGATTAAATAATAATTGAGAAATAATTAAATTTTTATAAAATGGAGATATTCATAAATCGTCTTTGAAAATAGTAAAAACTAGCAATTACAGATTTTGTATCTCAATCAATAATTTTTTTCATTATTGCAAAATAACAGAATTTAATTTTACAACACAGCAATGCTCGCTATGATTTAATACACGCGTGTGGTCGCAATAATTTCGCGTCACGAGATCGGGAGGGAGAGGGTGACGATTTTTCCGTCGTGTTGTTTACCAGCATGACGCACGACACGTTCGGCTATTTTTGACTGATTGTTTCAACGATACGATACAACATTGCATATAACAACTTTTGGCCGTGCAGATATTGTGACGGATTCATCGGTGGTGGTCGAAGCGATGCGAATAGACGGGACGGCGCGCGAAAATGCAGTTTAAATTTCAATCAACACTTCATCCGCATATCACGGAATATTCCCGAGATGACAAGACGTTTCTCTCTCTGTCGCTTTTGGCGCTAGACAATTCTGCTGTTAAACAATATAGCCCGCTGACTCAATCCTCAGATCATTCCATACTTCTTACTTGAATCGAGAATGAACGCAGCTTCTTCGTAAATGATCACGCAAGATGTTCTACGCGACGTTTGCAGTTGTTTATGACATATTGCTTGATTTATGTATGTATTTATGTACGAGTCGATGAACAGCATACAATTTAAGATGTATAAAGCAGAGTAAAGAACAAGCAAATTAATCTTGTCTTATTTTGTCTACGGTCAAATTTTTATGCTGATACGCAAGTGTCTTTTGGAATTGTTGATTCTGTCTAAAAATTCTCTACGACTTCCGAGAGTATCTGCAGCTGTCTCAGTTTGTAAAAGATAAAAATGTTTTCTAAGAAATATTTTCTGTGAAATAAACATACTTTGAAGCAAAAGTAAGAATCACTCGAGTCTGATAAGAATAAAGCTCTCGCGCGAATTATGATTGCGCAGATATCTAGATCAAGGTTTCAACGAAGTGTACGGATCACGAATAAATTTTGCGTAATAGATGTGCGGGTTATTAATAGCGTCGATAGTTTCCTATCCTAATTACAATTAATTTTGACGACTTGGCCTAGATTCTTCCGACAGTTAAGCAGCTAAATGCTAGGATGGTAATCGAGTACGACAACCGCTTTGCCAAGTAAGCCAATAGTTAAAGCCAACTACAGAAGGGTTACGCGAGTGTTCGATAATCGCGATCTCTTAAAAGAAAGACCAAATCTACAGAAGAAGAATATATAACGATTCTATCACGAAGCATTGAATTTTCTCCCAAAAAATTCCATCGACGACGTACATTACGTTTCAGTAAAACGTATAAAGAATTTACATCGCTCTCTATCGTGATTCTTTCGTTCTTTCGTTTCTCTCTCACGTTTTGCATTCTTCCTTTCACATTCTCGAGACATCCCGATGTCTCTTCCGGTCTTTCACAGATTCAAATTTTCTGTCTTGCTTTCTCCTCCACTCCGTCTGTATCCGCGTCCTCCTGTTAACGTGCTACGTTAACGCCTTCACTTTCTTTTCCATAATTTCCCTCGGATTTTCTCTCCCTTCCGACTTCCTGCATCCTCACTTCCCAAGACCTCTTCGCCGTGGAATGCAACAACGGTGGCGACGATTACAACGACGACGACAATGAATGATGCAACGAGAATGCGGCACCTACCTTCGCGCTGATATTACGTGGAGCACGCGGGTTCCTCGGGTGGCGAAACACACTGGACTCTCGGAAGAGCGAAAGCACCGGAGAGCAGCAGAAGACAACTATCCCTGGGTCCCCTCCCTCACCCGGAACCGTTGAATTCGTTCTGCCCCCTTTGCCTTCTTCCTCCGCCACGGTTATTTTCGACCGTCGAGATGCTCTCTCTTTCCCTCTCCTTGATATTCCCGACATACGGCGGATTTCCTGGCAATCGCGGGAAAGCCGTGGCTCACATTTTCCCGCATTTCCTTCCGAAAGTCCCCCCCCCCCCCCGTTGCACCCCGCCGTCGCGATCCAGGCGAGCCTGAACGACAGAAGCACGTCGCCGCATCGCGCAATTGAACGCGATTACTACAGGGTTATTACAGGGAGAGAACGATCTTATTTTTAGCAGAAGTATCGCGAGAAACGCGAGGAAGAATATTTCTTTTGGGTCTCTCTTCTTTTTATCTCTCTGCGCAAGCCGCACGATATAAAACCGCGTGTGAACTGCGCGACGTCGAATTTATGTATATCGGTTTCGATAGAATAGAAGTTGTAGAATAAACGCGGTTAATCTGCGCTGACATTCTCGGCTCGGCGAATTCGCATCGTTGATTTCTGGCAAACAATTCGGGGACACCACGCCTCACGGGATTTTGTTAAAATTTCCATATCTCTTTTTTCACGATTTTCTTCGTGATTTTTATGCGCAAGTTTCATGTGTGCTTTCTATTCGCACTTGCACTGTGCGTTGTATCGCTTTCTCTTGACCTGTATATATATATAAAAAGTTTTAAACTTGGAAAAGTCAGAGAGCATAAATTATCTACGAAAGACTGAGTGCTTCGAAATCTTCGCGAATGATCAAAACGCGAGGATCGCATGCCAACTTTACGTACGCGCTGAAGACTTGAAAATTCGAAAATAAGTGCCGCACTTGGAAACTATCCATTATTGATAATTCTGTTATTTTATTAATATTGCACATTAGGGCTTTTATTGATTTATCCGTTTGCATGTATGTGCTTAACGGTCTCTCTCATATATTTATTATTTTCCGATAAATGTTCGATAATTATCGAATAATAATAACAATTTACTATTCTTTCCTTTATCCTGCGCAATCTAACATTAGGACATAAGAGAGCCAATTGTCTATCCACATTCGATAACTGGGATAAGGGATTGCCGTACATCTAGCAGTAACATTGCTGAGAATTCCGCGCGCAGCGAGGCTGAAAGCGCGCCAGCACTCGCAGCCGGTAAATCGCGCGCTTTGTGTAATCTATCCCGCTAACGCAACGAAAATAAATCAGGCCGAAGTAGCTTGACGTCATGCTTTGCGTTGTTTCCACTTTCCAGTGGTTTCGAGCGAACCGCGAAGCGTTGTACATTGTTAAGCGCGGCGTTTATTATTTCAGTACTCCCATAAAGACAACTGCGAGCAAGATCCGTGGCTACAAAATGCCACGTAATGATGTCTTATCAATGGATAATCCATATCCGAATTAACGTAAAATTTTTCACGAACTTTAATTGATTGAATTGATGAAAATGCAAAGCACATTGACGATAAATGATTTTTCAACTAGCCTAATCATATTTATTTCTTGAATCATCCCGTTTCTAAAAAATATGTTTGCGATTTTATTTCCAAAAAAATAAAAGTTTTTAAGATGACAACTCGAGATGAAAACTGACTATTTGCTCGTCTTCTTAATTTTCGCATTGCTCCCGGAGAGATATTTATTTGCATATTCGAAGACACGTTCTAGAAAGCTTCATTTCCGGAGCAGATGTTGGAGAAGAGCTTCCGCTCCGCTTGCACTGCTGCTTGAAAGCTTTACTATCTTCGAAGTGACATTCATACAACGCGCAAAGTAACTTTAATATCAATTTAAAGCGTCACAATTTAATCAGCGCGTTCGCCGACAATATACACATCTTATCGCGGTGGAGGGGTTGTAATATCGTCGTCGAGATTTGCTTGTCTGTTACCCTGCGATAATATCGATTATGCGCAAGCCGCCAATGGAATTATGGTGTTCATTATTAGCAACTCTTGCAACATTATCGCATTATACCCCCCATGCGGCTTTGATCTCTGCATTACCGTCTCGAGAAAGAGATAAGCGCCTGTAACCACGCAACCAACTATGCAATACCGCAAGCTTGCGGCCTCATGCATATAAATTTCATTTCCCCCTGGCGCACGCAGATCATTATTTGGGAATTTTAATTACGGCAACTGTAATTGTGCTACTTCCTCGAAAAGATGCTCTCAAGCTATCTCGGCAATCGAATCGTGCAGCACGGAACGTGACGTTAATTTAATTGCAAGCAATATCGCGATCGATATGTATCGAGAGGAAAATATATCTTATCTTTGCATTATCGATATATATATATTTTTGCCGAGTGCGAGTTGCTCTGTGGCTGGTGGTAATCTGCAGAATTCGTGCGTTTTACCATAATTTTGAACGGTGCGTCTTTCAAGTGAGACGTAATAGGACCGAACGACTTAAAAGTGATTGGTTTTAATCAAGCAAGTCTTTCGGTCGCACGATTCAGCTTGATATAACGAAGGGGCTGAACCTGCGTCATCGGCAAGGAGATGTTTCATCGGCGAAGAAACGAATCGAACGCTCTCGCTCTCTCACGATCTGTCGATATAATATTTCAACATTGAAAACCAGCGGGACGATGCAACGCGTTATTTCGCATCTTTCGCGATAAATATTCGATCACGTGACCTCGCGATCTCGCTTCCAGCATCGGCAAGCTGAAAGGCAAAAGCCGAGGGGGGTTGCTTACCTCGGGTAGGGATCTCGAGCTGGCCGCGTCAAAAAGGGAGGTCGACAAGGCCTCGCATTTCCCGCCGTTGGGAAGAATGGAAAATCAATAATCGCAATCGCCCTTACCGACTCTCGCAACGCAATACCGCTCTAATCCCCCCCTCTCCTCTACATGTTCGCGCGCTCGTGTGCCGCGGTCGACTACTCTCTCTCGCTCTCCGTTCGACTCGCGGCGCGCCGATCGCGCGTCTCTCTCACTCGTGTGCGCGCGCGCGCGCGCGCGCGAGAGTCGCAGTTTCTTGCAAGGGGGCGCGCGGCACGTCAGTTAGCTGGCAGCGCCTCTGCCGCGCGCGTCCGCCGCCATTGATGGTCGACCGCCATTATAGATTCCGTTGTGAGTGACCGAGTACCGTGTACTGGCGATTGCGACGATTCCCACTCGGAAAACTCCGTCGCGTTTTCAACATTACGCTCCGTCGTGCACTTTGCCGCGAATTCGAAAAGCAAGTAGAAACACATCGCGCGGAGGGCGTGGGGGAGGCGAGGGACGGAGAGAGAGGGAAAGGGAGAGAGAATTAGGCAGATAGATCGCAAGCGGACGGACGTACGGCTGCCACCGCTGTCGCAAAGACGACGATGAAAACGTACAGCAGGAAAAAGGGCGACAGCCCGAGCAACGTGATCATCCACGTGAACGAGCTGTGCCGACTCTGCTTGGCCAAGGAGGAGGAGATGGTACCGCTCTACGACGACGAAACCGTGCCGCTGTCATTGCGAATACTCGCCTGCGTGAACATCGAGGTGGGTTTCGCGCGTTCTCGCGGAATGGTTGCGGAATGGTCCCGGTTGCGCGCGTATCGTATACCGTACTGTACTTTATATTACATCGTATCATGCATCACGTCATACGTCATCGCATCGCATCGCATCGCGTCGCGTCGCGTCGTGTCGTTCCGCTCGGCGATGACGCTCGCGCGAGCGACGATAATCAGCCGAGACGGCTCATCGAAAAATAGGAATCTAGTTTATCTCTCTGCGCACCGCACGGCGTCCTCTCGCATTATCTCCCGTCCCTCGTCTCACCCCTCCTTCTCCTACCCTCCTTTCCGTGCGTCGCTCTCTTCTACGGCATAGCTTTTATCCAGCGATCCGTGTGACGTCACGCGCGTGTATGTACGTACATACACGGTGCCCGAGCGCGCGTCAAATTTAACGGGTGTATGTGCGTGTGTAAGAGAGACACGTGCAATGTCGACGATACGACGCTGCGCGAAGCAACTACCGGCCTTACCGAGTTATCGACGAACTGTGCAATAGGTACACGCCTGTTGTGCACGTCTCGCCGCCTCATTACAGGAACCTAGGTCGTGCGAATCGCTCCGCGCGATCGTTTACCCTACTGATTTGTAGAGATCTGTAATATTAGTTGTACGTCGGGGGAACATGGTCGGCATGTCGAACGAGGAGGACGGAAGGCGACGCGCCTCCTTTCTCGATAATCTCACTTCACTCGATTGTAGGCAACTTCCGAGGAGAGTCCTACCTGGACGCGCGACGCGCTTCCTGGACCGATGATTGATCGAAACGATCGATTTCTTTAACGATGCTTTTAATGGGACAAGACTGTCCGAATTTAACGCACACACCGTACAGAGACGTTTCAGTCTTGAAGATCAGGTGTTACAATTTGGAATTTGAATTTTGAACGTTGGACGAAGATGGAGGAAAAATGGTTTTTTCCTCCTAGCTTCATCCTGTATCAGCATGCTCCATTTATACCCCATCTATATACCCTTATATGATAGATAGAAACCTGCAATGTTGATATTTGTATTAATCTATCAATTTGGATATTACGGTGCACACATGATACGCTTACGTACGTTATGCTCTATCTGTGAAATCTTAGAAGACAATATTATTTTCAATCCAATTGGAATAATTGCTCATTGCTCTTTGATGCTGGTTTTCACAGGTTTTTGAGCAGGATGGCCTGCCTAACATGATATGCCATCCCTGTAAATATCAGCTGGAGAAGTCTTATCAGTTCAGGAAGAAATGCCAGGCAGCGGACGCGAAGCTCAAAAAGCATATGAAGTTGATACAGCAGTTGACTGGACAGGACGAAGAGGGCGAGAACCAGGATAGCAAGGACAACTTGAAAGAGTCCACTACTGGCAAGTCCAAGCAGGTCAAGCAGCTGTTGGCTGACCTGGTATCGACCAAGGGTGACAGCAGTCAGGGAGACGGAGACCCCATCGAGGTGACGGAAGAGGAGCTCGTTGGCGGCTACATTTTGGGCATGTTTTTCACTATTGAAAGGAACAACTGATGTCGATGAAAGACATACGCGAGTATCTGGTTCATACGTGTATCGTTTGCCTTCACAGGGATGAATTCCGAGAATCCAGAGATGGAGGAGGCCGTGTCGGAGGATCCGGAGAACATCACGCTGGTACCAGCCGAGGAACGAACGGCGAAGGCGAGATGCACCATAAGGTCGACGCGCATCAAGCAGGAGCAGGAGTCCGAGGACGAGGCGGACGAGGTGCAGAGAGCGATCGCGAATGCAGAACACAAAAACGTGTACGTGATGGAGCTTACCAGCAACAATACCGGAGAGAGCGAGTCGCTCAAGTTGCAACCAATGGGTGATACGATTGGTAAGGAAACCCTTAACAGTGAATGAAAATATCGGCGAAGTATGTCGAGCAAGGGTAGATTAAACACTGTCCTAATCGCGTCGCACGTGTTCCAGTTAATGCGAATCCAGAACTGAAGGTGTTCCAGTGCGACAAATGTCCGAAAGCGTTCACGCGGAGGATATTGCTGAAGAGCCATCAGTCCGTACACTCTACGCAACGGGGATTCACCTGTCAGGCCTGCGAAAAGTGGTTCCCAACAAGATCGGCGTTAGTAAGACACGAACGCACGCACACAGGTTGGTACAACTTGGCAATTGCGAAATAAAAATTTTCTTCTCGAAGAAATTATTAAATTTATTGAACGCTTGTGTCTTTGATGTTGTTCAGGTGAGAAACCATTCGGCTGCAACATCTGCCACCGCGCCTTCGCGCAGAAGGAAATCCTGTTCCGCCACTTGATGACCCATTCTGGCCAGAAACCGTACCAGTGTCAGGAGTGCGAGAAGAGCTTCACGCAGCGGGAAGCTCTCAAGGTACACATGCGCCGCCATCAGAAGTTGAATCCGAACGACATTCAGCTGCACCATTGCCAGCTGTGCCCGAAAGCGTTCTGCCATGCGTCCGGTCTTAGCAGACACTTGGTTACGCACACTGGCAGAACGTACAAGTGCGTCGAATGCGAGAAAACCTTCACCGACAAGAGTTCGCTGCTCAGACATAGTCGTATACACGCGCCCAAGAAGGTTGTAGCAAATTGAGCAGTGTCTCATTGCTCAGTTTGCTACGACTTCCCTGGGTATTGCATGGGTATGACTTTTCTGAGCTCGCTAACTATGATGATGATGATTGTATCAATGAGAGAAATCAGCAAATTAGATTTACGAGAAACGTATGGTTATTTCATTGCAATAGTTAAGTCGCATAATTCCTACATAATACATTAAGTTACGAATTTAATGCTGGGACGCATTAAGGGCGTCTGCTTCGGCCATCCTTGTATAAGTACCATGGGAAACATACGATTTATATATACGAGAAGTGCAAGCAAATTTGCTTCTTTTCAGGTTTTAAAATATTCCATAAATAACACATGTGATGAAATAATATGTGTCTTTTAATGCAAATGAAACACTGAGAATTTAATGTTCAAGGTATGCCTAGTAGAATTATAAACTTGAATTTGATTATTATATTTGACAATATTTGTTATAAATTCTACGGAATGTGCGATCAGTAGACTTAACATATTATATCATGTATGAATAAACATTGTATTATAACAGCGCTATACTTATCATAATAATTTTTGCATCTCTATTACTTCATGGATGATAGAAATATGAAACATTCAATCCGTACAAACAAACATAATGTTGCTATTAAATATAACATATACAAGGATGATTGAAATAAGTCGGACATCAATTTTAACTTCAGTTTATTCATTTAATCGATAAGGCTTTATCTCGTAAGTTTATTATAAGAATTACAGCACAACTGCAGTTTTTCTATTTTACGATTAATCATATCTTAAAATTTGAATGTAACCGAACACACAAAATCTAAATTATAAATTACTTACAAAATAGAGATGTTATACAGTTAAGGAGAGATTATATTTAGTTACATATATATATATATGTATGTATGTAACACATTGTGGATTGTCAAGGGATTCAGTTATGTTTCTTAAGATTAACGAATGGCAGAAGGTATATTCATATAAATGTAAAGACGCGATGAAAGAGAGAACTTTTCCGAAAAAGTTGCTTATTGTAATTATGATTGATATATAATTTAGGAAATATTGTTGTAAAAAAATCAAACAATTGAAAAAAAACTCCAACTTTTTTATATAATATTGATACAAACGTTTCATTGCAATTAATCTAAATGAAACTATAGTCATTCCTGCAATCTGGAATTCATCAAAAATGTAGCAATTCTTGATATTTCTTTCGCAAGTTTTCTGAACGAGCGAAGAACGAGAAAAGTGCGAATTACTTCATATGTTTAGTGATCGATTATGAGAGCTGTCGAACTTGTATATGCATTGTGTACAAATAAAATGTATTAAGTATGTATTATCAGAAATTTGCAATCAATTTTCAAATTTCACTAAAGTATATAACACGTTATATATAATTCTATCGTCGAATTAGAAATAAACAACAAGCATACATAAAATTTATTGTCTTAAAATGATATTCAATTAAAAAATATTTCTTGGTGAAACATCATTTGCAAATACATTTTATCTCTCGTTGTTGAATCATGTCAGTTACAAATTAAACTTGTAAATTCTATCACAATTAATCATTTAGCAATATTACTTATAAAAAAAAGATTTTTCTACCAGTTGCTGATCAGAGTATATAAAAAAATAAAGCTACGTCTGATCTGCCGTTAAGTTGTACTACTACCTCATTCTTCACTTGAAGACAGTGGAGTCTCATAGCGGATGTTTTCCGAACTAGTAAAAAAATAATTTTTATCGAGACGCCTTTACTCGCAATTAACTTATTCAACGGACGAGGGCGCCTACAAAATGGCAACCCGTCAATGATCGTGAAATGGTAAATTGCTGTTCTGCAGGGGTCGTTGTCTACTTAAACGTTGCTACAGGCGCTCCGGAAAAATCCTTACTAATAGTTCCAAAAAATTCCGCTACGAGCCTCTACTGTTTTTGGCTGAAAAGTGAGGTAGCAGTACGAGTTAATAATGGATGAAAAATGTTATAATTGCACTTTCGAATAATGCTATTTAATGGTGAGCGTAAAGAGGAAATCTGACAAGTAAGTAACAAGATTCAGCAAAGTGAGGTTTTATAAAATGATCTGACAATGCTATGAAAATCTGTGTAAAATTTCCGTAAGGTAATATCAGTCTGACAAGGTCTGGCAAAATCGAACGAGACCTGTATAATAATTTTATAATATGCAGTAATTATTATTAACTCCGATAAATGACAAATATATATACTTTATTTATGAAAAGATTATTGCAGCTGAAGCAATACGCGCGCGATTAATATTTTAATGTTATATATAATAAATGTATGTGTTTTAATTCGAATAAATTTATACACTTGGGCCAGATAAGTAATATAGACACGTCATTGTTCAAATATATATTTTTATTTCTTCACTCAAATAATCCCTCAAGCCGAAATAATTCCAGTCCTACCAAAAATCAATACGCGATTTCCCCGTACGTAACTCGCTATCCCATCTACGAGAAAATCTGCAACTGTAACGTAATTGTAACGATGTAATGAAGACAGCATCAAGATGTATATTATTACATATATTATTACGAAATTCTCTAGCAAGTCATTGCTTATTTTGAAATTTAATTTAATTAAAATTTAATTCGTCCTATTTCTGTAGAGAAATCTGGATCAAGATCTAGCAGTTATTTATACAAATCGACAAAATTCTATTTCGAGAGTCTTTCGTATACTTTCCAATTTATATTATTGAATGAGGGTGGTGTGGTATGCAAGAAATTAATTTATTTTATTCACAGTAACAATCTGCCGATGGTTTGTGCGGATCCATTTGACAACTTTTATTCCTTACATCTGCTACGAATAGTTTCCGAATGCAGTTACACACCCTAAAGATATGATGATAAATAAATGATCGAAACGCTCCTCTAAAAAAGAGAATCCAGTTTATTGGACTTACATTTAGATTTGCCGTTTACGCGCGCTTTGTCACCTGCATATCGGCGTGTACATGCTTTTCATGATTTCCATGGCTCCTATAATCGGATAGATAATGAAAGCTTAGCACCTTATAATGTTAGTTTTTGACATTTACATCTCAAACTTGGGCAATGCTAAACTTGGGTAATTCTGTCTTATTATGGCATAACGTCTGAAATGAACGTAAAAGGTTGTAATTGATATTACTTTCAAGGCCATATCAGGCGCGATAAGGTTTCAGTAATATTACCTATCCAGAAATGAATTTCTCGTTCCACTAATGCGTAATCAAGTGAGAAAGCAAACGATCGTTCAACAAATGTTCCACGTAAAACGTGGAAGGGACGTAGGTTCCTCACATTAAGATAATTAATATGAGTTTTCGTATAAAAATAAATAGCAACATGATATTGAAAATGCAGTAATAACGTGTAAAAATATTATAATAATTACAATGAAAGAAAGTAACGAGACTGATGACAAAGTAATGCAGCGCAAGAGTATATAATGAAAAAATTATAAAAGTAATAATAATATATATGCATATGCGTGACAATGTAGTATTTGCGATTTGCGAAATTTGGTCGATTAAAGAAAGCAATTATAATAATAATATTGCAATTGCATGCAATATCGAGAGTTAACTTTATTTGTACAATAGCGATAACAACATAAAGAAGATGCGAGAGTATAAAAGCAATCGAAGAAAATCAGCGTTTCCGCAAAAACCAGTAAAAATAATTAACAAAGGATTATCAGTTATAAAATAATCTCATTTCTGTTTCTATATCTCATAGTTACATAGAAATTAAAATTAAATAAAGTTCCAATGCTGAAAGAGAGAGAGAGCAAAGAGAAGGAAAACGAGTCAAGGTGGCTAACACATACTCCATTTTACAATTATTGATAAAGCCGTAATTCCTACAAGGGTGCACAATCAAAAGAATCGTTCTTATCGGAGTATTTTTGTTATCAACAAGATACTCTCCGAAACTAAATCAGCAAATGTAACTACCTGAGTCACATATCTCCTTGAAATCCTTACTGATTTTGAGAGAATTACTGAAATGAGGATTTTATTAATTTTCAATAAAGGATTGACATTTGGTTGTCAATTAATCAATTAAAAATTGCGGAATATTACTTATTCTTTTTGTCTCATTACTTTCGATTGTAAAATATGACTATTTTTTAAATTAATTTTACTGGTGATTTTACTTACAGTACTCTGGGTATAGTAAATTTAGTTGTTTTTCAGTGAAAATACTGATTTTGGTCCAAAGAGTAACGTTGCTCGAGAGATACTACGTTATTCATTGGAACCGATCGATTAGCATTTGCGTGATTGCCAGGGCGTTGTTGAAAATTACAATGAGCTAGATTTACATTTGAATTTATGTTTTTCAATGAAAATACACTGATTTTGTTTCAGAGAGTAACGTTGCTCGAGAGACACTACGTCATTCATCGGAACGGATCGATTAGCATTTCGCGTGTTTGCCAGGACGTTGTTGCAAATTACAATAAGCTAGGTTTACATTTGATATGTAATGATATCTCATGACGTTTCCATCCAACGCATTTCCCATTTTGGAAAGCTGTAGGTCGGAATTATATGGGAAATTCACTGGAAATATACAATTCGTATTTAATGATACAAGTATCGGAAATATAATTTCATATGAGAAATTATATATGGGATCTCGGGATTTGCTTTCAACGCATAGGCCAGGAATCTAAGTCCTACATGAGATCTCGCATGTGGATCCCATGTAGAAATTAAGATTTTCTCTATGTGCTAATTCTGTGACCCTAATACTGGGTTTCCATGTGAATTTCCATAGGTGTGCAGGCGTCCATGTGACTTCGCATGGATTCCGGATACAGATATACTGTTTCATACAGATATCGATATGAATTTTTACACACTGAGTAGACTCCAACATGGGGTTTAAATGCCCATTTGGATTCTTGTATAGGTATGCCACATCACACGAATTCTTATATAAATCTTTACACACAAGGCGGATTTCGATACGGATTTTAAACATTCAACATGGATTCTCATATAGTTATACAATCCCACACATATTCCCATATGGATCTTTACATGTTACATGTGGATTTTAATAATAATTTAAAATATTCTATATAGATCTCTATGTGAGTAACTGGAAATTGTCAGTGGATTTCGTTCATCAGTATTCTCTCATCGTAACGTAATCCCCGAAAAAAACTTTTCAGTGCTACCTCATGGCTACATTACTGTCATCGATTGATTTCATTACTGTATTTAGTTACATATAGAATTGTGCATGTGTGTTTGTGAGTGTGTAACAAAGTGTGTAACTTAAGAGTTAAATATGAAATCGGTGGTCAAGCCGATACGTATGCCAAACATCTTGAATTATTAAAAGCAAGAGAAATAAAGAAGTATAAATATATATAAATACAATGCATATATAAGCGATTCTTCATTTTAATCTTTTAATTTAATAAAACGCATTTACAAAGTACGGTATTAATTTTCATTCGTTATTAATCCGTTATATTTAACATTTATCAAAGTTTAAAATGGTAATAAATGTAATAGCTGTAATTTTTATTCAACGTGAGTAACAATATTTTATAATAGTTCAAATTTCCGTGCGCGTGATTATTTTACACATTCATATCACATAGTAGAACTTACTATCAATTTATAAATTATGATTGCAGTTATTTTATCAAACTGAAGTATTACTGCGAAAAAATAAACGTGACATAAATCGCGAGAAAGGTCTCAACATATTTTACCCTATTTATTTTACCCTATATTTCTGAGCTTCTAATTTAAGATGTGTGACATAGTTATCGGCTCAAACACAATGCCAGGAATACTGTTCCTTGTATTGCATTGGTCCGGATCGCGTGAACCGAAAACACTATCAGTCGTAAATATCGCGCAACTAATATCAAATATAAACCTAATCTACAATTAGAAACCGTATGGCCTATCGTAGATCGAACCACGATATCTGAATATTTGTAGGACGAGGTTTGACGAATCGCGAATGTCTTCCTATTTCATCAGGAGCTCCTGTTGATAAGCCTTGGACGATGTGTTGACAGCCTTCGACGTGGTCTGATTCTGTGGAAGTTGAGATATCGTATTGTTCGCTGTTATTGCTGACTGCGGGGTTGACGCGGTAAATACAATTTCCTTTAACAAACAATTGCAATATAAATAACTGCAATATTACCGCTTGTAATGTTAATGAAACGGGGTATATCTCTATAATATCGGGCGTATATGTTACATAGAAATATTCTGCACGTTATTTAATTGCAACTAATTATTATTATGCATATACATATATATATTTTACTGATCATAATTTACATATTATAATAGCTTATAAATTATGTATATGTTATTACATAAATTCTATATATTATTATACATATAAATGAATATTATAATATATAGCATATACATCATATATATTGTTTTAGATTTTTATATTGTTTTTACTAGAAATTTTATCTAAAAAAGCTACAACTGAAAAACCGCTTTATAACTCTGCTTCTATTAATCAATAGCGATATTTAGTTAAATATTCTATCTCTCTTAATTAAAATGTGATGGAGTCAATTTGAACATCATTTTCCCGCTTTCAGTTTCGTTTTCTCAAATTTCAAAGACGAATCACTATTGTGTCGAAACTTCGAATTATATTTTGTATATCAAGTTTGCGATAATATTACGTTATTACAAATCCCTAGTATATTTCACGGTAATTTCTCAGGCTTGCGAAATCTAACGAAGCTGTGGGCGGAATTAGAACTTTCATGTAAGGCTATGCCCGTAGTTTCACAAACTTTAGCAATCTGGCAAGAGATCACGCAAAGTCCGAAAACTGGGGTAGAAGGCTATCGCTCACTCCTAGTCTAGCGGCCAGTCTGCATAGTCCGCTCACGTTCGTGTCAATGAATCTGGGAAATTGCGGCACGTACGCGAGGATTTAAACAACTATCTAAACAAGAAACTAAAATGTAAACATGAGACGAATAACGGCGTTGAATGGACTCGTTGTTAAAATAAAAGAAAGATATCAAGGCGCAAAATCTAAAAAAAATTAGATAGAGTTATTACCTCTTCCGTTTCGACCTCATTCTGCTTGTATGGCCACAAATCATCCTGCCTTAGCGCTTCCAGTTGATTCTCCAGCGGGTCGGTAGTGTTTCTCTTCACATGAACATTGTTCAGTTGCAAGCCGTTCTTCTTCCATGCATAAATTGGCCGTTCGCTCTCTGATCGAACTTGGTTATTCGACTGATCCATCTTCTCCGACCTAAAATTGTCGTCATGCGTCGCTTCTCTCACGTCATTTTTCCTCCAGTCGTTTCCGTTATAATTCTCCGAAGAGACCGCGGAGACCGCTATAAACGCGTTTTTCGCCTTGGCCGACGAAACATCGGCCGTCGTACCCGGTTTCAAGATCGGTACCGCCGTCACCTTGTGATAAGCAAACTGCTTCCACTTCGAGGGCCACGTGCCAGCCGAAGTCTTGCCGTAACCAATATTCCAGTCGTCGTTGATCTTTTGCTGCCACGAGTTCTGCTCAGTTTTCCAATTATCGTTATTCTTCCAGGAAGCCACGTTGTTGAACTTGCTCGCCCAGAAGTTATCATCCTTCATTTTCTGCGACCAACCAGCATTGTTCGGCTTGCCAACCCACGGATCCTTGTTCTTTCCTTTTGCAATCCAAGAAGGTAGGCCGTTGGAGCTCGGTGACCAGGAATCGGCATTGTTGGGTTTCCCCGGCCAAATGTCACCATCCGCCGTCCACGAGTCCGCATTGTTGGATTTTGGCATCCAGGAGGCATTATTGTCTACCTTCGATGCCCACGAGACGTTGTCGCCCATTTTTGAGTCCCACGAGGTAGGCGCGGATTTCATCCCCGTCGTCCAGAAATTCTCCTTTGTCTTGGATAGCCAGGAATTGTTCTCCCTCCAAAAATCATCATCGTTTATCTTCGCGCCCGGCGAGCTATTGTTCTTTGGACTGTACGTCCAGTATTTTACCAACCCCTCTTTACTTTTGTCTAACTTTCCACTCCACTTTCCATGGTTGGCACCAGCCGTATCGAAGGATGAGAAACGAGACAGTGAATTCTCATCGTTCGGGGTCTTCACTTGGTTACCATCCAATTGCGTCGTGGATAAAATTGATTGGGAATTCTTCCTTAACCAGGGATTTCCGGCAGACACTTCCGACTTTGTGTTCCAGGTGTCCACCTCGCTGTGTTCCAGCGAGTCGGATGTAGCTTGTGGTTTGATCCATTCTTTCGACTGCTTTATGTCCTGATACATCCACTTGGGCATCTCTTTCATGGATTCCTGTTGCTGCAGCTTCCTGTAATCATTGTAGTTGCTCTTGTTGCTGATCGGCTTGTACTTGAAATCGTTTGATCGCGTTAGCTCTTTTTTTCTCGCGTCTTTGGGAAAAATTGAGCTAGTTTGCTTCTCGAACACTAACTTCCCTGACTTCTCATCTTTGTCTTTCGACCAGTTCGCGTTGTCTTCCTTATCGAGGCCGAGCTTTTTTATTAGATCGGCGTTCGGGTTGTACGATTTGCCGTTTTCATCTTTCGGCCATGGTTTTGCGCTTGGTAGTTTGTACGGCCAAGTCGCGGGATCGGAGGTTAAACTGTTCCAAGTTTTCATGGTGATCTTCGGCAATACCACCTTGTTGTTGGTATCCTCCTTCTTATTCAATTCGGAATGATTCTTATTCTTTTCCCAGGTTATTAGCTCGTCGTGCCTATAAGGTTTCATCGTTTTATCTATTCGTGGCCACAAGGATGGCATTTCCTCCTCTACTAGCCACATGTGCGACTTGTCGGTTTCCCAAAATGGTGACTCCTGTTGCTGCCAGTCTTTGATCCTTGCTGAATTCATTCGATCGTCGTTCTTCTCGATTCCTAAAGTCGCCCAATGGTTTCTGTATTTCCCACGCGTTGGCCAATACCTAAAATCACTTTGCTGACTCCAAGGCCATTTGTCGGATGATACCGGGTAAAGTGGACGCTCATCCACGCTCCATGGTCGATTGTGCTTGTAAGGGATAGTCAGGTCCGGCCAGCTTCTGCTAATGGCGAACTCTCTGCTCGGTGGCTTGTACTCTTGATTACGAGCGAAATAATTCGTTTGCAGAGTCAAGTCATCCTGGTAATCATTCTCATTTCTGCGTTGCGGAAATTCGTTAGTCGAAGTGTAACGTAGACGCGGAAAAACCGCTTCCGGTGAGTCGTAATCAGCTAAGCGATCCGAATCTGGAGAGCATATTAAATAAATACATTTGTGCAATGTTATTAAATTTAATGCACAATAACATAACAAACTTATAGGTATAAATTTAAGTATAATCAAATATTTAATCCTTTTCTATTCTTCGAGTACTAACAAGTCGTAAGATAATCTGATTTGACATATTTTAAATATTAAAATTTTTTTTAACGACTAAAATTCTTCAAACACAGTCGAGTATTATTTATTTATAAATTGTATTTATTTATTTATACATTTTTTTCTTTTATTATTAACATTTCGGTTTGAATTCACAGCTATGTGAAGTCCAAAAAGTGAAATACAGAAATAGAGATATACAGAAATAAAAAACTACAGAATTACAGAAATACAAAAATACAGAAATACAGAAATACAGAAATATAAATACAGAAATTGTGCAAATATTTATATATTAATAACGTTAATATTATATTCGATATTAATAAATATTCGATATTAAAAAATATTAGAAATAACTATCTCGATGTTTGCTACGATAATATAATAAATAAAAAATACATTACATTTTTACCTGTCACAGGGATGAATTCCCTCGAATCTTGAAGATACAGTGGATGAGGATTAATCTTTCTCACACCTAACAATCGCGATTGAGTATTGGCTTTCCCAGAAGCATCCGAGAGCAAAGGTTTCTGTTCGACATTCGTCGTTCTCACAGTATTCTTCGATTTGTTTTGATCAACTAGGTCCCAAAGTGACAGAATGCGCGGTTTCGGATCGATTCGCATTTTCGCCACGTTTTCGGATTCCTCATGCGTGTTCTCTTGCCAGTGTGGTCCGAAGAGTCTCTCAGCTACGAGCCGCCATTGCGGTGTCGTCAACCACGTATCCGTTGTCGTCAAAGGCGACGTCTCAGGCATCGGAGTCGTTGTCGAGGTGGTCGTGGAGGTCTGTTGATGCCTCGGTCGTTTCTTCTTCTTCTTTGGCTTTTTACGATTCTTCTTGGGCACATCATTGGACGGGGGTGTGACGGAGAGCAACATCGTCATCGTCGTGCTGCGTTTCATCGAATCTTGACTCTTTGATACTTCCAGATCGTTCTCTATGTCAGCTGAAGAAACCCAGAATTGGAAAAGTTGAATAAAAAATGATTTAATTATGAGAAATTAACGTTTTTAACGTTGAAAAGAATGACGTGTATCTTGATATTGCAAGATCAGGTTCTTCAAAGGTTGCCGCAGAAACATTGGCAACTGTACAAACCAAGGACAGTAAAGTCTTCAGAAATAGTGCATAATTGAATTCGGTTGATTTCCGAATTATGGAACAAGTTAATTTTGACGGGCAATCGCGCGGACAGTAATGCAAACGACGGTCTCCTAATTGAGCAATTGTGAGGCTTTATTGAATTCCCAACCGACCGAACACTGCCTTTTCGCACCTACAGGAACTGTTTTCCCTCCGTCATTCCCCGCCCATTCGTTGGAAAAGGGGATAATCTAACCTTTGTACCTCTGAAAAGGCTCAATTGGAATTTATCGGTAGTACGACCGATGACCGGCGCGCACAATTCCTCATTCCTTCGTGTTGGTAGCATATCCGGTACGTACAGTAATTCCTCAATGAAACTCGGATTCTCCGCGAGCGTCTTGTTGCGCACTTCATTTCGCCGTCTTCCAACTTTACTTACTGAGAAATTTGTGCACGCGCTGCCATTTGCCCGGATCTTCCGCCAATTTCACCAAAAGTTTCAGCAGACTCTCTGCCAATGCGCCTTCTTGCACCTACACGGAAGAATTACATTAATAACATGATACTTGACGTTTAATTTTCGAGTTATAAGGATCCGAGCAGGAGAAGAGCTCCTAGGCAAACTGCCGAGATAATCAAATAGATAACAAAACTATATTATCCATTTAATTTCGCGCGAAATTTGCTTTAATAGGATTTTAACTCGCGGTTCAATTACGGTGATGCGAAAGATTGAATGTTACGCGTAATTTTACGTGTAAGATTGTAGAATTACGCCAATCACGAATGAAGAGTTTCCGCTGAGAATAAACTTTCCATTCGCCACGAGAAATCGATTTGACATTTAATGCGACTTATTCTATTTTATTATATGCATTGTAGATTATATTAGAAGATTGCTTTTATCGCGTTTACGCGTATATAATTATATTTTATTAAACAATGACACACCAACAAAAGTCGTGCAACAATCGCTTGAAACGATACGTGAAAACACTATCACCAATTTATAATAATTTTTCAACATATTTACCCCGAGTTCTTCCAACTTCCGTTGCCGCTCTTCTTCAGCTGCATTCTCAGCGAGCAAATACGCTTTGAGGTCCTTGAGAACGGTTTCCTGTCTTTTGTCCAGTCTCTTCACGCCTCCCGAAGGATTCTTCTGTTCAGCGTATGTATTATTGAAGCCGATCTCGCTCGAAGGTCTTTGGAGGTAAACGCCTTCACGCGACTTCTCTTCCGTCAGCTGGAAAAGTGTAATTCCATGAAATTGGTGAAAAGCTTTAAATCTTCTATTTGCTGCTTTTTGTTTGCGTATGCCGGAAATATGCGGGATGAATCCCTTGCCGGAAAGAAGAAAGGGTTGGCTTAAGAATCTCAGTTAATTAGTTATCTCAATCTGGAGGAAGCCAGGCTGAAGTACCGATATCCTTATTTTCCAATGCTCGAAAACATCGGGAGATAAACTGTACATAATTACATAAAGGAAAGATAACAAATTCCGAGAAGAAATAATCAAGAGCGTATTGATTTTGCAAGCCTGCCTTGGTTCTCACGTTTGCGTCTCGAGGAACTTGCACAAAATGTTTGCTGGAACGAAAGTTAGATTAGATTTCCGATGCTTTCGTCGCACTTCCGTACCCCTTCGCGAAAATGAAATAAATACATAATTATATTGTAGGAAAGATAAATAACGGCAAGATAATTAGTTGGCAGCGGATTTAGTTTACGAACTACGACGGAATGACTGAACTTTGCCTTGTTATCCGTGAAAGAGGAACCGACGTCGTGTTCCTCTCACCTTGTTTTTCTCCAGGTCCCTTCTGCGGACGTTGTCAGTTTCGCTGCTTAAATGATTCACGGGATCCTCGGAGGGTAACAGGCTCTTCGATACTTGCGTCTCATTGACCAATAATATTTCCTTCTGGGTGCTCAGCTCTTTTTTCACTGTCGGCACGCGTTTTGACTTTACTTTTGCGTCCTCTTTCATCTTATACTTTAGTAATTCTATTACCTGCAAAAATTTTTTTAAATATCTTTATCAATAAAATTATAAATAGACTGAGAGAGATAGAAGCTCGATATTTTCTTGATTTTCTCATAATGTCTAACAAAACTCCTTCTTAAGTAGCAATAAATTATCGCCGCTATAGTTGCTTGATACAAGAAGTCAACTCAAAGCACAAATAATGAATTATAATTAAATCTTTTCAACCTCTTCATCTTGAGCTTTCTTGATGACTTCACTAATGATCGCCTCGTTGGACACTATACTTTCATCGAACGTGTTCTCATTGCTCTTCTCATGGGAATCAAAGTTTTGCGCGCTTGACAGTTTTTCTCTCGATTGTTCATTTCTGATGGAGGATATATTTGGGTTTCTTGCTTCGTCCTTCGACATTGCCTCATGAGACTCCGCGACTGCTTTCAATTCATCCTCGTATTCATCATCATCATCATTATCGCCGTCATCATTATTAACATCACCTTCGTATTCCTCGTCCTCCTGCTCCTCGTTTTCTTCTTCTTCATTTTCTTCTTCCTTGTCTTCTTCTTCTCTTCGCTTCTTCTCTGCCTCGTCGTCATCTATTTCGCTTTGACTAATTTTATCCTCTTCAGAATCAGGTGTCCCTATCTGCGTCACATCATTGCCATTCTCTGTCAGTTTTATCGATGTCATTAAAGTAGTCAGCTCCTATAAAATGTAATGTTTTATACAATGATCCTGAAATTTTAGTGAACTTTTCTAGCTTTTCTAGACTTGGACGTAAGATGTTCTATAAATTTATGTATAGCGTTTTAAAACTGTAAATGCTTACATATGTATAATTTAGATTTTAATTTTAATAATATTTTATAAATCCATTTATAACGTTTTATATAAACGCTTATATACTTCAGTTTTTAATTTTAATAATAATATATTTAGCTAAACCGCTAAATTGTTAATAGAAATTACATTATCATTACTAACAGTGTTACTATTAGTACAATTAGTGAGAAACATCTCGTCTCAAATAAACTAGTACGCTTTCTTAAATTAGCCGGTGCTCGTTACCTTTCTTCAACGTAACTTCTAATTATGTTACGGCGAAGAAATATATTGGCTGACCTGTTTTAAGAACCACCCCGTGTATTCTAGGATGCCGGTACCATTCAAGCAGGTCAAAACAATGTTGCCTCGATTCTTATTTGAGAACAGGCCAATAACGATTAAGATTCTACTTACCGGGGCTGCTGTTGGTAATATTCCTTCCTGCTTGCTTTGGCCACCAACTGCAACAAGAAAGCGAAACGTGACTCGTTAGTGTCAATTTAGGTGCAAACGCGGCTATATCGAACCGAGGTTCTTTTTATTTGCCAACTGTATTGCATTCTTTCCGTTGCACCAAGCTGTATCGTGCTGCGGTGCGGAAAAGTGAATCAGAAGAGTATTGTGCGAGCAGAAGAACGTTTCAGAAAATTCTTCCGTCTTCCTGCTTCTAACGAAATGGCTGACGATGATATATGAGTTCATCCATTCGTTAAAAACTTTCTATAAAAAATTTTTCTTCTGAAGGTTTAAGCAGCTCTTTTTAACTAATTTAATTTCCCACATTTTCAATATTTGCTATAATTTTCTGTAAAGTTCGCACATTTTATATAACATTAAAAATATTTGCTACAATTTTCTGTAAAATTCGCATATTTTATATAACATTAAAACTATTTGCTATAATTTTCTGTAAAATTCGCACATTTTATATAACAGTAAAAATTCAGGTATAATACTTTCTCTAAAAAGACTGTGCAAATATGCAGAAATTTATTTGTTGTATCAAAGTGTTTCATGAAATTGAAACCGTCAGGATCTATTTTATGAACAATCTGTCCAAAATTCGTGATTAGTATAGACACAGTAGTATTGTGAAATGGTCTCGTTATATCGCGAAAACCGCTATGGCACGTCTAGGACTATTGAACTATCCTAGTTCCGAAGAGTAGTATCTAGGATGTGTTTGCTTAACGTAATTGCAGTCTGAGAACCGTCTATGTTGACTTAGTTACTGATACTCCAATAGCCGTGCATTAATATGCCTCGAATCCTTAAAGGACTGATAGAGAAAGCTGTGAGTATATCTATCACCGGTATTGTCTTCACTAACATGTAACAATTACATGTCAACAGATGACAAGAAAAACAAATTACTTTAACTGTTCTCTGTTCATCTAGCTATCAGTTAACTGATATTAGTTAGTTGAAATTATATTTTAAATAATATAATAACGCACACATACATATTCATAGAGATAAACAGACAGAGAAAGAAAGAGAGAGAAAAAGAATAATTGCAATATCACAAAATAGATGAAGAGTTCTCTTTAATTAGCTTTACATTCACATGGGCAAAATTACGATAGGAAACTACATTTCTGAGATTTATTAGAGCGCTCGCAAGATAAGGGTGGAGTAAGCGTAATAATTATTCGCCCAAGGTCTTCATACATATATTTCGCAGTGTAAAAACGCTCGCCGGGCGACGTCATGACCCGGAAAATAACGAGCGACCAGGGTGGTCGTCGAGACACGGCTTTTGTTCCTGACGACTCGCGTGAGATTAACTTTAAGACGACGGAAAAATAAATGCGCGCTTTTAAAAGCGCGCGCACGCTCACGGCCGTACGCGTGCTCGTCGCAAACTTTATTCGCAATTTACACGTTCCTAATGGCGCCTCGTCTCGCGCTGATATCGCACAATTTTTCCACACCCGCATTTCTTCGACTTAGCCGGCAGCCTCCCCCTTCTCCTAGCTTTGCCCTCCCGCCCGCTCCTCATTTCCGTCTGCCTTCTGCCGCATTCTTCTGGGATGCAAAACTCCTGCTTATTGCATTACACGGTAATAGGACGCCGCGAGATATTTCATAAGTTCTGCCTGCGGCCATTTTCCAAGTTCCACGATGGATACGATGATACCAGCGTTGCGTTTGATATTTCTGCCGGATGTATTTTAGAAAATTGTGTACGTATACAAATTGGCACAAAAAGCGCACACGAAAACTCATTAAAATTACTGTAAAAAGCCAGCTGTTTCAAACAGTGTCCGAAATACATGTACACTTATTATTTGTGTATGCGTACCTTGTTTAATTTAATAATTAATCTGGAGAAGCTAACCGGCACAAGATTAATTCGTGAGAAAAGCTAAATTTGGAACATTGCTCGGTTAAACAAAAAACTTGGCGCTGCGGATATTAACATGTGTGGGAATAATTTCTGACGAGGCTTGCACCCCCTACTTGTACAGTCAAATGCAGTCACGGTTTGTCTTGCGCTTAAAATATGCAAAATAATGCGAAGTTCACGAAGAAAAAATAAAGAAGCACACCCCCGCGCGCACGGAAGTCCTACCTCTCAGCAATTATACTTTCCATAATTCTTTTAATATGTAACATCCGGTCTTTCTAAAAAATGTCGTTCGTTCAAAGTAACATTCACTAAATAAAAGTGTTTGCTGCAGAATATGAATTTTCGCCAATTATTCCATGTAATAATGCGAATAAAATATTACGAGAGTAATGCTGCTTTTTCTTCTTTAAACGTTTCTAGAATATCCGTATCATTTTCTTTCCCTCGCTACCGCTCTTTCTCACTCTCTCACTCTCTCGTGTGGTTTTTCGCTACCATAATGGCGATGGTATTGTAATACCGCAGCCAGAATGGGGCGAGATGGTGAGACCAAGTTTTATGTATCGCATGAACGATGTCTCTATATACACGTCTCTCTGCTTTTCAGTATATATACGGAGAATGCAAGATGAATATGATACACACTGTTTCTGTCTCAGAAAGAGAAAGAGAGAAGAAGCTAAAGAGCTTTTCCCCAGATTCCTTCGCCACTTCTGCTTCGCAATGCTCGAAAGTGGGTTAAAAGATTTTTCTCCATATTTTATAATAACATATTTATACAAAATATATCACGAAACATGTCAGATCGCAGCTGCACGACAGCTATAATGAGCATTACGATATAATGACACAAAATGCATCAAGTATCTCAATTCGATGCTTTAGCCTGACTTGGACAATCCTTTTCAATATTTAAAAATATCATCTCTTTCGCACTTGATGTTGACATTAACGTTTATAAAATTATGAAACGTCACAACACGACAACACTGGTAAAAAAGAGATTGCCCTACTTCCTTTCTGTTTTGTAAATAAATCCTGAATGTCAAAATTGAATCCTGAAGTTTGCAAAAGCACAGAATTGATTCGTGGATACAGCACAATGATATTTCCTAAATTTGTCATGAGCGTGCACGCAATTGAAGTATTTTTTATCCTCCTGCGTTAGATTAATTTCTGTGAGTAGTGCAGAACGCGCATTTCAAAAGAACGCATACGGAGTTTAATCTAACCAGAATATCCTGAATGACTCCACAATGGCAAGCGCCTTTTGCAAATACCGCAGAATAAAAGGAGAATAATGAACATGATAAGAATACAAACAGCGTAATGCTCGCAAAAACCGCCGCGCCGTTTGTATGCAGTGGCCGAAGATTACGAAATGATTGAATGCGCGCGTAAAAACAATAGCGCCGGATAAATTTGTTTGCCTCGTGTTCGCGTAATGTAATTAATTAAATTTCAGTTATAATACGTTATACCTGTGAATTTAACATTATTCTTTCATAATGTTTGGTATCTGTAAATACTATACGCACACACGCGAATGCTAATATTTGTTAAGAAATAGAATGTAAAAGCTTTTTTTGCATTTTCGGGAAATCCATATATTTTCCGATAAAAATTTCGATAAAAAAATAAGTAAAAATGCTTGTTAATTTTTCTTTTTAAATTTTTATCCATGTTACTTGTGCAAAGAGTCGTATAAGGGGTCCCTCTCACCCCCTCTGCCTCCACGAGCGCGTATATGTATGTTTCTGCGTTTCTCTGTTGCGCAATACATTAAATTTACTTAATTTATCTACAAAACAGTATACTTTTAATCCGAGTGCATGTGAATAAACATAGAACATTGCCAGCAGCTGCTGGCATGTGAGTACAAAAACAGCAGCATATGACGTTTAATAGGAGCGCCGCGCCTATGGAACATCCCGATCAATAGTTAGACAGCGGCTTGCTCATTGGCGTTGATCGAGGGAAAGGGAAAGATAGATATACGGGGTGTCCCACAATCGCCAGAAGCTTTTTAATCAGAAATTTCGATCAATTTAAAAATGGCTCCGAAAGTGACCCTTATAGCGAAAATATCACTGTATAAAATCGATTGCATTCGTTTACGAAGAGAAATTTGTAATTCTGTACATTTTTAGTTTTTGGACTAATTATTTTTTTTGGATAATAGTTTAAAACTATTATCCAAAATGTTATTAAAACTTATTTGACATTTTTATTGAAAAGCATGATATTATATCATTTTTTCCTTTAAAGGTTATTTTGTTAAAAGCTGTTTTTCATGGTTGATTAATAATTACATGAGAAATCGTATAATTTCATTTAAAATTCAAGTGAATATATTTGATAATTAATCTCGCAAGGTGTAATGTAGAAATTATTGCAATTGCATTGATTACAAAGTCATTCGTGGAATGTGTTAATAAATTAATAACGTTTTAATTAATTTAATACGTTAATAATGTTTTAATAATTAATTAAATAATTTGTCACTAATTAACATAAATTTTAAATAAATATCTTTATCTCGTTTTGAGTATTCTTTTCTGAAACAGAGGATGATTGCTATATCGTGCAATTCAATTGAAGTTAAAATGACCGTTATAGCTGAACAATTCCATTTCCATCCAATTTCCACAAATTGTTTCCAAAATAAATTTTTAAAGCATCGATGAGAATACTAAAAAAAAGAGGACAGATATCTCATAGCATATTGCATTATTTTCACATTCTATATCCCCTGAGGCTTACCTGCAGTTTATTGATTTCATGATGAAATTTGTTGAGATTAAGTGAAAATCTTTTCATGATAGCTGTTTCACAATATTTGAATCTAATAATTTATTAAAAAATAATTATTAGATAAGTTATTAAAAGTTGTTGAAGTTATTTTTTATGCAATACATTTTACAAAATTACGATAAATGAAACATTCAAGAAAATCATAATTTTTCTTAATTTCAAATATTTTATATTTTTGAAATCCTGATTTACTTTATTGTTAAGTTAAAAATAGTAAAACAAAATCGGGCTTGCTGTTAATCAAGGAACATATTGTCCTGCTTGAAAGAAAGTACTGAAAAAATTATTAACCAAATTTAATTAAAATCAAATATGGTTTTTTAAAGTTTGATTATTTTGTACATTATAAGATCCAACAACATGTATTATAAATCTCGCAGAAACAGAAATCTATTTTTATCTAAAAATTTCGCTTGTCCTGTCTTTTTCGCTCTTGTAAAAGGTTGTATCTACCGCCCCGTCATCCCGCATACTCCGTTTACGAATACATTACACCCCGACGCAAGCATTGCGTGCGAATTGTCGATGATTGATTTCTGCAATCGGCAGCTCATGATTCGTCGCACCGCGATGCAGTGCCGCGCAGCTTTGACGATATGATCGATCTAATATGAGATACATTGCGTGAGATTACAGTCGAATGGCGGTACGGTAAATGCGGATTCATGTATTAACCCCGTTCGTACCCCCTTTCGCCCCTTCTCGCTCATCTGCATTTCTCCCTCGAAGTAATAATTTCGCATCCCTAATGAGGATGCACAAAATCTTTCCGGATTAAACATTAAAATTAGGACGAGCGGTACCTTCTTATAATCCACGTGATCATTAAAGATGATGAAAATATTACAGTTTGAGTTCTATAAATTATTTCGAGGAAGATCCAGCGCGGCTTTTAAGTAAATTCGAATTTGAACGAGGTAGATTGGAATTCTCTCTGGGGAACTTAGGGGAACGAAGATACATATCTTATGAGATATATATTAAAATACGATATAATCTGTACATGTACAATGTACATAATATTATATATACGTATTTATTTTCTTCAGCGTTTTGACAAGAAGGGAAACTTGGTTTACAATATTATTCTTTAGCCATACACGTATCCATCCATATTTTATGTTGCACATTTATTTTCTAGACTAATATGTATCTGTGTAAAATCCTCTTACTAACTTACTATAACTTATGCTTTATTCTTATTTATTTATACCTTAAATCTGCTTGATTTTCCTCTCATCCCTTTATTTTATTGCTCTCCTGATCCTCCTATTAAAATGTGTACAATATAATACTTTAACGTAAAATCAAAATCCGATTAAATACATCTTCACCAATTCTCCATTTGATATTATTTAGTTTACGTTATTTTATTTTTATTCTACGAGTCTTTATTAAAAGCTCATAATGCTTTTTGAGCTGTTTAGATTAGAATCTAATTTTTCTGTAAATATGTAAATATAATGTAAATATAAATGTAAATATGTAAATATAGTTCTGAAAACAATTCTGCAAATCTTAGTCCGTTTGTGGTTCCGAAATTGTTGTCTGCTTCAGATACTTTGGAAATGCAATCGCTATGAAAGAGAAATTCTCATGAGTAGTGCACGCTCGAGCTCAGCGAAATGATACTTGAATATTAGACCTGTTATGGGTTCGCGACTACTGAATTTGATCTCAATTTCAAACATGAACATGTTATTTAATAAACAGGTACACGATGTTATATCGAGAGAATATTTACATATATTCAGAAATGATAATATGGAAAACATCAACGGAGGACCAATAATGATTCACACAGCAGACGTGTTCTAGCTTGTAGTTCAATGGAATTCCTTTCATATTTAAAAGCGTAGGATACAAAACGAGAATAAAATAACGCCGACAAAATGGCGTCTAATTTGCAGCAGTCTGGGGCATACCGGCGCGTTGCAATTTGAAATGCAATTATATCGCTCACAGGAGATGCTAATTTCCCAGCGAGGCTTTTAAGAACGGTATAATTATTCCTCTTCTTTGCACTTTTTCTTTTATCATGTTGCACGGACGATACGAATGTTCTGATGTTAATGAAAATGTTCAAAATAATGATACACTCAAAACTTGTTTGCTAAAATTATTTAGATCGTCAAGTCAATGCACCATTAAAAATATTACAAACTTTATAATTATTGAATATAATGAAAATTGATATTACTTATTATTATCGTTATTATTATTAATATTATCACGACGTCAGTAATACACAATGAGAAAATAATTAAAGTAATTAGAGATAATTATCAAGTAATGTTACATTATTAATTAAAACACTTTTGTATCTTTTATTATAAAAGATTTTATTTTTTATTTTTTACAGTTGCAGAAATGATATATTAAGAGTACAGGCAAATAATGAAGGATTTTTTATTGAATACTCAGTGTAATTGATTCCTAAAAAGTTGTAGGTTTAATTTTAATTCTGGTATTAATTTTTAAAATTTTATTTTATTTTATCAATTTTGATTTCAATGTTGAAATTTACTTCAGATATTTGGAATTCAGAGATAATTTGGATATTATTAATTTTGCTTTCTCGTTTTAATTTGTGTTAATATTGATAGATTGCGATGTTATTTCATTCTAGATTTTTATGTATTAACACTTTTATAAATGTACATTTAATCTTAACTGGAAAATAATTTTCATGTTAATATTGAATGTTAATATTCAATTTCAGAGAGTTAATACGAGCTTGTAAAAGAAATCAGTCCTAGACAAAGCAATAGTTTTAAACACCATATATGCATGTAGGAATTATTGATCGGAAAATGTCGAAATGTCAGTCGCAGCAGTTTTTACTTGAAAAGCCCATAAGTCTGCAATAGGAGGATATTATTTAAAGCAATGGTTATCTTTGCGCAACTTCGAAAATAATACTTGTACATTTATATCTGCCAAAACCAGTTCTTGAAATTGATACTTTTAAATATTAATCTTCAAAAGTATTAATATTAATACCAGAGTATACGGGCGCGCGAGCATTTTATACGAGCATAAAAAATTTTAATACTCTCAGAAAGATTTATTGATTATTGAAACAATAAAATATTTCATGGCTAAATAAAATGTACACAATCTACTACCCTTTTATACATGCATATCAAATAAAGCTCGGAGTAGTTAAATTTATAAAACTTGTGATAAAAACTGATGTAACAACATAGTTAAATATTATTACATACTACACCGTATACGCTAGTCCCTCGAGATTTGACGTTCGTTTCCGTAGTTACACAGCCTGCGGGGAAATTAGCAATCTTCGCAAAGTTCTCCTACGATCGTTGACGCTTTTAGCTCTCGTGGAACGTTGTCATTTCGATAGCGGCTAATTAGTGGGACGTGTGCATCACGAATGCGTTCGACAGCGTGCAGCCGATTTAATCGAAAGCACTTTCGCTTCGTCGTGTCAATAATCGTTAATCAGATCGACATCAAAGGCCAGTACTTTGCAGCTCCCAGCAGGCGCGGGTGACGCAAACGGTGCATTAGAGATGCAAAAACTTCCGCGTTTGTGCAGAGTGCACGGAAACGTTATGTGCAACTCATGCGTCTCATGCATCATGACGTTTAATGCGCGGATGCGCTAACGCCACATTCATATGTAATTTCCATGTATCGGTTCCTATTCTCGGCAGAATTCACTGAAATGTAATCGTATTACTGGCCGTGATGACTGTGTAATCAAATTAACGATCAATGGGTATGTTTATTGAGTCATACCAGTAATAGTGATTAATGAATAACAAGGCAATGAAGGCTATAATAACAGTTTGTTCGAATTCAATTGGCGAACGTTAATCTAAAAATGATTACGCGTTTCATTGCGATCTCTCGGTTCAGCAACTTTATGTTCTCACTTTATATCACTCTATTTAGGATCCAATTTTACCAGCTAGATATTTTTTTATATTTTTTATTGCGGAAATATGCGGACGATTTTTTGCGTACGACTCGTTGAGTAAGAAAGGGACACAAGTTATCTTTCTCGTGCGAGAAGCAAGAGTAAGTGCTTGGAAAAGCCATTTTGCCGTAGTGTCCTTTCGTATAATTAAAAAAAAAGTAAAAAGAGAATTGTTGACTGAATAATTGCACTTTTTTTTTCCTTCTTCTCTCTTGTGCTCTTTTTCCTATTTTCCACTTTCCCTTATTCTTCCTCTTGCACGTTGTTTATTCTTTTCGTTCTTTGCGTGCTTTTTTCGCTCGTTCGCTTCCTCTTCCATTTTCTCTGTGTTCTTTCTCGTTCTCTATCTTTATTTCTATTTCTCTACCTCTCCTCCCTCTTTCTCTTTCTCTTCGCTTCTCTTGTAATTGCGTATTGAATATTACATCAAGCACATAACTTTTGAGCGAGGACTAGCTTGCGATAAACGGATCAGAAACTGTTATCGGCCAGCTCTTAAGCCAATTACTATTGCCCGCATCGTTATCGCACTAGCTGCTACGACACTGAACTTTGTTCGCGAAGTTAAACAGGACACATTCCGGCACTACATGTTACTCGATCACGTAATTAATCGCTTTAAACAGTCATTGATGCTTTATTGGTGCCCGTATTAAAATCGTCGGTATTGATAACTGCATTATTGAGCTTATTGTAACTTCTACGAAACGCCTGCTGTATCTGTGTTGTTAGGAGACTTAGTAATAATAAATAAGTAAGAAATAATAATAAATAATAAATAAGTAATAATAAATAATTTCGTTGAAGGAGACAAAAATACAGTCACGGTCGTGAAACGGGTATCACGTAATACTTCTGTGATTTATATCTACGTATAGTAGGTATATAAATTGAATTTTTCATGTTATTTTATTTTACAACAGAATGATTGACGATGAGAAAGAGTTTTTTGCGTAACAGAGGAAACCCTCTCGACGGAATTTGACACTTCGTCAATTTACAGTAGCTATTGACTGTGAATAAAATCAACGTATCCGATTGAACGAGAGACTCACGGCTGTAACGGGAAACGTGAAGTTTAATTACTTCAAAATATCAGCCTCGATTTCAACTGTCAAAAGCAAGGACTCGGCGACAAGGAAAAGCGTTCAAAATTCAAATATAACAGGGCTTATATCTGTTTTCACAGAAGTAACAAATAATTATTTATCGAGATCATGCAAATAGAAGTGCCAGACTGCAAAATAATGGAAAAATGTTTGAATTTTTCATTTTTGTCATTCCGATATCGTATATACTTGCTTTATTATGCTTAATATAATGTCTATCTATACAAAAATGGCAAAAATATAAAAAAATACATAACGTATATATGTACAGAGAGCTACAAAAAGAGAAAGTTTTATTAATCACATCTGCTTCATCAATCATTCATCAATCATTGTCTGCCTTTGTCTCTCATTTTACATTTCAGATTTTGCATGACATAAAAAATATACAGATAACGAAAATCAAGCAACGATTAAAGCGAATAAAAGTCAGGACGAAAACTTGAGAAACGCGGAGGTAAATGAGACATTATAGCGAGATAAAATGGATAATGTCAGAGGGAAATTTCAAGCAGTGGTAAAAGTAAATGAAAGATCAGCCGACAGTTAAGATAAATGAAGTATCGTACTGTAATTGAAGAAGTTGAAAGATCAGGTAGTACTTAAAGCAGATAAACGATAAGATATCGATAAGACGAAGAAGAAACTCCAGAGACTCTTAATCGAATGAAACGTTATTATACGGAATAAAAGACTCGCCTGCAACGACGTCGAGAAACGGTGAAACGGGCAAAAGGAACGTACGGTAAACGACCTGACGGGGCGGGTGGTCTCGCTAATAAAATATCGATTGGCTGCGAAAACGCGTAAATAATAAGATATAGCTAAAGGCGGATGAAAACGGCCGGGGGCACGAAACTCGCCCGAGTATCGGCTTCGTTATCAAAGATTGAAGCGGCAATCGCGCACCCGTATTTATCAGAGACCATTACCAACGATTGCCCGGACAATCTACGGCTCTATTATTTCAAAGGATGACTGGTCGCCGGCAGATATATAATGGATTAAAGAACTCTTTTATTTCTCTTGGTTCTGTGCTCTTTATTTTAAAGCGCCGCGTGCCACTTACCTCCAGCCTGAACATCATCCCACTGTACGGATAAGGTTAGAGGTCGTCGAGGGTTTATTAGCTGCTGACGCGTATTGTGATTTTCACCCGGATTTTATTCGTCTCGGAAGCGAGAGCTCACTCTATTCCTTCTGCGATGGCGGACTTTTATCGTGCGATCGAAGGGTGAAACAAGCGTCGAGTAGATTTAAGCGGATTCAGCGAACAAGTCAGAAATAACCGGCGAGCCATGGCTCTCGCGTATCCTGTTTGCTCGTGGTGAGGATAAATCAAGGATGCTATTTGATGTATTCTCTAAACAATGCATCGCCACTAAATTAGAGGTATTATAATAAATCATGCACTGAGATTATATTATTAGATCGTGAACTAAGTAATCCGGGTCACGTCACGTAGATGAATCAAACAAATACTTATGACAGCATAATAATAGCTTGTCGTATATTAATTTTATGACAGGATAAGCAACCTTTAAAAAACAAAAACGATATTTTCCAACACATCGCTACAATATTTATGCCGCCGTCTAAACGCGACCGGAATTATGTAGTTAATGATTAACGACCTAATATAATATGTAAAGAGAGAATTGATCACTGAAGAATTAATCACCGGAGACTAAGAGAATTAATTAATGGAATTATGCTGGATAATATGCGTCAATAATCTCGACGTGATATGCATTGTTAATCGCTTGATGGAAATGAGCAATTAATTCTTTAAGAGCGTTGATAATAATAGATTAATTTGCCTCGCGCGAGTTTACTGACGCACAGCAACGTCAATTAAGCACACTAACTGCGCTTTACTTAATTTGCCTTTTTTATTTACGGTATAAATTAGGAGTTTACATGATGCGTACTCTCTGCAGGATGCACCGTGCACCTCGGCATGTCGGACATGTTACGTAATAATATCAAAACGCAATCGCGTCTCTCTCTCGCGTGCGCTAAACGAGCGAAGAGGCGGACGGAGTGTGTCCATATGCGAGATTCACGTCTAGTTGAGAGCATCTAAAATTATGTTAACAATATCTTGACAATGCTTAATTAGATCGGCCTTCGAATACATACACAGTGCAGCGCGGTGCACATTTATTACATATTCATGCGCTTCCACATGCACGCGAATTAAAGCTGGATGCTCATATTCGCGAGCAATGAAGACCACGTTATCGTATCGTTAGCGCTAAATAACGGGCACTTCCAACAAAATTAATACAATCGCTTATCGCAATCGCGAAACGTAGAACGTGGAAGAAATATGAAATATTGATCAACATTTCCGTCGATGTAGTCGACGCTCGAGAGATCTGGAACAACGAGGAAATAATTGATGCAACGAGAGAATAAGGTAATCGGATTGTTCGTTCAAATACTGTTCATCCCAATGTGACCGATGCTGCATTTCTCTCTACGCGTACGTATGCAAGAAAAAGTTAAAAATGCCTGGGAAGCTTGCCGGAGGAACAAGCCGAGAACAACGTGTCTTCCATATATCGATCCGCGAAGCGGTCCGTTTATTCTGAGATCTGTCGCGGGTATACACAAAGCATTTCCAGGTGCACTCGGCGTCGCGAATGCCTCCGACTTCCCCGCATGAGATGCGTTTTCAAAACGCACGCATGCTGAATAAAGCGTAATTTCAGGAAACGATGACGCTGTTCTGGCCAAACTCGACTGGCGATGTGCAGTTACGCGATGTAATCAATGAAAGGCAACGATACCGATAATTGGCCCGTATCGTGACGTTTATTGCAATTCCAATTGCAATAATTTTATTTTTGAATATTTCAAAATTTTTCATTGGAAATATTAGTAATAATAATAATAATATTGTTGCAAGCTCGAAAACGTAACGATGCTATACAATCTCTTCATATTGATTTCATGTAGCATTAGCATTTTTTATGGTATGTTATGAAACTTTTTGCATATTAAGCTTAAAATAATCTCTTCGCACGTTTTCAGATTGCGGTGCAACGCAAGCTTACGAAAAACATACAGATCGTGCCGAATTTAGGACGAAAATGGAACGTTGCATATGCAACAATGTAAGATTTATCGGTGATGGCGGTATGTAAATTTTCATGATGGTATGCAAATTCTTATATCGATTTTTAAATGTAAATTTGGCAGTACCGCCATTAGCCGATCGCCTGCCATCAGCATTTATGCATGAGTTTCCTGTATTTACGTGCATCCGCTATTGGAAAATCTACAAAAAGCTATAAAGAGCGGAAAAGGCAGGAGCAGGAAAAAAAAGCGTCTATTTAGCCGCCTTTAATCAGTGCGAGCATTGAGCTCTGTCACTAAAAGTGAGCGGACATTACGCCCGTGCGCATTGCACGGATCGCAAAAATACGGTCTTTACGTACATGAAACAAAATGTGTGCCGCTCTCTCGATGAATATATTTCTAATTCTGCGCGTAATGTCACATCGCACATTACGTCAGGATTAAAAGATTGTTACAGCCTCCGTCATCCGCAGATCCAGAAGATAATTTTTAAAAATCTCACTGTTACGCAAAATTTTCTCTTTCCGATTTCTTCTCTAATTTCCATATTTCTGACTTAATAAACTCATGTAAAAGATATTTATTTTCTCTACGCGCAGTGTACGATTATTATTCATTTATTCATCCATAATTTCGATCAATTTATTTAGAATTTAAAAAACTCACTTAAATGATATTTTCTATTTAGCCGAAAAAGAGTGCTGATGGAGAAGGATTGCTTGAATGCTTCTCTCTTCATCATCTTTCCCTGCTCGTTTTTTCTTTTCACGTTTTTTAGCAATTTGCCGCTGCTAATTTTACGTCGAGTTACGCATTTTATGTAGAAGTTAAATAATATTCTGACGGCAAATCGTATAACGTTTAGCAGAAATTCAAGTAAATGAAAATAATTCTGACTGGCAAAAATTTTTGCGCATGCACAACGGCGCGGCACAACGGTGCTCGCTGGGAAATAAATTCAGGTCAAGAGGATACGTGCAATATATACGGCGGAATATGAAGAGATCCGAAGAGTTTCTTAACCGAAGAAAGAAAGCTGAAAGTATAACATAATATACATATAGAGCGAAGGTGGTTCCGGCGGATCTCTTATTTATTCATGCGCGGTGCTGTCGACAATCATGAATATTCTCGGGCACGTCTGCCATGGTTGTTCACTCGAGCTCTCTGCGAGGAAATCATTTTCTGCGGCGACGTGCCCTGCTGCTCAGGGTTTATACAAAAAATCGCAGAAACAATATTAGACCCGAGATCTGATCTTTCCGGCGAATTACGCAATTAAATGTATGAAGATATATAAGATGTCACCGACGCTAATAAGGATGAATGGGATTAAGTTCACGTCATTAGATATTAATATACGAAAAATGTACGCTGGAGAGTGCTGCAGCTTTCCGTGATTTAAGTATCTGGAAAACGCGCGGGTGGGAGCAACCCAATAAACCCGGTGCGGCTAATGCGGGGGCCGAGATCTTGTCTCTTAGCCTCCCCTAAATCAGCGGGGAAGCACAATGGAATGGAATGGTGTGGTGATGTACGCGGGATTTTCCGTGGGAATCGTCTGTTTACTCATACTGTTACCACTCACAATTCTTCGCAAAATTTCTCCGGAATTCTCGCAATTTCCCAAGATGTTCTTGCGATTTCCTCACGATTGCCCACGAATCTCGCGCTTCAGATCATTCCCCTCGTAGTCGTTCCTCAGCATTTTCTTACAACAGTTCGATTTTAATGGCGTTTTTGTAAAAGCAGCTGGACTAATTCGAGCGACTTTTGTATTAACCCCTTTTTAACTCGCAGGAACTTTCTATTTTTCGCTGCTGCAAAAACTCACGGGGAAAAATTCGCGCTGCGGCCAACGGCGGCCTTATGTGGTAGCAGACTTCTCTGTTTCCGAACAGAGAGGATGTACCAGTTGCTCGAAGGGAAACGGGGGCGAGGACAAAGTAGCAAAAAAGGAAGAGCTTACTGGGTCGTGAGTTTCCGTGGAAACTTTATCTCTCCCGGAACTTCCGGGCCATTGGAAAAGTAATTCCGCAAACAATACACAGACAACGATACACACATCACTGCACGGCGTGACAAGTGATCGATTCCTAGAGAAATGATTCCTTTATTTGTTAGGAAAGTTTTAACGTACATTAGTTGATTAGTTGAGAGATGTAATTAAAGTTTAATTGAGTGTATGAGTGAACAAATGTGACAAATCTATTATTTTTAATGATGCATTTATATTTAATACAAGAAAAGAAAGAGTTCTTCCACTTTTTCTAAATATAATAAATGTTTTTTAAATTAGTGATTAAGAATTTTATTATTTTTTATCTACCAAATTGCATAGAAAATTCAGATTATTTATATTATATATTTCTTAATTTAGTATTATTATATCTATTAAATTTAAGAAATGTAATAATGTAAAAAATTCAAATAATGTAACGTTATACCAGAAAAAATGTTAAAATGTAACGTTTAAGCGTAACGGACGGAGGTATACGTACAAGTATTTTTACGTTTCCTTCCGTTCTGTTATCTAACAAGAGAGACTTGGGATTCACGGAAAAAAAATAACTGCGCCCACGCTCAGAGTGTCGAACACCGTGCAGTTCTCACGCGTAATAATACACTTTTCCCATACGCTACTTTCCCCCGTATTCTCAACTTAGCGATAGTATAGACAGATAGCTGTAGCTCCTAACTCTTTTCTGGCCAGATGCGGCGTGTCCCAGAATCGTCGAGTGTCTTTTCAACCACGGCTCTTTGACCATTTGAGAGGTAGTTGTTGCTCCATCAAAAGAGGAAGTCGTCGGTTATCCTCCTATATTTTAAGTTGATGTAATGGACCGCGACAATTATCCAAAAGCCGATTATGCGAATGTTGAATATTCATCTGATGATGGACATCAATAGAGATCTCGAGTGTCATTTATCAAAATGTATCAAAATTCTTGTTAGGAATTAAAAAGTTTTGAGTTATTGCAGTGTGAATGTATTTAATGCATATTTTTCCTACGCATTTTATATATTGCGATAAAAACATAATTTTTCATTTGAAATTTGTTCCTGTGCGTCATGGCGGTACTCTATTTTTCACTTGAAATTTATTGCACAAAGTATAATAATGGATATAATTTAATGGAGATATACGAGTTGTGCAATATAGCTTGTCTTCGGTTAAATGTAATAACATATGTAGCCAATTATCATTTGTATGCGGAAACCGTTCTTCGTCATGCTATGGTATTCAACGACCGTTTGTGTGTGCGCGTTTGATGATAATTACGACTGGAATAATGTAATTGAACGTTCACCTGCTGTTAATTATGCCGCAGAGCTAACTTGTTCGTCATTCCCCAACGTATCCACTATACCTTTCGCATTTACAATTTATTTACATTTTGCATAATAGAAGTTTAATTAAAATTATTCTGACAAAGATTTATCGAAGAATCAAAAATTTAATCCTAAAACATTTAATCATAAATGTTGAAAATATTCTACTAAAACATTTTTCCACATATTTAATCTTAAATAAGGATTCTAAATAGATAGTCGGTAAATCAATATTTGTGAACCATCCGAAGAGAACCAAACCAAACAATTTGTTCCTGATATACCTCCTTGTATTTTTACTACAACGAAAATAGATAATATATTCGAATTAGAGGTAAAACGTTCTATATTGTTAAATTTATTGTCTTACGCTCTGACATGAAAGGGTCGAAATCAATTTATCTTTTCTTTCTTTCAGTTAACAGCATTCAGCTCTATAAAACTAATTCCAATTTCAATTAATTACGCGCTTTCTACCAGATTTGCCAGTTTGAAATATCACGCAGCCCGCCGATGCGATTCTATGCGGAGGAAGCAGGAGGGCCGCCATTTTTCTCTCCCATACACTCGCACGATCCAAATTTACGTTCTGTCCTTCGGCCACTTTTGCCCATTCCCTTAACTTCTTTGCAAATTACGGCAATCTGTTCTGGGCCTTTGGACCATCCTTTTCCACCATTCTGGTCCACGCCAATCTCCATTCCTTACATCATTCACCCGTCTCCCAGGAGGCAATCCCAGGAACGTCGCCATCCATCACGGTAAGGAACTTGTTCCGATCATGTCGAATCCTTAAATCGTTTCTCATCCGGTTCTTCTTACATACCAACTTCATCTTTGTTCTTCGACTGTGAGAATATAAAACGATATTGAATTCTTATCAATCAAAGGAAGCGAACTCATTCAGTCAGCCGAAGTTATTATTTAATAAGTCAAACGCTAAACGACGAATATTTTTCTTTTCCTTCGTGTCGACGTTCTTGCTTCACTTCTTCTGAATAATTCGTCACGTTGGAAGATTTCACGGAATTGCGACGGCTGAATCAAGCGTGATATAAAAATCCTTATTTTGTAGGGAATGTAAAGCAGCAGGTGGTAGACATTAATGCAACTGCATCGCAGGCATCCCATTATTATTTCATCCTATTGTTGTTATACAATCTTTTCTACGCACGAAATATGCGCGTCTGCATGAAAGAGAGGAATCACATGCACATCCGCTCGTTTCGTTTCGAGCACGAATACGAGCGACAACCATCCGGGGAAGACAAAGGTATTCGCGATTCCGGGCGCACAATGGTCCATTTCGTGCATGCAGTAAAACGCGGAATGGCGAAAATATTATGCTTTTAACATTATGTCGGAAACGACTCACGTAGATAACGCTGTGATAACAGTTATGTCATTTAACTTTAATTGCGAAACTCTTTATCTCTCTCCTTCTTTTCTCCTCTTTTCTCCTTCCTCCCCTTCCTTTCTTCACGATTACTGATTTCAGACACTAGTGACGGAGGTAGCTTTTAATCAAGGCTTCCTCTGCTCCCAGTCTGGTCGGGTCGCTAATCTTTTTATCAACGCCTAGACCAGTGTTGATGCTCGTAACGATGAGAGAGGGTCGTCTCACTCTCGAGTGGTTAAACGCCGTTTCATAGCGAGGGCGATATCTTCAAAGGATGTCGGTCCATTAGCTTTTAGCGCTGATGCAGCTTCCGCCTAATCCTCGACGACCTCATCAATCCAACGAGAACTCAATGTTGGAGAGGAACGTCTCCTCTGGAATTGACATGCTCCTCGTCGCGCCAGTCGTTTGTCAGAGGGGTAGTGATGGTGGAGAACGAGGTGAAATCCAAATATCCCGCAATGACGGCAAATCCGAAAAATTTCTTGTTTACTGAAAAGTTGTTACTGACAGCACACGTCGTTTTTCGCTTTCTGAAATTCAATTGGTTCCTATTTTTCGCTTTCTGCGGATTCCCATCGCGCGTTCTATCTTTCTGGAATTTTATTTTTAAATTTTGATATTTTTCATTTTTTATTTCGTAGAGTTTATATCGCATTTCTGGTTTTCGATGCCGAGGAGAGTCACCTAGAGTAATATGATTCTGAATGAATTTTTAGTATAGAAAATAAATCATCAACTTTCGACTAACGTCAGTACGCGCTGTAATATTGCTTCATCTTATACCTAATAATTATAATACCTACTTACACACTTAATGGTTGCAGGAAAGTATACACTCAGTGAAAAGATGTGAACGTGATTTTATCAATGGAACTTCTTCCAGCTTCAATTTACCATAATAAAACTCTAATAGCACTCTTTTCATGCTTTTATTAAATGTCGATGCAATCGACATTTTCAATTGCGGCCGGTCCAAATAGAATTGGCGCAGTCAATCTCGAGATGGAATCTGTATTAAAAAACAATCATAAAAGAGAGATTTCTGCTTCTACTATGTATAATAATGTTACCAACACTGACACAAACTTCTCTATAACAGAATATCGGTTGATCTCGTAACTTCGTATTACGACACTTCGACTTACGCAAATCTGCAGGAAAGCAATCTGCAGCTGCGTCTCTCGAAGAAGAGTGTTGAAAGACTTTCGAAGAAAAAGATTCAAAATTTGATTAAAGCAAAGACCCTACGGAAAAAAGAGAAATTGGGTCAGCGCGATATGAAGAAAACGCTCGTTTGGCCCACTTTTGCAAACGGCATGGTATTTACGGTCCGAAACCACCGTATCGATCCCTCGACCTTTGCACGACCGAATTTGTCCTTAGCGAAATCTCGACCCAGGGTCGACTTTTCCATTAGGCATAATGCTGAGGCCAGCGGTTTTCAATCATTTTCGAACACGACGAAAGTTGAAAACGCGTTGAAAACTTCAATAAGCGTGAAAAACCGACTCGCGCTTGTTAAAGAAACGTCGTTACAAAGTTCCAGCGTTGATTAGAACCGTACGGGAGAAAGAAGAGCGGTTGCGTGTTATGTATCAAGCAACTGCTAGCTAGCTAAAGAAATGCAGATTAGAAGGGAGCTCCTAATGAAGAAACTTGGTAATAAGAATACTTTCATTACTCTCAAGTATCAGAAAGTTATGAAAAAGGTGCACGAAAAGAATAAACAAACTTGGTCATGTTCAGAATATCCTAGATTGTTTAATTATTTATTTATTATCGCAGCTCTTCACGCTGTCGATCGTTCGCGTGATTGCATATGCGAAGAATTAACGAACGCAATCAGAGAAGACATTCTTCATCCTCAAAAGGCACACTTTTGTCTGGAAGAGAGAAAGGAAGAGAGGGAGAGACAGAAATAGTAATCTTTCTCTCAATCTCTGAAACGTGCAAATTTCATTACAATCAAATGTATTATTGCAATCTACTAAGTTCACTATTAATGCCAATACTAATCTTAATTTCAATTTTAGCTTTCTTCAGTTATTACTTTCGAATCTTAATCCTCATCCTCCATTTAAAGATTCCGTTTTATCTTGACACAATATTTTTCACGAAATATGTTTCAATCCGGCAGACCGATTTAATATTTAACCTTCCTTATTGCAGCAGCAGAAATATCATTTCTTCCGTTTCTTTCGCTCTGAATGTCATGTTCCTTTTTAAGCCGAGTGATGCAATTTCGAGGGAAAATCCCGCGAGTTTTCCCGCGACCTTCCAGCTTCGGCGAGCTTAGAGCGGCAACGAGTCGAGACAGCAACGAGGATTACGATAGCGTAAAGGTAGGAGAGAAGGATACATTGAACAGGATGCCGAAGACACCCTCTGCCTTGCAGACGTGACGTCAGCAGGTGATTTCTATAGAGCTCTTTCAATCCGGTTCAATGGTGAGAATTTTCTGTGCCAGTACAGGCCGGCAATTCAGGATCAATAATCTGCCTCGTTGAAAAACCTAAGCTACTCAAGTCGCGTAACACGCAATATCTACGTCGAATCAAGGTGATCTCAATCTTGAGAGCTTGCAACCCTAACGTGCTTCAAACGATGAACATTTATAAAGATTTTATAACATTAAGCTCTAAAAAAGATCTTATCAATCTTGATGTTGATCAATCGTTAGTTAATTTATTCGTTTAAAAGTATACATTATATGTTTTTATTAGATATATTAACGATAAATTAATTAGATATATAGTCAAGTGATTTTTTTCAATTACTCTTGTTTAATCATAATCATATTATGAAATTATAAAATATTAAAAATATTAACATATTATAATATTATAAAATATTAAGAGATTTATAATATAAATGTCAATTATACATCTTAAATAACTTCGCTTCCTGCTTTATGATCGCAAATCCCATGAATAAAACAAGAGCAATTAGCAATGTCAGTCAAGCGTCATAAATTAGTTACAGACCATCGAACTTACAGTATATCATTATCTTCATCTTTTCAGAGACGTTCAAGCGCTAATAAATTCATTTGTCGCGCCCATCTTGTCTTGAAACTGGTTCGAAATCAGCTTAGTGAATTCAGAGAGCGCGCTTCCCTTTATAAATTCCTAGTTTTTCTTTCTAGCTGCGCCGATCGAAGTAATTTCATTAAATCGCTTCGAATATTAATGGCTACTCATTAATAACGATCCAATAACGAACTGCACGTGTGCACTGCATATTTCCCAACCGGATTAGCACCGGTCGGCGCGATCAGGTGGCCGTACCATTTTATTACCATCAATTCCGTTGGTGAACTGGTGATGAAAAAATGACGTTATCTAATCTGCACGGGGATGACGCGTGACGTCGCTTCTCGTATCGAACTATTTTTTTTCTTTTTTTTTCGGAAATATATTCATGCATCCGGAGAGAGTCCCACGTGTTCGGTTACGGGATACGCGCGGTAGGCGGTTGCGCAAATATTTGCCAACATAGTAGATTGAACGCTACTCCGCACCAATATTTTTGTCATCCCTCCCCTTCCCCCTCAGCCATCACTCACCAATCATAGCGCGCATATATATATATATATATATATATATATATGTATATATAGGAAACACCCCTTCGCGAATACCAATCGGATGGAGGAGCGAAGCAACAATATTCTTTTGTTTTTACAACCGAGCAGGATATCGTCCGTCAATAATTCCCTTGGGCAGAACGGGAGAACGGAATGTCCGATCGACGGACGAGTGAAGTCTGATAACTCGGATAATTTGCGTAATGGTCCGTGCTTAATGCAAGGCAGATTTGAATTTAGGTCGCTCGCAAACGATATTTGAGGCTGACGAATCTGATGTTTGCACGATCAAATAACCCTTCGGTGGCGTTCGGTGTACATTAATAATTCGTTGGCAGCCACACCGCCAGGATATTAGCGTGAAAGCAATGTATCAGATATTCAGAGACGCTCGGGCGGAATGCAACAGCGTGTACGTTGTATATATACATAGTTGCATTTCAGAAATTATACCGAGCACAATAATTTACAGCGAGAGGTGAGCGCTGGATGGGGAATGGGGATGGGGGTAAGAGTGGGTACAGGGGGAGGAGGAGGAGGATGGGAGTGGAGATACAAAGATTAATTCCTCGCTACCGTGTAATTTCCATAAAGAAAACGTAATTAAAGCGCTTAAGACATCCAGCAGCAATTTAAACAAGACGTTAAGCGCTGTCGAGTCGCACGAGCCTTATCGAATCGAATTTATTATTAAAATATTAGAAAACTCGTGGGAGGCGCATTTAAAATTAACCGATCTGGTTTCCCGAAGTACGCGCGCACGAGTGCTTCCACGTCGCTCCGGATAAGAAGATTATAACAATTTTTTCCCTTTTGCAACGAATATCGAGAGACGCAAAAAACGCGAAACTACCACCTGATTTTTTTGCATTTTGGAATTCGTTGAAAAGAGATGTTGCAGTTTTTTGTTCATTGTAGAAATATTTCACAGTGGCGGAAGTATCCTTGGATATCTATCCGCTTTGAAGCTGACATAATTCTACGTAAAATGATATCAAAAGCACGTTTTTCAAGGCAGTTTCGTTATCTGTATCGACAACTAATTTATTACACTTATAATTCATTGTATCGTTATCAATAATAATAATAACAATAATTACGGAATATTAACGTTACAATGTGCGCTGCGCCGTCAAGGATATCACAGAGAAAAGCTATTTAACGTATCGCAATTCTGTTCAATTAATTTTTCAGGAATAATTAAACTGGATGCAACACTCTGAACATTTATTTCTAAAAATTCGGCAGAATTTTTACTTCGACATTTCAAACATTTTTCATGGCAATATTTTCCATTTTTTTCTCACTACCATTTTTCACGGATTGCATTCGTTCCATGCTTTCATCGCGTTACTTGTTACAACTTTTTCGTCAACCGCGAATCCTGTGTCCTTAGCAAACTTCTCTTTTGTATTTAGAATATTTCCAACAATAAAATAACGTATTTTCGAAACGTGCTTGGGAAATAATAGTGACCGATACACGCACAAATGCACCTGGAATTTAGTATGTACCTTTCAGAAATTGACATTACGTTACTCCGATATTGTTTACCAGTCCGTTACCGAGGCGAACTTACCGGAGGCGTAAACGACGGCCAGCAAGAACAGCAACAGCAGCAAGCAGGATGTGATTCTTGGCGAAGCCATGTTCGTCGTCACTTCACTAGCTTCGGAAAAAATCGTTTTCTCACTTCATCTCGGGCACACCGCACGATTAAATGCGGTAACGAGCAAACGCATAATGCACCGCTGTTGATAAACGTCGGCGATCCTACGCGTGGATCCTACTCGTCGCAGGTGAGCTTCCGCAAATCACGGCGCCAACCCCTCATCTCAGGCGGTCGAACGCGTACTGACAGCCCGCCGCGCTTTTACTCCCGCGCGCGGCTACTCCCCGTCTCGTACACCCCCGCTAGTCACGTGTCACCCTTGCCGCCGTACGTAAAACAACCGCAATTCATGCACGTTTCAAAGATACGTAACAAGTACGCGTATTATTGCTGCCGTTATGATTAGAGAGTGCTGCAATGTGCATTTTGCGAAATTATGCATTAGATCTGCAATGCCGAAACATTATTTTGTATAACATGTAGTTTTATTATAAATATAAATAAAACGACAGAGATTCTTTTCGGAAACAAAAGCGTTGATCTATGATGCGCTATAATGTATATTATGCAAAGTTATTAATTTGATTCTCAATATTAAAAAATTGTTCTGCGATCCATAATGAATGATCGCATAACGAGCATAACAAGCGAATTTTTCTTGAAAATAAAAATAAAACGTTATCATTATAGCATGCGCTACTACGTGCGTTTTGCAAAATCATCGATTAGATCTACAAAAGTGTTAAGAAAATTGTTTTGAGATTACGTATGAATTATGGCAAAATGAGTATAACAAGCGAGTTTTTCTTGGAAATAAGAATGTTTCACAGCATACTACAACGTGCATTTTGCTAATCATCGATTAGATCTAAAATAATGTTTCCAAAAACTAAAAAATTGTTTTGCGAAAACGTGCGACTTATCGTAAAATGAGTAACAAGTTTTTGTTGGAAATAAAAACGTTAATATTACAGCATGCTACAATGTATATTTTGCAAAATCACTGATTAGGTCTACAATATCAAGAAAGTCGTTTGCAATTGTTTAGGTCTACAATATCTAGAAAATTTTGCGATATGGTGCGAGTTATCATAAGATCAATGCAACTAGTGAATTTGTTTTATAACGAAAGAATAATATTATATACAAAACTGCTACAAGATGTTGCGAAATTTTGAATGTCTTTTAAACTTGATCCTATTTCAAATTGAATTATATGAACTTTTTGGTGATTCTCTACAAGGTTAAAGAAATGATTCCACTGAATAGATCTTTTTATATTATATTTATTTTTAATATTTATATGTTAATACATTTTTATAATATGTAAAGCATAAAATGTTTTATATGAATAATCAAGTTAATATATCATAGATGTGTGCATTGATATATATATATATATATATATATATATATATATTTATATATGTGCATGAATATATATAAAGGTGTATATATGTGCATCCATTTCGAAAAATTAATAATGCACTTCCCACCTGCGCCGGATATATTAGTTCTGGCATATTGGTTGGTGGTTTACAACTGTACAATTAAATGGGCATATATTATGAGTCACAACAAGGAGGCAAGGATTTATACACGTATAAATTATACAGCTTCTATCTGCAGCACAGTCGGTATTAACTAAAACATAACAAGTGTGATGATAAGTGTATAATAATTAGCATCATCGTACAACAAACTACATTTTACATTAATTAAACAAATTGCTTTAATAAATATTAATGCAATAATCTATAAAATAGATAATAATCTATAAAAAATAACTTATATATATTGGGTCATTAAGTATGAAACTTTACAAATAGAACATAAACTTTTGCATTTTTTGGCATATGGACATGATTTATTTTCAATCGAAGTATGCGCCCATGTTATCTACACACTTCTGCCATTTTAGTGGTAGTTGGTCTATGCCTCTACTATAGAAGCCAGGAGTACGGGAATCGATGAAGTCGCGGAAGGCTGTTTCGACTGCCTGTTGAGAATTGAAGAATTTTCCCACCAACAAGTTGTCCAAATTCCGGAAGAAGTGATAGTCGGTAGGTGATAGATCTGGTGAATATGGTGGATGACGGAGAGTTTCCAATTCCAACTCCTGTAGCTTTGCCACGGTCAGTCGTGCAGTGTGCGGTCGAGCATTATCATGCAACAGGATTGGCATTGACCGATTGACTAATTTCGGTTGTTTAATAGCAAGTTGTTGCATCATTTCGTCCAGTTGCTTGCAATATACTTCAGCCGTTATCGATGTACCAGGTTTCATAAAGTTGTAGTAGATAACACCTGACCTGGACCACCAAACAGTCACCATAAGCTTCTTCTGTGTAATGTTGGGTTTCGCGTGATGTCTCGGTGGTTCATCAGCGTTCAACCACTGATGTGAGTGTTTACGATTGTCGTAGAGTATCCACTTTTCATCGCAGGTCACAATTCGATTCAAAAAAAGATTCATTTTTGTGACGGGAAAGCAAAGAAAGGGAAGCCTCTAGACGTTGCGCCTGCTGCGCATCGGTCAATTCGTGCGGGACCCATTTGTCCAACTTCTTTATCTTACCAATTGCAGCTAAATGAACAATATGGTGGGTATAGAAACATTGAATATCGATGCCAATTCACGTGTACTTTGAGATGGATCGGACTCTACTACGGCTCTCAAGTGATCATTATCCACCTTCGTCTTTGGTCTTCCACGTGGCTCATTAGCGAGGCTGAAATCTCCATCTCTGAAGTTTTTGAACCAATTGCCCACCGTTGCTTTAGTAGTTGAACCTTCACCAAATACAGCGTTGATATTACGAGCTGTCTCCGACACTGTGGTTCCACGGCGGAACTCATATTCATAAATCACACGAATTTTGGACTTTTCCATAGTTCTATAAAAAAGAATCCACCAATAAAACTAATGAAGATATTTGAACAAACAAATATGACATTTGAAGAGCGAACATACATCTATCACACTAACCTAACCTGATATTGACGTCTGGCGCCAAATTTGAGGTAACAAATGTTAAAGATGGCGCTTTTACATTTGTAAAGTTTCATACTTAATGACCCAATATATATGTATATATCTTTAAATTTACTGAATTTTCCTGTATACTAGGTGTCCCAGAGCTCGTGTGACAGTCGTTAATGAGAGATTGTTAATGAAAGATTTTTGAGAGTATTTGGAGACGAAAATCCTAATAAGTACCAAAATGTTGAGGCTACAATAGTTTTTAAATGGGAAGCGTTTAACGGTGATCAATCGAATCGTCTAAACTGTCTAAAGTTTGCGCGCTCAGGCACGGTACATTGCACAGTAGTGACAGCCTCTAATTGTAAGTGTCCTGAGTCTGGCTCATATGCGATATTACAGTATCAATTTTTGATACTTCTTTTTATTTATACGCCAATAATGAATGCGTTGAACATTTTATTCATTCATTCTAACATCATTCAAACATTTCATAATAAGATCATCATAAAAGTTTAATCTGTCATTAAAAAGCATCAAAGCATGCATTAAACTGTCAAAGTTATCACATGAAGTATGTCAAGCGAACTGGCGTCGCTTATGATGCAGAGAGCGCGCAAACTTTAGACAATTCAATTAGTCAATTTTAAACCCTTGCCATTTAAAACCTATTGTAGTATTGTTCAACATTTTGGTATCAGGATTTTCGTTTCCAAATACTCTCAAGAATCTCTCATTAATAGCTGTCACACGAGCTCTGGAACACCTTGTATATATGCATGCATGTTCCACAATCATCGATAATAATTTTAAGGGCAAATTCTATGGAATACTCTAAGAGAACAATTGTAATACTAAAGAAAGCTATATTATAACTTCACATGCGACATTTCTGTATTAGAATTTTTGTTCTACAATGTTTTATAAAATCTCCTGTCGAAATTATTACCAATAGTTTCAAGATACTCTATATATTGTATTGTATTGAATTAAGAACTCACATCGACATGTAGTGGTTGTAGGGAGTCGCCGCGACGAAGTATATTGAAACATTGTTAATACCACGAGGAGACACAATATCATGATTGTGGCTCCTGAATAACGCATCTTGTTGTTATTGTAATTTATCTGTTAGAAATAATAAATAATTTCGAGCAAATAAAATTGAAAAACTAAAAAGGCATTAAATATAGTATCATTTTTCTTAAATATAACTTAAATACATGTGTGAATAACATAAATAACAACTAAACAAATAAAATGCAGTCTCTCAACATAGAAAAATATCCTTCTCTGAATAATGCAATAAGATATATAGAAAATATATAGATATAAGGTATGTAGAAATAAGATATATAGTCGTGAGCAGGGATCGGCATCAACGATATTTTCAGTAATATTTTCAGCTTTGATTAACAATTATTTTGATAATCAGTAATCAACTTCGAGAAATTTATTATTAATTGATTAATCAGTAATCAAGATCAACAATTTTTTAATTGCTCAGTTAATCAGTAATCAACATGAACAATTTCTTAATTACTCGATTAATCAGTAATCAAAATAAACAATTGTTCAATTACTCCAGTAATCAGTAATCAAAGTGAAAAATTTTTTAATTATTCGATTAATCAGTAATTATAGTATAAAATATTTTTGTTACTTGATTAATCAGCAATCAGAACGTAATAATTTTAATTACTTGATTAATCAGTAATCAGACCGAAAAATTTTTCAATTATTTCATCACTCAGTAATCAGTGTCAGATGTTCCTTGATTATTTAGTTGATTTTTTTCTGGATTATTTTCTTGATTATTTAAGTAGTTATCAGCGTACAGCACTAATTCCATACAGAAAAAAATGAAATTAACGCAATATTTCACTATTTAAATTATTTTTTTATCAGTCATAAAAAATCCTACTTCAACTAATTTTATTAGAAAAATATTGCGTCGAATTAATTTTTTTCTGTATATGATTGCTGCTGTACGCTGATGACTTAAATAATCAAGAAAATAACCCAGAAAAAAATCAACTAAATAATCAAGGAACATCTGACACTGATTACTGAGTGATGAAATAATTGAAAAATTTTTCGGTCTGATTACTGATTAATCAAGTAATTAAAATTATTACGTTCTGATTACTGATTAATCAAGTAACAAAAATATTTTATACTATAATTACTAATTAATCGAATAATTAAAAAATTTTTCACTTTGATTACTAATTACTGGAGTAATTGAAAAATTGTTTATTTTGATTACTGATTAATCGAGTAATTGAGAAATTGTTCTTTTTGATTACTGATTAACCGAGCAATTGAAAAATTACTTATCTTGATTACTGATTAATCAATTAATCGGGAATTATTTTTTCCTGTTAAATAAATAATTAAATACTCAAATAATATTAATTTATTATTAATATTTTGCCTATCCCTGGTCGTGAGCTCAAAAGGGTTTGAATTGTGCACTTTTTGTTAAAAGAATCTTGTAATTTCAAACCTGCGCATTTATTGTTCGAGTTAAAACTCTAAGCAGAATGACTTACCTTTTCTCTAGTAAACTCGTCCTCAGTGATGGCACGAGAAGGATTAACCGAGTTAGTTCCTTAGCGATGGTTTTATATTAATGTATTGGTCATTTACCACGCAAAAAGCAGATATTCTAAAATGATATCAGTATTAAGTTATTACGCTTAATAAGTATACTGTAGACGTCCTCGAAACCATATCTCATCCTAATCTCAAGTAATAGTACTAATTACTCTTTATTTCAAGTACTAATTATAAGTATGAAGTTAGTTAATTGTAAACTTAATAACACTGCGCAGTTTTCTATTTCTTTTTCATATTTAAACTATCAAGTCTTTAGAATGTGCTATTATCGGCTCGTCAGTAAAATATCTCTATGGTTCATAATATTATTATAGTTTGATCTTGATATAAGTTATGATAGTTTGGTGCAAATTATATTAAAAGATTTATGATAATAAGTAGGAATTAGATAGCACATATTTGTGAGGTATAAATGTATTACATGCTTTTGGAAGCATTTCAATTATTTTTATATTTTTAAATACAAATACAAATATATAGTTGCTAAATACAAAACTTTATAAAAAGACTTTTTATGTATTCATACAAGGATATTAAAGTATACATCATTTTCTAACATCGGCGAAATATAAAACAAATTATTAAAATTTATATAATCAATATTATATATATATATATAAGTGTTATATATCTCCAACTTGCGAGGAATGTCATTATCGAGAGAGAATGCATTATATAGTTCTGTATAACATGGTTCTCAAAGTAGCCGACGTCAAGCTGAGCATATATAGATTGGTTGGCTCCAAATTTAGATCAGTACATGGCAGGACCATGCCGAACGCAAAACTCTGAATGTAGAACGGTTCCATCGCTCCTCCCTGTGTTCACTCTCCGTTTCGAGAAACTTCTGTTGTGTGCATAGATTTTAGTTCACTCGTTCAATGTAATGAAAAGTGCACCCTTTCGCATCGGAACAATGAGAAAATACTGTCACTAATGTGCCTCCTTAGCAAGCAATGAGGTAAGCGTGATGATAATTCGGATACTTGAACAATTCGCTTCTGGTCTTGTAACGCGTGAATCATTAAAGTGTATAATCGTAAGCTAAAAGTCTTTAATTTAACAATATAAAATTATTTCCCCACGTGTATCTTAAAAATCTTGGATCTTTCCTAACTTTTGGGCTGGAATTATTAAATAAATAATTTTTACTAATCTTTTATAATATTTAAAAAAGTTTTTATCCTTTGAAACAACTATTTAGAATTATATATCTAATATTATCTATTCAATTCAATTTATCTCGATAAAAATTTGGAAACGTGGTTATTATTAAAATACATTATGTATCCTAAACTTGACCATGTTTCTTTAAGATATTTTTGCTTTATCCCACTGCTTCCGCGATATTCGATATTGCTGTTTTATTCCCTTAATATACGATTGAGGATGCATGTATGTATAAAAAACACAGTCTATTTGAGCTACGTTACAATATATTTCAAAACTCAGTTCATCAAAGTTAGGTCCTCGTGATGCATTAATGGATGTACTTTTCCAGCACATTCGAGATCATTCAGTTTGATAATAAAAGCTAAAAATATCGTTGTTTTTAATAAATTTTATGTACATTTTATAAATTCCATTTTCACGGATTCCACGTACTACCCGTGTCTTATAACGCAACTACTACACTTGCACACTCGCGGACGCACTTAATCTCAGTTTAGCATATTACTGTGATTCTTCCACCTAGTCTAACGTTAGTTACCTTCGCCCACAGAAACCGCTTTTCTGTTATGACTCCAGTAAACCTTTAAGGAGAATTTAAACTCAATTATGGTACTTTTTGCTGTTCTCCAA